>NC_133410.1:133435000-134060000 GCF_049350105.2 Macaca mulatta
AATTTATTAGATAATTGTGTATCCATCTTAGAGAACAAAAAACTGCTGAGTGAATGAACTTACCAAGTCTCTAACATGACCAGATTTGCATTTTGAAGGAATATTCTAACATCTAAAGAAGAACTGGAGCAAGTCAAGACTAAAGGAAAAACCTGTTTTAAAGAGGCGGTGATAAACTCTAGATGAAAATCACTATGAGCCTGAACACCCATGGTGGTGGCAGCAGTTGTAGCAGCAGCAGCAAAAATAACATGATGGACTTGGGAATTTTTAATCAGAGCTAGATTCTGTAGTATTTGGTGAATGTGGAGAATTAAAGAGAGAAGGAGGAGTTGAAGCTGACATTAACTTGTGGTTCTGCCAACAGGAGTGAAAAAGAGACCACTGAAGGACAAATAATAGGTCTGGAGAAAAAGTTGATGAATTCAATTTTGTAATACTAAGCTTTAAGTATGTAGATAAAATGGACAGTTATTGAAAAAAACAACCTACCAAGAATGAAATATGAATAACAAAGTTGTCCTAATACAGTCTTTTGTATATAGATTTATATAGCCCTAAATCTATATAAAAATAGAATCTAATTTTACATATATATGTATACATGCACAATTGATTATTAAATCCTTAACAGAAATAATTTCAGAAGATAAATTTCAATTATGAAAAAGTCACTCCTCACCAAAGGAGGGTTTAAAAACATACTTAGAAATTTACAGCAATCTACATTTACCAATGATGTGAGATGATTTGCCTCCAAATCTTTTTGTGTGTCCATTTGTTTCTAGCTTTATCAATTCACTTAAAAATTTAAGTTAGATAAGGGAAATACCTAGTACATTGCTAATAAAATAAATTACTTAAGAAATAATATTATCTTACATTATATAGTGTTTTAAAGTTTCTGAAGTTATGTAATACTTTACATTAATGTAATACTTTATATTACATTACTTATTTACATGAAAGATCATATAAAACATTATGAATAAATATCTAAAATTTAAATCTAATTAACTAAGATGTCATGATCGGAACTTGAGATTATTAAGACGGAAACTCCACAGTAACAGGAATGGTTCTACAGAAAAGAATAAAAGAGAGCAACCTTTACTGAGAGTCAACTATTTCTAACGCAGCACTTTAAGTACTCATTATATAAACTTCCTTGTCTGTTAAGCCTGTGAGATAAATATTTCTATTTAAAAAAATGAGGAACCTAAAGCTCAGAAAGGCTAAATAAATTGTTCACAGTAACACAGCTAGAAAGTGATAAATCAGAATTTTGATTGTTTTGTTTGACTTCAAGTTTGCTCTTTTCATTAAGATAGGAACAAGAATAGAAAGCTGTGAAAGAAAACTCAAGTGTTTGATAGGGGAATAAAGAGGAGGGAGTAGGGACATAGGATTAATTCTATAAGAAAGTATAGAATTTCATAAAGAAAACTTACAAAGAATTTATAATTTAGAGAATAAATCTCCCCCAATCTAAATACTTAATAATACGAAATTTAGACAGAAATTATGTTCATTATCAATAATAATTATCTGTTCATTAAAACAGAATTAAGAATATCTATTAATCAACAACTTAAATATCTTGAATTAAGGTACTGAAAATAATTACTTTTTAAAATTATAACTTCTGACTAATACACATGTAATCCTCCTATTATGAACACACACAATATATTGCTACCAAAGCACTTTTAAACATAAGATAGGGTTGAAAAATAATCAAACCTTCTAGGGGAATAAAAACATGACTTACTGAAATGATGGACCACCTACCTCCCTATTGCTTTTCTATTCTTACTTGAATAGAAGTATTTTTCTATTTCATTCTTACTTGAACTTTTCTATTCTTACTTGAAATATTTCTATTATTTTCTATTCTTGCTTCAATTATTTGTCAGGGTATGGCATCACGTAGTATTGGTGAAAACAGAGTGAAAAAGAAGACCTGTGCCAATATTTATAAATTGATGCTTACTGAAATTACTTATTATCATGAAGAACCTGTGAGGATAAGCAATATGAAAATAAAACCTAACAAGAAATTTAAGCAAATGCCAGCATATTAATATACAAATAAAATATGTAGGCATTAAATAGTCATTAAAAAGACAATATGGTGACACTGAAAGGTCTGTCAATGTTAAATTTAAAAAGCAGAAAATCAAATTGATATATAGCATGATCTCAACTAGGAAGGGAAACATATACAGAATTTAATACAACGTGTTAAGAATGCTTAATTATTATTTTACCTCTGGTGTAATATTTGTGTATGTTGTCATTTAAAATATGTTCTAAATGGAGCCTGTATTACTTTTATAATCAGATAAAATAAATACATAAATAATCTTTAAAAAATATTGGAAGGTTAATTTTTTGTGCACAAAATGTTTTGAAATAGGCTGTTATTTCTTTAAGTCCCATTACAAGGCCTAACAACTATCAGCCTACGATGATACCCTAGTTGTAGTCAAAATTCTGCTTAGTGCCAAAGTGATTTTCACTAGATTAATCTGAAGCCATTAATGAAAATGCTAATGATCAGTATGGTGAATACATCAGAAACGTTGTAAAAACTCTCTTTCCAAAGGCTTAATCCTCAGATATGAGTAGATGAAGCCAATTTAGACACAGTAAAGATCTTAGGGCTATGATGATAATTTCAAATGCATACAACTTGAAACTCATACATTTCAACTTAAAGCATAAGCAAAAACCAGAAAGATATGTGTAGGACACATAGAAGGAAAACTGGAAAATCTAAGGAGAAACTTGAATAAATGCACAGATATGCTATGTTTATGAGTAGAAAGAAAGCATATTTTAAACAGCAAATTACTTCTTATTTAAATTGCAATTTTATCAAAATCTTAATTTTTTTGGCTTATATTACTGACAGTTATAATTTAAAATATGATATTACAACCTAGAGGAATACAGGTAAAAATATATAATTTAAAATAATAATATTGATGGCAAAGAGGGCTGGGAAGTAATTGTACAAGAAAATTACAAACATTAAGCCAATATTTTATTTGCAAAATGATGCTGAGATAGTTTAGAAGAGCAGATGAATAGTTTAGAAATACAGTAATAGCACACAGACATATCTATATGTACACACACCCAAACTTAATGTATGATGAAAAAAATATCACCAAGTAATTGTAAAGGAAGTCAATAAATTGCTGAGAAAATTTATGGTTTTACAAATTATTTAAGTTAGAGCTTTATTTCATATCTTTTAGTAAAAAATATTCTATACGGGCAAAATCATTAAAGGTAAAGTAAGAATACAGAGTAGTAAAGGACAATACATTAGTTTACGTATAATATACTTCAAAATAATCATTACAATTTTAAAAAGCTGAAGAAAACAGTTGCAAAGAATTGAAAAAATATCAAATAAAAGCCCTGAAAATCAGTAAGAAAATAACTTTGACTTCCCAATAAAAACATAAAGGTCAGATAGCAGAATTTCATGGAAAAAAGGCAAATTGATGAAACAGGCATAAGGGAGAAAGGGTTCAACAGTAAACAAGAAGTACAAATAAAAATGATAGCGTATTTTCCACATATCACATTGACAAATTTAAAAAAGACATAATTCAATACTGGCGCAAGTAAAAAGAAACCACCCAACATTTTCAGGTAGGAATATAATGATGTATATCCTTTTGGAAGGCAATTTGACAATATGTATTAATACCTTTAGCAATATCCTTATATTTTTACCTCAAAATTCCACATCTACCATGAACAGAGAGGTGGTCATGTTTATATACAGCCCAACATTTTAAATAATTAATATCTCAAAAAAAGAGAAAATTAACTGGAGTTCAAAATATACATACTCTATAATCCAACAATTACAAGTCTATATTTATAACATAAACTTTCAGTACACGTGGACAAGAATACATGAACAAATATGTTCATGAAGCATTTTTGTAACAGCAAAAAACTGAAAATGATGTAAATGTCCATGAAAAGGATAATGGAAAAATAATAGAAGGTTTATTGATGGGAAGGAGTACTATCTACCAATTAAAACCAATGAAACGCATTTATAATGAATATGGCTCAAAAATAATGTTTGCTAAAAAAAAGAGAAATAATAATAGCAACGATATATTTCTGAAGCACTTACTATGTATTAGGCATTGTCGTAAGTGCTTCATATGTAATTTGCCATTTAACCTTACAAAAATCCTATAAGAAAAGTAATATTAAAATCCTCATTTTATAGATAACGAAACAGAGGCACAGAGAATATAAATTGTGTAAAGTCACATGGCTAGTGAGTGGTAAAAGCTAAGGTGGCGTATGCAGTGTTTCATTTATGTAAACTATAAACATACATAATATAAAATATAAGCTGAAAGCATATAAAATAAGTTAATAATACTGGTTTTCTCTAATGAGGAAAAGAAAGGAATGGTGACACAGGCCAAAAGGGGCTTCTACTTTACCTACGCCTGACATATTAAGTGCTATATAAGTGTTAGCTATTGTCATTTAAATTACTAAACTTTTACCAACTACATTTTTATCAATAACAACAAAAAAGAATGCTATATGTGGAAACCAAAAGCGCTGCCATTAGTAGCAAGGGAATTGAAGAGGGACAACCTGAAAGAAGGAATAAAGCAGATTATAGAAAATTATTTTAACAAACTAGTAAGATTTCAACATACTGTAAAATGTATAGAACTACTCAAAAGTTATATGACCAATTAACCATTAACTTAATTAATGTCTCTCCAATTACACTATATATCCTGTGACAGGTCCTTGTTTTACACTCCTGTTTTTTTCCCACAAGACAAAGAGGAGTGTGTTACATAATCTAATAGGAGTAACCACAACTTTATTATGGTAGTAAATAAAGAAAAGTAAGAAAAAGTAAGAGAAAAGAAAAAAATAAAAACAGAAACTCTGATAGTGTACTTTTATATATTATATAGACTGTAATCTGAAACATCAGAAAAAGGTTTAAACTGATCATGATACAACAGCATAATAAATAGAGCCCCAAGATGTATAGCAGCAAATAATGGCATGAGATACTCCTAACCTTTACTAAAGAACTTAGGAAAAGAATCTTGAAAAAAAGGTAATGTTTAAATGATCTTAAAAACACGCTAAGGCTTTTTTATATAAATTTCAAAAGGCACAGTAGAGAATAGCTGATAGAAGGAGCAAATGCAACATGCAGATTTTCAACTGCATTCCTTTCCCTCTAAGAAACTAGTGCATTAATGAAAAGCATTTGAGGATGGCAGTATGCTTACCAGTAAACATTTTAGTAACAGCCTTACTCTGCTTTCGGGCAGAACAGAGAAGCAAAAGCCATGGTGGAAAGAACTCATGGTGACCAGCTAAAAGTTCTGCAACAGTCCCAGATAAGCTGGTAGACGTTTGTTCACCTTCAGTAATGTTACACCCTTCATCAACAGAATCAACAAGCAGGTATAGGCTTTGCTGGGGAGGCTTCATTCCCAGTAGAGGGAGTAGAACACATCTGTAAAACACATACACATGAGCATTTTGAATGTTAAGTGGCTATAAGATATATTATTCAACCATTAGAGTATTAATTATAAATTCTTTAAGAATAAAATAAGGTATTAGGAAAAAAATATTATACAAGTTTCAATTCCTTACTTTAAGTACAATACTGGTCCCAAACAGTTTGTATTTCCAATTACAGCATTTTTAACAATAAAGAGTGTGTGTGGGTGCATGTGTGTAATTCAGCATAATTAACAAAGGCATTCAGAACTGAAGAAAACTGTATTTCAAAATTCCCTTTCTGATTCTTTTCAGTCAGTGATAAAAAGTGTGATTTCCTTACGACAAAGCTAAAATGTGTTGCAGAGTGGAAAACAAAACAAACTCTGGGGATCACCTTAATAAAAAGAAAAATATCAAGAGTTCTGTAGAATTTAGAAGTATTTTATCGCCATTTTTCTCACAAAATTACTGCAATTTATACAAGGTCATCTTTCACAAATTTTATTTTAAAAGACTACAAAGATCAACTATATTCTAGATCCCATTTGACGTATTTTCAAATTGCAAAGTAAATAACAAAGTATTATGCTTTACTCCATTAATTAATGCATTTCCTATGCGTGTAACTTATATTGTAGTTGAATATAACGTTTTCATAAATACAACAATGCTCATTCATTTTCAACAAATATTTACTTGATGTGTGCTGTGGGGTCAACAAGGTGCTGAACAGACACAACAGTGAAGAGGAAATAATCCATCCAGTTATGCACACCAGAAACTTACAAATAATGTTTTCTAAAACTGTTTTCTTAGTCTTTCAATGTAATAGCCACCAATATCTAATTTATCACCATGTAAGAATCAATATTTCTTTTAAAAAAAATCTCAAATATCCAGTATCATCATCACTGTAGGCCAAACTACCTCAATTCTTCATCTCTTTGACCTGGGCTACCCTAACAATCTACATGCCTCCAACAGCTCCCCTCTTGTGAGTTTCTACTGCAGCCAGGGTCACTTCAAATGTTATTCCAGCCAGACTAGCCTTCTTTCAATGACTTCATGAGACACGATCACACGTGGGCCTTTTCATTTGCAGTTTCCTCTGCCTGACATGCGCTTCCTGTCTCTCTTCATATAGTTTATCTTCAATTTTGAGAGTAACCTTCTCAAGGTCAAATCCCTATTACATGCTTTCATAATGTCAAATACAGTTCTTTTCCACTCCACTATCAAATTTTCAATTTTATATTTAATTATTTAATGTCTTTTTTTATTTCTCCTTAGCTGTAAGCATCAAGAGAAGAGAGACTAAATTGGTTTTGCTCATCAGTGTAGCCCCACAACCTAGCATAGTGCCCACAGTAGAACCTACAGACTTGACATTGTTGCAAGCTAGAATGGAAAATCAATGAACTGCAATGCAGTGGTCTCAGTGCTATGAGAAAAAGCAGTAAAACTGCTAACAAGATAAGAAGAAATGACTAACTGAAGTGCATTAGGTAGGGAAGGAAGAGAATGTCAGAATAATATTCATATATTAGGTGCTCAAGATGAACTAAGTTTTGAGGAACCAATCACACTGATACAGGAGGGTAAAGGGAAGGTGGGGTAATCCTGGCAAGGAACGTGCTGAGTTTGGGAAAACTTACTCTATTGTATCTTACACATATATTTTGTCCATTATGAGCACAAAGATGGTTGATGAAAAATCAGTAACCTAGTCATATAGTACAATACATATAGAACACAATATACTAGAATAATGTACATAATAAGTACCACTTCAGATATAGCACACAGGAAGCCATCTTAAGTTACTTTTGATAGGGAAAGTGTGGAGGAGAGGTCGGGGAAATTGGGAATTGAGGTTAGTAAGGTAATGAGCCAGGAGTTGTTTAGTCAGGAGAAACAGCTGGAGGACACAGGAAAGAAAATCTAGTTGAGGCAACAGCACATGCAAAGGCTTAAAGAAGAGAAAAACCAGTGAAGTATGGAAGAAAGAATTATGAGAATCATGAAAATGAGTAATGCTGGGTATTATAAATTGTGGGCTTTGCCCTAAGGGTATTAAGGAGCCACTGAAATATTTTAAGCAGAAAATTGCTAAGTTTATATTGGAGTTTAGAAAGACAACTCTGGTGTATGTGAAGGAAAATCTGATGTAGGTAAGTCCAGAAGGAAAGAGTGACATATGAGGCCAATGCTTAGAACTTAGAAAAAAAAATCTCCATCCAGAACTACCACTATCACCAAGGCCATCACTGCCAACTTAAATTCAGTGCTCTATATGCTTTAAGTACTTCACACATCCATTAACTCATCTGATTCTCACATTAATTATTTAAGGTAGGTACTATTATAATACTCATTTCCAGGAGAGGTAATCAAGCCACAAGAGGATCAGTCACTTGTTACTTTATAAGTGATAAGAAAGGGATTCAAGTCCAAGGTCTGGTTTCAAAACCTATGACCATCCATCCTGGTTTGCCTGGGACATTCCCAGTTTCAAGCACTATCTCAGGACCCAGCCCTGCCTCTTCCCAATCTTCTCCCCTAGTCCTGGGCACATCATAGTGGGGGTCACCCTAGTCTCCACTCTTACCCACCATGGTCCACTGACTAGCCATAACCAACGGTGAGAAAGTAAATTATACATTAGTAGCAGTGGGGATAGCAAAAAGTAGACAGATTTGAAAGAAATTTGGTGAGTAATATTAGTAGGATTTAGTGATTATCTCCTTTCTTTCGCCTATTCCAGGATATCTGCTCTTCTTTACCTGGTTTCTTATAGTGGAAATTGAAGTCATTTTTCATACTTTCTTTCTCCTCTAATATAATCCTTTAATGCTGTTAATTTCCCTCTAAGCATTTTCAGTATCATCCACTTAAAAATAATTTCCCTTTGATTTCTTCTTTAAAACATCCATTATTTAGAAGTAAGCTATATAGCTTTCAAATAATTGAGAATGTCCCAGTTATTTTTATCTGTATTATCACAGTTTAATACAATTGTATCAGATAACATGTTTCGTATAACTTCCATAGCTTCAAATTTATTGTGACTTATTTTATGGCCCACAGTATATCTATCCTAGCAAATGCTGTGTATGCACTTAAAAAGAATGTATACACTGTTGTTGCTGGGCAGACTGTTCTGCAATTGACAATTAGGTTCATTTGGTAACAGTATTGTCCAAGTGTCCTATGTACTTATTGAGTTTTGGTTTATTTACTCTATCAATTGTTAAAAAGAGAGAGTTAAAATATTTGAATATAAGTGTCTACTTCTTAAAATAGTTAGTTTTGCTTCCTATATTTTGAAGTTCTGTTATAAGGTGTACAAATGTTATGATTGTTATATCCTCTTAAGAAACTGGCCTCTGTATCATTAAGAAATGACTCTCTTTATACCTGGTAATATTCTTTTCTCCAAAATCTACTTTGAAATTAACGTAGGCACACCACCTTTCTTTTAATTAGGGTTAGCATGGTATATACTTTTCTATTCTTTTATATTTAAGCTATTTGCCTCTTTATATGTGAAGTGTAATTGTTATAGGCAACATATAATTAAATCTTGCATTTTTACCCAAATTCTATCATTTAATTAAGATATTTATCATTGACAATGTAGTTGCTGATAGAGTACAGTTTAAATTTATCATGTTTTTGCCCACATTATTTTGTAATGTACATGTATGTCAGTAGGATATATTACTAGGAATAGAATTGTCAGATTAAGAGGCACCTTCATGTATATTTTGATAGATACTGCCAAAGTGATGCTCCCCTTATAAATTATACACACACACACACACACACATATATACACATACGTAATGTGTATACTCATATATGTAATGTGTGTGTACATATTTATCATGCACATATATGTAATGTATATATTTATACACACATAGGCAACAGCTGTGTAACACTAGGTATTTTCCTAGCCCCTCCATAATAGTGATTAATGTTATTTACTTTTTCTACAGCTAGGTGAAAAATGGCATCCTCATTATAGTGAAAAAAACTATATTATATATATTATTATATACTATATATTATAATATATAATGGTTGTACATATTTTGGGGGCACATGTGATATTTTGATACTTACATGCAATGTGTAATGATCAAATCAGGGTAATCGTGGTACCTATTACCTCAAACATTCATATTTTCTGTGTATTAAGAACATTACAATTCTTCTTTTCTAGCTATTTTGAAATGTAATAAATTATTAACTTTCTCTATTGTATTATTGAATATTAGAACATATCCCTTCTATTTATGTACCCCTTTATGTTTTAAATTTATAATTCCTTACCATAAGGGCAATCATATTCACATGTGCCTAGGAATCATATTTCTTTTTCTTTAAATTGTGTTTTCATACACTTTACCCATTTCCTCAAAGACTGCTAATTTTTCTCTTATTGGCACTCTTTAAGTGTTAAGAAATTGAGATAGTGCCACTCCACTCCAGCCTGGGTGACAGAGTGAGATTCCGTCTCAAAAAAAAAGAAAAAAAGAAATTGTTTGTTGTATGTAATACAATTTTTTTCCACCATTTGTCATTTTTCTTTTGACTTTTTGAAAGGTTTTTCTTGGACATGTACAATTTCTTTTTTCTTTTTTTTTACTTTTATATAGATAACACATCAGTCTTTACTGTTTTCCATTTATAGCTTCTAAGTTTTATGTCATACTTCTGAGGGGATTCCCCAGTTCAGTGATAATAAGAAAAGATTTTTGCTATGTTCCATCTCATTCTGTTGTTTCACCAACTCTTTTCCAAGCACTTACATCTCTGCTTCATTCAACTGTTTAACTCACGCAATCACTCATTGTTTTCATTTAAGGCAATATATTTGGTCACAGATTCCATTTGTTCGATGGAAACATTTTTTTATGGTGTTTCTTGTGCCCTGTTTTTCACATTCCTTCCCCATTTGTTCTTGAGATGTATTTTATGTATCCTGTGATAGCTCTTTTTGAGTACATTCTTTCTGGATCAGCAATTACAAGTTGAGTGTATACAGTGTCCAGGCTGGCAAGAAGTCTCCTTATGCATCAGAGTTATAGGTATAAACAATTTATTTGAGCTTGGACTTCTCCCCAGTCAATTAAGATCAAAAGCTGTAGGGATGTACACAACCCGTAGAGTTTACTACACCCAATACCTTTTACTACACCAAATACTACACTTAATACCTTCCTCCTGCACATACATGGCTCATCTGTGTGACTCCTTCTGCCCTGCCCTCTTCATTCTTTCTATATGCTTATCTGGGTCCAGGAAACTTCCAGCATAAGTCTATAACTTATCTCCCTGGGATCAAATGAGAGCTTTTGTCCTCTTGATAGTCATCAGAATATGCACTTATTTCAACGAATAATGGTCTGCCAGCTTTGCATCTCAATTTGATATTCACTCTCACATTATATTGAGGTTTGGGATTATAGGTCTCTCAGTTTCAAAACACACAGAGCTTTTCATTCACTTTCTTGCCTTGAAGCTATTTCCCAGTACTATTTAAAATGGTCTTCATCATGTTAAAAGCAGATAGGATTCATTCCTAAGTCCTCCTTTTTGTTTTAGCACATTGTCTTCCTTTCTGTTTTAACACCAAGCTTTTTTTTTTTCCATTCAGCACCTATTTCTAACACTGAGATTTTTTCTCTCTGTCAAGAAAGCTCCCTCCCCCAGGCAGTATTTCTTATTTCAGCAGAAGTTTCATTCCTGAAATAAGCCTTCTCTGACCACCATATCTAAAGCAGCCCTCATCACCATTACTGTTCCTGCAATTGTTTCTTTGTAGCATTTATCACATTCTTAGATTAACTTGTTGGGTTACTTCTGTACTGCTTTTGTTATAAGGCTGAGAGTGAAGCTCCTGCACACCTCCACATCTCCTTGCCCTATTATGTAGGCTCCAGGAGGGCAGGAATTATGCCTATCTTGTGCACTGTTAAGTTTCCCAGCACTCAAAATCACTTGTAAAATGAAAATCCCACCAAAGTATGTATACACAAAACAAAAATTTAGACAGTCTAAAACAGACTTTTCTGTATTTGTGAATAATTACATACATGTATATTATTATTCCAAAAGAGATAATGTAATGACAGTTGGTTATCACAATCATACAAAGATAACACCATCTTTAAAAGCAACGGTATGATACAGGGTTTGACTTTGCACGTGTACCTTAACTAAATGTTTTACATTTCTTACCTTCATTAATATTGAGCCAATATTTATTACATTCTTAATTTTTTGTTAATTCAATTTAAAATCCTTGAGTTAGTTTTTCCCCCATTTTCAATTGCCTTGAAAATGAGGAATGACAAGATCATCCTTCTGTAGCTAGCCTTTTATTGATTTACTCAAATTTTTTTTTTAAATGACAGACAAAATTATATGTATTTACCATGTATAACATGATGTTTTGAAGTAGATATACGTTGAGGAAGGCCTAATTCTAACTAATTAACATATATAGTACTTGGCATAGTTACAGTTTTTGGGGTGACACTCTTGATTTCCTGGCAGAAAGGCTGCTGAAATTCTGAAATGAAAGACATCCATTGTTCTTTTCCTTTGATACAATGAATTTACTTACTGCCTTTTTCTTAGGAGATTAATGACCTTTTAAAGCTCCTATAAATAAATTATAAGGAACATACTATTAGATAGATAGATGAACAGATTGAACATGTAAAAAGTGTCTTCAGACTTAAAATTGTTTCTGTGAAACATCAGGTTGCAGCTCACTTTCTTCCTCACTTATTCAGACATAAAGTAATAGGAAGAGTGTCCCTCCTAGCCTTTTAACAAAACAACTCAGACAAGCTGGAAGAAGAAAAATTGTGAATTACAGACAGACTGTGGAGCCCCTGGGGCCACTGATAAACAGCGTTCACACTCTCTTGCTGCCTTTTCTCTACTGACCCCTTAGGGCTTTAAAAAATACAGCAATCACCCTGGTTGGGAAAGATATGGAATAAAGCCCCGCCCCCAGTCTAGGCTCTTCTCCCATAAGACCCCTATGGAAAAGCCTTAAGGAGGAGTCGGTGGGGAAGAATAGAATAAGCATTACTTGTCCTTGAGGAACGAGTGAAACCCACTGCAGCTTACAGCAAGGGGATGGGCAGGATCAGAAGACCTCACCCCAGATCAAGGGGTATAACATAATCTTTATCAGAAAAACAGAAAATGTCCCCATTCTCTGCCCTCACTGCTGAGAGAGTTGCAGAAGAGAAGAATTTGAGAGCTGAAGGTAGAGTAGATATTGAAAAAATCCACCTGGAAAATCAGCCCCTGCTCTAAATACAACATATTATTAGAAGATTTGAGGTGAGAGGTACACTGAGGGTACCCACAGCAACAACAAATATCAAATTTCGTGACTCCTGACTAGCTTAACTCACCTCTCCTCCACATTAAAGCCTCCTGCAGAAAACAAAAAGTAGGCCCATTTCCAGGTAAAGACTATTTACAACTATTTTCCAGTTGTTTGACATAACGGTATGGGGCTTCAACAATTAATTATAAAATACTAAAATAACGAAAATACTTCTGAAACAGAAAAACAAAGTTGAAGGACTCACACTACCCAATTTTAAGATTTACTATTAAAGCTAGCGCAATCAAGGCAGTCTGTTAAGTATTTGTTAAAGACAAATACATAAAAATTCTGGAAACAGCAGCATAAATAAAGGAACATGATTTTTCACAAAGTTGAAGAGGTAATTCAATTGAGAAAGGCAGGTTTTTTTCTTTCTTTTTTTTTTTTTTTTTGCTGAACAAACAATGACAAGCTGGATGTCCAAATGCAAAAAAGACGAACTTCACTACATATCTCTCATGCCGTCACACAAAAATTTACTCAACACAGATCATAAACTTAAGTGTAAAACATAAAACTATAAAACTTTTAGGAGAAAATCTTTGTAATATTGAGTTAGGTAAAGAGTTTTTAGACACTTCACCAAAAGCGGGATCCATAAAGGAAAAACAAATTGAAAACTTGACTTTATCAAAATTAGCTACAGCTGTTAGACACTGTTAAGATAATGAACAGAAAAGCTGAAGACTGGCAGAAAATATTTGTAAAGCAAATTTCTGACTAAGGCTCATATTCAGAATACATAAATAACTCTCAAAACACTAAGAAAACAAAAATTGTTTTTAAATGGGCAGAAGATTAAAATAGACAATTTAGAGAGGAAGACAGGGGTGTCAAATAAACACAAAAACATGCTCAGCATCATCAGTCATTAGAGAAGTTCAAATTAAAACCACAGTGTGATACCATTAGACACCTATTAGAATTGTGCAAATAAGTAAAACCCCGGACAACATCAAGTGCTGGCGCAGAGCAATGACAGCCATTTCCAACGGTACAACCACTTTGGAAAAGTCTGGCAGGTTTCCCAAAAAGTTAAAGCTACACCTACTGCATGACCCAGCAATCTCACTTCTAAGTATTTATCAAAATGAACTGAAAATATATGGCCACATGAAAATCTGTACATAAATGACATAAATGTTTACAGCAGCTTTATTTATAATCTCCCAATTAGAAACAGCATACAGGATCTTCTACTGGCGAAGGGATAAACTAACTGTGGCATATTCATACAACAGAGTATCACTCAGTCATAAGAGAAAAAACAAAAAAGAAAAAAAAAACTACGGTTGATTCACACAACAGCATGGGTGAATCCTAAATGAATTTTCTAAGTTGAAGAACCCAGTTCCAAAAGGATGCACATACTATTGCATTTATATGACACATGGAAAAAGTAAAACTATTATAGAAATAAAATTTACGTCAGTGTTTGCCAGAGGTTGGAGTGGGGGAAGGAGTTTACTAAAAAGTTCAGCAAGTAGGAATTGTTGGGGTGATGGAACTGCTCTGTATCACAACTAGGTGGATCCATGACTCCATGCATCTATCAAAATTATAAAACTGTACTCTACAAACAGTAAATTTTACTTATGAAAACTGAAAATAACGCAAAAGTATTACTTGTTAATGTTTCGCTGAAACACAAAAGACACAGCTTGGTACTACCAGGGAGTCAGGATATTCAGAACTCAGAAGATTATGTCCTTCATATGTGTAATATGGAGTAAGTCATTGTCAATGAGTTGCCCTCTTTCCAGTTGGTACTCTGAGGTTCTTCTGAACAGACCAATGCTCTTAGATCAGATCATTAACACTGAAGTCAGTGAAGCCCATCTAGACCTACCAGGATGCTGAATCAAACTATAGGATTCTGTTTTCCAGGATCTGATCAACAACTGGCGCCTTATCAATTTCTCTAACCTCTTCAGCCCTGCGCTTGGTTCTTTAAACAGATCCTCCCTTTGGCCTTAGAACCTTCATACATGCTGGTCCCTTACCTATTATAATTTCCACTCCTCCTTACTTCAAGGTTTTTATTATTCTTTAGAAATCAGCACTCATTCAGAAAGGTCTTTCCTGACATTTCTCACCCGACAACCCAAACTAGGTAAAGTTCTCTACGTATACACTCCTACAACATCCATGAAAGCCCTTATAATAAGTGTAATTAATCAAGTAACTAAGGAATTGGCAGTTTAGCATCCACTTTCAAAAACTTTGGGAGAGAAGGAACCACCTACATATTATTCACCACTGCATTTCCAGCAGCTAGCACAGAACTTCACACAAAGTGGATGATTTATAAATATTTATGGAATGAATGAATGAACGGGTTTATTTCATTATTCATATACAGAACAGTGCTTATTCATTCCAGTGTCATGCCTTTAAGACTAAACAAAAACAACAGTCCACTGTTGGCTTGCATTCAGCTCCTAGGTGCTTGTGATGGTTCATTTTGTGTGTCAACTTGACTGGGCCACACGGTGCCAAGACACTGGTCATATATTAATCTAGGTATGTCTGTGAGGGTGTTTCTGCATGAAATTGACATTTGAATGGGTAGATTGAGTAAAGCAGATTGTCCTTCCTAATGTGGGTGCTGGCCTTCATCCAATCAAGGATTGAATACAACAAAAGGCTAACCCTTCCACCTGACTCCATGAGGTGGGACATCAGTCCTTTTCTGCCTTTGGTCCTGAAAAATCAGCTCTTCTTGGGTCTTGAGACTGCTGGCTTTCATAATGGAATTCACACCATTAGCTCTCCTGATTTTCAGGCCTCCGGACTCCACTGAAATGAAACTAGTGGCTCTCCTGGGTTTGCAGCTTGTTGACTACAGGTCTTAGGATTTCTTAGCCCCAAAATTATGAGAGTTAATTCCTTACAATAAATCTCCTTAAATACATATATGGCTCTGTTTCTCTGGAGAATCATAATACAGGGCTTACTGCAAAAATTTCCCTTCATATAGGTTACTTTCTTAAATTTATTCTTACATAATTTGTGTTTTTTAAAATGTGTATTCTGTATCTTACACTTATACCTACAAAACATTTATATCTTCCCATCTATTTTTGCAGTATTAGTCTATTTTTACCATACTCCAAAGTACTAAATAAAAGTCTCCTACAAACAGTGCAATATGGATGAAAAATGTACTTTTATCTGGGAAAAACTGTGTGCCTCTAGTGAAAGGTCCTAAAATTAGGGCAGAAGAGAAAACTAATGCAACAGCAATCCCAAATTACTGATCACTGATTTCTACTTGAAAGCAGTACACAAGTTGAGCATTCCTATTCCAAAAATCTGAAATACAAATCCAAAATGCTCCAAAATCTTAAACTTTTTGAGCACTGACATGATAACACAAGTGGAAAATTCCACACCTGACGTCATGGGACAAGCCGAAGTCAAAATGCAGGCATACCACACACAGTTTATTTGTGTTCCCAAGGGAAAAATAAAAAAAATTACCTTCAGGCTATATGTATAAAGTGTAGATGACACATAAATGAATTTCATGTTTAGACTTAGGTCCCATCCCCAAGATTTCTCATTATGTATATGATAATATTCCAAAATCAAACAAAACATATATCCAAAATCTGAAACATTCTGACGCCATATATTTTGGATAAGGTATACTCAACTTGTATTAATTAAAGTTGCTTTGCATTCGGAAATGGATAATGAACCAAAACTCTCAAGTACTAAACACTCAGTATATAGACACTGAAATACATGTTTGCAAAGTGACTTAACTGGTAAATATTTTAAAGCAATTTGGCTTTCTGGAGGGAGGTAATGGTTGGGGGGATATAACGCATTTGTCTTTTAAATTAAATATATGTGTAATGTATGTTGATTAATTTTCTTCTTCAGGAAGTCAAGATAAATATAAAAATGGAAAATAAACACAATCATCCTGCTATGTTTAAATTGAGCCCCTCCCAAAATTCACGTTAAAATCCTAACCCCCAATGTGATGGTATAAGAGGCAGGGCCTGTAGGTGGCAATTAAGTCATGAGGGAGAAACTTCATGTATGGTATTAATGTTCTAAAAGAGACCCCAGAGAGCTAGCTCATCCTTTTTATACCATGTGATGGCACAACACTGCAAGAAGGAGCCATCTATGAACAAAGAAACAGGACCTGACCAGACTTCAAATCTGCCCATATCTTCAGCTTGGACTTTCCAGCATCCAGAACCTAAAGAAATAAACACCGTTGCTTATAAGCTGCCTAGACTATTGCATTTTGTTTTAGCAGCCTGTATGGACTAAGACACAAACTGACATTTATGCCTAGAATATGTAGAAGCACGATCTTTATGAATTTACCCCATTTATTCCTCACCCAAATCCTGTAAATTAGATACTAGTATCACTTCCATTTCACAGATGAAGAAACAAAGGTTTTGAGGGTAATAGCTTGCTAAGTGAGACAAGTAGTAAATGGCAGAAGAAATAGAATTCTCTTCATTTCAAAGTTCCTCTTCTTAATTATTGTGTTAAATTGCTTCTGCAAACATCAAAGAGTATAAGATAAGAGCATGGTCCAATATTAAACAAGGAAGTTCTTAAAACCTGGCTAAACCAGGAAAGTGATGCTAATTTTTTAGCAATTAAATTAGCTGAAAATATTTTTGCGGAAGAAATAATATTGTAATGTTTAAGGTCTTCTAACTGAATATGCTACTTTTCAAATTTCACTTTCCTGAGGGTATTAAACATTCCTGTTTGTTTGCTACAAATTCTTTACTAAAAATCACTTATCTCAATACTGAAATTCCAGAAAAATCAATAGATGGTAGGTGTTTGAAATAATTTTGCTGAAATTATTATACAATTAGTATCAAGGGTCTAATTACCTACAGCTCCTGAATTCACTAAATCTGAATCTGTAATTACTTGTGATATATCAGAATACTTTTTCTGTATATCTGAAGACTGCTCTGATAAGTTTCATTTTATTCAGTTATCCCTTATACTATGCTAAATGCAGAATCATGATTTTTAACCAAAAATATCCTCCAATTTAATGGTTTTCAATTGTAAATATCCATATTTTTTCTACATTTATTACCAGTTACCTTGATATTTATGGGATTTAAAAAATTATACAACATTAGCAGTTTATCCATTCTGAATTCTGAAGCCTGAAATATCATTACTACCTAGAAGGTAAACTCTAAATGCCCGTTTTGATGCTAAATTTAAATAAATAGTAATGAGATTTGTTTTGATGTTAAATTTCATCTAGAAACTAAACTTTCTAAAATAGTTGAGGAGTATATGCTGACACATCTGCCTATCACTTTGTTAACCAAAGGATTAAATTCTTGCAAAAAGCCAGGTATTAAAAATATGTTTTTATATAAGATGAGAAGTAGAAAAAGTAAAGCACTAACAATTCTTACTCAATATATCTTGTCTTATTTTGGAAAAACAAACCTAGACCTTCTTTTCTTAGGAGCAAAATTACCCATCCAATAAAGTAAAGCAAGTGGAACAGGAAAAAAAAAAAAAAAAAAAAATCAGGCAATACAATTAATACTTTCAATCGGGGAACAAATATTATCTATGCATTTACCAGGATAAAAAACTAGTAAGTAAAATTGATAATTAAAATTAGTCCAGGAGTTTGGCCCAAATGTAGAACACAATTTGTCTCTAAATTTTGGACTAAGGCATAGTAATTTCCTGGTTTTATGAACTGTCTCCCCTTTGTTAAAACACAGCAGGAAAATATGGAATTGAAAATAAAAAGAAAAATATAGCCAGTCAAGAATAAGATAAACATTTCAAAGTATCAGAAATGAAAAAGAGGCATAACAAGACAAAATCTCTAGCTTGCCAAGAAAGTATGCAAGGCAACCTAGAGATTTGCTGATGGAAGTAAAGGGAATATAAGTTCTCCCACTTCTAGCAACAGGACTCAGGCTCAGTTTGGAACCAGGAGCTGGAGCTAGGGCATGTCCTATTAATAATGAAAGAAAGATGAAACAAAAAGCACTGCTGACTACCACCCAGGGCTATGGCTTTTAAGAAGCAGCAGGGAGCACATAAAGTTAGTCTCAATGGAGACAGGAACTGAACCTAAAAAGATCATGGGTCAGTGACTGAATTTACAAAATCGTTAGTATCGACTTGGAGTAAGAACTTCATATCTCAATTTTTAGCCCTCATTCAGGATCGTACTGGGGATGGGGAATGGTGGAGGCAATCAATAACAATTAGACAGAGCAGGAAGAGCAAAGAGGTAGAAATGGTAATAGAGAGGAAATCCAAAAGAGAGTGAAAAAAATTACAAAACTTATAATGCCCAGAAAGAGAGCAACAAAATCAATGATCAGAATATGAATTCATATCCAAATTAATTTATAAAACTCCTAAAGATTTAAAAGAAAATGTATTTGTAATAAGTATAAAATTAATTTTTTTTTAAAATTATTTTACAAAGGTACAAATCCAATAAAATTGGAAAGAGCCAGAGAAATCTTGTTTATAGGAACTTCTACTGCCAGACAAAATGTAGTAGGTGGCAGCAGCCCAAAACTTCCATTGCAAGAACTAGAAAAAAAATGAATAAATTACAAAATTTATATTTTTCAAGATATGAGAGGGCTTGTTGAAGCAAGAAGATGAGATGAATTAGAATTTCAGAAGATAGGAGCTCTTCCAAAGTGAGCAAAAGAATGACCTGCTAATTTATTCTCAGGGGTTATTTGCTAATTTGGGAGGCCTATACTGATTTTAGTTACAGACTAAGAATCAGATTTGGCTCACCCTGAGGGACTCTACAGGAGAACCAAACCAGCAAAGCTTTCAAGAAGTCAGTTAAATTCCTTTTATAGTGCAAAAGTATGGTGTCCTGAACACGAGACTGAACTTCTTCAACGCACGTCTACTTAAATTCTGGGCCATGCTTAAAAAGTTGGGCAACTTGGCCAACTGCATCTAAAACCCAATATGAAATCTCTCGTAGTATCTTGGAAACAAAATTCTGCTAAAGGGAAGGTGCTTACTTTAAGCACGTAACTCAGGAGATTTGCAAGAATTTGAAGGTATAAGGGGCAGGAAGCTAAAGAGCTAAACATAATTTCTTATGTTGTGGGGAAGAACTGAATTACCAAGGGTCTTTCAGAGCTGAAAAGGCTCTTCTGACTCTCCAACCAAAAGCTTAAGTGAACCACATAAAAATAATAGAAATAAACCAAGGATCTTAGTAACATTATAAAAAAGTACCAGCCCAGCTTAATGCCTGACTGCATCAGCCCCTCACCCTATCTGTCCAAGGTTTTCTTGTTGTTGTTCCTTTGTTTTAATTAGCCTTTTCTGATAAAAGACATCACCTGGAAATCTACAATCATTTAACACACTATCAGACATAAAATAAAAAGTTATTAAACAGAAAAAAGTCAGGATTATAGATTGATAATCTAGAGAAAAAAGAGATAATAGATGCAGAGGAATAATCCAAATACTTTAGTTAGTATAAACTAAAATAACCATGAATATGTTCAAGAAAGTTGAGTAGATGGATCAAAATAGATAACTGAAAGAATTATAATTTAAAAATGTAACCTATAAAAATAATGACATAAAATTCCATTCTAGAACTAAAAAATATATAATATTTGACATTAGGAACCCTGAATGTATTCAACACCACTCTCATTAGAACAGAAGACAGGATTAGAAATTCAAAACAAGTTGATAGAAAATACCCAAACTGAAGCACAGATAAAAGAAAGAGAAAACAGAAAAAATGAAAAAGATGTGTGGAACACAGTTAAAAGGTACAACATATATGCAACTGTGGTCCCCAAAGAAAAAGAATGAATAAACTAGAGACACTATACGATCTGAAGTAGTAATAGATTAAGGCTTTTCCAAACTTATGAAAAGCATCAATCCACAGATTTAAGAAATTCAATAAATATAAAATAGAAAAAACATGAAGAAACCACATTTTGGCATCTCATGCCAGAAATCCAAAGACCGAAACCCTGAAAAGGAGCCAGAGAAAAAAGGCATTATCTCCAAAGGAGAAAAAATAACACTTTAAGAAACTTTTCAACAGAAACTAAAATTAAAAAGATTTGCAAAACATGAAAAACAATGCCATTCTTTTAAGTTTTTTTTGTCTTGGAGAATATAGTTATCCTTTTATTTAAATGTTATTTATATTAACATGTAATGATTATTAAATATATGAATGTATTTAAATTTTATCAGTTTAAATTTCAAATATAGCAAATACATATTGATAGACATAACTGGCATAAAAGTTATTTGAGGATCTCAATACTTTTCACACCCCACATCCAATATGTCATATCAATCTTGAAACATAAATTAGGGTACACTTTTCACTTGCACTGATACTTCACCAAATCAAATCCAAGCACCACTGTCTCTCCCTTCAATTACTGCACTGGTGCTTACTGGTTTCCTCAGAAGGATAAAATCGCTATTTACTAAAAACGAAAAGACTAAGGGAGCAGTAAGATGTGGGATGGAAGTCAGAAGTCTAATTTTGAACATGTTCAACATTAGAAATCTAAGCAAAGAAGTTGAGTAAGCAATTAGATTTATAGGTCTAGATTCAGAGAAGAGGTCATGGCTGCATAAATAAAATTGGGTCTACTGAGAGACAGTTGGTAATTAAGGCCATCAATGAGCTTTATGTAAGAAGCAAATGTAAACAAAGAAAAGCCAAGATTTTTACCCTGATGTATTTCAAAATCAAAGGTTGGTGCTATGGTTGAGTGTTCCTGCCAAAACTCATGTTGGAAGCTAAATTCTCAGTATAGCAATGTTGGGAGGTGGTTGCTTTAAGAGGTGAATAGGTTATTAAGGTAGATTAATACGTTTCTCTTTAGATTCGATCTCCAGGGAATTGATTAGTTCCCAAGAAAGCAGGTAAGTTATAAAGTGAGGTTGCCTCTAGTGTGAGTTCCCTTTGCATGCACCTGCTTCCCCTTCCACTTCTCTGCCATGCTGTCACATAGCACAAGGCCCTCATCAGAAGCCAGGCAGATACCAGCACCATGCTCCTGGATTTTCCAGCAACCAGAGTTATGAGCCAAACAAACCTCTTTTCTTTAAAAATTACCCAGCCTTAGGTATTCTGTTATAGAAACACTAAATAGACTAATACGGTTGGTAACATATGAAGAAAAAGTTGCTGGTATAAGAGGAAAGAACCAAGTGAGAAAGTGAAGAAAGTGTTGCTAGAAGTGGGGTGTGGTGGGGGGTGGGTAGCAGGAGATAAGTTATGTAAGATATTTCTGCTGCATTGAGTATTGAGCATTGGATTTAGCAACATGGAGGTCTTGGAATACTTACAGAGTGGAAAATAAAGCTTGATTATACTCTAATGGGATCATGAATGTATGAAAGAAACAATAGTAAATATAGACAGAATTTTTTGAAGCATTTGCTATAAAAGGGAACAGTGAAGTTGAGTAGTAGTTGAACAATGATATAGGTTGGGGGAGTGTTTTAAAAAGGCTACTAGTACGGGATATTTGAATAATGATGGGAAAGGGTAAAGTGCTTAAATATGTCATTGAGTAAGTGAGATGGGATGGGATCTGGTAAATAAGTGAATGGAAAAGGAGCATGGATGGTTTAACCATAGTTAGAGTGTAGATCCATACTCTACAACCATAATTAATGTAAGGCAGACTATGTAGATATAAATGCAGGAGGGTTAGTACAGTAGATGTTCCAGTAAATGTGTAGATGTTCTCTTCTAAATATATATATGTGTGTGTGTATATATGCTATTTACTTTTATTTACTTTATTATATGTATATATATGCTATTTTATTTTATTTACTTTTTATTATATAGGAAGATAAGTTGACAGCTAAGAGTAAGGGTTGGGAGGTGGGCAGGGAAATAGAGGTTGAGAAGACAGAAGTGTGAAATGGTGAAGTAGGCGAGCAAGGGAATGGAAAGTGTTTCTCAGAGTGTGGTATGGGGACCCTAGAAGACTCTGAGAACTTTCCAAGGGGTCTGTGAGGTCAAAATTATTTTCAAAGAAATATTAATATCATATTTGCTTGTTTCACTCTCATTTTCTTCTGAAGGTATGGTGCAGCTTCCAGGGACTACATCATGTAAGGTATTGTAAGAGACTGAATGTCCAAACAGTCCAACTGGGATTTTTGTTAGGATTGTATTGAATCTATAGGTTACTTTGTGGGAATTAGCCTGTTTACAATATTGAATCCTCTAATCCATAAAAATGATATACTCCTCCATTTACTTTTCTTCGGTTTTCTTAATGTTTTCGTTTCCAGTGTACAGACTGAACACATCTGTGATTAATCACCAAGCATTTGACTTGTTTTGTGTTATTGTAAAAGAAAATTGTCTGTAAATGTATTAAAGAAGTTTGAAAACTGTTGCTATAGAATAAAAAATGTACAAAACTAGAGTTTGTAACAAGTATGTGTGTATACCTATATATCTCCCCTTATGGTCAAACTACATAGATTTTATAAAAAGTAAATTCATAAGAAAGGTCATCTATGGGGTGTGTGTGAGTAGAGTAGATCTGAATTAGAAAGGATACCCAGGGACTTTAAGTGTGGATTATTTGTTCTTTAAAACAAGACAGAAAACTCAGATTAGAAGCAGATATGACCAAAAAAAAAAAAAAAAAAGAAAAAAAAAAAAGAGTAGGTATGTATGTTTGCTTTCCTGTTTACTTTCCCGTATCACTGAAATGCTTTAGGGGATGAAAACAATCTATCATTTCCCCAACAAATTGCTTATAAGGATTTCTTCTCCTCTGGGGCCATTAATTTTTCCCTTTCAATTCCTGTGACTTTCATTGTTTGTGATCTGTGTCCCTCTAAGCAGCAACTGAACCAACATATCAATTGAGATTGAATTCAAGTTTTTTCTCCTTTCCAAATAAATATTAATTTTAAGTGATAGTCTCAGAAAGAATGACAGCTATTCCACAGATGAAACTATGGATTTATGGAAGAGAGGCAAAAGGTGACCTCATACGACTCTCATCAAATAACATAAATCTAATGCTATTCAAAAGATTTTCCACTTGATAAAAATTAATTTCAACATAAATTTCAAAAGATACAAATACAATAACCAAAATAGGGTTTAAAATAAATCCTTTTCATCTATAACTATATAATCTACATGTATAAATTGTTCCACAAAAAACAACCATGGACTACTTAAAAACTGAACATGGCTAAAGCAGTAACAATTATCAGTGTGAACAAAATTATAATGTTTTAAATTAAAATATAAAGTTATTCATTAATTCAAGAAATAATTACTAAGTTCCAACTGTATTATAAGCCCTGGATACAAAGAGGACAAGAAAAGCAAATACTCTGTTGATGCTAATAGATGGGCAGAAAGTCAAAAGAAACAAATGCACAAAAGAGTTCCAGATCATGACAGATACTGAAAATTAAGAACAAAGACAGCTAAATGGGGTGATGTGATTTAAGACAATGACCGGCTAGGGGACTTCTAAAGACTCAGTGATTAAGGAAAGCTGAGGAGACAATGTTAAAGATGGTACCTAAATGACAATAGGGCAAATAGCCATATAAAAATATGCTGGCTGGAACATGGCCTATTTCAGAACATAATAAGGGCAATGTCAATGAAGAGCAATGTGCAAGAATAAAGCACTACAGGTTAAAGTCAAAGGCTAGGCAAGGGTAGACCATGTACATACAGCTTAGGATTTATTCTAAACATACTAAGAAGCCACTCTCAGGTTTTAAGCAGGGAAGTAACAAGATCTGATAACTTTGCTTTGTGAAAATAAGAGAAACAACAATAATAGCAAGATGAGCAGTTAGGAGTTTAGTGCAGTAATAGACCAGGCAACAGAAAATGGGAGTAGTAGTGTTGGAGATAGAGAGAAGTGGAGGTATTTGTTTTATCTTGGAGACAGAACCAAAGTATTTAGTGGATTGAATGTAGATGATGAATGAAATCGAGGAATCAATGGTGACTCCTATATTTACGATAAAAATTAATGACTTCCCATTTTAAATATTTAACTTTTGTATCGTTAGCTATTTTCACAATAGTGGTATATCATAAACACCCCAAAACTCTGTGGCTTAAAGTAACAATCATTTTAGCTTTCTTCTGCATCTCTGCTCTTCGTGATTTACTCTTGGGTTGGAGACAAGTTGCAGGTTGGGTCCCATCTGCTCCAAAGCTCTCTCCTGTTCCTTGGATCAGCAGCCTAGAAAGATCTTGTCCTTCTCACTGTGGTGGCAGAAGCACGAGAAGACAAGCTCAACTTTAAGCTTCTGTTTGGGTCATGTCTGTTAATCCACTGGCCAAAGCAAACCTTAACGGCTGAGCCAGAAGGAAAAGATAGAGAAATACACCTTTTTTTTGTTTGTTTTTTGAGACGGAGTGTTGCTCTTGTTGCCCATGCTGGAGTGCAGTGGTGTGATTTCAGCTCACTGCAACCTCCGCTTCCCGGTTTAAGTGATTCTCCTGCTTCAGCCTCCCGAGTAGGTGGGATGACAGGCATGCACCACCACGCCCAGCTAATTTTGTACTGTTAGTAGAGACGGGGTTTCTCCATGTTGGTCAGGCTGGTCTCGAACTCCCGACCTCAGGCGATCTGCCCACCTTGGCCTCCCAAAGTGCTGGGATTATAGGCGTGAGCCACCGCGCCCCACCAAGAAGTACACTTTTCCTCTAGTGAAAGGACCTGCAATCTCTTATGGCAAAGACCGCTAGTAGATGAAGGTACAAAGAATAGAGACAAAAATAGAGACAAATGAGAGAACTGTAAAAGGCTACTAGTTTCTGGAAAGTTCCAATTTATTCTTCAAGATAACCATGAGGAATATGTAATTCTTCTTAATACTTAGCTCTAGTAAGCAATTACATAAACATTTTCAAATTCTACTTCATCATTAAAGACTACACTTAGCTAAACACGTGTATAGTAGAAAGAAAATGGCATTAGAACTATTTCTGAGATTAGGTTAGCATAATAGACATGGGTTTGAAATTTAAAACAATGAAAATTATATGGTCAAAGACACTACTAAAACAACTAGAGGGTAAAGACAGGCAACCAATTGGAATACACTTCAAAGTGATCTGTTCATTTGTTTGTTTATAGAGATGGGGTCTCACTGTGTTGCCAGGCTGGTCTCGAACTCCTAGGTTCAAGCGATCCTTCCACCTCAGTCTCCCACATGTGTGAGCAACCACACCCAGCCAAAGAGATTTTTAAAAACAAAAAATAAATATTTAGTTACCTTATTTCATAAAAATCAAACTATTTTACTTCACAAAATTGAAAAAGGCAAAATTGCTAAAAACAAAGTAGAGACCTAAAAGCAAACTGCAAAAAAATCAAATTCTCAACATATATCAAACAAAAGCTTCATATCTCTACTGTTCATATAAAGGTTTTACTAAATGCTAAGAAAAATAAGAATGTTCTCACTTGTCCATGCTCCCTAGATGCTTTAATACGTTTCATAGACTTAAAAATAATTCTTGAAAGAATGAAAGAGCATAATGTGCTCTGTTGAGGTTATAGAAATACACGTTAGATGAGGCATAACCAAATCATTAAAAGTTTCCAAAGCTAACCAGAGAAATGTGAATTTGATATGTGGGTTATCACAGGCTCAGAGGAATATCCTAAAGACAACACTGTTTTAGTATGGCTAATTAGGCAACTGTGAGAAAAATGAATGAAGTAAGTAGATCAACCGGAATGGGTGAATAAAAATTGTAGATTAGGATAAATGAATTCAAGGACTATCCCAAGAAAAAGATTAAATATTTTAGAGTAGAATATTATGACAGAAGACAGTCAAAGAAAACTCCAGAATCCAGCCTAGGACAGTGCTTCTCAAAGCACTCTAATGCACACAGGATTCACTTAGGGATCTCATTAAAAGGCAGATTCTGATTCCCTAGACCTGAGAGTCTGCATTGCTAACAACCTCCCAGGTGATGCTAATACTGATGATCCTAAGATCACATTGTTTAGTAGAAAACTGCCTAGGAAATAAGAATAATTATAGAACTTAGGTAAGGCATCAGTTTTCCCGTATTTCTAGATAATAATCAAGCTTCCTATTATATGCTCTCTTATCCTGTTTCTTCCTTCTTAGCACTTATCAAAGGTGTGTTCATAACATGTATTTTTGTGACTATTTGTTCAATATATTTTACCTCACTTAACTTAGTGTTCTGCTTGGCTCAACACTTTAGCCCTAACGCTTAGCACATATCTAACACACAGTTGACACTGAATACTTGATAAGAAATAAATAAATCATCAATGAATAGAAATGCTTCAAGAGAAGCTAGTTTAAACATAGGTTAGTGAGGGACTACCAAGTGAAAGGATACATATTGATCAGAATGATAAGCAATTTTGATTGCTATCTTATTAGCAATCAAATCTGCATCAACAGCTTTATCTATGCATTGGTAGCCATGTAAGTAAATAAAATAACTGAAGGCATATGTGTAAAGAGAGAAGATCTAAGCTTGTGGGGCGAGAATGCAGAGGAAGGTCCACCAAAGAATGGAGTGAGTGGGAGATTCTGAAAGAAAAAAGTGCAAATAATGAAAACAATACCTAAAACACATCATTTAAAGGACAAAGGCAAATTGAGCAATAAGTTCACAGGCAATCATGCATAAACATCTTTTTGTAAATGTGTAGAGATGAAAGTTAGATTTCAGTAAGCTAGTAAGAAACTGATGGGGAAGAGGAAGGGAAACTGATAGGGAAGAGGAAGCAGCACTTACAGATACAAACTCTAGACAGTATGAGAGCAAATTCTGGAAGTGATAAAAAATATAGCATTTTTTTTGGAGGAATAGAAAACATATTTGTCTTTGAAAATGACTATAGGAGCCAGGCTGGCACATGTAAATACATGGACTGGTCCTGGTATAGAATAATATAGCATGGTGGAGACTGAACCAAATTAGAGCATGCAGAGCTCATAAGACAGCAGTTGACTTAAGTCTGTAAGATTACTGCCTCAAAGGAATGAGAACCCAGTATTGTCCAAATTTCCAGGTTTTTTTTTTTTTAAGAAAAAGCAAAAATCTGGATATGTATACGAAATTTGCTGCATTAGGAAAAAAGCAAAACAAAACAAAACAAAATACTCAACTTGTAGAGCACCACTTCACTCTCTCTGGTCTAAAAGGAATCTGAGTTATCAAACAATAAATTAGATTGCAGAACAGAACTAAGAATGTGGCTGACTTCAAAGTTCTAAGTATGCAAACAGGAGCAATATGTTATGCCATTAGAGCAGAAGTGATTAGAGGTTGAGGACTGGTTCAGCAAATGATAAAGAGTACCAGGAACCAAAGGAAGCAGCACTTAGATTGAAATATAAAAGGAACAGACAAGCTAGAGTAAAAAGAAAAGATTTTCAGAAGGAAAAGTGAGAAGATTCGAATAAAAGGAAGTTTGTATCTTGAAGTAGAAAGGATATGGTTAAAAGTTGGAAACAATAGACCATTCAGTGAAACGTGATGATCTTTAGATTAAAAGACAAACATGTAAAGTTTTGATAATGAAATTATATTGATTAACTTATTTTATTTAAAATTTGAATAGTAATGGCACTTTAGAAGGATCTTTTAATTTGACAATACTTAAGAATAGATAATGACAGTTATCTTAAATAGCACTAGTTATACAAGATTGATTATGAATGTAATATATTTTGCCTTAAAAACATACAAGTGAGGGTAAGAAGGAGGCACACATTCCAGCCCCCTTCTGTTCTTGGCCCCTTTGTTGAGTGTGCCAAAAATACTTGGAGCCAGTTGAGACAGGAGATAGATATCTGGCCACTTAAAACTATCTGGACTAATGCCATATTAATATATGCTAAAGAACAGACAGTAGGTTAATAAATTAATAATCACTATACCAGTCTGGTCTGCATTTAAAACTGACCTAAATCATGTAGCATTTCAATTTCCTTTCTTATTTAAGAGCTTCAGCCTTCTTTCAATTAGGTTCACACATATTCTAGATAAGCAAGTAGCATTATGCACTCATTCAAAAGACAGTCATTTAACAATTATTATATGCAAAGTGCTATATACAAAGCACCTTGGGAAATATAAAAAATTCATCAGTCATGAATAATGTCATGAAGAAGTATATGCCTAATAGGGAAGATAACAAAAGATATATGCATAAATAACTACAACACGGCCGGGCGCAGTGGCTCACGCCTGTAATCCCAGCACTCTGGGAGGCCGAGGCAGAAGAATCACGAGGTCAGGAGATCGAGATCCTGGCTAACACGGTGAAATAAATCCCATCTCTACTAAAAACACAAAAAATTGGCCGGGCATGGTGGTGGGCACCTATAGTTCCAGCTACTCGGGAGGCTGAGTCAGGAGAATGGCATGACCCCGAAAGGCAGAGCTTGCAGTGAGCCAAAATCGCACCACTACACTTCAGCCTGGGCGACAGAGTGAGACTCTGTCTCAAAAACAAAAACAAAAAAACTGCAACACAAGCTACAAACCTAAACAGATATAAGTGAAGATCCATAAATGCTCCCAGAGGAGGTAAGATTAGAAAGAATATTCAAACATTCAAAGATTCCCATTTGACACACAAAACAAATGTCAGTATTTGGTCTCCTAGTTTGAATTCTTTTTCTAACAAGGCATACCGCCTTTTACCATTAGCACAAGTTTTCTATTAAACTCTCAAAACAGAGTTACTCATCTTTAATTCTTTATAGAAATTTTACTCCATTTACACTGAACCCATGGTATCCCTGAAGATGTTTAATTTTTCCTGTTAACATTACACAGAACAAAATATTTTTACCCAACACAGTAAAACTGACATCACGTATCTGGTCCTGCAGACTGTTAACAAGAAATAAAAGTGAGGTAATGACATACACTAAGAACAAAAATTTGTATTTCCCTGCACCACATCCTTTCAAATCTCCAAAATGACTTTTCTGTTCAAAGTCCAGAAAGGTGTTTCTGGTTGAACAAAACAGCTATCTTCTAAACCAGTCACAAAACCTAATGCTACTACCCTCCACTCCTCACTAACTTAGATGCTTGAGCTTTTTGTCAAAAATAATTGGAATGTTTTACAATTATAGGGCTACTAGGAGTCCACCTCTAACACTAACTCTAGAAAAGACACCGTCAATGCAAAATATACAAAGTTTTGCACTAAAGGCCTAAAGGGGGAGGCAGAATTAAAGAAATCAGCCTTTGGCTCTCAAAATAAGTAATAAGTAAAAATATAAACATCAACTTAGTTTCAGCAATGAGGAAATAAAATATTGTAAACAAATTAACAATAGTATTGTACTTTAGCCACATACGAAAAATAAAAATGAAAAAAAGATATCAATGTGTCTTCACATCATTCCCTTTAGCAGATCACCAAATTCTATTAATGTTTAAATGTTCATGTGTTTCATGAACCCTATAACAAGTATTTACTCTGATGGTTATTTCTCTTTATATGAATAAGATAAATATTAATGTTAGAATTTGAGTTCCATGAAGGCAGAATTCTGTTTGTTCTATTGCCTGATTTATCTCCAGCTGAATTCTATCTAACACACAGAAGGTTCTTAATAAATAACGCAGATGAACTATGCTTAAAACACATAACACTCTCATTATTTGTCGTACAAACTGATGAATGCCAGAAGAAATTTTGTGACAACTAAATCTAAGAAACTATAGAATATACTATACCACGTCAGAAGGGAAGAAAGCGGCAATGCTTCACTAAGATGAAGTTCCTTTCACTCTTCCTTAATTATCATGAACTAGTGATTAACAAATTACCATTTAGCCATACAATTTCATGTATTATGTATTCTATCTACTATCATTAGGCATAAAAAAAAATTAAAGAAAGCTAGGAAGTAAACTGAAGAAAAGTGGATTTAAAAAGCATCAAGTAAATAACTTCTCTGCAATTTCCCCAGCTTTGTGAATCTGTGAATAACAGATTTTTCATTATCAACTTTCTATAACTATTAAATAGTTCCACACATGAATACAGATGCTCCTTAACCTATGATGGGATTATGCCCTGATAAACCCATTGTATGTTGAAAATATCTTGAGTCAAAAATGCATGTAATAACTCTCAACCTACCAAACATCATAGCTTAGCCAACCCTACCTTAAGCATGCTCAGAATACTTACATTAGTCTACACTTGAGCAAAATCATCTAACACAGTTTATTTTATAACGAAGCGCTGAATATATCATGTAATTTATTGAATACTATATTGAAAGTAAAAAACAGAACAGTTGTATGGGTACTCTAAGGTTTCTACCAAATACATATTGCTTTCTCACCATCCTAAAGTCAAAGAATCTTAAGTTGAACTATCATAAATTGGGAAAAGTCTGTATATGAAATCATCAATATTAGTAGATATTTAAAGGTTAAAAGTAATAATACAAAAACTGGTTTTGGATTTAGTTTTTGTCAAAAGCGAAAAATAAGCATTTTCCTGTTATTTGCTTACATTTATCAGTTTTAATGCTGACTTTGATGGCTAACAACAAAAGATAATAGATTTGCCTTGAGTTTTATTGGACTAAATTTACACATTAAAGAGTCTACAAGAATATCACACCTCTCAAAGATACATCCCTTTGGCTGACTTTAATAAATCCCTCCCACATTTGAATTCTGTACCATCCTTAACTCTCATTCTAGAATACCACTCCCTCTATCACTATATGGGTAATCTGAAAACCCACACTCAAACCACACTGTGACACAACTCCTGTTCTCCAGCTTTGCCACACATAACCTTCTAAACCCCTCCTCTTCCCATCAAGTCCTCCAAAGAATTTCTAAGATTACTAACACACATACATACATACATACATACACACACACACAATTTAAAATCTCAGCCCTGCCATTTACTAGTCTGTAACCTTGAACAATTTACTTAGCCTCTCTGTACCTCAGTTTCCTCGTGTATAAAATGGGAATAGTAACTACCTCACAGGATTATTATGAGGATTAAATGATCTAATATTTGTAAAGCACTTAGAATAATGACCGACACATACTGTTTACTGTAATTACTATTAAATATTTTCAATAGTACTTCCAAAATTTATAGATTTCACCCCATTAGATTTGAGGATATCATAAAAACAAACATCACTCTTTTTAGAGTGATTCAAATCTCTCCTAGAAACACACTCACGCAGAAGTGAGCCCCACACACACACACACAAACCTCCAGTGCACAGTATACCAGAATCTGGAGAACAAACTTTTGCCCACTAAGAATGTTATTGTAGAGAAAAAGCTTATGGCAAAATGGGTAATTCAAGCAGAAGTGAGGCACAAACTAACAATTTGCCTGTTACTTTTACAATGAGCAGAGGCATGATAAGCAAACAAACAAACAAACAAACAAAAACATGTTTTCAAGGAATTATGTTTTCTTGAATAGATTTGAATCTGAAACCACTCTGGAAAGCAACTTGCTCACTTCCTGGACCAATCCATTTACTATGGAAAAAAAGCTTAGCTGAAGTTAGGAAAAAACCACTTTCTTTGTACCACTCACTAAAAGTAAAAGTAGTAAGATGATGCCAAATTTTCCCTATTTTATAAAATCACATATTTCAAAATATCACTCAGCTTTTCAATTATTTAATAGGAGAATAAATCCCAAAACTCATCAGCAAATTTTCTTCAGATTCTCAGTGGCCAATAATCTCCTTTAAAGAAACCCTTTCTTATTTAAAGAAATACTACTACTATAAGGGGGAAAAAAAAAAAGGTACTAGATGCTATACTGATAACTACTCTAAGTTCAGTTCACCCTCTGAAAAGGTAACCTATTTTCAGACAGCTAAATGTGCTTCTCTACCACAAGAACAAATTTCCCTTACCATTTATAGGCAATATAAATAACATTCTGTTATTAAGCAAAATTCAGATACACTTTTAATCCATATGCTGTGCAATACCAAAACCTAGATTTTACTTTCTTTGATATTCAAAGTAAACAGGTATATTCATAACTTCAGATTAAGGCCAAATGTACAGCACAAGTAAAAGTAACCCACAAAGTTTAAAAAAAAAAAAAAAAACTACAACTAAAAATTATTTTAATTTCAGCATAGAAATCTGAACACCATGACAGTTTTATTGTTACCTTTTAAATGCTTCGGCTGGGTTTCTCTCGCACTCCCCAGGTTGTAAAAGGCTTTGGACTGCTGGATCCCTTAGCTTGTCCTCATATCCTTGGAGTAGTCCACTGCGGCAGATCTGGGCTACTAGACCTCTAATAAACCCCCCAACACACAAAGTATCAGAGTCCTGGGCTTTGCAGAAATGAAAGGCCAAAGCTTGGCGATGTAAACCTCTCTGCAAACTTGTAGGTGAACTTGGCCATAAGAGTTCAGTACATAGGGCCGTCTTGCCACTGCCAGGCCCTCCTACCAACAACACACCCCAGGCAGCTCCCTTTCCAGAGACACCACTAGCATTATTCCCAGAATTCATTACAAGTGATGGTGCATTGACAGTACTATTGCAGCAGTTACTTTTTTCCTGGAGGCAATGCTGAAGCTTGTGGAAAACCCACTCCCTACAGTAAAACTGCTTCCCTTGCAGTAAACTGGTTTGAGCCATTTTGCAGACTTTCTCTTCCCAAGGATTAGTCATAATAGGTTTTTTATCTTCGTTTGCTAGAGTCTGGATACATCAACACAGGTCTTTCCATCCATTATGACATAACGTGCATACTAAGTTGACTTGGAATGACAGAGTAACTAGTTACAGTAAAATTCAACAGCCACAGAGTTCATCTGTCAACAGAACGTGCATGACTTTATTTGGTTCCTTATTCTTGATCAGCAGTCTATGCATTAGTTGAACTGAGGGAGAAATGCCTGATTCCACAGCTCAGCATCACTTTTCCTATATCTTAATGAATCACATAACTCCATGGTTACAACTGGAGTTTATGTGATTGTGGATGTTTCAAGAACAGAGATGAGACAATACATCTGGAAAACTAAAGAAAAAACCCAATCTTTCGATTTGTACAAAATACTTCTCCAGATTCCAAGTGTTAATTCTGCATCTGACAATTAGATTCAGAAAAGAGGTCCATTGCATTAAATGGCATCAGAGAGATTACATTTACACCGTATGAGGTACAGTATGTAAGTAGCTCTGTATTTCTCGTTGAAGGATGATCACTCAGAGTATTAGATCTTGCCAGTTTCAGGCATCTGGGCAACTGCCAGGGAACTGTTTCAGATTATAGTTTCTTATGTGGCAGAAATGACAGACCACTGTTAACACTTTCTTAATTCAAAGCATTCATAAAATGCATTTTTCAAGACAGCAGATTCTTAATGAACCTGTTCACAGGTTTCTTGGTTTTAAGATGTCCGGGTAATCAACAATTTCCACAAGTAACTAAAATAAAACAAACAAAAATACCTCAGTGCAAAATATCATATGTTAAAAACGTATTAAGGTCAATAAATGTTGCAGTGTACCAGTTAACGTAATCTCAAAAATCCACTTCTTCACCTTTGGCACTTTCAAAAAGTTGGACAAAAACCCCTGAAATAATCACATTCTCCTTTCTGCATTTTTCTTCCTTGTTGTTATGCTTCCCAAACAGCCACATTTTAATCAAGTTACCCAAGATTTTTGCAACTTCACTATAGCAAGGGAGGGGGGGAGATACTTTATGCACATACAGTAACACCCTTAACTCCAGCCAAAACGCTCATTCACAGTAGACTGGTAGAACAGCGCCAGCTAAGGAAGCTCTGTTAACTTACACAGTCCAGTCAGTCAAGGACTGTCTACTCCTCCAGCCACACTTCTTTGTTGATAGTTTGCAAAAATCTAGGGGAGGATTACCAGGGTTGCAGCTGGATGGGAAACGGCTTTTTAAAAAAAAAGAAAAGAAAAGAAAACAAAAAACGATGGAGGATGATTGTTCCTATACGAATGATAAATCAAAAACAAGTAAAATGTAAATCCTTCCTTCCTCTAGGCCAAGGATGGAGGTCAGAGATAAAATCTACCACTCTGGCCGGATAAAAGGCTGCTAGGGAGAAATTCCTTCCAAGACAGAAAAAGGATAAAGAGTAGAGTGCTTCGGTGCTAGTGGGTGTCTGCCCACAGGTCCGGCCTCCAGTTTCATCTGACAGACAAAAGGAACTCCGGGATTCCCAGCGCCGGGCACTACCTTGGGTTTGAACCGCCCAGAAGAGCCACAGGGGGGCCACCTCGGAGAGGCCACGAGCGAAGGTGCAGCCTCCACACCGAGGTCTGCCCTTCCAGAGGCTGGGAGCGCCTCTGCACCCCGCCCCGCACCGAGACTGGGGTGTGTCTTTTGAAGGGGGAGGGGGTGACCAAGGTCCTTGCTAATCCCAGACGAGGGGTCGCCTCCCGGTCGGCTTCCGCCTCTGCACTCCCGCCCCATGCCCCGCTCCCGCTCCCGCTCCCACCCGGCCGACGGCGGAGCGAGGGAAGGGGGCAAATCTGGGTCTCGAGGCTGGAGAGGGTGGGTGGTTGGGTCAGGTTCAACCCCGGCCTCAGCCTCCCAGCTTCCAACCCGAGGGAGGGGCCTCGCTTCCACCGCCGCCGCCGCCCCCCGGTTACCTCGGCCCCAGCCGCCGCCGTAGCTGCCGCCGTGGCCGCCGCCGCGGCCGCCGCCGCCGCCGCTGCTGCGGACTCTCAGTCTCAGACACTTGCTTCGCTGAGAAGTCGCAGCCAGCAGCGCTCCCGGGACTCCAACTGCAGCCGCCTCCTCCGCCGAGCCCGGGGCACGCTCCCAGCTCCGGATCCTCCTCTTGGCTCCCAGCGGCTGCCAGTTCCAGCTTTCCCAGCGGAATCGGTCGTGCTCGTCCCAGCCCCCACCGGCCAACCGCCGCCGCCGCCGCCGTCAGGGCAGTGACTGTCTCAGGCAGCCCCCGGCCTGCCGGCTCCGCCCCGCCCCGCTCCGCGGCCCCGCCCGACCGGCCCAGGCCCCGCCCCAGCCCCCGCCCCCGCCCCTCCACTCGGCCTTTCTTTGCTCGCCGGCTCCGCCCCCGCGCCCTTCCCCTCCCCCCACCGCGCCCTCCCGCTGCAGCCAGTGCCTGGGCGTGTGCGGCCGCCAGGGACCCGCTCCCTGCGCGGCGGGGAGACCTCTCGGGGCGGCGTGGGGGCCCCGCCTTTCTCAGGGGAGGCGGAGAACGGGGCGGGGGCTGCGTTCTCACGTCCCCGAGCTCACGCGAGTCGTTGCCCCCACCCTCCCCGTCACCACTGGGCCCTGATCCTTCCTTTGTCTTCCAGGCCGGAGGGACTCGCCGGCGGTTGGGGCCGTATCTGCTCCTGGGAGGGGCAGTTGGGTAGGGGTAGATTGCCTCTTCCCTCTCTCTGCTCAACCCTCTTGCCTCTCCCTGCTCAACCCTCTGGTCTTTCCCTTAACCCCCTTCCAAAGCCACTTCAGGCCCCGTTCTACCCCTCAGTCGTCCGGTCTCCTTTCAGTCCATTAAATTCCAGGGATGCTTTTACTTTGGCTGGGACGAAGGGAAGGAAGGAAAGGACTGGGAAGAATGTTGCAAAAATAGAAATAGTGGGGATTTAGGGTGGCGTTCCTAACAGCCTCATGAAAAGGACGTGGCCTCCATCAGAGGGAGGTTGACAGCAGGCTTGACTGGGTCTCAGGCCCCTGCTCCTCAGGGCCACCTGATCACCCGCAGCGTCCACTAAAGGGGGAAAGGTCCACGGTTCTGTGGCGTCAGGAAATGCCCTAGAGGGCCTGCTCACAGGGGCCTGTTGTACTAAGCATGTCAGTTGTTTGCACTCACTGGACCTGAGTTGCTTAGATTCCAAACTTCTGCCAGGAAAATAAGTATACCGTCAACTGATGGAATAGGAAATGTAGCATCTTTCTATTCTAATTTTTTATGCTAAAATCCAGAGTGCTCTATCTCCCATTCCTCATTAACTTGAATGTGTTTATTTGCCAAAATATTAAGCCAGTCTCCCATCTGGTTTTAGGAATTTCATAGTATAGCTATCACATTTAGAAAAATGGGTAAACAAATAGATCGTATTTGTGCTTACTCTTTCATATTGTTTATTCGTGCCAATTGAGGTTTACTGATCTTAATATTTAATTTTAATACATGTACCCTGAATTTGGGGCTTCTTTCGTAAACCACAAGCAGAAGAGGCAGAGTATAAATTCTCCAGAATTAGGGGGATGAAAATTGATTTTTAAAAAGCTACAATTTTAACTTATTTTTACTTAAGCGGTTTTAATTCCCACTTAGCTTGTTTGCCACGCAGCTTTATTGTCATTGAATAGGTTGACTCCTTCAGTTTCATGGTTGTAAAATTTTATATTTAGAGGAAAATTTAAATGAGAAATATGTACATCATGTTATCGTTTCTATTAAGCCGTTTGCTAACGTGATATTTAAAATAATTTCTGCCCAGTAGAGAAGTTACCGAAACTTTTTGTTTAGTGGGCCTCATTTATGATAACTAAGCACTGTCATGGAATGCTGTTTTAAATAACATCAGCTGTAACTAAGCTGTAATTAGTCTTCAGACCTATTTAGTTAGAATTTTATGTTTTTTGCTTTAAAATTTATTTCACATTTTATTATTGCTTTTTGCTTTCTTTAATAGAAAACCCTTAACAGTGACATACACACACACACATATATAATTTTATGAAGCTTTTATTTATTTATTTATTTATTTATTTATTTATTTATTTATTTTTGGAGACGGAGTCTCGCTCTGTCGCCCAGGCTGGAGTGCAGTGGCCGGATCTCGGCTCACGGCAAGCTCCGCCTCCCGGGTTTACGCCATTCTCCTGTCTCAGGCTACCGAGTAGCTGGGACTAAAGGCGCCCGCCACCTCTCCCGGCTAGTTTTTTGTATTTTTTTTAGTAGAGACGGGGTTTCACCATGTTAGCCAGGATGGTCTCGATTTCCTGACCTCGTGATCCGCCCGTCTCGGCCTCTCAAAGTGCTGGGATTACAGGCTTGAGCCACCGCGCCCGGCCGAAACTTCTTTTTATCAATTGCCTAAATGTTAAACGTGTCATAAGCAGAATACTTACTCTTGGTACATATTTACGTACTTTAATCAGTTTCTTAGTTGTATTTTCTCCAATACCATATACTCACATTTTTCCAAAGAATGCAATTTTTTTTCAATGTGGCCTTTCTTATTTTTAATTTGTTCATAAAATTTCCTGAAATCACAGTTTCACATGAATTTGAAATTACTGACAGCTTTAACGAATGCTTCTCTGAAGACTATAATGTTTTAAATGGAAAATTAAGTGGTGAGATACGTATTAAGCTCAAAACACACTGCTAAATAAAATCTATTCTCATTCTTTCTATACTGAAATGTACAAATTTTTCAGTCCAAATCTTTTCCTAGCTGTTGTCTTTTTTTAAAGCTCACTTAGTTATATTGTGCAACAAGTATTTTTACAAAACAAAGCTCATCATATAAGTCTTGAAAATGTGTATTTATTTTGATGGTTTCAATCAAGTTTAAATACTACAAAATTATGTCATCTCAATTTTAATCCATTTAGATACAAAATATAGTTTCATCCAGTTAGAAGCAACAGCTCCATCCAAAGATTCCACAAGTTGAGATTTTCCAAATCACAATTATAAATTTCAAAAATTAAGTCTTTTATAATGTCTGTGTTCTCATCATACAGTACATTCAGTTCCTTGTTTGGTAGAGTTAAATTTCAGTTTCTTTATATTTGCAAGCTCTGTAATAATTATAACAATACCTAAAAGCTGCAAAAGTTGAATACTGTGATCTTAGAGTTCCAATGATTTTACATGAAAGGCTATGAAAATTTAGAGGACTCATTTTAGTCCTCTAAATTAACTTGTGTAAGTCACTCAGGTTTATTTACAAAGTGATATTTTATCCTTGGCAGTCTTTCAAGTTGTGCCACATATTAAAATTTAAAATTTAAAGAACTCTGTGCATTGTATAAAAAGCGTTCAGCCTACTTGCTATACACTCTACTACAGGATAAGTCAGTCTCCACTTCACATATTTCGGATATACCTCACATGTAATTTTCTCCATTTACTACTGATTCTCAAAAGTGGCATTCTGGTGGCTTCTTGCATGTGGAAGGCAGCTGCAGCAAGCCCGGGCACACTGAACTGCTATACCACGTGTCTGGCAGGATCAGCAGCCTTAAGAGTTTCTCTGATTACTACCAAGCCCAGGATTTGGTATATATTATATGAATGTGTATGTGTATGTGTATGTGTGTGTGTATATGTATATGTTTATGTATCAACCACCCATATCAAGCTATTTTTATTTTTTCAGCTAGCACACTGCACACTGTCCTTCAACGGATAGTTACTTTGAATCTGGAAAAGAGTTATTACTGGCAGCCTTTCAGATTTCCCCACAAATTTAAAGAACTCTGTTTATTTCATCTCATATACTATTTAACGAGACCATGGCAGAAGCTGAAAATAAAACAAGGAAGGTCCATCAAACCATACCAGATTATTGTAATGCTACTATTAATAACAGTGTTATGTTTACATAAATTCACATTTTGTTAGTTATGTTCATTGGACTTGATGGAGACCTAGACTATAGAAAAACTTTGATTGACATGGGAGGCATAATGATAGGAACGTCCAACTGTGGCTACCCTCTTAAATACTCTTTTAAAAGAATGCTTATTTAAGCCTTACATTTTAAAAGTAATTGTTGCCAGCTGTGTTCATTCCTGTCCTTGAAAACAAGCCTGAAAATAGATGTTGCTCATAAAACGTGTAAGATATAGGTCTTTCTTTCAAAGAATTAAACAAATCCCCAAATAAGATTTATTTTGCAGAATTACCAGTGAAGAGAAATAAAGACTCATTGGCTGTGGTTACTAGGTGACTAGTTACAGCGATTCACCTTTACCCTTCACTTTTTTCCATGTGCCTCGATAAAGCAAAAACTCTTAGTAGACCCCAAAATTACACCAATAGTACACATGACAGCATGGATCTGAAATTCATATTCTTATTCACCCCAAATATGCAGCAAGAAATTTAAAGAAGCAAATTAGGATTCTCTAACATGCTCCTCTATTGGATTCCCAGAACTGCTTTTTCCTACCTTTTCTTCTATGGGTCCATATGTAGTTTAAATGACCTCCTCATGCCAACCACAAAGTCACCTTTTCATCAAATCTCACCCTTTCATCAAATCTCAGATCCCAATAAATACCCTCCATGAAGTATTCTTTGAACTATATTTTAAATATCCAAGAACAGCTGAAAGTGGCTTAGTAATAAGTTATATCCCTGAGGCCTGTGTCAGTCATATGGTCACATGCAATAATAGCAATAATTACATGTAATTACATTAATTAGAAAATAATTCAATGTCATATGTGAAGGTAAACTTTAAATTATGTCCACTGTGCGTCCTTTGACTAGATTTTGGTGAATCATTAGATAAATTAATCACTTGCTTTGCTGCAAAGAATTTATTCGTTTGACAGATTCCCAAGTAAAAGAGAGATACTATTTCACTTACTGTCCTGAGACTCTCTGTTTTGTAGAACCACATATTATTTTTTCTTTGTCCAGGTCTCTTATTACTTGATAAACTTGCATGCCTTGGCATTGGTAACCTCGGGAAGGTAGATTGTATTAGTTTGGAAGTTTAATATTATGTACTAGAAAGCATAAAAATAAATTAAACAGTCTGTGGGAGTAACACATCTTTTAAGACATTTTTCTAAGGCCACAGAGGCTCTTGTAAATATCACTTCCCGTCCTACATACATTTCCAGGGAACTGTACTGATGATGTGGGCAGGGACAGCATGTACCACAGCTGATTCAAGAAGCCTAAGTCTTGGTGGTTACTTCTCAGAAAGTTTTGCTTTGTTTTTTTCTAAGTTAGGTGGTAAATGGCCACCAAGAGGTAATTCATAATATCCTGACTAGTCAATCTTACCTAGGTGCCTATATTTGTTATTAGTGCTCTCCAGTCAGCTTAATATATGATCATTCCTTTGGAATGTTAAATTTTTATTTTCATTTAATACTGATTAAACCCCTTCTGTTTTTGAAAATTATTCTGTCAGAAAAATGTAACTGGAATCACAAATCTAGACTAAATTGATTGAGGAACACTGTATGCCCCGTGGTTTTTATTTTGTTTGAGACAGGCTCTTGCTCTGTCACCCAGGCTGGAGTCTAGTGGGGCAATCTCGATTTACTGCTACCTCCCACCTCAGCCTCCAGAGTAGCTGGGACTACAGGCATGTGCCACCACGCCTGGCTGATCTTCATATTTTTAGTAGAAACTGGGTTTTGCCATGTTGCCCAGGCTGGTCTTGAACTCCTGGACTCAAGGGATCCACCTCCTCGGTCTCCCAAAGTGCTGAGATTATAGGCATGAGCCAGTGCACCAGGCCCCAAGTGTTTTAACTATGAAACACAGGGCCCTGTCAGAGATTATTGCTGTTTTACAAACATACTGAAAATACCAACCTACAGTTATTTTCTATGTAAATGTGTGGATTTCCACACTGTTGAAAAAGGAAGCCATGATTTTATGCCTTTTTCCAACTCACTGTGGTAGCTAGACTCCAAAGGTACCCCCAGTGAGCCATGCCTCCTGGAATTCATGTCCTTAAGCTGTCACTTCATTTTGTATCTGGTCTTGCATTAACCATTGGAATGTGGCAGAAGTAACAGTGTGCCAGTTCCAAGTCTAATTTTGAAGAAGACTGGTAGCTTCTGCATCCTACTTTGGCATGCTCACTTGTAGGAACCACCATTAAAGAAACTTGGCTACCCTGCTGAAGAGGCCATGCAGAGGGGCCTCACAAGGAAGCCACGAGGAGAGGCCCTGAGATCACATGGAGAGATGGAGAGGCCCAGCCCAGCATCCCAGTGGGCAGGGTGATGGGGGGAACTTTTCTGATGACTCTAGCCCCAGCCAACATCTAGCCAACTTCTGCAAATGATATAGCTCTGGAGAAATGAAACAATATGCCCTTGTTTATACCATCCTGGTTTTATTTGATACATATATTATCCATTTGCAAAATAATTAGAGAAATGAGATAAAGGTTAAATGAATTTTTGAAGTCATATAGACTGAATGAGAATGCATGCTTATTTCCAAATGTCTTTTCTCTCTATTACATACTCCTTATCTCATTAGAAATCTTTCATCAACAAGGAAGCCTCTGATTCTAGCCTATTAGACAGCCACTTGTTACTTCCAAACATGCAAAAGCATCTGGCTCCGGCATAATGCTTCATAATACCAGAGTCAGAAGCTCCCCTCTCAATTCAACTGCAAAGTTTTATATAAAAATGGAATGGTGGCCAGGCGCAGTGGCTCACGTCTGTAATCCCAGCACTTTGAGAGGCCGAGGCGGGCTGATCACAAGGTAAGGAGATCGAGACTATCCTGGCTAACACGGTGAAACCCTGTCTCTACTAAAAATACAAAAAAAATTAGCCGGGCATGGTGGCGGGCGCCTGTTGTCCCAGCTACTCGGGAGGCTGAGGTAGGAGAATGGGGTGAACCCAGAAGGCAGAGCTTGCAGTGAGCGGAGGTCGTGCCACTGCACTCCATCCTGGGTGACAGAGCAAGACTCCGTCTCAAAAAAAAAAAGAAAAAAAACAATGGAATTTCCATTGCTGGGGAAGGGAGGAAGGGAGGGGAGGGTAAAGCAATCTAAATCGGAAGCACATTGTCTCAGTAATGCTATGTAAGTTCTGAATACCTAGAGTTTGTAACTGATTCAAAATTTAAAAAGGAGGAAAATCATTGTTTTTCCAACATTTACCTTAAGGAAAAGCTTTTGTTTAATTTCTTTTTTTTTCATGGAGGATTCTATATTTGCTCATTATTGTCTATATATTTATATTCTATATTTGGATATTATTAAGAAAATTGTACCCAGCTAAAATGTAAATAATTCAGGTGAACAAATGCATTAATATTTTGCTAAAGAGTCCATGTTTAGTGCTACAGTATTTAAACATGGAGATAAACTGGTTTAATAGAACTCAGAGATCATAATTTGATGTGAGAGTCCCACAAAATTTATTGTTACAATCTCAAAAAGCTAATAAGAAAAGTAAATCATTTGCAGCCAAATCAGGTGGATTAAGACCCCAAGGACGTGGGAAGCAAAGAAATCAACCTCACACTTAGAGACATACTCTTTAAAAGAGAGAGGGCATCTTTTTTTCTAAGAGACCTCATGGAAGAAAGAAAAGGGTATATGGTCTGGAGTTGTTTGAGAGAGAGAATACATCTGAGAAACAGCTTGTCTGTAAGGTGGAACCATCATTTGAGCATTAAAGATTTTATGGTTTATGACAGTGTAATCTTGGTCAGAGCCACCACATACAGCTAGCTGCACAGGCTGTGTGCTGCACAACTTCAGGTGACACCATTCAAATGGACTGTGATGTGGTTCACATGGACTAGAGTACATCAAGGTTGTGAATGCAGTTAAAGAGCATGTTTGAGTATTTGTAAAAAAGCCAAATTTCATGAGTTGATACACAAAAGTTTATTTCTCTTCTCTAATAAAAAGCCCATAGCTTATATGGTAGCTGTACGATGCCATCAGGAACTGCCTTTCTTTCTCTTCTACCCTCTTGAGTAACTTTCATCCTCATTTTCACTTCACCCTTTGGTAAGATAACCAACTTCTTCCATGTTGCCTGGGGTTTTCTCTATTTTAAAATGAAAAGTCACATGTCTAGGAAAACTCCTCAGTCCCTGATTTTACCAGGAGGGTTGGTCACCCCACAAGGTCTCAAACTGTCATTCTACCTCCATCTCCTTTTATCCGTTAGAAACAGAAGATGAGGGAAGGAGTAGTGAATAAGTGGTAACTGGCACCTATATCAGGAAAATAAAACTTTTTCAATAATTGTCAGCACATTTGTACTTACGTTTAATTTACCAGAACTACACAAGGTACGTAGGGAAGTAGATTATATTAGCTAGACACATTGCTGCTCTAAAAAAAAAAAAAAATCAGAATTTTATTAATATTAGAAAGAATTAGATAAATTATATTAGGAAGAAATTAGAAGTGCCTGCATAACTTTGAGGCTTTCTGTAATATTCTCAGCATCTCTGGAACACAGTGCAAACAATGAAGACAAATTGGGGCTGGGGATTGTCAAAAAAAGAATACCAGAAGGCTAAGGAAACATTACTTAGGGGTATGCATATCATTATTGAAATGATTCATTATGCGCTACATACTGGCAAGAAATCAGATAAAGCCAGGAATAGTGTTACCTATTGAGAAAATGATAGAAAGGATAAGAATTTGGAAGAAAATATCAAGGTTTATTTTAGATCCTGGGGAAAATACCCGTATGAGAAAGTGATTTCTTTCATTTCATTGCAAACAGATTGTTTGCCTTCAACTTAATATTTATCAAGTATTTCTCTTTTGTTCATTGTAACATACTAAACTTTAAGGAGGAAACTTTATTTAAAATTTTATTAAAATGATATTTCTATTACACTGATAACAAATCAACAAATAAATTAACAATGAAAAGGAAAATCAAATAGAAAAAGAGGTAGTGATTTGATAACTGAAAGATTTTTTAAAATTTATTTCAATGAATATGTGTGTGGAAAGTTTAGCTAAGCATTTTAATGTCCCATGACAGTTTGAATAGATTATGGATCAAAAAGGAAAGCCGTTCATCTGCAAGTCATAAGTGACAACTGAATTGAAAACATCACCTTGTACTTAAATTAGACCACATTTGAATTAGTCTTATATGCATTTATTCTGAGTGGGAATAAATAGTGCGGTAAGAATCCCTGTGAAAGACATAATGTTTATATGTGAATGTTCCAATTTCTCCTAGTTATAGTTAATGGGATTAAAATACAGTTTAATCCAATCCAGCAATATTTAAATAAATATGCTTTAGAGAATTAGTAAAATATAATAGGTCTGGAATTATTCAAATTTTTCTTTGTGTCTATAAATAAATGAGAATGAAGTGACAGACTTGATAGACTAAGATTGTGAACATGCTGATAGTAGGAATTTTCAAATGTCATGGTGAAATATAAAACAACCTTTTGGAAAGAAATAACAAATTTGATTTTAAGGTGTGGACCTCATTTTGATTAAATACTATTAAATATTAATTATTATTATTATTATTTTGAGATGGAGTCTCGCTCTGTCACCCAGACTGGAGTGCAGTCGTGTGATCTTGGCTCACTGCAACTTCCACCTCCTTGGTTCAAGCAATTCTTCCTCCTCAGCCTCCTGAGTAGCTGGGATTACGGGCACACACCATCATGCCTGGCTAATTTTTTCTGTATTTTTAGTAGAGAGGGGGTTTCACTATGTTGGCCAGGCCGCTCTCAAATTCCGAATGTCAGGTGATCTGCCCACCTCAGCCTCCCAAAATGCTGGGATTACAGGCGTGAGCCACCACACCAGCCTAAATATTAATTATTTCTTTCATCATTATTATACTAAGGATACGATACAGGGTAAATAAAAAAAGATGGAGAGTAGATGATATAGATACATCATAATTATTTTTGAGTCAGGACATGGTGAACATAAACAGATTAATTTCTCAGAGAAAGAATCCTACCTTATGATAACATTTAAAAGTGTAAATTGGAGATTCTATATATTTATATTAAGATGGTTGATATGTTTGGGATATTTATCCCACCCAAATCTCATATAATACCCAGTATTGGAGGTGGGGCCTGTTGGGAGGTCATGGGTGTGAATTCCTCATGACTTGTTTGTGCCTCCTGGCTTGCTTGTGCTATTTTTGCTACAGTGAGTGAGTTCTCATGAGATGTGGTTGTTTAAAAGTATATGGCACCTCCCCCAACCCTCTCTCTTCCTCTTGCTCTTGTCATGTGACCTTCCTGCTCCTGCTTTGCTCCCTGCTATAACAATTCCTTGAGGTCTCTCTAGAAGCTGAGCAGGTGCCAGCCCCATACTTATACAACTTGCATAACCATGAGTCAGTTAAACCTCTTTTCTTTATAAGTTACTCAGTCTCAGGTATTCCTTTAAAGCAACACAAGAATGACCTGACACAATGGTCAAGAAATTCCATTGATGGAGTCAAGCCTGTAAGCTTGTGTACTGATAAAATGAGCCTGGAAATTTTGACTTCTTCGAAGGAAAACCAAGTCTATATATCATTTTTGTATAATACAAATGAATTTAAAACATTTTAATTATAACATTATTGTAAAACAATTTTTCGGAGGATGAATATTATCTCCTTTTGACTCATGGAGTGGAAGAAAAATGTCATTAAAGTGTTGATTAAAAAATGTCTCCTCCTTAACACTTTTGTCAAAAAGACCCAGCAGTAAAAGGGAAAGTTTTTGGAGGAGAATTTGCTTTTTGCCCCAAGTCAGCTTTTTATGGGGTAATCGATTTTTTATATCTATTGCAACATCGTATACTATAACCTAAAGCTTAGCGGCTTGAAACAACACTGATTTATAATTTCTCACATGTCTGTAGGTTGACTGGGTGTTTCTTCTGCTAATCTCACCTGGGCTTTATGCAGGTGCAGCCAGCTGGTATCACTCACATGTTTGGGTCATCAACTAGAATGACTGAAAGAATGGAGTGACTGATTGCACTTTCTACCTGTGGCTTCTTCTCAACACGATGCTTTCGGAGTTTCCTGAGAGTTTAGGAAGGATGCATAAATCCTCTTGAGACCTAGATTCTGGAACTCAGTGTTACTTCTGCTAGAGAAACTCACAAGGACAGCCTAGATTTAAGAGGTGGGGGAATAGATTTCACCTCTTTATGGGATAAAGTACAAAACATTACGATCATACTTGTAAAGTACCACAAATGGAAACCCTTAATAATGTAATAAACAATATAAAATCTTCACCAGAAAAAGCAAAAAACACACATACACAAATTCTATGTTAATTTTAAAGGAATGGTGCCCTTCTATGTTGTAGGACCCCAGATCTTAAAACTTTGATTTAACCAGCTGAAATAACTCAGAAACAGAAAATCAAGTGCAGCATGTTGTCACTTATAAGTGGGAGCTAAATAATGGTTATGCATGAACAGAGAGAAGGAAATAATAGACACTGGAGATTCCAAAAGGGAAAAGCATCAGAGACGGATGAGGTCTGAAAAATTACCTACTAAGTATAATGTTCACTATTCCAGCGATGGGTACACTAGAAGCCCAGTGCCACCACTACACAATATATCCATGTAATAAAAACTGCAGGTGTAACCCCTTGAATCTATAAAAAAATTTTTAAAAAATCCTGCTGGTCGGTGTTCAGAAGGAAATGAGGAATATATTATTGGAAACTGGAGGAAGGGAGATCCTTGCTGTATAGTAGCAGAAAGCTTAGAAAAAAATTGCTAAATGTAGAAAGCAGACCTTGTAAATAATGAACTTGGATATTGGGTTGAGGAGATTTCTAAGCAAAGTGTTGAAGGTGAAGCCTGGGTTCTTTTTTCCGCTTATAGTAAAATGTGAGAAGGCAGATAAACTGAAGAAAGTACTGTTCAATTAAAAGGAACCATACTTGATGATTTGGGAAATTCTCAGCCTATATGGATGGCAAAATATGCAAAAATTAAGAGATTACTTCTGAATGTATGCCACAGAGAGAAACTCAGGATGTGACTGTACAACTTTTTGCTGCAACCTCAGAAAAAACAAAAAGGCAGAGTGTTAAATACAAGAGATTAAAGATATTTATCATAACTCTTCTCAATCAAACCAGAGAGCCTCGAGGAAGCTTATTGACATCGTCCCTCAGCCATGTCAGCAGAAGCCAAAAATAGAGAAGGAATTATTTCAGAAAAATCTGTGGATTATTTTTGTCTAATGGAATGAACTGTGAAATACACAAAAAGCCCACAAGGTAATTGGGAATAATTCATGAGAAGAACTGACAGCTGAGACTGAAAGGGACAGAGACAATATGAAGAAGAAGGAGACTCTCTTAACCCTGAATTTATCCAGGCAGGAAGCAGGGACTATTAAAACTACTCATCAACAAACACATGCTACCTTTTATGAAAAAGAAAGGATGTCTCAAAGCCAAGATCCAGAGGATACAGTGGAAAGCTACAGAGGATGTTCCCAGGCCTTGAAACCTAATGGAGTTTTCCCAGCTGGATTTAAAACTGCTTCCATTTTCCTCATTTTGGGACCAGAATGTTTTTAACTGTGTTTTCTATTGCCATGTAACACATGATCAAAAATGCAGTGGCTGAGCAGAGGTACCTGAGACAGGCTCCAGTGTTCTCTTGTACCCAGTATGGTATGAGTGAAAATCAAGTGTTTGTTATATGCTTTGGAAGATCTCACACATACCTGAGATCTAGTCATCTAGATTATGGTTTAAGTAGGACTAAGGAAGGAAAAGCAGCAACTTACATGGACTAATAACCAGAGAACCAATGAGAATATGGACATTTTTAGCAGAAACCAGTATGACTATATGATGACAACCATTAATCAGTTCATCCTCTTTCCATTTCCTGCTGTTTCTTAACTATGTTTGAGCACAGAGGAATCCCTTGGAACATAGATATAATTTCAAGAATCACTGGGAAGATAGACTCTGAGTTGGCCAAGCAAACCGGGCATTGACTGAGGAAACCCAAATTTTTTTCTGAGATTATCCTAAATTGACTGAAATTCTGAGATTAAGTTTCTAATATTCAGCAAAAGGGGAGCCAAAATAGAAATAGTTTGAATTACAGAAAAAGCAAAATCATGTTTCATGTACATTGAGTTGAAGACTAATTTTTTTTACATGTTGAACTTCCAATGTAGGTCTCATAACACATTATTTACTTTATTTGCTGGCAGTTCCATCTTCTTCACATAGATTGTAAACATTTGAAAGTCAGTAAATTGGTCTTACTTGTTTTGGTATTACCAATGACTGCATGCTACTTGTTCACAAAGGTGCCCAAGTACATGTTGAATAATAAATACTTACCATCTTTGATCATTGTTTCTTTGATACAACATCCTTGTGATTCTTTATGAATAAAAAAGCTATTTCTGAGTAGTCACTGTAATGATTTAAAAATATAAACTTTTTCTCATTTAAAATTAATTTATTTATTCTTTTTTGACTGTATTGGTAATACAAAGAAAAGTAGGAAAAAGTAATTATATGTTTTAATGACACAGAAATTGGATTCTAATCTTCAGTATCCATATATACATATTAAAAGTAAACAGTGAGTCAGGCTCTTTTTATGAGTGCACTATTAGCCTTTGAGAGTTTAGATGTAAACTAACATTAGCTAAATGAAAAATAAAACAGATAATGATAAACATATTTAGATCATTTCATGCAATAAGAATGAGTCAACAGAAAGGTCCAAAGGATCTTGTTCTAATTCCATTATGTATACCTTAATATTTTTATAGGGTATATTTAAAAATTCAAATGCCAAACAGTATAAGATAAGAAAGAGCAATTATATATAGGTGCTTGATTATAAAATTGCCCTAAAACAATTCCTTTGTCATTTATGTAGATTTGGGGGCAAAAGATATTAGTTATCATTGACAGGTATTTAATATGTGTGCTTGCATGTGTGTGCCTACTTGTACCCATATATATCCACATAAATATTAAATCTCTTAAACTTTAAATTGAGAAATATGAATTTATAAAACCTGAAATCAACCAGTATCCAACAACATACCTGCAATTGTCTACCTCAATATTATTAAACTTTGTGAGAGAATACAACATGAATTAAAAACACACTCCCTGACTTGAAGTATGTATACTGGAATTGGAAAACGAAAACAATACTGATAAAATAACTGAAGAATATTTATAGAACATGCCATAAAGTGAAGTCAATCTCTACATTTTAGACTCTGTTCTGTGATTTGCAAGTTAACATCAAGCCAAATATGTTACACCTGTTGCATTCAATTTAACTTTATAAGTTCAACATGATCATAGAAGATATTATACTAACAAGAAACAGCTGGCTATATATTTTTTAAATATTTAAAATACAATAATGAGGAACTATTTTACTTTAACACTAAGTGGTATATTTTCTATTATAAGACCTCCTGCTTAGATGGCTTCTTTTAACTGGACAAAGAGTGGGCAGCTGACTCAAGTCAGAGGATTTATTGATTGATCAGGCAGTCTATAGGGTGAATAGGCCTGAAAAGTTCTGCAAAAACTGGGATGAATTGGATCAATAACATTGTACACTATGGAGTAGATATTAGTATCCACAGAGAAAATTAGGCAGGTAACAGAAGGAGCTAGAAATGAAAGGATGCAGATACCATAAATTCCAGGATCATGATGGCTTATGCTAAAGAAGAAGTTATGAGAACACAGAAATTATCACTAAGCAGGATAGCTAAGGTAATAAAAAAGAAGAAAATTGTAAAATCAGTTTGTAAGAGAAACAAAAAAATAAAGACTCCAAAAAGGAGGCACAGGAATGAAACTAGTGGGACCATGTTCGTTGAAGAATCATGAATTTTTACTTCTGATGTTCCTAGTGCTGCCTTGAATCTAATTCCAATCCCCACATGTCCTGATTCTACTCTGGATCTTACTCAGCTATTTCTGCATGTCTCATCTCTCTCACTGAGCCTTATGTTAAATCTCTGCTACTTGAGCTTGTTTAAATGACTTTGTTCCTTGAAACCAAAAGAGCCTGATCAAACATTTTATTTTAGGTGCTTGGGAAACAAAGAATCTCTGTACCTAAAGGGTTTAGTCACCTGAAATAGGGAAAACATTATAAATAGATGATTCAGAATATATATCATAAAGACTGAATCATTATTCCCACAAAGGATATATTTTTTTTTCTGATTTTCATAATCCTACAAACATATAAATCTAGGCCTAAACTCTTTTTTGACTTTTGTTTCTTGTTTGCAAAAGGTTGTTGTACAACACCACTTGGGTGACCAGTGAAATTCATCCATGGCTTATCTCACTATTTTCAACAAAAATACTTTCTGTCCTCCTAATTTTAGTTAATGTCACTAGGATACATTCAGTAATATTGATTTGACACCATTATGTCTTTTTAAATTTCATTTCTGTCAATTCTAACAATCTAACAAGACCCATAAATTGGTCTTCCTCTTTCCTCTTTCCTATACTAGCTGGAGTCCCTTAAATGGTCTCTTTGTAAATCAGCTTCAAAATTAATATTAGTAAGAACAGCTCTGATAGGTCATTCATCTCCCCCTTCTCAGAAACTCTCAGTAGATTCTCACTGCTACCAAGCCGAATCCTGATTCTCTGACCTCTTTCAAGATCAAGTTTGGTTTCCAATACTAATACTCATCATTACTCTAAATATAATTTCCACTTTGGTCAAACTGGGTAACCACTAGATGTTTCTATGTGGTTCGCCTTCCCTGCATGTGCCCGTTCTCTTCCCTCTTTTAGCATGTCCTTCCCACATTTTTTTAACCTATCAAAATTCTGTTTCTTCTTTCTATCTTTCAGGTATAATTTAAATCCCATTTAAAAAAAAAAGTGTATTTCCTTAAACTTGTCACCAAATAAATTCTTTCTTACCTGAATTCTCATAGCAATTGGTTTGGACATCTCTAATGATAAATACTGATTATTTGTGGAGCTTATTTCCACTCTCATACTCAAACTTTTTAAAAGCAGGGACCATACATATTCATTATTGTATTATCCCCCCCTATCCATTACTCTGCTTTGGCATTGCTATTACTCAGGAACTCTTGTTGAATAAATAAATGTACTATGACTAACACAGGGAACCACAGAACTACTTTTATAAAAAGCAACCTCATTTAATATAGCCACAACATGATATTTTCATTTTAATTCAAATGAACATATCTTTCCATCCCACACAAATCTGTTCCTCCTCCTGGTTCCCTCTTACTGTTTGGCTACATTATCTACTTGGTTGCCCAAGTCAAAAACCTAGGATTCACTACACACATCATTTTTTCTTTTTCTCTTGATAATAAACTATATTTTTTCCTACTAAATATATTTTATATCTCTCCTTACTTCACTTTTTCATCATCACTGTTTAGTTAGGATTTTCATTATCTCTCTTTTCTGGTACTCCTGCTCCAGTTTCCACCATCTTCTACACTATTGCAGAGCAATCTACCTTCCATGCTACTGCAAAAATGATCTTTTGAATACAGAAAAGTATGAACATCATTCTTCTTTGTTAAAATTTTTTTCTCATTGACTGCCTTTAATCTGTGTTAGAGCTAATATCTTGTATATGGCCTTTTGTGATGTGTCACCTAACTACCAGTCCAAGTTATCTCTTGATCTTTTTCCCATATGCACTATGTGCGTAATAAATTACTTGTGCACATTATACTTTCATACTTTGGAAAGCATTCTGTGTAGGTACAAGGGTTATTTTCTTTAAACACTTTACCCTCAGAATTTGGTGGAGTGCATTTCACCATCATTTAAAAGGCACATGGTAAATTCTTTTGAAACAATTAATTAATAAATAAATAAATATAAATTATAGGAAAGGGAATTCCTATAATTCTTAAACCTTAAATCATTCTATGTTTTATTGTCAGTAATTATCAATCTTTTAAGGAGTAAAAGAGACATTAAGAATTATCTTTGTTGATTGCAAATGAATGGCCGTAAATAAAACTTAGGACTTGAGGCAGCAATAACATGGACAGAATTTTTATTTTCTTTAGTATTAAAAAGTAAAATGAGTAACCAACACTATAAATAGAATGCTAGATTATGCTTAAATTTACTATTTCACAAAATTTGAAAACACATACAACATTCTGCATTTTAGAAATGTGACAACGTAAAACATGTTTATGGCATTTTTCAATGATGAGGATAATTGAACTGGCTTTTTCAGAAATTATTATTATCACTACTTTGGTCATCCTAATGCCCTTAAAACCTATATTATGTTAAAGAGAAAGGATGAAGAATTGTCTCTGCTTGGGATGATACACAGATTCTTATGTCTTTGGCAAAAAATATATCACAATAATAAGAAATCTTATACTTCAATAAAAAGTGAATATATTTTATACCAAACAGTTGGCATAAAATTGGGCAATATTCTGTCTGTGGCTCTCACCTTATAGATGAGAAACAATGAAGTAATTTTGGAGGATTAAAAAGCTCCATAAATCTTACTATTCTCAAGTTATCAGCTTTATTTCTCTATTATAGGTGAATTGAACTTCATTTTACATTCTATTTCATAGATGTCAGAGTTTTAAATATAATTAATATAAATTAACTTTTAAAGATATGTTAAAGTATTAATTATCCAGAGTTAAGACAGGTTATTTGGTATCCCAGTATTTATCCTACACCAAAATTTTATGTCACGATCACTACAATATAAAATGAACAATAGAATTTTTAATGATAAAAAGTACCTTGGATCTTAATATGTGAAAAGAAAGGCTGCAATATAGTACACTATAAAATATTCACTTTATCCTGAAATGATCATAAAATAATATGCTCAATTGATTCAGATGTTTGTTTTGTAGCTTTACAAATCAAATTTCATCATTTATTAACATGGAAATCTAATTATTGGGCTTTTACTGCTAAATATTATTATAGATCCTAAAAGTACATTATTCTATTCAATTCTCATAACTCTCTAAAGTAGATACTATTTTAAGTATTTTACAAAAGAGAAAACTGAGACATGGATTGGTTAAGAGACTTTCCCATAGCCATGCAAGGTGGTAGTAGATTTAAAACCAAACTTTCTGAGTCCAGGCTAGGTGTTTTATTGCTTAGTTATACTAGCCTATATATGATTTTTGTTTATATCAACATTGGAAGGTGCTCAAGAGGATATGTATATAATAACCTGGTAGTGATTGTGTAGAGAGGAGTATACATTAGCTTGGACGTAGGAATAAATAAAGTTGAGTGATACTATCTTTGTCAGTCCATGAGGCTATCTCTACTTTCATTGTCACCATCTTCTCTCAACTGGACAACTACTCTAACTGCTTACCTGCTCTCCCTTATTTCACCTTGTACTTCTTCCACTCTATTCTCTGCGCCTAGTTAGAGAGATTTTCCCAAATCTGTGTAACTTTTCCATTTAAAAATCTGAAATGGGCAATAATACTTAGAATGCTTTACATTCCCAGCATAGGCTAGCTCCTGTCTGTCATTCCATCCTCCCCTTGCACTACTGTCATTCCTTGAGCAATACTTGCAGGGCTATAGCCATAGGCCATGTAAGTAGCCAAAGAGTAACCCCTGAGGTTCCATTAATGCCATCTACAAAGGAGTTGTTCATGGTACACCATGTTCCCTTCTGTCAAAGGACCTATTCAAAACTTCTTTTCTTTGCATGGATGACTTTCTCCTGCACTCCCGCTCATCCCTCATATCTCAGTTATTTGATCAAACTTCTCTGAGGTAGAAGTTTAGAACATGTTCCTTTCCTCTAGTATGTAATTATAGAATCAGTAATTTAATTTTATATATATATATATATATATATATATTTTTTTTAGATGAAGTCTCACTCTGTCACCCAGGCTGGAGTGCAATGGTGATCTTGGCTCACTGCAACCTCAGCCTTCAGGGTTGAAGTGATTCTCCTGCCTCAGCCTCCCCGGTAGCTAGGATTACAGGCATGTACCACCACACCTGGCTAATTTTTTGTATTTTTAGTACAGATGGGGTTTCACCGTGTTAGCCAGGATGATCTCGATTTCCTGACCTCAGGTGATCCACCCACCTTCGCCTCCCAAAGTTCTGAGTTTACAGGCATGAGCCTCCGCACCCCACCTTAATTAAGTGATTAACGTAATTCTGTGTTGGACTCTTGAAAACATGTTGCCATTTGCCATCATTTTATCCACTATACCTAGGAGTACAGCACATAGTAGGTGCTCAATAAATGTCTTGACTAAATGAAGGTATTACATGAGCTTCTGTTCTTTCCTCTATGAATTATAGAGAACATATCAAAGTATCATTTGAAGAAGACTGTAACACAAAATGTAGTAAAAGAGATAAATTGGCTAGAATAACACATATCTTGAATATATACAGTATTTTTAACAATGAAACTAGATTTTCTAAAATGTTTCAAAATTATTTTCATGTAATGCTCACCATCAAGTATAAAAACAATGTTTTCAGAAGATTTGGAAAGAGTGACAATAGCATTCAAAACCACTAAACATTACTATGGAAACCTTTGTCTAACAAATTTGATAATCCATGTTGATAAAAATAAGATATTTTTGATAAAAAAGTAATGTTTTTCCCTAAACTACCTTCTCATTTAAGCCCTAACCCAGGGGAAAAATTCAAACAATTAAACTACCTATAAAATACGGACATTGACTAATCACAATTGGTGCTGGCATGTCCATAAAGAAGGCAAACTGAAAATAATTGCTTCAAGTATACGCACATGTGTTCATCGATTATCAGTCCTTCCTGTATTTCATATCTCCTTGGTCAAAATATGACATCTTGAAATAGTTTTTTGGACATCTGTATTCTTTAATTAATACGCTCAGTGAATATGCATTAGGTCGGGTATTGTGCTAGTGTTACAATGGTGAACAAAACCAGGTATAATTTTTGTCTTTCTGGAGTTTGCAGTACTCAGGCACACTGGGTACACTGGCACTTCTATGACTCCTTGAGTAGGCCTGGCATTCTAGAGGCCAGCTCAATATTCTTTCTTTCTGCCCATCCAGAAAAGTTTCTGTTTTAGAGATCAAGCTGCGCTCTCTCTCTCTCTCTCTCTCCCCCTGTCTCTCCTCCCCACCTTACCCTCTCTCCCCACTCTGCCGTGTGTGCGTGCGTGTGTGTCTTGTTGGTTCTCACTTTTGCATGCTCTCTTACACTTGCTACCACTTCTACCCTACTCACTTTCCCAATGGTCTGCTAAACATGTACACCCTAAAACACACATTAGGGTAAGGATAGGGGGCCCCAGTTCAATCTGAGGTCAAGTTATGTTCTCCTCTTAAGGCTTTCCTAAACAATCACAATTTGGTTATCATATTATGCTTGTGTGGATTAATACAATTAGTTTTCATTTGAATATTCTTGTGAATATACTGCATGTGTCAGAACTTGAAGAGGGAACATGATGAAAAACATGCCAAATCTTTAAACATTTTGGGATATATTCCCAGGAGTAGAATTTCTGGGTCAAAGAATTTGCTTCATTTAGAGCCATACTTTTGAATCCATCTCTGTATTCCCATTTCTTCTACTCTGTTATTGCTCCATTTATTTCAATTTGACTTTCTCCCTTACTGAAATGGCTCTCATTAAGATTATCAATGACTTTTTAATTGCAAATTTAACAGTTGCTATTCCAGTCTAAAATGAGGTAAAATGACTCACTCTCAGTGATAGAAATTCAAAGTTTTTATACTATTATTCATGACACTTCAAAATTATGCCCCAAACTATTTTTTGCTTAAAATATTTTTCACTTTTATTAATTTATTACTTCATGCTCCTTCCTTATAAATTAATGAGCTAGTTTTATGCTTCACAGAAAAACTAAAAGCCGTTAGATAGACATCACTCAACTCTCTTTGTACTCTTCCCTACACCACCACTTCCTCTACAAATTCACATACCAGTGTGCCAGGGTTTATCTTCATCCCACTATACAATGGAAGTGGTCTAAAGTCAGTACTTCCACAATCTTTTCTAGAACTTTACTACATTATTTATAAACTTTCAGTCATGTAACTTCAACATTTCTCTCTCCAGCACATTCCAGCCTGTCAGAAATAGGAGGCTAAGATACACTGAAGCTCTTTTAAAGTCCTCCTAGATAATAGTAGGTATGGAGAAGGCATAGGGTGGGGAGACCTTAGGTTTACCAATATACTCAGCACATGTAGGTTGAGCCACTCCTATCATCTGACATTTTTCTTGGGTTCTACTTGAGATTAATTCAAACACCAATCAAATCAAGGTTGAGGGTTCCTGTCGGATATGGTTTGGCTCTGTTTCCCCACCCAAATCTCATCTCGAATTGAGGGCAGTTTGCCCCATGCTGTTCTTGTGATAGTAAATGAGTTCTCATGAGATCTGATGGTTTAAAAGCATGGCAATTTCCCCTTTGTGCTCTCTCTCTCTCTCTCCTGCCACCATGTAAGATGTGCCTTGCTTCCCCTTCACCTTCCACTATAATTGTGAGTTTCCTGAGGCTTTCCAAGCCATGGGGAACCGTGAGTCAACTAAACCTCTTTTATTTATAAATTACTTGGTCCTGGGTATTTATAGCAGTGTAAAAATGGTCTAATATACTGCCATAGAAAAGGTACGATAGTTTAGTTTTTCTGGTGAAATAATTTAGAATTTTAAACTTACAAGGCATGGATGTCAGAACAGTCCCTCTCTACTTATCCGTAAAAGCCTGTCAATTCTTACTTTACTTGTATGTGTGTCAGCTTCTCTCTGCTAAGGAACAAGAAGTTTTAATAATCATCAAGGGTATCTTCAAAATCTGCAGAGTAAGAGATACCAGTAGTGGAACTCATCTATAACTATAATTTTATATGGTGATTCTAACAAGGTCCTTACTGTGGTTTTAAAAACATGTTCAAATAAACTGGTTTTGAAAGAAATCACAATAAAGTACCTATTTTGAAGAACCTATTCATGTGAATGTACATTGTAAAAAGAAATTCATTTATTTCACAAAGACATGACTTATAGAAATTTGTTCTATCATTTTTCATAATTAATATTATTCAGGGAATACTAGTTTTGGCAGGAACAATGAGCCAATGCCTTTGGCTGTCTTTGGTGATATTTAATACTGAATTTCTGATTACTAGTTTTTAAGTTCCAGTGCACAAAGTCTCCATCCTGCTAGACTGTACAGGAGACAGTGATGCATAATAGGTCAGCACTGGATTCCTCAGGGCAGAGACCTCGTGGACATATCACTAGATTAATTGCTCTGAGCCTGTCATCCCAGCACTTTGGCAGGTCAAGGTGGGCGAATCACAAGGTCAGAAGATCGAGACCTTCCTAGCTAACACAGTGAAACCCCATCTCTACTAAAAATACAAAAAATTAGCCAGGCGTGGTGGTGGGTGCCTGTAATCCCAGCTACTAAGGAGGCTGAGGCACGAGAATTCCTTCAACTCAGGAGGTGGAGGTTGCAGTGAGTCAAGATCCTGCCACTGTACTCCAGCCTGGGAGACAGACAGAGACTCCATCTAAAAAAAAAAAAAAAAAAAAAAAAAGACAAGGCAAGGCAGAAAACTTCCACAGAAGTCAAAGACAATAAAAGGTCACACGTATTTAGCCACAAACTTTTTATTTCTAAAACGTGGTTGTAGCTGAAAGCAAACCAGGCTTTTATAAAATGTTCTTATCCAGAGCCTTCCCCATGAAGAGTAATTTTCATTGTTTTATTTTCTAATCCACTGGTTTTAACGAAATGCATCTGCCACATTAAAGGGAGCTGTAAAATGATAAATACTCACAAAACTGAAAACTCCAGTTGCTTACCAAGCATATTTTGCCATTTTTGCCACATAGTGAACTTGAAAAAGAAAGTACATCTAGGTTATTGCTTTATGTTTTTATAAAGTATTGAGAGGTTCTTTTCTTCCTTTTACACAGTACCAACACAATTTTCTTAATAAAATAGGTAATGGTATTTTTTTTTTTTTTTTTTTTGCATGTACTCTGTGCAAAACTGTCACAACAAAGCTTAGCGCCATAATAGGTCACTGAAAGAGTTGTTACAAGCTGTGTGTCCTGGCTTTGTTCAATCCATTAGAATTACTAGAATTCCGAGGTCAGGAGATCGAGACCATCCTGGCTAACATGGTGAAACCCCGTCTCTACTAAAAAATACAAAAAACTAGTCGGGCGAGGTGGCAGGCGCCTGTAGTCCCAGCTACTTGGGAGGCTGAGGCAGAAGAATGGCGTAAACCTGGGAGGCGGAGCTTGCAGTGAGCTGAGATCCTTCCACTGCACTCCAGCCTGGGCAACAGAGAGAGACTCCGTCTCAAAAAAATAAAAATAAAAATAAAAAATAAAAAAAATCAATGTTAACAGTCTAATATAAGGGCTTTCCAGCCGTCTAGGTTGTTGGGGAAGCGAAGGAGGACCAGGAAAGACAGTGCTGAAATTCCTTTGGAGTAGATGGGAACTATCAAAGAATACAATGTGAATTACTATCTATTTTGCCAAGAGAATGGTTAGTTTACTCCTTTTCTTTGAAGCTTAGTAGTGATTGCTTCAAATGCTGATGTATAGTCATTATTCTTTGTTGTAAATTGTCCACAGGTTATTCAATATAGGTTTGCATTTTATTTATTTATTTTTTTAATTTTAAAAGCACTTTAATAAAAATTAAACATACAAAACTGAAATAATACACATCCTAAAAATTATCTTCTTCCATTAATAGGAAGACGCTTTTCTATGCATGTATTTGGCTTAAACTCAACTCAGGATAACTGTGATGTTCACTTACACCAACAAATGCAGACAACTTGATCTAATTAACAAAAATTACAAACAGCTGAATGAACATAATATATGGGGAAATTATGGTCAGATTAATGCACAAGAAATACAAGAATTTTTAATGATGAAATATTCAGTACTCTTGTTCATTAATTTAGCCTTTTTTTTTTTTTTTTTTTTTTTTTACAAAAATAGTATCTACACTGTATACAGGGCTATACATCAGCTTTTTGTTCTCCCATATAAACATTACACATTCAAAACATGGTACCACTGCAGTAAATGATAAAAGAAAAAACAAAAACAAAAACAGGAAAAAAGCAAACATACAAAAAACAAAAACACCTTAGAAAAGGGAGCTCATCCTAAGGTTTCTTACATAGAACTAAGAGTACATAAAAACAAAACAGATCAATTTTAGAGATGGCCTAATAGGCCTAGGAAACAAGTATTTGAGGAAAAACCTCAAAACAAACTTTGCCATTTACAAATTAACCTATCTTTTATACTTAACTGAACAACAGCTAAGTTTTAAAGTTGAAAATAAGAAAAATGAAAGGATCTCTTTAGCAGGTTGGTGTTTTTGCCTTGGTGTTCCAGTGAATTGCTAGAGTATGTGTCAAGTTCAAAGCATCTGAAAATTTCAAGTTGCAACTTACAAAAAGTACATACCATAGGTTAAGTAGGCACTTGATATTAGGATGATCAATAATTCATCTAAGTGCTGTATGAAACAGCATTTACAAAAGTTGCTTTATTCAACAAACTTTGAGGGAACCGTAGTACTGATAATGAGAAAAGTTAAACAAATAGCAGTTATCAAATGCAATTTCTTCACGTTTCATTCTACTGAAGTCAACCAATGACGACAATGGTATCTTGCTGACTCATCTAACAAATAATTTACCTTTAGAAAAATATAAGCATAAAAAGGTAAATGTAAAACCCTGCAGAGATGAAATCCAATAGTTTTTCTGATTATTGAGGCATCAAATGCCTGCCATTGTATTTAGAGGTATCTTGATATTGTGTCATAGGTTTATCGGCAATTCCAAATATTCCTACTCCAACTTTGCCAGTCACACTCTCAGATGATGCAAAAATATTCCTCTTTATCTGGCCTTTTTTGTTTTTGGAATAGGCTCTGTTGTTGAATTGTTGCCATTTCACTTTCTGGTCCTCTCTTTCCTGCTCAAGTTCTTTTATTCTCTGAGCTTTTTTCAAAGCTTTCTTCCTTTTATATTCACGCTGCTGGGCAATCATTTCTTTTTTTGACATGGGTTTTTTGCCACTGTCCTCCTTTGCCTTCCCTCCTTATTCTACAGGCTTGAGGTTCAAGGGTGGAGTCACTTCAGCATTGCCATAACCAGCAAAGGTGATTGCAGCGGTGCCATTTTCTTCATCTATCTCTTCAGTCTCCGCTTCATAACACTGTCCATCTTCACTCCAGATTGCCATACACTTGTCTCCTACTTTCCATGAATGAGTAGGTTGAGTAGAAGCAAAACTGTCTGAACTTGCAAGCGTCTCAGAAGGTTGAGTTGACAGAAGGTCTTTGGTTAGTTCTATAACTTCTTACAAATCTTTCTTCAATTTTAGCAAATCTTCATTTTCTCCATTTCCAGATAATGCAGCTTCAACTTGCTGGAGCTGAGCTTTGTAGCTTGCCAGCTGCTTTGCTAAATCCTCTGACATTTTGTGTGGGGCTGGGGGCGGGGTGGCGGGAAGGGGTCGGGGCAAATGAACCCAGCGGTAGTGACGGCGGCAGCAGCAGCAGTAGCAGGAAAATCTCCGCGACAACAAGAAGACGACTGGTTCTGAAAAGGAAGAACTCGGTCGGCGGCGAGGGGGAGGGGCACATTTTATTTATTTTAATATATCAATTCACATGTTAAAATTATTGTGAATACGGTTTCTGGTTTTAATATCTTATTTTTTATAGGAGATATGCCACTGAAGCCTCTTTTTACTCTTATATTTAGCTGTTTTAAACACATAGTAGACAAAAAGTAGAAGAGGCTGAAACTGTGGTTTGTGTTTTCTTGCTTTTTCCCTAGTTCTTACTTCACTGCATGCACTTTTTATGTTTTCTGAGCAGTTTCTTAACATAGAGATACTTTTATGCTGTAGAATAGTGATTATATTAATTGTACCTGATTTTAGAATTTTATTGGAAATATTTTGATTATGTCACTGTTAAAGACCTTTCGTTCTCTAGATTAGAAAGAACGAACTCAAAGTTCTTTGTGCTTCACATCAAGAAAAAAGTTTAAATAGGGTTACTAAATTGGGTTACATAAATGATGCAATATGTTTGGAAAAGGCAAACAAAATCAGTTTTTCATTGATTTCTTCTTCCAATTTCTAGGGTACAGCAATGCAAATTTGATTGAGCAAATATTTTTCTCCCTTCCTTTACTCCATTTTCATTTGCAAATAACATGGAACTTAAAATTATTATTTGAAATCATTCTCATTTTACAATAAATGGAACCATAAATACATTCTAAATAAAACTCCGAATTAGGTGGATTCTATTAAATTTCACAGGATATAACTTTATGGGATTTTTATTTGAACTCACAAGAAGTGTAAGTACCAGATGGATTTAACATGAAGCTGATGAAATTTCTTGAGGCTCCACCCTCATGACCTAATTACCTTACCAAGGCTCCATATCCTAATACAATCATATTGGGGGTTAGAATACCGACATATTAATTTTGAGACGACACAAACATTAGTCCATTGTATTGAAACATGCTCATTAACTCATTTTCCTTTTGGACAAGACATTTTTTGTGACCCCCTCTCCACTCTTTCCGTTTTTTTTTTTTTTAATTAAATTTCTATCATTTTGAACGATAGTGAACAAAGATGCCATAATGTAGTTAATACAATGTGGGAAAGGCTGTCTCCTTCGCACGTTAGATATGGAGCTTAGTAAGTAAAACATTTTATTTAACAAAAACTATTAAGTACTTTACATTCCATAAGAAAATTAATAACTTAGAACAATTATGAAAAGAGGGGACTACTGAACAACTTGAACTAGAATATGGAATAAAATATTTTTTATTTGAGAAAATATGAATTTGAACAAGATAAAGAATCTATTTATTTTGCATTGTTGTCTGGTTACGTGAAGAGCTTAAGGAAATAAAAAATCTTGAATTGCTTCTCATAGGATATCATTAGTAAGGTAATTCTGGGTAGTGCATCAAAAAATGGACACAAGCAATTCCAGCACATGAGCTTATCTCCTGTAGAAAGAGCTTCTCTTGAAGCTCTTGGAACACTAGGTAACATCTTCAATATATGTTTTGGCAAACTAATTGATGAAAACAACAACGTATGACTTGGCTGTTATATGCATGAAAAAGAGTTTCAGGATCTTGAGGCTAACCATTGTCAACATAATGAAAAGATTTTGTAAATTCTAATAGTAATACCAAATAGTAATATGGTGCTAGGCACTACTCTAAATACCACACATATATTCACTCATTTAACCCTCATTTGACAGATGCAGAAAAAGGCACCAAAAGTTAATTTTCCCAGACCACACCAGTCCCAAGAGGCAGAGCCAGGAGAGAAATTGAGGCAGCCTCACTCCAGAGTTTATGCTCTCAACACTGTTTCCCTCTTCAAAAAGGATTATCGTAAGTGTGATAACCCATTGGGCTGGAGTTACTCACATACACTGTCTACATATGAGAGGTAATTTTAATCAAATATATCAAATCAATTGTATACTAGCTGAACTCTTCTTCTCCTGCACCTGTAGTCAATTAACTAGTTTATGAGATTTTACTATAATTTAGTAGTTATTAATAATTATGTCCATTTTTCATAAGTCTATGTAAACTTTAATGTCAGTGGAAAAGGTCTTCTTACTCTTTTGGAATTCACAACTTTTGCACAGTTCTTTGACTTAGTAAATGTTTAACAGAATGCTACTTGAATAGGGAATGAATGATAGAATGCAAAGCATGATGTTAGTGTTTTAGAGGACCCAATAACTGGAACCCCTCTTCCCTACTCAAGGAAGTAATAACAACAAAAACACAAAAGACACAACACTTGGAAGGTAAAATTTCACCTTTGGTATTTCAAGCTAATACTGGAGAATGTAACTTATGTCTGCTAACAGGTATAACATTTGGTAGCACTTAACTTCTTGAATTAATTATCTATCATTGTATATAAATGATCTCGATTTAACAGTTTCAAACAACAATAAACATTCATTATATAACATCAAACAATTTCTCCTGATGAGAAATTCAGGACTTGATTGCTCTAGCTCAGGGTCCCCAATGAGGTTGTTGTCAAAATGTTGGCCTGGGCTGTAGTCTGAAGCTTGATTGAAGCCAGAAGGTCTGCCTTGCAAATGGCTTAATTATATCACTTACAAGTTGATGTGGGCTATTGGCAATATCCTCAGTCCCTTTCCATAGGACTGTTTGAGTGTCTTCATAACATTGCCAGCTGGCTTCTCCCAGAAGAAGCAAGGCAAAAGTCAATTTTTTTTATGGTTTTGCCCAGAAAGTCACACACTGTCATTTCTTCATTATTCTATTGGTTTTAAAAGTTAGCCAGATTCAGAGTGGTTGGTGTCTACACAAACAAGAGGTAGCCGGAGGAATGAATCATTGGTGGCCTGTTAGATGCTGGCTACCAAGTCCCTTGTCACTGTCAGTGACTAGGGCTGGCCTCCTCCATCAGAAACTGAACCTGCCAGTAGAGAAACATGGTAAAGGAAATGCACAGCTTCCCACTGAGTTCACTACCAGAAAAGAGAATATAATAACGAAGGACTGAGCTATGTGGGCCAAGTTTCTTCCTCCAAACTCAACCATCAGATTATTGGTCTCAATTTCCCTGGAATAGAGAGAGTAAGAATGGCAAGAGATCAAGAGTATTATAATGGAATGAAACATTAAAAGTGGAATATAATAGTTACAGCACTAACACACAATACAAATTTATGACTGGAAATCCGTTGAATTGGGACCTTAATTCATTGAATTCTAGTGAAGATGATAATAATAATTACCCATCTTTATAGAGTTATTTGCAGTTAAAATCTCTTTAATGTTCATTCCTTTATTTAATTCTGACAATGTGTTATTATCCCCATTTTGTAGATGAATAAAAAAGAGGCCCTGAATTTAAGTAAGAGATTTAGTTTCTGTGTGGCAGCACCACAGATAAAATTCAGGTCAGGTTTTGCCATTTTATCTGGATGGCTCAGATTCCTTGAAACAGATGTTTTTGTCAGCATAGGTAAAGTAGGATGGTTGTAATACACATGAAAAAAATACTATTGACTTGATTGGTGGAACTGAATAGAAGGGGAGTATAGAAGCTTAAAAGATATTACTTTGAAATTTTAGAACAGAATAGTCGGATCTGTGGGAAAATGGCCACTATAATGTTTTGTTTAGCCAATACTGGACTTACAAAAGGCTGCAAATTTGTCTTCAGCTGCTTCCAAGATTCTTTCACTCTTCTGTGGCTAAACAGTTAAAGAAAATAAAAGAGGACTGGGTGCGGTAGCTCATGCCTGTAATCCCAGCACTTTGGGAGGCCGAGACTGGTGGATCACTAGGTCAGGAGTTCGAGACCAGTCTGGCCAACATAGTGAAACCCCATCTCTACTAAAAAATACAAAAATTAGCTGGGCATGGTGGTGCACACCTGTAATTCCAGGTACTGAGGAGACTGAGGCAGGAGAATCACTTGAACCCGGGAGGTAGAGGTTGTGGTGAGCTGAGATCATGTCACTGCACTCCAGCCTGGGCAACAGAGGATGATTTTGTCTCAAAAAAAAAAAAAAAAGAAAGAAAGAAAGAAAGAAAAGAAAAAAAGAAAAGAAAAGAGTTTATTTTTTTTCTTGAGATATTTATTAATTGGTACAGTTTTTTGTGTTCCTTACTTTGTAAGACTTATTTTTTTAAATGCATTTTTGTCCTTCAACTAAAGATGAATTTTGTCAGCTATTGTTTTCTTGTCCATACCTCTTACTGTCAGAACATCTCCTGCATACAAAAGATTTAGGGTGGAAATTAATTATAAAATAATCTCCCAAAGGTACTGCTGTGAACTATCAATTAACACTGTTTGGTGCTTTGATATTTTAAAAGGTTTAAATGGGGAAGTTTAATGTGTGTGTAAAGATGTGTGCAGAGTAAAAGTCCTGAAGCTACCAAAAAGAATACTATAAATCACAGATGGATTTCAGAAATTTCTGAGTGAGGATGCAGATCATGACCACATTAATTTGTTTGTTGAATATTCAACCAGAGTATGGCATGCCAGGTGCTGGATATTTAGTGATGACCAAGGTAGACAGGTCTCTCGTCCCTAGGCATATAATTGAGTTAGGAGGAAGCCATCAAATAAGTAAACAGGTTACTATGCGATGAAAAATTGCAGTAGGTGCCATAAAATAATAGATTTGAGAGAATATAATGAGCCTACTTTAGTTTGGAAGGTCAGAGTAATCCTTATCTAAAGAGAAGAGTTTTAAGGCTGGATCTGAAGAATGAATAAGAACCAGCTGTGAGCACTTCAGACTGAAGTTACAGAGATAATAAAGATTTTCATTCCCTGGAATTGACTCTGTATTGGTGAATGTATGGCTGTATAGAATAACATGCTTCTTATCTCTGTTCCAAAAGCCTTTCCAGTTCTTACCATAACATCACTACATTAATCCTGTTTTAGTGATATTGTTACATTGAGGAATGATGTAGGAGTTTAAGTAAGCACAAACTCAAAAAAGATCTGAAAAAATGCATTGTTTCCAACATATTTTCTAGGTTGAAAATTGGATGACTTCCCACAGAATTTGTATTTGAATTAATTGTTCAAATGTATTAACCTTGCTCAGTGGAGTTATTTTCAAAATGTCTTTAGCTTGATCTTAGACAACAATTTAAATCTTATAAGTCCTCTTATTTTCATTCATACAAGACCTAAAAGCAAATCTCTATGTATATACATCCTTAATTAAAATAAATTCTTATGGTTATTTTGTTATTTAAACAATATGCAAAGTTTTGCATCTGATGCTTTTAATTCAAATATGCTGGTAACAACAAAAATAAATCTTAGCTCACTTTCTTCACAGCGTTTAGATCAGGTTTTAAGTTTTCTGACTTCTGTATAAGCATTTTCAGAAGTTAGCTATTGCCTTCTCTATCTCAGCGTTCACTAGCCCTAGCATGGTACTTGACAGCTAGTGAGTGTTTCATAAGTGTTTATTGATGCGTCCTTGTTGACTTAAAAAGGTAAAGGATATGTGATTGTCTTTTTAAAATAAAATATAACATATTGGTGCTACAAAGGTGACCTTTAAGTTGCTATGCCAAATAATTGAACAGTACATAAGCCTTGGTGCCATGATTGTTAAAGTTTGGGTAAGTTTTCCCTTGGATGAAATTTGAAAAAAATGTTTTAAATTTATGATACTATGCTTTGTTGGTATGCCGGGGTATTTTTGCTTCAAAGAGATTGGGTAATGGTGTCAGTAAAGAAGACAGGCAGGGAAGTGAGGGGCATGGGAGTTTGCCCACCTGGTCCTGTAGCACTATAATCCATGGAACACATTTGGGAGATTGTTGGAACAGAACTTTTTAACGAGGAAAATGAAGAGAGCCACATATGATCTGGATTTCATGGAGTAGAATCTGTCTTCCTTTTCTTAGAGTAAGCTTCACTTTTTACATACATAATGATAATAGGTCCATATAATTTCAATGGAAACTTTAAAAATCATGTGTATTTTGGAACCGTTACATAAAACAGGTTTAGACCATTAACTGTTTACTTAGACTGCTAAGGTTAGAATCTCAGCTTCGGCATTGACAAGCTATGTGGTCTTGGACTAGTTAGCTACCTTCTCTGGGCCCAATTTCTTAATTTGCAAAGTGGACATAATACTAGTGCCTATATAAAAGGGTTGTTTGCCCTGAGGATCCAAGTACTTTATACACTTAAAATGCTAAGAACTGTACCTTGCACATAGTTAGCTCTATAAAAAGTATTTGTTCAATAAATAATAATGAATATTCATGTTAAAATTCAAGAATGTTACTATAAGTTTTGGATAAGGGAACTGAAGAATCTTCGTCAAATGCTCCAAATCATTGAGTGGAGTTCATGGGAGAATAGCTCAAATTCAAAGCTTCTAATTCCAAGACTGTCAGCCGTATGTGTGCCTGCTTCTCTGCAATTAAGCCACAAAGGATTAGAAATTCTCTGTTACACAGGCCTGGAGTGTAAGAAGAATTATATATAGATCTATAAAGATAAAATCAAAGATCTCTGAGAAGAGCCAATGTGTGTATAAAAGAAGGGATAGCCCTAGAATGTGATGAGTTGCTCACTGTGAACCACTGTGAGCCACAAAGAAATGCATATGACCTTTTTTTCCTAATAAGGAACAAAAGGCATTAAGAAAAAGATTTCCAGCTTATAGGAATAAAGATAAAATTCTGTGTATCATTGAAATCAATGTGATGAACAATTTGCTACTTAAAATTCTTTTTTAATGAGCAAGATATAAACCAACAACAAATGGATTAAATTATTTCTTAGAAAATACTTCAAAGAATATTTTTTGAATATATAAATTAATGAAGACTTTAAAAAGGTCAGAACAAAGCAAACAAAGAATTCCTTTGGCAATTCACTGGGCAATCTCGATAAATGTGAATTAGCAGGCTGTGCTGACAAGTTCTGTGTCATGATTTTTAACCCCTGCATCATGAAGTTTGGAGAACTAGAGCAAGCATTTAGAACATACTGAGCAGATGTATTTGCTGAGGCTGAACATGCTGAGAAGCTCATCTGACTGATGTAAAGAATAGTTTACTAGAAGAACTCTGATGCTCATTAGTGATATTGTGAAAGTCTAATGTCACATTACCTATCACAAAGGTATCTTAGAATTAGCAATATACAAAAAGTACCTGGAGCTATTGACCCCTATTCCTACCAAAAGAATGAAGCATGTAACATTTTTATAATACTTTTTAACACTTGAGGCATAAAGACATTGCCTTCTGTTATGTGGAAATGACCATGGAATTATAATTGGAATTAGATCATATCTATTTTACTGTAGTCAATTTCTTGTTTAATTAATTTAGGTAATATTATCTCTCTTTTTCACTTTCAGACTTGCTTGCTTGAAATTTTCATTCTACAAACATGTTTTCAGCACCTTTGGGTTTTAATGTCCTCTATCATCTTACAGGCTATTACACAATAGATGGACAAATAAGAGACATAATTCAGTTTCAGTGTTGAGGAGTTGCTTCTCTTTCAGTAAAGATGTTTTACACATTATTAGATTGGAAAAATTAGAAAGCTGAATAATGACAAGTGATGGCAGAGATGTGAGGATATGGGAAGCTTTAGTCACTCTGGAGGACAGTCTGGCACTTTTTGGATAAATAATTATAAAATGAATGATGACTCAGCAGTTCCATGCCTGGGTCCATATACCCAAGAGATACTTACAAATTCATGGTGGGGCATTTAGGAGCATTGTCATTGCAGAATTGCATATGTGTATATGTGTATGAGGTGAGTGTGTATGCATGTATGTGTATATTTGTGGATGTGTGTGCAAGTGTGTATATGTGAGTGTGAGCATATGGGAGCATGTACGTGTGTGTGTGTGTGATGGCAGGTTCTAGGCAATCCAGACATGTAGTATTGAGAGAGTAAATGCACGCTGTGAATTATGTACAGCAATTAAGTGTAAGAGATTACATGGATTCACAGCAACCTGGATGTATATTATATACATAATATTTTATTAAACTAAGAAATGAAAAATCAAAACCAATACATTTGCCTAAACTTAAAAATACTGACATTTGAGGTATATATTTTATAAAACTACACAAATAAAATTGTACTCACTAAACAGAATGAGTGATTGCTTATAATGGAAGTGGAGATGGGAGTGGGTGAGGAGCTAAAAGGTAATAAATAAAAACCTAAAATCAGAGAAGGGTTTTGTTTGGACCAATGACAGTAATAGGGCATGAACTGAGAAGTGCAGTGTAATTACTTCAACTGTCTGTCCCCAACATCCAAGAAAAAAAGTATTATAACAAAGGGAAAGTCTCCAAGAAATGCTCTAGAAGCACTTGGAGTAAGCACGTGCACAGATGAAAGAGAGAAAGAGAGAAAGACAGAGAGAGGGAAAGAAAGAAAGAAAGAAAGAAAGAAAGAAAGAAAGAAAGAAAGAAAGAAAGAAAGAAAGAAAGAAAGAAAGAAAGAGAAAGAAAGAGAGAGAAAGAAAAGAAGGGAAGGAGGGAGGGAGGGAGAAAGAAGAAAGCAAGCATGAAAGAAAGATAGGAAGAAAGAGAGAAAAGAGAAAAAGAATAAAATAACTGTATTGTAGGAGCATCCCAGAGGAAATGAGATTTGAATGGGTTTTGTGCTGTTGAGTAAGAGTTGGCCAGGCCAGGTGGTAGAGAGGGAAAGTTAACAAGAAAGGGAAATACTCAAGTATATTCTGAACAATAGGAGTTGCAAATTCAATGGCATGAAATCAAGAATATGTGCCTTCTACTTGGAACCAAACATAGTTCAATATGACAAGAGCATATACTTCAAAGTGAAGTTATGGTAAGAGGAAGGGATAGAAAGGCAGACGGGACCTAGATCATGCAGGACCTTATATTCTGTGCTTCCACTTTTGAATGGGATTCTGAAGGCTATGGGAAGGATTTTCAACTAGAGTGTGATATTGTATTTTTACCATTCTGTCTCTAATTTTGGGCATGGTTATATTTAATGCCAGTTCAAGTTTTATTTTATCTGAAAAGTCTTTCCTTTGTTTTATTCCTAAATGAATTGGATATAATCTCTGTAGCATTTAATACTCTTTTTTTAAAATAGCAGTTAGTGTACTCACAATTATGTGTCCTCTTCTTATCTGCCTTTTGGCACTTAGTAAAATAGGCCATATGTTGATAGATGATAGAAAATACCAAATCACCCATTGTTCAGTATGGCTCAGATGGGAAATGGTTTAAACTTGGAAGAAAACATTTTACCTAAGTATGATGGCTCAGATTTAGGCAACACGTAACACAGGAAACACAGTGGGGTTTTCTTCAAATGTGTTATCAAAGAAGAGGGCAATTACAGTGTGGATCAGAGGGGCAGAGAGTAAAACTGAAGGAGGATATTATCCTCAAAAAGTGATTTTTTGATTTCAGAGAGATACTTCCAGCCTTCTGAGAGTTATCTTGGGCTAGTAACCATAGTCACCATTGCTTGAATTTTTATTTTATCATAATAGTTCAGATAATGTGGTTCATAAAAATGTATCAACTACCAAATAAGGTTGTCAGCTACAACTTCAAAAATAAAGTCTGGATTTAGTTCTAGATAGATGATACAACCCTTCAAAAATATGGAATGCACATTCCGGGTATATACCACATTGTTGAGTTATTCGAAATATAAGGTTAATACTTGTGATTAAAGTATTAAAGGAAAGCTTTCCTTCTGTGTTTGAATTTCACTGGTTAGTTACATATTATAAAAATCACTAAATCTGTAACTATACAGCATATTTCTGCTGAAGTCTTTTATAAATAAAATGAATGTTTGGTAAGTCAATTTCTCAGTTGAATCTTTCCCTGCCAGCTCAACCACAGAACTCAGAAATAAACATGAATTTCATCTCAAAGTTTTCCAAAAGATTTTTGTTAGTGCAGTAGTTATTCCCAAATGATTTGGCAACAGGCCAATGACAATGTTTATTAGTTATCTCCCCATGTCCGCAATTTCCCACTGCCTCTTCCTGCCCCAACTCTTTCTCCTCTAAACCTCCTTATCAGCTAGGAATTATCGTAAGTTTTTCGTGACTTTCTGTTTAAAATATTTGTAAATAAGCTTTGGGGTAGTTATAATGATGTAAACATTTTCAAAAATCTGTATTTGGTCATATATTCCTAGCAATGATGTGTTTCTGTGCAAGTATTTGAGGGAGTCCAGCCCCTCTTCCCTATATTCTATTTCAGTACGAAGGCAGCCCGTGCCAGATTTAGTCCTAGCAAAGTGGAGGGCTGCCCAAGCGTTTGCTTCATTTGAAATATTCTGGTAGTCAAATGTTTACACAGAGTCCCCAAATCCTCTGTCTTGAATCCATCATATTATTTCCAACTTACTGTCTATTTGTGAAAACTTCTAGTTTGGATGCTGGTTTCCAAGGAGGAAGCAGTGAAAGCGTCACTATTGGTCACTGTTAAAACAAGATTAGCCAACGCATTGGAATTTGTACAAACAGAAGAAATCTTACCCATTCTAAAGTGTTCTTGTTTCTTCACAAATTTATCTCTGAAATACCCTGAAATGCACTGCTTTTTAAAATTAGTTCTTGGAATGTTATTGTGAAGGTTTCCTGAAGCTGTGGCTGATAAGCCTTACTTGGAACTATGTTAAATAATTTTAAAAGAAAGACAAATTCGCCATGTAGAGATCTACAACAGAGATGTTAAAATAATTTAAAACTTACATGAATGTACAGAATCACACTTCAATTAATAACCTATTGATTCAAATGTAATTATCTATACTAGGAAGCCAATATTCAAAGGCATTGCATAGACAGGGATTTATGACATGGAAGAAAGTACCCTGTGTTTTATATAGCATATTCTGTCATACTGTGAGTAAATAGAACAGACAATTTGTAAGCATGTTATGTGCCAACTAAAGATATATAGATTAACTGCAAGTGTCTGTTGAGATTTTTGAGCTGATTTAAGCAGTGTTGGTACATGAGAGATTTATAGACTAAGGAAAATTCTACTTGGAGGACAGAAGATTATGCCTAACTGCATTATACTTATTTTAGTTACACACACATTGTAAAACAGCAGTGAGAACATCAGCATATATGTGCACGCATTAAATTACATGTTGTTCATATTATAGTTCATTGTGGTGTTGTTTCCCTCGTTGCCAACAAGATTTGCTAAGCAAGTAGTTTAGTGATCACTAGTTGGTAAGAACAAAGTGTCACTGAGAGATACTGTCTCTCTAATGAAGAGCCATTTGTCTGCACACAGGAAATAATAACCAGGGCTTTATAATTGTATACTTTCTCTGAAAATGCTATTCAAACATGCTGATGGAATTAATGAATTTGTAAGTTATTTTTTAAAATTACACTTAGGTTTATAAGATAAACTCAGCATCTCTTTATCTTGAGTGATCTTCTAAGTGCAATCACTTGATCATCTTTCACCCACGCTTTTTTAATAATCCTACAGTACTTTGCATATGTTTTCATGCAGTATATTAGACTTTATAATTTTTTTTAAATAAATCTACTCCCAAATTGGGAGATTCCTGTTACAGGAAACTATAAACTCTATAAACTCACCTCTTTATTTTCAATTTAGCCAAGGATCTGGTACTGTAGAATCTGATACACATTTCATAAATGTTTAATATAGATTCCTTTGCAGAGCACAGCTACTTCCTTCTGTGCATATAGTGAGAAAAACTTCATTAATTGCTTCACTGATTTAGATTTGATATTCTCTCAACCATTTATTTGTCCTAAATAGGGTAAATATATAAAGGAAATACTGATACCAGTTTGACCTGCTTTTTCTTGAACTTTCTAATAAATTTCACTTTCAAAGTTTAGACAGAGCAGGTCCTTGAAGGAATAGTTTTGCAGTCACTGAGTATTAGACCAAAGAAATAATACATTTTCTGTGGAACTTGCTTCACTGATGACCTTAAAACAGCACATAATTATTCTTGGTTTCTTTGATAAGCATGAAGTTCACAACACATACAGTCTACTGTTCTTTAGGCATTTTAACAGACATTTTCATGAATAAGTTTGACTTTTTTCTTTTTTGCTTTATAAAAAGAATAACTTGGCACTTTTAAAAATAAAATTTTCAGTGCCTTCCCTTGAAGATTTTTTTAGGGGCCCAGAAATGCAGATTTTTACAAGCCCCACAAGGGATTCTTATTTTAATCAAGTTTAATAAATCCAAGACAAATTAGTTTAAAACTCCATCTCTTTCTCTCTCCCTTTCAGTTTAAAACTCTCTCTCTCTCGTTTTTTTTTTGTGTGTGTGTTTTAAAGTGTAACTACTTAGTAGGTAATTGGCATCTACTTATGGGGAAGAGAGGGAGGGAAGGAGGGTGGAGAGAGCGAGAGACAGATTTTCAGAAGATCCAGTATTAATGAGGGCAAAAGAGAACACTTAAGCATGGGCATCAGTGGGTGATCTGCTGTAGTGTGGTATAACATTTTTGTAGGATGTGTATGTAAAATGTATCTAAAAATTAGACCTCTTAAAATGGTACATATATTTTGACCCTTCAATTTCTCTTGTATACGTTTATTCTCAGGTAGTCATTATGAAATTATGTTAAGATTTATCTGTAAGGATGCACACTGGCGTGATTTTTTAAAAAAATTAGTGAAACACTGAAAACAAAGTAAATGTCCAAGAATTTGACCGAAGGAAATGTAATACTATGTTTCTCTTTCCTGATCCAGGAATAGGGTATGTTCTATACCCTCTTAGCACTGTGCTTTTCTTGGTACTCAGCACGCTTGTTAATATTTCTTTGTTAATACTGAGAAATCATTATATATAAAGCCCATAATGACAGACACCGGGTCATTATATCTGCAATACTTAGAATAGAATTTGGGAATTAGGCAAATCTAAAACAATATCTGCTGAACATATGAACAAATGATTGAAGAGGAACTAGGCTGCCAGAAAACACTATAGAAAGATGTTTATTGTCTCAAAAGTTAATAATGTTTTCAGTTGTTCAAAAAATTGACAATTATAAAACATTATTTACATTATGTTCCTGCCTTAGAAAAAAAAGATATTCCGAAAATAAAACTTCGGAAGTTTAATTACCAAAGGGTAACACTGATTACATCATACGCTTGTAGTTATTGTTAATTTTTGTGGCTTTCCCCCCAAATTTTGTTTATCTATAATTTTTAAAGTGTCTCTAAAAGAATATATTGCCGTTGTAATAAGAAAACAAACATTATAACATTTTAATACTGCTGCCTGAAATGAATAATTTTAAAAAAGCCATGCCAGGCGCCAGGACTTGGAAGACTGAGGCAAGTAACAGGGGTTTGAAATTTGATAAAAGTCAGCAGGGCAAGAGAGTGGGAACGAAGAATGCCATGTGGAAGGGATTTGTACAATAGGATAGCCAAGTAAGAAATGGACTTGACAATTGGATACAAGAGGATACAATTTCAGCTTCCTACTCTGAGCTACATAGTGTGTGAGAGAATATATTTTTGATTCATTTGATTAAAGTTGTAATTTCTTTAAAGTTGTAATAACACAGAAACATACACATATACACTGACCTGTGAATGTGTGTATTGGAGTTTCCTATCAATTTTCCTTTAAGATGTTCCATCAGGGATATGTGATCATAAAAGATTTGAGTGTTAGGTTAAGTTCCTACAGAAGCAGTGCCTGAATCAAAGGTTTCTGTGTTGTGATTTATTTAGCAAGTGATCCTGGGGAGTGCAAGTATGAGATAAGGGAGGGAATCAGGAAAGGAAAGGCAGCCAATAAGGGGATATATAGAATTGACCATCACTATGAATAACTGACGCCCAATGTCATAGGATGTACTGAAGAGACTTAGGAAATATAGCTCAAAAATAAATGTCCACCCGTTGGTTCCTTCTCCCGCTGGCAAACAGTTATTGACATGTGCTATAATTCTCTTACACTCCAGGCTTGTACATCCATGAGTGAGCACCCAGTTCACTCTAGGTGTCCAAGAAGCTCTAGTCAGAAAGCAAGAGGTGTGTGTTGTAGTCTTGGGGTTGCTGTTTGAAGCTCGTGGAAGTTTGTGTGGAACTGGTTGCTGCAGAAGGGCCTGTAATAAAAGTTGAGGCTATAAAGATTTGATGTGGCATACGAGGTTCCTAATTTGCAAGGGCCTAGCCGCATAAACTGAAATTACTCAATAATTCTAGGCTTCTACTTCCATACCACCACCCATCACACATCCATATATTTAGCTGGGCTGTTTAGACAAGTAGTCACGCAAAACAATTAGGAGCACAATGAGCACAAAAGGAGCTTTTGAGTGAATTATAAAAGGTGGTCCTGTCCAGCAAATGAATTATAGAAAGGTGTCTTTTTACATAGAACCAACCCAAATGCCCATCAATGATTGATTGGATAAAGAAAATGTGATACATATACACCATGGAATACTAGGCAGCCATAAAAAGGAATGAGATTATGTCCTTTGCAGGGACATGGATTAAGCTGGAAGCCATCATCCTCAGCAAACTAACACAGGAAATCACATGTTCTCGGTCTTAAGTGGGAATTGAACAATGAGAACACCTGGACACAGGGAGGGGAACAACACACACTGGGGCCAGTCGTGGGGTGAGGGGCAAGGGGAGGGACAGAATTAAGACAAATAACTAGTGTATGCAGGGCTTAAATCCTAGATGATGGGTTGATAGGTGCAGAAAACCACCATGGCACATGTATACCTATGTAACGAACCTACATGTTCTGCCACTTGTATCCCAGAACTTAAAGTTAAAAAAAAAAAAAAAAAAAAAAAAAGAGGTGTCTTTTTTCTTAGGCACCTTAGTCACATCCCAGGCAGTAAGTTTGTGTACTGCTCAACCAAATGCAGAAGCCCTCTAAGAACACAATTAATATATTTAAAAAAATAGAGTATTAAACTAATCAAATGATGTGAAAAGAAAAATATCTATATGAAATATATATTTCCTATTTATGAGTGCATAAATTAGATTCAAATCTTATTAATGTGAATTATAGTTTTGGGAATTTTTTTTTTTCTTGTAACACTTTTATTTATTTATTAAAAGAAGGAGTTTTGCTATTGTCGCCCGGGCTGGAGTGCAATGGCACGATCTCAGCTCACTGCAACCTCTGCTTCCTGGGTCCAAGTGATTCTCCTGCCTCAGCCTCCCGAGTAACTGGGACTACAGGCGTGTGCCACTATGCCTGACTAATTTTTTTTTGTAGTTTTAGTAAAGGCAGGGGTATCACCAATTTAGCCAGGCTAGCCTCGAACTCCTAACATCAGGTGATCCTCCAGCCTTGGCTTCCCAAAATGCTGGGATTACAGGCATGAGCCACCACACCTGGCCTCTTGTAGCTTTTAAATTATGTTGTTTTGAAATTCATTTGCATCCATTAGTCTATTTCTTTCACCAGATTATAATGAACTAATCAAAGTCATCTTACTCTTTGGATTTAAGTTATGAAACGTGAGTTTCTCTCTTAAACTTAGTGTCACCCAGGTACTTCTGGTTCAATTTCAGAGAAAACTTTCTAGAAGAGGATAGCGCCATGCTTTAATTAATTGGATACAAGCAGCCTCTACATTCTTAAAAGGCTTGATTTTGTGTGTATGTGTGTGTGTGCATATCTGTATTCAGAAACGTATGTTATCAATGGTTTCATCAATATATATGCATATATATTTTGGAAATTCATTATTTGAATGTTGAACTCAGTTAGAAAGTATATGAATAAATAAGCCAGAAAATTTGGTACTAAACTTAAAGGTTCATATCATCATTTTAAAATATGATTCTCTTTTCAGTACATATACACACACGTATATTCACACACATATCAATATATAGTTATACATATATAAACATGCAATGTACACACATATATAGATGTAGATATGATATATACACACTGTATATAAATATAGATCATATTCTAAAATAATTTTAGAATATAATCTCTAAATCTTTAGAACATAATTTTAGAACATAATTCTCTTTTCAGTAGCTGTCACTATAGGCAAAAATGCTCATTATTCTACTTAAATATCTAAGTGATGCTTAAATATCTAAGTGATGCTTGCTACTATTAACTCAATGTATATACTAGCTTCAAAATTTTAAAATATCCCTTTACTTACTTATCTCTCTCTTTTTCTCTCTCTCTACAAATACACATACATATATACACACACATATATTGATATATAGTTATACATGTATAAGCATGCAATATACATACATATAAATTGATGTAGATACAGTAATAGATATATACACTATATATAAATATAGCTACACACATATGCATATATGTATTTGAGTAGTTATCTACTAGCACACACTTTAGACAAGCATTAACTCTACTAATGACTTCATGGAAGATTTGACTTTATTGTTTGAGTGTTAACATTAGTGATCCCTCTAGATATTACCAGCTCTATGCATTACCTATGGTTGGGGCCCAATCAAAGTTCAGATATCAGCTGCCGATACAATACAGCTACATAAGTATATAGTGGGATTGACAGAAACAGTTCTCCAAGTTCATCATATGTGAGAAACAATAAGTAATTTAATTCCAGGGGTTATTAAATCGCTGTGCGTGTGCACATGCGTGTGCATGTGTGAGTGTTTATTCATTTTAGGTATTATTACTAGATAAGATTATCTTAATAGTATTGGAAAGTAATCTTTCCAATCTTGAAATATTTAATATATAATATAGTATAAAAATATTTAACATACAATGTAAATATTATATAGGAACATTTAATATATAATATTTATATCGTATATTATATATATTAAATATATTAAATATATATTAAATCGTATATTAAATATATTAAATATATATTAAATATATATGATATAAATATATAATAGATGAAATATTATATTATATATTAAATTTAAATATATAAAACACATAAATATATTATATTAAATATTAAATATGATTATATAAATATAAATATTATATATTGCATATTTTATTATATGTTTATATATCTATATTATAATAATATATAAATGATATTATTTATAAATCATTAAAATATATAAAACTCGCAAATATACTAAACCATACACACACACACACACACATATATAAAAAAAGAAGTTTCTTAATTTTTAAAAATATTTACTAGCAGTTTCTATTTACTTCTTGGCAATAAAAACTTAATTGGTCGGGTTCTTTTAAAATTTTGTGAGATAATATTGCTACGCCTCCTTATCTACAAAGCGGTTGGACTGATACAGGTCAAGACGTCTTTCAGCTCTAGTCTTTTTCATATTTATATGGTTCTAATACACACCTACATTTGGGAGTAGTAAAGAATAAGGAAACATATTTCAATCACTATCTTCTGCTTCATTTCCCTCTGACATCATGCCCTTGCTCTGCTACTACTACTGGTAATAACAATTATCAACTGAGTGCTCAATGTGTGCAAGTTTTGACTAAGCCCTTTGCTTTCATCAACTCATTTGCTAGCCCAGTGACCCTCTGAGTGAGATCTTTTAGTGCTATTACAAACCTAAGTAAACTGAAGCATAGTTAGGCAACCCTCGAAGCTTGCACAACTCGTGTTAGAGCAGGGCTAGAGGTTGGCATTGCCTTCTGGAGCTCCTGCTCTTAACTATTCACTGATGGGTCCTTTGCCAGTGGGCTGCCGAGGCAAGTGGGCTATGACCCTGGGCAGCCAGATAAGGAGCTGCTGCCCCTCCTTCCATCTTAGACAATTTCAGTCTAAGGTCCCTAACTTTGCCACACTACCATATGTGGCTACCTGTTGACAAAAGCAAATGTAACAAGAAGTTAAAATGCCAAGGAGAGGCCTCCAAGACTGTTCCTGCTGTTGTAGTTATGAACCCAGTTGCTCCGAGGCTATGGATTGACCTGAGGACTGACCTCAGGAACTATGTAATTATCCTGTACCCAAGGAGGGAAAGACACAAATGGGCACAGGAGCTACATATTTACAATTTTTCTCCAGTTTTCTGCTCCACTGCTTTTGAGACATTAATCATTGATCTATTAGTAGGTTTCAAAATGAAGTTAGAGGTTTGCATCTAGCATTAAAAAATAGAATACAATTGAAAATTCTAGAGTTCGTCATGAACAGTGGAGATAATACTATTTCTTGAAATGCGTATTTCAGTTAAGTGTGTGTATTTACTAGGTCATCATTTTACAAAAAGATATTCTCCGTGAATAATCAATAATTCTTATTGAATAGTTTGGAAAGTATCTAAGTTAAAATGAAAGGGGGGAAAGGTGTGCGTATCAAGCTTAGTATGTTTGTTTTGCAATGAGTGATCAGCAATGTTCTATTTACATACCATGATACTTTAAATATGAATAATTATGCCCTCTCCAGATTTAAATTCTTGCTCAAGTGATGCCATTTCAACAATCTTGGTCAAGAGAAAACAAAACATCCTTATTCTCCTACCAAGTGGACTTGGAAGATCTAAAAATCCCACTTTCCTTCTAAACCATTTTGTCTCGAAGAAAGATTCTTTATTGTTCAGGCATTTTTCTCTTTTAATTTTAGTTTTGTTGAGTTGTTTTTCTGTTAACCTGAGTAACTTTCTTAACATTTCCCAAGCTCAGCTTCCTAATCTATGAAAAGGAGTCAACAGCAATCACCCTACCCCCTCCATCTCTGTCTCCCAGCTTCCTGCCTCCATCATCTCTGTCCCGTACTGCTGCACTGGCCTTCTAATGGCATCTTTGCTTCCACCCTTAGCTCCCTTCAGTCCAGCTTCACTCAGGGGACAGAGTAATTTTTTTTTTTTTTTTTTTTTTTTTTTTTTGAGACGGAGTCTTGCTCTGTCGCCCAGGCTGGAGTGCCGTGGCCGGATCTCAGCTCACTGCAAGCTCCGCCTCCCAGGTTCACGCCATTCTCCCGCCTCAGCCTCCCGAGTAGCTGGGACTACAGGCGCCCGCCACTTTGCCCGGCTAGTTATTTGTATTTTTTAGTGGAGACGGGGTTTCACCGTGTTAGCCAGGATGGTCTCGATCTCCTGACCTCGTGATCCACCCGTCTCGGCCTCCCAAAGTGCTGGGATTACAGGCTTGAGCCACCGCGCCCGGCCAATATTTTAAAACATTAATTGGGCCACGTGTGGTGGCTCACGCCTGTAATCCCAGCGCTTTAGGAAGCAGAGGCAGGCGGATCACCAGGTCAAGAGATCAAAACCAACCCGGCCAACATGGTGAAAACCCATCTCTACTAAAAATACAAAAAATTATCTGGGCGTGGTGGTGTGTGCCTGTAGTCTCAGCTACTCGAGAGGCTAAGGCAGGAGAATCACTTGAACCCAGGAGGCAGAGTTTGCAGTGAGCCAAGATCACACCACTGTACTCAGCCTGTGCGAGAGTGAGAATCCTTCTCAAAAAAAAAAAAAAAAAAAAAAAAAGAATCGGATCACAACAGTTTCCTTAAAACTTTCCAATGAATCTATTCATGTATGATTTACTTTCAGCTATGTCTGCTATCATCTCCTAACCCTCTGGCCTTGGCTCACTCAATCCTAATAATGACTGCTGGCCTCTTCATGTTCTTTATATGTGCTGAGCTCATTGTCATTCAGGGCACGTATTCTTCTCTCTACCTGTACCATTTTTTTTTTCTCAGATACACATACAGTTCACTCCCTCACATCATTTATTGAAATATTGCTACCTTTAAATACATCACCTCTTTCTTATCTCTATAACCTGTTTAGATTTCTTTACAGCACTAATCATTAGATAGCATTATGTCACATATATATGTAATAAACATTGACTTGCTATCTGACCTACCTCACTGGAATATATGTTTCATGAGGGTTGGGACTTTTTGTGGTTTACTGGTATGTGCATGGCCCCCAAAGCATCTCTGGCACATTTTAAGTGCCAAATAAATAATTGGTGAATAAATAAATAAATAAAAGATTTTAAACCCCTTACAATCTTGACATGTGGATTAAATAAAATAAATTATTAAAAGTGTGGTAACACTTGGCAATAAATTATCACTCAGTAAAAGACAGCTGTTTTTATTGTTGAAGCTAAATTTTATTTTCCCATGAAGTATGTAGAGTTATCATCAGGATAAGACATTTTTTTCCTTTATCAGTGAGAATGCTGTGATAATTAATTTCATATGTCAACTTGTCTGAGCCATGATGCCAAGATATTTGATCAAATACTATTCTGAATGCTTATCTGATGCTGTTTTGGGTGACATTTACATTTTCGCTGGTGGGACTTTGAATAAAGAAGATTGACCTCCATAATGTGGGCCTTATTCAGTTGAAGGCCTATAAGTAAAAAGCCTATCCTGCTATCAAGAGGGAATTCTTCCGCAAACGACCTTCAGAGTTCATCCGTAATATTAGTTCTTTCTGTTTCTACAGCATATTGCTCTTCAACGCAAACTTCAACTCTTTCCTAAGTCTCCAGCCTGCCAGACTCCCACATCAGATTTGGGACTTGTCAAGTCTCCATAATCATATGAATCAATTTCTTAAAATAAATATCTTGTACACATACACATACACATACACACACACTCCAATTGTTCTGTTTCTCTGTAGAACATTGACAAATACAGTTTATTTCAGCTGCAAGCATGTCCTACCAGCTAGACTCTATTATGTCTGTTGTCACAAAAGGCTAAAACATTGGGGATTTATTTTTTCACATCAATGTGTTTGCTTATAAGCAGTTTGGTACTGGCAGAGCTGTGGCTCAGCATCTCTCCTCGTCTTTGGTCTTCCCTTTGAAGACACAATATGGTGGCTGCACTTTCAAACAATTGGATTCTCATGCAGTCACATCAAAGAAAGGAAGGAACAAATGATGGATCTCGAATGGTTTTCCCATTTATCAAGGACGAAAATCTTTTCCTAAAGCCTCCCACATTACTTCTCTTTGTGTTTTTCTGATTTGAATGTATTTACTTTTCCACACCTTACTGCAAGGGAAGCTGGGAAAATGTTATGATAGAAAAAAAGAATGATGGGGAAATAGCTGTAGTTAGACAACTATGGCATAGGCCATGTGTCATAAGAAAATATGGTAACAATATAATGGAAATATGATAGGATTCTAAATGAGTCACACCTGGTACATAAGATTTCTATTGCTGCATAGTAAATTACCACAAATTCAGTGGCCTTAAATAACAGACATTTATTATCTCACAGTTACTGTGGGTCAGAAATCTGAGCACAGCTTAGCCAGGTCCATGAATCAGGGTGTTAGGAAGTTTAAATCAAGCTGTGGACCAGGAGGATAATCTCATTTTGAGCTCCAGGTCCTCTTCCAACTCCCTGGTTGCTGGCAGAGTTCTGTTTTTTGTGATTGTAGGACTAAAGTTCTCTGTCACGTGGACCTTTCTACACATACATTTTGCTCTTTCAGACAAAAAAGAGAGCACCTGCTGCTGCTGCTACTTGTTTTTTACTTCTAGACAGGTGTTTAAAGGCCTTTTAAGATTAGGTCAGAGCTATCCAAGATCCCCTGCAATTAATTTAAAGTCAACTGATTTAGGGATCCTAATTATAGCTGCCCAACTTCTTCACCTTTTCCATATGACATAATCACAGCAGTGAAGTCCTACAACTGATACCACATTCTGTTGGTGAAATTCCAGTTACAGGTCCTTCTCACATGAAAGGGGAGGGAATTGTACAAGCATGTACATTGGGGATCATCTTAGAATTTTCCCTACCATATCTGGATTCTTGTTTTTATCTGTATAGCCTTTACCTAGTTGCTTAACTTCTGTGAGGCTCACCTTTTCCATATAAAAATAATGGGGTCAATTAAATTTATAGGGTTGCTTAATTGTTAACTGCTGTAAGTATTCAAGTATTTGGAAATACCTAGCTCTGTAGTTGGCTCATAGAATGCAAATGCTACACTCCTGTCTAATCATCTACAGAGTTGTTAAATAAGATGAACTAAGTAAAATGCTTAGACAGTATATGGCACATAGAAATAATAAAATAAATGTCACATTCCTCTTCACTTTTACATGATGCTTTTTTTTTTTTTTTTTTTTTTTTTTTTTTAAACAGAGTCTCTCTCTGTCACCCAGACTGGAGTGCAGCAGTACAATCTCAGCTGACTGCTACCTTCGCCTCCTAGATTCAAGTGATCCTCCCACCTCTGCCTCCCTAGTAGCTGGGATTACAAGCTTACGCTACCACACCTGGATAATTTTAGTATTTTTAGTAGAGACAGGGTTTCACCATGTTGGCCAGGCTAGACCTGAACTCCTGACCTCAAGTGATCCTCCTGCTTTGGACTCCCAAAGTGCTGTTATTACAGGCGTGAGGTACCACGTGCAGCTTACATAATGCTACTTTACAAGACAGTGCTTTAAAAAAAAGGCAAACATCATAAAAAGATTTATAATGTTTCTGACAGTCATTTAATTTTTAATGATTTTTTATAATTTTAATTAAATCCTAAAGGAAAATTGAAAAATCTGATCTTCCAGCACACTTAAGTTGAAAATAATTTTATTTACAATAAGTTTTCTTTAAAAACTATAAAATTATGTAAATTTTTATAAAATGCCCTTTATACTGTAGCATTGTTGAATGTTTTCAATGCCTAAAGATAATGTGATACACAATTTGGAAGGAAAATATTATAAATACTATTTCAATTTTTAAAGTTTCATTTAAAATGTCACTTGCTTCTGAACAAGAATTTGAAGCAGCTTACAAGAATAAATAGCAAAACATTTTCTTTAAAAAAATTTAAAAACGGAAAGTCAGAGATCATTATTTAGAGAAGACATAAATGCTCCCAGAAATGTGTTACTAGAGGAGAACACAAAATTTAGCCCTGTATTTCTTAGCAGTTAAAGCAAAAAGGAAATAGTAGTAAGTAAAGTCATTAATATTCTCATGAGAAGAAATACATATGTATCTTTAAACTCTTTCAGGGAAGAAAACCAATTATTTTTCCACCTTAGCATCCCTTTGGCCTAGCCTAGTGTCTTTGACCTTAGGCTCTAAATACATGGTTCTTGAACTGAATTGACCTGTCACCAAAACTAGCTTTCATCTGAATATTAATAGAGAGAAAAGTATCATGTGGCTACTGACATAAGGGATGCTGGTTAATATTATTAGCAAGATATTCCAATGTATGTTTGAGAAGACACAAAAATGTTCTTCATATAGTAGTTTCTCACGGCTGGTATATAGAATTTAATTTTGATAAAGTTATTTCCTTAAGGAGCTAAGCATAGTCTTTAGAAATCCTTAACTTTTAATAACTTATTTACTATTAGACTTTGCTAAAGCATTTAAATATTTTAGATATGGTCCTTGCATTCCAAGAAATCACAACACAACTAATGTGGGATTGCCTTCTCTGACAAGCCCTGAAATGTTAGCACTCTGGAGAGGTTTGACTAAAGGATCAAGTGACATTTGAATCTGTTATTTTGTTTTAACCAAGCCTAACATATATTTTACTCAGAAACAGCCATCCACATTCTGCACCAGTGTGCCTCCAAATGGGTCCAAGGTTGTCTGCAGAAAGAGGAAATTGCCTAAATTCTTGAGTTCTTGATTTAGATCCCAAAGTCTGTTGCATAGAGAATAAGAAAAACTGGCCTAGATAATTTAAGATCTTGTGTGGTGAATTGGCAATTTCAATAATTAAAGATTCCAGTGCTATGGTTGGATATGATTTGTCCCTACCAAAATTCATCTTGAAATTTGATCCCTGATGTGGCAATGTTGAAAGGTAGGACCTAGTGGGAGGTGTTTGGGTTATGAGAGTGAATCCCTCATGAATGGCTTGGTGCTGTTCTCATGGTACTGAGTTCTTTCTCTTGATAGATTGGATTAGTTCCCAGGCTAATGAATTTGTTCTCTTGACTGTGAGTTGTTGTAACATGAAGGACATCCCTTGGGTTTTGTCTCTTAGCCTGTGTCCACTTTCATTTTGATTCTCTAACACATTGTGATGGACCAGGAAGGCCTTTAACAGAAGCCTGCAGATGCCAAGGTCATGCTTCTTATACTCCCCAGCCTGCAGAACTGTGAGCTAGATAAACCTCAGCTCCAGGTATTTTGTTATAGCAACATAAAATGGACTAAGACACCCAGGATGCTTCCCTTAACAATTTGACTTGGAAAAATATCATATAGTAATGATATTACCAAATTAAGTTAGTGTGAGCATATACTTCTATGCCTGACTTGAATTATTGAATGCAATATTATTCATATTGTTATTTAAAATTTGTAAAATGTGGAGCCAAAGTCAACAATTTTTGTTGCTTCCCTTTTGCCACCAACTAGTCAACAATTTTGACTGCTCTTGAAAGAAACTATTGGCTCTTAATAGCAAAATATGCCAACAGTGTTGAAAAAAAAGTAAGCCTGTGAGGTAAGCAGAATTCTAAATGACTCCCTAAGAGTCCCTCGTATCTACACAGCTTATACCTGTTTTTCAGTTAAACATTAACTAGATACTGCTGTGAATTGATTGTGTTGATGTAATTAATGTACCAAATCAGCTGACTTTAATATAGAGCAATTATCCATGTGAGTCTGAACTAATCACATGAGGTCTTTAAAAGCAGAGCTTTTAGTTGGTTGCAGCCAGAGAGACACACTTTAGGTGGCCTAGAGGAAAGCCAGTATCTATGTTCTCAATGGTGCGTGTGGGCCACATGGCGAGAAACTGAAGGAGACATCTAGAAGAAGAGTGGTCCTGGCCAACAGCTTAAAACAACAACAACAACAACAACAAAAAACAGAAAATAAGTTGGGACCTCAGCCCTACAACCGCAAAGAACTAAATTCTGCCAAAACACACAGAGGACCTCAAGACTTCGATGAGAACCATAGCCCTATCAAAAACCTTGATTTCAGCTAGTGAGACCCTGCGTAGAAACTCCGGCCATGCTGCACCTGGATTCTAACCTACAGAAATTGTAAGGTAATACATATATGCTGTTTTAAACTAGTAAATTTGTGGTAATTTGTTGCACAGTATGCATTTAACAAGAATTAATATATAATACATTTGATTAAAATAGAATCAATTATTAGACACATTAAGAGAAGGAATAGTAGAATTCAACTGTCTAGACTTCTTAGAATTTGTGTCTAAAATATAGAGTTAATTTCTTCCAATTTCAGCTTTTCCCATGCACAGAGTAAGAAAAGCATACAACTTATTTAGAGAACATCAAGTGTGTATTATTAAATTGCTATATTGCTTATTTGAAAGTAGTTGTGAACAATACTGGAAACAAACAAAAAATAGTTTAATGTTATGTCCAGGAGGACTGTCAATGGAGTTTGCACATTACTCAGCACTAATGTAAGCCATTGAACATTTTTGAGTGGTAGAAGAGGCTGATTGGAATTATGCAGAAGAAAGATTGCCTTTCCATAGATTAGGAGTGGACCATGAGGCTGTTGTAATACACCATGTTAAATCATGTGCTATGAACCTTCATGAAGATATAGTAAAAGAGTAATGAGCAGATGTTAAAGCCGGAGAGTTTGAATTCTAAGGATTTGAGGTCAAATGGATATGTGCTTTTGCAATCTAAGATTATAGTTTTTAAGCCTGAGTGTGATTATGTTGATTGTAGTGCCATTAAGAAAAGTATGTAAGTCACAAAGTAACGAGTTTGAAGATGCTGTATTTAGTCTGGATAAATGAATGATTTCCCAGCATGTCATATTTTAAGTAATGAGATGGACAAGCGGTGGGAAGTGAGCAAAAATTCCCTGAAAAGGGGAGATTGTTGCAGAAATAGATTTGGGTTATCAGGATGTATTAGTCATAGCAGGTGTCCCCTTCAAGGGAAAGAGGATAGAAATAAAAGTAGAGAATATGAAAACACACAAGTGGCAAAATGTTACATTCAGAAGACAGTAAAAATTGAAAGTAAAAATTGAAAGTTAAGTTTAACAGTAAAAGTTGAAAAAGCTATACATTTTTTGAACAGCTATATTGAGAGATTTTTTTAAGGAAGTAATGATAAGTTATTCCAGTGGGTACAATGTGATGAGTAATGATAAAAGACCTTTGAATTTGGTTACTGAGATGTTGATGGTGAACTTCAAAAACAGTTTCAGTAAAATAACTTATTTCAGTAAAATAATAAGAAAACTGCACATAAACTTTGTATAATTGAAGTTAAAGGGAAAGGGAGAGATAAGATATTATCAGGGAGAGGGGTCATTTATTCATCTGTATTTCTGTTAATAAATTCCAAGGACAACGCTGGACATAAGTCTCAGATAAGAATAAGACCAATTTATATGTACATATATGATGCTATGTACAATTTACATGTACATATATGATGATTAAGTTGAACTTTCTGGTAAGCTGCCTGTCAGATTACAATTTAATGCATCTTATTCAGTATTATACATACATAAACGCACACAATATGCATAGGCATTTTATGTATCTACACATAACCTAATCAATTAATTTGGTTTTTGAAATATTCAACCAAATGATCTGTTTAATATTTTTCCTGAAGACTCACAATACTTTGCAAATCCCAGTTCATTAATCCTTGTTAGTACTTGAAAAAAAAAAAAAGAATAATAATAACTTTATTCAGTATAGAAATGGGCTTAACCTCAGGCCTATTTCTTGAACTTTTATAAAAACCAGTAAATGAATATATATTTAAATTTCAGATATAATATTTCCACTGACATAGTTAAAATAATAAATATTTTGTTTTAAATTGAGGTTATGGCCAGCATAGATTTCTTTCCAAGGAAACTTAAATGGTTGATAGTAATTAGGGTAAACTCATAATGGTCTGAAGGACAGACACTTGTATTCAAGTTCTCTTTATTAATATATTCACATAAATCAAATTTCCATTTCCCCTAACAGAATAGGAGGCTTTTTTTTCTAATGCTTTGTCTGAAGAAAGACTATTCATAGTGTTAATGAGTGAAGACTGTACTCATTGAGGAATATCTATAGAGGAAGAACAGGAAGCATTCTTTTGCTAAATATAGCACAAAAACTGCATTCAGGAGACAAATCTTAGATTCATAATATAGTACATAAGAATGATGGCGGAAAGCTTGAGAGTCTGAAGAAAAATAGGCCACTGTGTGTGAAGGTTAATTCAAGGCTAAAACTGAGATTTTTAGAATTCTAAATTAATGATTTAAAAACATGCCTATAATCCTAAAACCTTACAATTCAGTATTGTTCTGCATTAACTCCTCTGAGGGAGACTTCTGTTAGCAATCAGGGTAGATTTCTGCAACTAACCTCAGAACTCATTCATTCATATTAGTCTCAGTAGTTCTCATCCCCAAGCATGACTAAGAAATAAGTGAAATTCTATACAGTGTGCCCCATTCCAATGTCCCAGACTCCTTTGGGCATCACATCGATTAATGTTTGTTCTGAAGTTGATATATGTCTTATGATAGATAGTCAGACTGTTGGCAACACTTCACCCTCCACCCCCACAGAGAGAAACTCTAGAATTTTCCTCACACTCTCTTTACTTCCCAAGATGGCCAAGATAACTTATGATAGCTATATCAGTGCTACTGTGTTCACTGGGAAAGTTCTAACTATATGAACTTTCAAAAGCAGTCCAGTTGTTTCCAAACTCAAGTATAAAGGTTTCTTTTAAGGTCTAAACCTTCAAATGTCCTCATATAAGAGTAGTAGTATTTTCAATACACATTTATAAGGAAATTCGTATGTTTATAATGGACTTAAGGATTCTGTATAAAAACTCATAATCCCTGTGGTTCAAAACCTCAAAGATAAGAAATCACCAATTTTAGTCTTATTTCTCATTTTTAAAAACTAAAGCCGAAAGAAGTTTAGTGACTTACCCAAGGTATAACATTTAAATGGGAGCAGCACTTGGGACTAGAACCCAAGCCTGCTGAATCCCAGAGAGAGTCAAGTACTGTAATGTCAAACTCACCGAAGACCACTAGGAATACATCTTCAGTCAGGATGATTTCTAGAGCGAAAGAATGTCCATCATTGGAACTGTGTGCTGTCATGGTAGGAGGCAGTAAGGAAAGTCTTAATACAAGATTTGGGGATATTCTCTGTGATTCTAAAACTTAAAGGAAATTGAGGCCATTCTGGATTGGGTGCCATGTGGAAGTGGGAACAGTATGGTAACTGAGTATTTTGGTAATTTTTATCTAGGAGGGATTACTGAAGTGGAGTGAGAAGGAAAGGAATATGTTTAGTTCGTCTTGTGGTGGCAGAGTCTCTATATTATCTTTGACCTGGTCACTGAGTGGCATTGTCTTTGTCTTGTTCCATCACAGTCACGTGTGCTTTGTTTGATAATTGTTTATATTGTTTGTATCCTGTAACCTTGTTTACCGTCCGCTGGGAATTTCATGGCCTAGCTGTGGGCTACCAGAGTCATTTTTCATCTTCTTGATCACATATAGCGCCTACTATACTTACTGTGCACATTGATTCAGAAAGCAGCACTTGAACCAATAGATTGAAGTTGTAAAAAGAAACATTCCAGTTCAGTACAGGACACAATGTGACGTTTAAGGATAAAGTGAGTTGTCTCACAAACCTGTGTGTTTCCTGCTGCTGGAATGATCCACGAGTCAGGATCCTCTGGTAAGAGCATGATTGGAATAAATGTAGTTTGCATCTCTAAGATTTTACATTTTTCGGTCTGATACACAAAGTTTCTATAATCATAAAGGTTTGGAGTTCAGTTGGAAGAGACAGTCACAGCTGAAATAATTTTTTATCAGGTTATTATGGTCAAACATCAGCTTTTATTTCATATATCCTAGTAAATTATGTGCCTTCATAAAGGTTTATGTTGTAATTCAAATACTGAATTTTGTCTCCTATCTTACACTCTATATTTCATAAAAACACATTTGTATAAGCAACACATCTAAAATTAGAAGAATACATAGAATGTCAGCAGTCTTTTGCAAAATGATGAAATGTGCATTCATTTAAAATTTCCTTAACTTTTTTGAACACTTTCAACTCTTCCCATTCTCCATGTGCTTAAGATACACCCCTTATATCTCAGCCTGCAGCCTGTTGGATTGCTATCCTTCCAACAATATACAACCTGAGAATTCAAATGTGCTTCCTGAATACAACGTCTCTGATTCTATCCTGTAGATAATGAGGTGAGGCCTGAAATGAAGGCCAAATATCATCTGCTTTATTGACATCTGGTGAAACCATGAAGGCTTCAAATAGCCTAATTGCAAGTTCTCTTCACCCTGTTCTTGTGGATAAGTTCCCCCTAGCCACACAACCCTCCTTAGCAAGAAATCAGGTGTGGTTCCTGCTTATCCTTGGGTTTCAGTTATCAGCAAACTCATAAAATTACTCAAACCAATCATGTCCTCCCATAGAAACCATGGGGCATCTCAACCTCTTGATTCTGCAAAGCCTGCTTCCCACAACCACTGGTTGTATACTCGATTCCCAAATGCAACCATTGTGTGTGTCCCTGTGTGGCAGGCAGTATTGTTCTTCCCAGGCTGTGGGTGTACGTGACTGCTAAACTGGTGTTGATCTCATCTGTCCAGTGTTACGTGTTACGTGTTGTGTGTTGGGCCATCCCCATAACTCTAGGGCAGGAATCCCTCCCTCTCCAAAGGGTTGAAGAGAAGGTAATTGAAGCATAGAACCCTCTATTTTCCTAAAGCGGTAATAAATACTTCTTATTATTTTTATTTTTTAACACTGTGTTCCATAGTACCAGTTATATTGTGATTTAAATTATAATTACTATTTCTCAGATATGATTCCTTATTGCCATGTGGACAGGAATTTGAGTCTTACTCAGCTTTGTATTTTCTCTATGGCCTAATATGGCATTTTACAGATTATAATTTAGTTTATACTCTATTAGTACTTTTTGCCTTCTTTCTAAATTTAGGTCATCTTGTGTCTTTTTTAAATCATGAGAAACATTTTTATTTGTAATATTGAAACTGTTTTTGTTTTACTGTTAAAAGAAAAAAGTACATTAAAATGAAATATTTTACTGGATTGGCCCTGAAGCTGGCAATAAAGCTGTGACTGAGAGCCACTTCAGCAAATTTCATCAGTTCTGTATCTGGCTGGAGGGTGATGCTAAAACTAGTTGTCCCATCGCTCAACCATCAGCCTTACTGGGCTGACACATTTCTTATTAATTTGCTCCTTTATTTCTGTACTACTGGACATCATGCACCACTGATAAAACCAAGAATATAACTGCTACATCATTGTTAGAAATTGAACCATTTTTATAGTTTAGGCCAGCTCCAAAAAGTGTTGAATTTTTGTTAGCTTTTGCTTTAATAAGAAAGTAATTGAGACATGCACACAACTAGAAGATGAGTTAGAATATCCAGTGAATAACAAGAGTGTACACTACACAAGATTATTTGAAACGTGGTCCTATTTCTTTGTGTGCAATCTGTTTGAGAAATGTTACTGTATTTGACTCTCTTCCTATGTTTTATCATGTTCTAATTTAAACTTCACTTAAACTGGGTTAGTTCTAATTAATATTTGGGTCATCTTTTCATGTAGTAAAATTATTACTACTTGTCTCTTTATAAGCATACAGTATAGTACATCATACACAATTCTTGAGTGAATAGTAAAATAGATGAACTTCGGCTCTTATTGTTCATGACATAATCTATAATTCTGTTTTTAGCCACTTAGATGTATTGGTAAAAATATGTCCCAAAGCAGAAAAAGACATAAACTGATGCTTTTTATTTTTTCCTAAAAAGATAATATGATCTTCACACTTTTTAAAATAGGTGGTTATCTTCAGTATGTACATGCATTCTTCAATATAATAAGTGTATAATAGTTCAATTTCTACTCATCTAAGGATTTTAAAGAATGTGGTAAGTTTCAATGACTATTGATTACTACTAGCACTTATTTCACTGGCCATACATTGCTTCTAGGTTTTAATGTGAAAACTATCTATAAAACATGAAGACATTTAATTTATTATAGATAGCTGAATATATTACCAACATTCAGTCAGTCTATGGCAATTCATAGTTATTTAAATATTCAGCAATCATATAGACTATTTATATTCTACTTAAGAGTCTGTGTTTTTTCTGCTTGATTTCGCATTTGATTAAATATTTTAAATGGATACTCATTGCTCATAGATGCTCCTTTCAGTGATGTCCCATATCAGTGGTAGACAAGTGTACTGGACCTCCCTATTGCCCAACTTAAGGGGGCATTATTCATATACAGTTTACTTGTTGGTACGTCCTGGAACATGATTTCCTGTAAGGATACCAGAGTTTCTGGTTTTAGTCAAGTTGAGGAGAGAAGACTAATACAGGTAACAAAGCTAGACCCTTGCAGAAGGAGCAACACTAATGGGAGAACATTTCTCTAAAGAAATGGAGGTGAGATGTAGGAATGTATGGATAAATTGACTCTAGTGAAGGTGCACAGAAAATGTTTTGGAGAGACTGAGAACAAGGAAGAGAAGTTTAACTACATAAGCCTGGGTAACAGAAGCTTTGTAGGCTCTTGAGCAGAGAAATGATGAGAGGAAACTCAAGTTTCTGGAGATGATGATGGATTTTAGAGGGCAGGGGGAAGGTAATACTAATGTAGAAATGAAGGCATTTAGGTCTATTGTGAGATAAGATTGAAGAACAAAGCTGTCTCTCAGCTGTCTAGTCGATTCTTTCCTAGAACTTCTGGCAAACTTCCAGTTTATTCTTAAATTTACTCCTTTCTGGTAGTCACATTTTCTTATTCACACCTACTGAATTTTAAAGAAGTTGTATGATATTCTCTAAATATGTAATGCATTTGTCTTGATCTGCTTTGTGTTGCTCTAAAGGAGTACTTGACACTGGGTAATTTATAATGAAAAGAGATTTACTATTTCACAGTCCTACAGGCTGTACAAGAAATGTGGCACCAGCATCTGGTTCTGTGGAGGGGGCTCATGGAAGAAGGGGAAGGGGAGCTGGTGTGTCACATGGTGAGAGAGACAGCAAGAGAGGGCAGAGAGAGCCAGACTCTTTATTAGTCACTTCCAGTAAAAACAGAGTGAGAACTCACTCATTACTGCAAGGAGAGCACCAAACCCTTCATGAGGGATCTGCCTCCATGACTGAAACACCTCCCACTAGGATCAAATTGCAACAAGAGGTTTGTAGGGGACAAATACCTGAGCTTGTATGTCTTGCCTCCTAAATAATATTAGAAAATTGTTAGAAGACATCACTAATACTTATTAGCCATAATTATTATAACTAGAATGGTTTAAGTAAACACTTCATGAATTCTTACTGTATTTGAAAAGGTGTAAAGTAGATTTTTGGGGAGTTTGAAGAGTGCACTTGAGAATGGAAGGGATATGTGTGTATATATTTTTACATATATTTTACATATTAAGATATATACCAGAAAGAGTCTCAAATGCTTCTTTTAATTGACCTTCACGATAATTCTGTGAAACAATTCTTCTATAGCAGAGGAAACAGGCCTAGAGATTTTGACTAATAGGTTAAATGTGATGAAATCCAGAATGAACCCAAGCCAGGCTGACCCCATTATGTTCTCATCGGAGAGACTAACAGTGGATTTTACTGTCACCATATTATTATGTTAGTAGAATAAGGCAGTGTTGCCTGTTTTCCTAAAAGATATAATGATTTTCATGTTGACAACTAAAATGATTATTTAAATTACCTTTTCCTAGAATCATGAGAAAGTAAGATGTAGGGAAAAAAAGTTATAGACTTTATTTCACAGTTTAACTTAAGAAAAATTGTATACACATATGCCAAATACATAGCCAGACCATGAAAGACTTAAGGTTCTAGAAGTTAAAGTTGCTCAAAAATAAAAACCATGTAGATATTACATCATTATTGTGTTTACTTGAAATCCTGCAGTTATTGCAGAACTGTTTCTTAAATGCCTCCTAAGAGGACGACATTCACTATGTTCAATATGGGATTCAGAGCTTGACTCCAGTAATCCATTAAATTGAATTACAATGAATTAACTGTGGACATTTATCAGGAATGAATAGCTATAGGGTATTACCATATTTCACAAAAACATTATCTGTAATTATCTCCAAACTTACAGGCACATATTTTCCAAGTGTCAGTGAATACTTATTAGAGGTAAACTAGCTCTTTTCTTTTTTTGTTTGAAAATGATACACTGAACATTCTTTATTAAGAGCCCTACTTTTGTAGCTATTCCAGTTGACTTCTGAAATATTGAAGAAAAGTTTTGATAACATAATAGGGTAGCAGAAAGGAATTTACCAAAAATATAGATAATATATTCAGGAGATTTATATGTAATTTGTTACAGTATTTCCAAATAGAAGTGCTGGGAGAAAGAATTATAAGCAGCTCTACACTGCTATGAGGGCTTAGAGTTCACAAGTTCTGGATTCCATGTCTGATTCTAACACAGGATGTATATATATCCCCTGATAAAGCAATTAATCTATTCTGCATTAGCTCCCCTATTGTAAAATTAAACACTGACTTATACTTACCATGTAAGGCTGTTTTAAAATCTGAGTCATTTAACTTAGTATTTAAACATTTATGAGGCTGGATGACATTTATGTAAAAATTATTATCATTGCTATTTTCAGGTTATTTGGACTTGCCAAAAAAAAAAAAAAAAAAAAAAAAACTTGTCTGCTTGCTCTGTAATCTTGCGTATTCTTTAGCCTCACAAAAGAGGAGACAGTAAAATTAGGCATCTGGCATCACTGAGAAAAGCCTTCGATGCATTCCAGTTTTTTACTTCTTCTGCCAGCAGAGCCCTGTGTTTGTGTTACTCAAATTGGATGCAGGTGTGCATCCATCCACACTCTTACAACCACATAACAAATGGAGAAAATGGAACACAACACACTACTCAGAGTCTTTGGGAACCAAAAATGCTCAGTAATGAAGCTTACCTCCCTTCCTTATATGTGCATCCAGTCAGACTTCACAGCCAATGGGATTAAATCACAAAATCCTGGTTTTAAGAGCCAAGAAAGCTTAAATCCCTTATAGATACTCTATTTGGCCTTTTAAGTACATCTTATATCTTGCTTTTTACTTTTTTGGGGAAGGGAGATACACACAAATACCAGACCTATGCTATTACACTTTTGTTAACCAGAATTAGAGTCTATTTTTGACCACTATGATAAGCCAATTTCACTAAAGTGTAAAATATTTTATATCATGCATGACATAGGAACTGTCGACATTCTTATATTCTGTACTTGAGGTTCTTCTGAAAGTTCCCAATTTTCAGGGCAGATGAATTATGATCGTTCTAGTACTCTGAAAAGGCAATTGTGCAGAAACAAACCAAAAAACCTCTTGTTTTTATTCTTTTTCAGAGCTCATCACCTTTGTTGATAATTGCACTATTCACCTAACACTGGACACATCGTGCATTGTAAACTTTTTAATTCAATTTTCCATATGACACTGTTGCTTTGGGGTCATATGAAGGACGTGTCAAACGTTTCGAGTAGGAAGCTGTTGAACAGTTAGAATGAAATGTTGAGACTTACATTTCTGTTATTAGCCTATTAGTGAAATTTTTCAACCACTGTATTTGTCAATTGTATATTATAACTCTTCGTATTTATATTTTTCTTTTGCTTTTTGGTGTCCTATTTCCATTATGGATGATAGTTTTTTTAGAGTAACTCAGTAGTTAGTTACTTGATTAGCTAAATATTTTAAATTGTATACTTATATCTATAAGATTACTTACCAGCAATGCTAAAGAGAAGAGAAATTGAAGTGATCATAGCGGAGACTGTAATTTTCAAAAATAGCTAAATATTATTAGAATGAAAAGATTATCTGTGTAACTTGTGAGCCATGCCCTCTAAAAAGCTTTGGGAATAATATAAAAGTTTATTCTCTGAAGTATTTGTATGTATTTTCTGGTAAAGTAATAAATTATTCTTTCCAGGTGAATGTCTAGCTTTCTTATGGAGCTGTAACCACATAGAAACCTTACTGCAATTATGCTTTTTTATTTTTCATTCAACCATTTATTTTGAAAATAATTTAATGTTCTGTTGAAATTAGGCATAAAATTAATCCATACTTAAAAATATATTCTTTTCAATTTTATTTAATTTTAATTTTAATTTTTTAATTTTAATTTCAATGGGTTTTTGGGAACAGGTGGTTTTGGTTACATGGATAAGTTATTTAGTGGTGATTTCTGAAATTTTGGTGTACCCACTACCCAAGCAGTGTACACTGTACCCAATATGTAGTCTTTTATTCTTCATCCCCTCTCACTTTTCTTGAGTCTCCAAAGTCCATTATATCATTCTTATGCTTTTGTGTCCTCATAGCTTAGCTTCCACTTATAAGTAAGAACATACAATATTTGGTTTTCCATTCCTGAGTTACTTCACTTAGAATAATGATCTCTAACTCCATTCAAGTTGCTTCAAAGGCCATTATTTTGTTCCGTTTTATGGCTGAGTAATATTCCATGGTGTATATCTACCACATTTTCTTTATTTACTTGTGGGTTGATGGGCATTTAGGTTGGTTCCATACTTTTATAATTGCAAATTGTCCTGCTATAAACATGCATGTACATGTGTCTTTTTTATATGACTTCTTTTCCTTTGTCTAGATACCCAGTAGTGGGATTGATGGATTAAATGATAGTTCTACTTTTAGTTCTTTAAGGAATCTCCACACTGTTTTCCATAGTGGTTGTACTAGTTTACATTCCCACCAGCAGTGTAAAAGTGTTCCCTTTTCACCACATATACACCAATATTTATTATTTCTTGATTTTTAAATTATGACCATTCTTGCAGGAATAAGGTACTATTTCAGTGTAGTTTTTATTTGCATTTCCCCGATAATTAGTGACGTTTAGCATGTTTCATGTTTGTTGGCTGTTTGTATGTCTTTTGAGAATTGTCTATTCACTTTCTTTGTCCACTTTTTGATAAGATTATTTGTTTTTTACTTGCTGATTTGAGTTCACTTGTAGTTTACTTGTAGATTCTGGATATTAGTCCTTTGTTGGATATGTAGTTTCCAAATATTTTCTTCTGGGTTGTCTGTTTACTCTGATAATTAATTTATTATTATTATTATTCTTTTGAGACAGAGTCTCACTTCTTCACCCAGGCCGGAGTGCAATGGTGTGATCTCGACCCACTGCAACCTCCACCTCCCAGGTTCAAGTGATTCTCCTGCCTCAGCCTCCCTAGTAGCTGGGATTACTGACATGTGCTATCATGCCCAAGATAATTTTTGTATTTTTAGTAGAGACAGGGCTTCACCATGTTGCCCAGGCTGATCTTGAAATCCTGACCTCAAGTGGTCAATTTCCTGACCTCAAGTGACCTCAATCCTCCTGCCTTGGCCTCCCAAAGTGCTGGGATTACAGGTGTGAGCCAAAGTGCCCAGACTGATAATTACTTATTTTGCTGTGCAGAAGCTTTTTAGTTTAATTAAGTCCCATCTATTTATCTTTGTTTATGTTTCATTTGCTTTTGGGTTCTTGGTCATGAATTCTTTGCCTAAGCCAATGTCTAGAATAGTTTTTCCAATATTATCTTCTAGAATTTTTGTGGATTCACAAAATTTCTAATTCACAGACTTAGGTTTAAGTCTTTGATCCATCTTGAGTTGATTTTTGTATAATATAAGAAGTGAGGATCTAGTTTTATTCTTCTACATGTCACTTGCCAATTATCCCATCACCATTTGTTGAAGGGGATGTCCTTTCCCCACTTTATGTTTTTGTCGGCTTTGTCTAGAATCAGTTGGCTGTAGTACTTGGCTTTAGTTCTGGGTTCTCTATTTTGTTCCATTGTTCTACATGCTTATTTTTATACCAGTGCCATGCTGTTTTGGCAAATATAGCCTTGTAGTATAGTTTGAAGTTTGGTAATGTGATACCTCCAGATTTGTTATTTTTGCTTACTCTTCTAGACATTGGCTTAGGCAAAGAATTCACGACCAAGAGCCCAAAAGCAAATGCAGCAAAAGCACGTATAAATAGGTGGGACTTAATTAAACTAAAGATCTTCTGCATAGCAAAATAATAATAATTATTATTATTATCAGAGTAAACAGACAACCCCCAGAGTGGGAGAAAATATTGCAAACTATGCATCCAACAAAGTACTAATATCAAAAATGTAGAGGTAACTCAAATCAGAAAAAAATAAAAATAAAAAATGCTTTAGCTAAGAGGGCTTTTTTGGTTCCACATGAATTGTAGGATTGTTTCTTCTAGTTCTGTGAAGAATGATGATGGTATTTTTGTGGGAATTTCGTTGAATCTATACATTGCATTTGGCACTGGTAATCTTAACAATATTGATTCAACCCCTTCATGAGCACTGGACGTTTTTCCATTTGTTTGTGTCATCTATGATTTTTTTCCAGCAGTGTTTTGTAGTTTTCCTTGTAGAGATCTTTCACCTCCTTGGTTAAGTATATTCCTAAGAATTTTATATATTTTTTGTAGCTGTTGTAAGCGGGATTGTGTTCTTGATTTAAGTCTCAGCTTGGTCACTGTTGGTATATAGTGGTGCTACTGGTTTGTCTACATTGATTTTTGTCTCTTGAAACTGTACTGAATTCATTTATCAGATCTAGGAGCTTTGTAGATGAGTCTTTAGGGTTTTCTAGGTTTATGATAATATTATTGGTGAACAGTGACAATTTGACTCCTTCTTTTCCAAATTGGATGCCCTTTATTTCTTCCTCTTGTCTGATTGTTCTGGCTAAGACTTCCAGTACAACTTTCCCCATTCAATGTGATGTTGGCTGTGGGTTTGTCATAGATGGCTTTTATTATTTTGAGATGTGTCCTTCTAAGCCAATTTTGTTGAGGGTTTTTATAAAGGGATGTTGGATTTTGTCAAATGCTTTTCTAAAATCTGTTGGGATAATCACATGATTTTTGTTTCTAATTATGTTTATGTGATGTATTGCATTTATTGACTTGCATATGTTAAATCATGCCTGCATCTCTGGTATGAAACCCACTTGATCATGAAGAATTATCTTTGATATGCTGTTGGATTTGGTTAACTAGTGTATTGTTGAGGATTTTTACATCTATGTTCATCAGGGATATTGGTCTGTAGTTTTCTTTTTTTTATGTCCTTTCCTTGTTTTGGTATTCAGTGATACTGGATTTATGGAAAGATTTAGGGAGGATTCCCTTTTGCTGTATCTTTTGGAATAGTTTTCATAGGATTGATACCAGTTCTTTGAATGTCTGATACAATTCAGCTGTGAATCCATCTGGTCCTAAACTTTTTTGTTGGCAATTTTTAAATTATTGATTCAATCTTGCTGCTTGTTATTGGTCTATTCAGAGTTTCTATCTCTTCCTGATTGAATCTAGGAGGATTGTATATTTCCAAGAATTTATCCATCTTTTCTAGCTTATCTAGTATTTGTGCACAAAGGTATTCATAGTAGCCTTGAATGATCTTTTGTATTTCTGTGGTATCAGTTGTAAAAAATCCCCCATTTCATTTCTAATTGAGTTTATTTGATTCTTTGCTCTTCTTTTCTTTGTTAATCTCACTAATGGTCTATAAATTTTGTCTTTTCAAAGGACTAGCTTTTTTTTTTTGCTTATCTTTTGTGTTGTCGTTGTTTCAGTTTCATTTAGTTCTGCTCCAATCTTATTTCTTTTCTCTGGGTTTGGGTTTGGTTTGTTCTTGTTTCTCAGTTCCTTGAAATGTGACATTAGGTTGTCTATTTGTGCTCTTTCAGAATTTTTGATGTAGGCATTTAATGCTGTGAACTTTCCTGTTAGCATCACTTTTGCTGTATCCCAGAGGTTTTGATAAGTTGTACCACTAATTTCATTTATTTCAAAGAATTCTTAAATTTCCATCTTGATTTCATTGTTAGCTCAAAGATTATTCAGGAGCAGATTATTTAATTTCCATGTATTTGTATAGTTTTTAAGAACTCCTTTTGGAGTTAATTTCCGGGTTTATTCCACTGTGATCAGAGAAGATACTTGATATGATTTTGATTTTTCTTAAATTTATTGAGGCTTGTTTTATGGCCTATCATGTAGACTATCTTGGAGAATGTTTCATGCACTGATTAGAAGAATAGATATTTTGCAGTTGTTGCATAGAGTATTCTGTAAAGATCTAAGTCCTTTTGTTCTAGGGTATGGTTTAAGTCCATTCTTAATTGACTTTTTGTCTTTGATACCTGTCTAGTGCTGTCAGTGGAGTATTGAAGTCCCCCACTATTATGGTGTTGCTGTCTGTTGCATTTCTTAGGTCTAGTAGTAGTTTTATAAATTTAGGAGCTCCAGTGTTAGACGCATATATATTAAAGGTTGTAATATCCTCCTATTGGACTAATCATTTTACTACATAATGTCTTTTCCTTTTTTACTGTTCTCACTTTAACATATCTTTTGTCTGATATAAGAATAGCTACTCCTGGCCAGGCACGGTGGCTCACACCTGTAATCCCAGCACTTTGGGAGGCTGAGGCAGATGGATCATGAGGTAAGGAGATCAAGACCATCCTGGCTAAAATGGTGAAACCCCGTCTCTACTAAAAATACAAAAAATATTAGCCAGGCGTGGTGGCGGGCACCTGTAGTCCCAGCTACTTGGGAGGTTGAGGCAGGAGAATGGTGTGAACACGGGAGGCAGAGCTTGCAGTGAGTTGAGATCATGCCACTGTGCTCCAGCCTGGGCAACAGACTGAGACTCCCTCTCAAAAAAAAAAAAAAAAGAATAGCTACTCCTGCTCACTTAATGGTTTTCATTTGTGTGAAATATCTTTTCCTGCTGCTCCTTTACCTTATGTTTATGTGAGTCCTGTGTGTTAGGTGAGTCTCTTGAAGATAGCAGACACGTGGTTGGTGGAATTTTATCCATTCTGCCATCCTATATCTTTTAAGTAGAGTGTTTAGGCCATTTATATTCAATGTTAGTATTAAGATGTGAGGTAGTTGTTCTATTTATCACATTAGTTGTTGCCTAAATACTTTTTTTTTTTCCCACTGTGCATTGTTTTTTAGGCCCTGTGAGATTCATGCTTTAAGGAGATCCTATTTTGGTATTATTCTTGATGACAACTAGAAGGATCTCTCTCCACAAGTGTTTTGGTACCAAATTAATTTGTCATTACAAGGTTCAGTTCAACAATTGGTTGTCATTTGCACTGTACTCTATATTAACTGTACATCTGTTTGTAAAGATGCTAGTATTAGTTTTCTTATCATTGATAGTAGGAGAAACAAGATAAAACCAACATTAATCCAGTAGGCCAATGATTTAGATCTGGGGCTAATAAATTCCAGTTAGTAATGAATTCCAATAGCAAAGGATTGAAAATTTGATTCACAATCTGTCATAATTTAAAATGTAAACCCTTAACTTAAATCTTGAAGAGGCTGAATAAATACAACCAGTCTAGTGAGGACTCAGAGTTAATGAATGTCAGTAAATCCTCATTTAATGTTGTCAACAGGTTGCAAACTGACTTTAAGTGAAACAACATACAAAGAAACCAATTTTATCATAGGCTAATTGATATAAACAAGAGTTTAGTGACTACGTGGTGCTTCTGGTCACAAAAACATCACCAAACATCTAAATAAAGAACAAATGTGCCAGGTGCAGTGACTTACACCTGCAATCCAGTACTTTGGGATGCCAAGGCAGGTGGATCATTTGAGGCCAGGAGTTTGAAACCAGCCTGACCACCAATGTGAAACCCTGTCTCTACTAAAAATACAAAAATAGTTAGGCATGGTGGCACATACCTGTAATCCCAGTTCCAGCTAAGCCTTGCCTGGGCTTCTGACCTGTGGAAACTGTTAGATAATACATGTTTGTCGTTTTCAGCTGCCCAATTTGTGGTAACTGGTTATGCAACAATATAAAACTAAGGCTAGGAGCGGTGGCTCAGGCCTATAATCCTAGCACTTTGGGAGGCTGAGGAGGGCGGATCACCTGAGGTCAGGAGTTTGAGACCAGCCTGGCTAATATGGTAAAACCCCATCTCTGCTAAAAATACAAATTAGCTGAGTGTGGTGGCACGTACCTGTAATCCCAGCTACACAGGAAGCTGAGGCTGGAGAATCACCGGAACCTGGGAGGCAGAGGCTACAGTGAGCCGAGACTGCGTCACTGCACTCCAGCCTGGGTGACAGAGTGAGACTTCGTATCAAAAAAAAAAAAATTAAGACAAACTCTTTCCCACCTAAAGTTTATCATTTTCCATGTTTTCTTTTACGTTAATGAATATATTTTCTTTGTAAAATTTCTAATTTTATTTCAGTATTACTGTTAATTTTTTAGATACTCTTTCATTTTCATTAATGAGGATACTAACAATATACATACCTTAAAATCTGTATCAAGAGTTTTGTTAATGTAGTTATATCTAGAATTGAATCTTCAGGGGGTATTTTTTAATATTAGATTTCATGTGCTTTGGAATTTTGGTTAGCATGCTTATTACATGTGTGGAGTTTGTTCTTGCTCTTTTTAATTTTTCTGCTTGCTCATGAGTTTGGCTTTGGTTGTCTCTACCCGTAACTCCAAAACCAAGTCTTATTATGGCAGTACTAGGAGTTCTGCCCTAGATGATTTCAGAATAATCACAGATTTTATTACCAAGTCAATAAGTGGCTTGGCTCACTTTCTAGTGGAAGAGCTTTGTTTGTAAGCTTCCACCTTCTTAGGCATGCTACTTTTTCTTAAACAAAGACAACAAAACAATCCCATAGCTACTTCTGGGATTTTTTTTATAAAAAGCAAATTGCACCCTGATCTCTAGCTTTAAGCAGTGAGTGGAGTCCAGCCCCTGCCTGTGTGAGGCAGCTTTTAGTCCACTTTACCCCAATGAAGCCAAATACCTGGTGCCTCTGCCCGCTTCTCTCAACCAACACAGGACTCCTGTCATGTTTACTAATTTACATTTCTGTTTTTCTGATCTACAAAAAAATTTATCTTGTTTTCATTATGACTTTTTAGCCTTTGTATTAGTTTGCTATGGCTGCCATAACAAATACCACAAACTGGGTGGCCTAAACCAGGAGTCCCCAACCCCTGGGCCATGAATTAATACCAGTCCCGGGCCTGTTAGGAACCGGGCTGCATAGCAGGAGGTGAGAGGTAGGCAAGCAAGCATCACCGCCTGAGCTCCGCCTCCTGTCAGATCATAAGAACGCAAACCCTATTATGAACTGCATATGTGGGGAATCTAGGTTGCATGCTCCTTATGAGAATCTAAGGCCTGATGATCTCAGGACGAACAGTTTCACCCTGAACCTGAAACTATCTGCCTCCCCACCCACTGCCAGTCTGTGCAAAAATGGTCTTTCCACACATCAATCCCTGGTGCCAAAAAGGTTGGTGACCACTGGCCTAAACAATGGAAACTCATCTGCTCATGATCTGAGGACCAGAAGTCCAAGATTAAGGTGTGTGTAGGGTTGGTCTCCTCTAGGGCCTTTTCTCCTTGGCTTGCAGATGGACCTCTCCACCGTGTTTTCACATCACCTTCCATCTATGCCTGTGTCATTTTTCTTATAAGAACATTGATCATATTGGATTAGGGTTCACACTAATAACCTCACCTAAGTTATTTCTTTGAAGGCCCTATCTCCAAATACAGCCATGTTTGAAGTAATGGGGGCTTCACCATATGAATTTTGGAGGTCATAGTTTAGCCTACAATAGTCTTTTTATTTGGAAATGATCCAGCATTGTTAGAATATTGAACGCACTGTGGTGGGGATGGGAAATGGGACATTTTCTTCACTTATTGCAGGTATAGCTCTATATTCGTAGTGAACTGAAAATTCATTTCTTTTGAGATCTATTTTTATTTCTTTTCCTTAACTCAAAACACATAATATGTATGTTTATTTTTGTACTTCTGATTAGTAGGTTAATATCTAAATTCATTCTTCTAATTGTACAAGCTTGTTGTATACTTGTACAAGATTTGGAATGGTAAAAACTGATCATATATTGCGTAAGATATAATAATCTCATATTGTGCCACGTGGCCTCTGTTAGGACTAAGAGCAAGACATTGACTGCAGTCTGACCTCCTCACTTACTCTGAAGCTGGATGGAGCTAAGAGACTGCTTTGGGTCACCTCCATTCTAGTTTGCTGCATTGTTCGAAAAACTTTGAGCTTCTGCCGGGCGCGGTGGCTCAAGCCTGTAATCCCAGCACTTTGGGAGGCCGAGACGGGTGGATCACGAGGTCAGGAGATCAAGACCATCCTGGCCAACACGGTGAAACCCCGTCTCTACTAAAAAATACAAAAAACTAGCCGGGCGAGGTGGCGGGCGCCTATAGTCCCAGCTACACAGGAGGCTGAGGCAGGAGAATGGCGTAAACCCGGGAGGCGGAGCTTGCAGTGAGCTGAGATCCGGCCACTGCACTCCAGCCCGGGCGACAGAGCGAGACTCCGTCTCAAAAAAAAAAAAAAAAAAAAAAAAAAACTTTGAGCTTCTTATTCTAGTTTAATAAAAACACAATTGCAAAATTAACTAAAATGTGGTTTCCTAACTTCTACCTTCAGCTATTCCTGGGTGATTAGAGCAAATTATTTATGCAGTGCTTCCTCTGATTATGACAATGAAAGTGAGAAGTGCATTTAATTAGAAGGCCTCTGAATTTTTATAAATCACCGTCTTTTCACATTTCTCCATTAGTTTTGCAGAAGAAGCATCCTATACACTCCCAGCATTTGTCTGGTGTTCTTCACAAGATGTTAGGTGCATTGCTAGTGCTGTCTCCTCTACCCAAAGGTGCAGAGGGAGCTGAGACTTGCAGAAGCTGTACCAAAGACTGGGAAAGGCAATCAAGTACTGAGAAGCTCTTCCCTCTCTTACCCTTTCCAGTGGTGAGCAGATTACTGTTTACCAAACTGACTTTTTAAAAAAGTGTATTTACTCACATCTCTATCAGGATAAATCAGTGGTGTCTTACAATTACCATTGGCAGTTGTGTTGCAGTTGACATCATAACAAATGTCTGCTTCTCATCTTCCACTTTTCTGAGTTACCTTTTCCTTTAATAGCTAAAGAAAATGGCTCCAACTCCCATTTGTCACACTGTGTGGAAACAAGTTACAAATCGTTTTCCTTCCAGATGAAGGGACATAGATTATCTAGAGGGTATACATTGTTTAAATCATGCTTTTACAACTTCTCTGTCATCTAGTCCAAATGTTTCTTATAACTTTAGAGATGATTTTTTGAAAGATCTTTTTAACATTTCCTACATAGAAAAAAAAATACTGCTAAAATAAAGTTAATGTTTAAAGTAGGCTTTCAGTAAAGATTTGAGGTAAAATAAATCAATTAAAACAACTGACATAAAAAGTAACACAGTATAAATCCTCCGATCTTTTTCCTTACAGAATTTCTAATGCATTGTGTACTTCCACAGGCTTTAGCTGGGATTCTTTATTTTTCCTATCCTTTATGCTAGGACTTGGTCTCTTCTCTAGGTACTAGCAGACAGCTCCAAAGTTCTTGTTATTTGTTCTCCAGGGAGATTTAATTTAAAAATCGCTATCTAAATAGCACCTATTTGACCATATCTAATAGGAGGAAGTCCTTGCCTTTCTCCTCTTATTCCAAGACCAAGACATTCACTTGCTAAAAGAATCATCTCTGCTGGAGACAAATTCTTGCCACTCTTAGAAAGCATGTGAAACTCAAACTGTTTTTTTTTTTTTTAAATATACCAAATTATGTTCCCTTACATTTATTTCTATAGACAGAACTGCCTATAGAATTACCTCTTGGATGCCCTGTCATTAGTTATCTCAAACTGCAATGTTTACAACTCAGATTCAAAATGTTCAACTGAACTTATCATGAAGACCTTCAAAACCTGTTACTCTTCTAGAATTTCATCTCAGTGATAAGCACTCATCTAGTTGTCCAGAACTGTTATCTTAGATTTCCCCTTAGATTTCTCCCTCTTATTCAATCCCCAAATTCAATTACTGTATCCATTCTACATGCTAGAAATTTCCAGAATCTGGCAAACTTTTTCCAAGTCCCCTGTCTTAGTGTAGGTTAATACCAACTATACATCTTGACTCCATCTTTCCATTATTTTTTTCACCTCAAGTAAGTGAGGGTCTGATGGGTAGAGTTGAAGGTAGCTCCATGCCTGCCACCTCCTGGTGTTGATGTCTACATAATCCTGTCCTCTTGAGTGTAGGTGGGAATCCGTGATTTGCTTCTATTGATAACTAATAGAATGACAAATAAGGGATTTTACTTGTGTAGTTATGTCATATACAACCATATTCCAAATATACACTCTATCCATTTCTGACTTTGAAGAAATAACCTGCCATGTATCCTACAGACTCAAGGAAAATAATTCTGGTAGCAATCTGGGGAAGCCTGGAAGAGGATCTTTCCTTAGCTGAGCCTCTGATGAGAACCAAATCTTAGTAGACACCTTGACTGAGGACTTGTGAAATCAAAAGTAGAGGACCCAGCTAAGCCATATCATGACTTCTGAGCCACAGAACTGTGAGGTAATGTGTTGTTTTAAACCACTAAGTTTGTGGTAATTTGCTACATAGCAATAGACAGCATACAGATTCCTTGCGGTAAAATGTGATCATGGTACTAAGCAAAAAATACATTTTAAAAAAAGCCTATTAATGTCTGCTATGGCTTGAATGGGTCCCCCAAAGTTCATGTGTTAGAAATTTGATCCACAATGTGGGGATTTGGTAGGGCTGTTTGGGTTTGAGGCCACCTGCCTCATAAATGGATTAATGCTGTTTTTGCAGGAGTGAGTTTGTTGTCATTGCAGGAGTGAGTTAGGCCCTCTCTTATTCTCTCTTGTCCCTGTGATGCCTTTTGCCATGTTATGATGCAGCAAAAAGACCCTCCTAAGATGCTGCTGCCTTGATCTTAAACTTCCCATTCTCTCCCTTTCTGCTCCAGATATTTGTACATATTCTTTACACTTTATATTCTCCTCTGGCTGCTTGTGTCCTGCCAACATCCTCTCCTCTTTTAATGAATTCTTACTCATAAATTAAGTTCTAGTTTAGATCTGACTATTTCTAGGAAGCTTTCCCTGACCCAAGCAGTTGGGTTAGGTACCCTATTATTTTTTTTCTCTCATATTTCATTATAATTGCTTGTTTGTCCATTCTTCTCAGTAGGTCAATGAACCACAAGGGGAAAGATCATATCTTTCTTGCTGATAAGTATGTCATCAGTGTCTGACCCTGAGTTAGGGCTCATTAATTATCTGTTTTATGAATAAATGAATGGTTTATGATAAATAGAGACTAAATTTGACACTTTTAGTGTCGAGAACTAGAACCACAGGACACTGTCCTGCTAGGGAATCACAGGAGTATTCATATTATGCAGCCCCAAGGTGACTCCTAAGACTTAGGGTGCTTTTCCCATTCTCTTTCTGTCCTTACAACCTCAACTAGCTCTTGTCCTTCCCCTATAAAGATTCATGTATCCACTTTATATTTTGGTATTCTCACCACGAAGATAGTATTTGTTTCTCCCACAAATAAATTATCCACAAAGTCATGTTTATAATTCTTTACTTTTAGGAAGGCCATAGTAACAGAAGTTGTCCATAGTACAGAAATGGAGGAGTTAAAAACAAAATTACATTTACACAGTTCATACAGTCATGGTCCAAGATCAAAATTTACTGAGTCCTTTTTGAAAAAGTAACTGGAAGTTCCCTTTAGACTTCTAACTTGCATCTATTTTCAAGGATAATACTCAATAAAATATTCATCCTTAAGTTCTGACTTAGCAGTAAATATATACGTATTTCTTTCTTTTCTTCTCCGAATGAGAAACCAAAGTGGAGCAATAAGTATCTTTTTTGTCTTACTAATCTGCATTTCAGAAGATTTCCATTTTTATCAAGATTTTTACCCAGAACACATCTCTTGTATCATTTCTCTTGGACATTCCCTGGAATTACTGCTAAAATTTATTAATAGCCTATCTAATCAGGGTGTATCTAGAATACTTTGAATAAACTTACTGTGGTTGTAATATGTTGATATTGTGATGATAAAATAAGAAATACTGAAATTAGCATAATTAGGCATTCATGAAAATCTTAAGTCAAGCTTATGATTTTTCCCCTAGTGGTTAGATATTAAATAACTGTTGAAATAATAAAGTGGTTAGTTCACATTAGAAAAGAACATGCTCTTTTATAAAGTATGTAGGAAAATGACGTTTATGTTATTTGTACAGAATAAACTATTCACCATTAACTAACTACAATGCTGTAACAAATCAGTCAGGTCTGGGAAATAAATGTTAAGCCAGAAATAAATAAAAACCTCATATAACTAATCATCTTTCTTACACGTTATTTGTATTTGAGAAATAAAAATTATCTTAATTTTCTAAAGTGTCAAATGTTTTAAGTGGCAAAATAACTAAAAATGATATCCTGCTTTCATAGATATCATTGCTTTATTTGATAACATTCTTGAACATCTTCTTTTTGACAATTATCAATATCTGATAGCCTAGCTGGTAGGATGTTGTCTCCTTTTTCCCTGCTTCAATGATTAAATGTAGAGATACATATTTCAGTTTGCTTTTAATAATGAAGGGCCTTCTGTGGCATAATTTATCTCATATATACAAAAGAGTTTTGGCCAGACCGTGAGGATTAAATTTTTAAATAACAAAGGGATCAGAGTGAGTACCTCTGGTCTTCAGCTTTGAAAACAAATCATGTGAGTCAGACTACTTAAACCACATGCTGGTAATACATGTTAAATAGCTTATTGATTTATTTTCAACATTACTATTTTCCCTAGAGGATTCAAACACCCTTAAATGTGACTTATAGGAAATGTGCTCACAATTGATTACTATTATCATCCACTATGCAGAATACTTGAAAGTTCATTGTTTATCAAAGAAAACAAAACAAACCTTACCAGAGTAAAATCTATTTTTAGATTGTTGCAATTGAGTTTTAAAGGTCACCTTCAAATAATACATTAATACATTATTTGTATTTACAGTAGCCTTCTGTGGGGATATGTTCAAACACATTGCTGTCAATTAAAATGTTTTCTGTTCATGTTTTTCACCCATAAATTTAGGCCTTTTTCATTGTAAGTGCTTACTGTGCACTGTGGCTGTTAACTTTTGCAGTTTAAGGTGCACAGCAAAACTAACACAAGCTCATTTTTTCCTCTTTACAATTTCACAATACATAAATTTAAAAAGCGCATGCTGATGACCTAATCCATGATTTCTTGAGGCTTAAGTCAAAAGGAATCCATGCTTTTTCATTGTGTTTTTATCTACAAAATGCATACTTAAGCATAACCATAGAAATATTAATAAGAAATGCATTAATCTGTGGACTGACTGGAAACTTAGAAGTCCGGAATTTGGAACTCAAACTTAATTTTGAATTCAAATTCCACATCTTTCACTGATTCAGTCTGACACAGTAGCCCCATAGCCTCAACTTGGTTATTGTGGCCAAACCAAAATGTATGCCAACTGAATGTTTATTTGAAGCCTGTTTACTTTAGTGGTTCCTCTAATAATCTTTCTGAGTTAAAGAAGGATGCCCTAAATATCTACAATGCTGATTCCCTTGTAAAGCTGGATAATAAATATCAGAATGAAGCAGAATCTCAACAAAGTTCTTTACCTTTACTTCTTGGATTAAAAATTTCATTGTCAAAGCACAAATATGGCATGGTTTTCTTCTTCCTTTTTCCACATCGAAATTTTCTACATTGTCTCAGAAAAACAAAAAATAATATTGGAACATCACGTAAACTGGCTTGTTAAATTTAAAGGGATGTGCAGATAAAAAATGATCCATCAAACGTAAATGTTCACCGTATGGTCTGCCTGTGTATTTTAAAACAATTTGATGTGTAACTGCCATTCTATAGTAAATTCTAAATAATTAGGAAGTATTCATAACAATGTAAAGCTTCTACTCAGTTTATGCTAAAATTGTGGAGATGGATATGGTACTTGTACATATATACCTATCCCAGCCAAGATTTTTCAGATTGTAGAAAATACAATTTATTTAGAATTCTATTTTTCAACTGAGATTTTACATTCATTCTATCTTTTCAGCAGTCTATTGTAAATTGTTTTATGCTACTTAACATTAATTTGTCATGGTCTAGTTGGATACATAAAAGCAAAGATTATGCTTCTTTAAACACTAAATTGGGAAACTCTGACAGCGTCCTCTACTTTTGTCCCATCCTGACTTCTCCCCAAAATATCTATTTGGCTTTAGAATTTATGTGCCTCTCAGATATGGAAATAACTTAATTGGCATGACAAATAAGCATTAAGCTACTTTCTTATTACCTAGTGAATAACTCACTTCAACTGAGTGGAAATTAATTGACTTTAGGATCCATGGATCCTTGATTATAATATGCAACCTAATTAGCATTAGTAGTATTTTATAGAGAGCTAGAAATATGCATGTTTGCTAAATAGTATATTCATTCTTGACAAGTTCTTCTCATGTGAAAGCAACACAATTGAGAAGATATTTCATCCAATCAGGAAATAGAATTTTCTGGAAAAATATATTATGAATCATTTTTACCTGAAATGTTTTATTGTAAGAATTCAGGTTTCAACTTAAGTAAAAATATTGAATGCTACCCCTGTCATCTTTTTTCTTTTCCTTTTTTTTTTTTTTTTTGAGATGGAGTTTCGCTCTTGTTGCCCAGGCTGGAGTGCAATGGCACGATTTTGGCTCATGGCAACCTCTGCCTCCCAGGTTCAAGCGATTCTCCTGCCTCAGCCTCCAGAGTAGCTGGGATTACAGGCATGCGCCACCACACCTGGCTACTTTTGTATTTTTAGTAGAGAAGGGGTTTCTCCATGGTGGTCAGGCTGGTGTTGACCTCCCAACTTCAGGTGATCCACCTGCCTTAGCCTCCCAAAGTGCTGGAATTACAAGTATGAGAGCCACCGCGCCTGACATGTCATCTCTTTTTATAGTAATTGCAACTAATAGGAAATGAGTTGCTATCTTCTGTTTTACTCATCGTTACTACTTGGAGAAGCTATCATTTGGGGGTTTATAATGATTGAGAATCTGTAGTTCTTAGAAATCCAGGTTAAAATTGATTAATTTAGTAAACATAATTTTAGTTAGGAAACATTGATTTATGTATTATTGGCTAATATTGTGATGTTCCCTAGGAAGACATCCAAGGCTTATTTGTCTTTGTGACTCAAATCAGTGCTAAATGCAAGGCTTCCCATAAAATAGATACCTAATTTAAATGTGCAAAATAACAACATAATACATGCTTAGCCTATTTCATAACATTTCTGAATCCATATAGACTCAGGACAAAACTGGCAATTCTTTCTAACGTGATATGGCATTATGTACAAAAATCTCAGTAGCTACCAGTAATTTGGGAAGAAATCTCCTTAGCCATAAAATTAAATTTGTTTCACAAATACAGTTTTCTGCTTATGTTGCTGAATTTTAAAGGCTCACTTAGAGAACATAGATTTTCTTCTACTTCAGAATAGCAGGAGTGGGATTCTTTAAGAATCTGGTTTAGTAAATCTTTGAATTATCAATGGCCTAAGGTATATGTTAATAATTACTTGTTACTCAGACGGTGACATGAGTTGAAAGATATAGTCTCTGGTATTAATAATTTTTATGATAAACGTAAATAGTGTTTACTTGTGAAAAGTCAAATTTGAATCTAGTTCAACATAGGATTACTTATCATTTCTAATTTGCATAAACATTTTAAAATTTAATTTCAACTGAATTTTATTGTTATAAATTAGTTGTATTATGTTTCAAATTGCATGTGATTATAAATAATTCAGCTCAGTAGATACAAATTTACTCAGAATTGTTATTTTCTAAGCCAAGGATAAATTGTCTTAGAAAATATTAAGAGATACTGTAGTAAGTAGTTCATTTGTAATTATATGATATTTTAATGTTACTTCAGTTTAATATTCATCTAAACATACATTCTTTTTTCTTTTATTTTTTATTTTTAAATTAAATAATAGCCATATTGCAATGTAAACAGACATTCTTAAATCCAACACTAAACAAAAAATTGTCCTTTTTGTGGAATTAAGAAGAAGAAGGTATTTTTGTTTAAGAGTCATTAAGTTGAAGGTATCCTGTTTAGGAGTCACTAAACTTTAGATTTCTTTGTTTTCAATTAATTTCAATAATATGCTGGTTATTGAGTGGGTTATTGACATTAGGAACAGAGATAAAGATGCCTGGGCTCAACCACATATTCACATTATAGTGAGCATATTTACTCTGTTATCCCTACTATAGGGATATTTAACATATACCTAACTATATTAACAGGCATACTAAGTGCTTGATGGAGCTACAAAAAATATTGTCAAAGTGTGATCGAGAAAAGTATAAAGTTTTTCTAAGGATTAGGAAAGGCTTCTTGGAAGAGGTAGAATTTCAGTTTTAACTTTCAGTGGGGATAGGCAAATATGTTAAGCATAGGGAAATTGACGGAAAGTGAAAACTATGATTCTGATTGGGGGGAAAAAAGTGAATATGTATTTTTTGTTTATAACAAACAGCAATAAAATATCATACGAAATAATTTTTACATGAAATCTAGGTTTTTTGATGCTGAAGCAGCATGATTTATTATTTTCCTAATAAAAAGAATTTGAATATGGTTTTAGAGGGTGGGAGGAGAGAGTTGAGTACAACGTGTTAAAAACCCAACAATTTTCAATAATTGCTACAATTTTCTGCCTGCTTAGTGAATGCCAACTGGAATCATCATTACCTATGAAGCACAATGGTGGGTAATGTAGAGTGCCTTACCCTAATTCTCATGGTTTAAGCCTTTAGTTAAAAAATGTATTCAAGCAAGTGTGTTTTTACTGTGTGCAGCCTATCAAGTGGAAAAGAGCATAGTTCTTAACAAGTTGCACTACAGGAATTCTTACTAAGACTAAAATAACAAGCATGTTATTTAGTCAAGATAGTATTTTATCTATTTCCCGTGCTTTCGGAACTCATGCCTCCCCAATTTTTAAGCAGACTTCCAAGAACTAAAATATTTACCACTTATTTGACATTTTCCAGATTCCTATTGTGTCGAAAGGTTCATAAATTATTCTTAACTACAGTTACAACTATCTAAAGAGCAAATAAATTTCTTTCATTCATCCTAGATACAGAAGACATGATCGTTGTTCAGTTTTTCTTGAACTTTAGCCTTTCATAATGCATTGTATTTGATAATTTCACTAATATTAGTAAGCCTCACTCTCCAAGCAGGAAAAAAATATACCTACCCCACTTTAACAAGCATGAAAATAATTATCAGCATTTAATGAATATTATTATCTTCAATATTTTAAAAGATCTTATTTTATCAGATTACAATTTATACATATAAATTTATACAAATTTATACATACATATATATGTAGGTATATGTAAATATTTAACCTAGGTAATGCAATTGCAAATCTCAGTATTAAAAATGGCAGTTGATGGCACAAAACCAAAGTTATCAAACCAGCATTTCTCTATGTCTGATTTTGGGATATTGTAAGTGAATATAGGCTAATTTATATAGAATTATATCCCTGAAAGAGAAGTTGACCAGTGTCCCACAGTGCAATAATCAAAACTTAATTCAGCATGGGCCAACTAGTTTTGACATACACAGTGACACTTTTCTCTCAGTTGTGTGTGATTTCTTGTTATGAAAACTTCTATCTAGTGAAAACTATTTATGAGTGAAATGCATTGGCTTTCAACTTTCCCACTCAGACATACTACTCTTAGATGTTAGGATTTTCTATGAAGTATGTTATAAGTAATATACTATTAGTAGAAGTTAAAATACTTACATATTTTATGGACCAGATGCTGTTCACTTAAGGCCTTTCCCTAAATTAATGTTCTATTTACTTTGATTTTACTATCCTTTCTTGAGTGTGGACAAATGAGCAACAGAAACCAATAGGATGTAGTATGATCATCAAGTTGTCCTATTTATGACATGGCTGTTAATTTATCAAGTGCAGCAACAATTGCTTAGCAATAGCATTCAGCTATTATAGTGCTGGGCAAAATATTTTAGATGTTTTATTAAAATCTCAGTATGCTCATTGTATTAAATAATGATCCTTGTGAACATGGTATCATACATATTGCAGTAGGAAAAAAACAGGGATTTACTATTCATAAGTGACTTTCAAAAAGATTGAATCCTTCTGGTTTCAATACCCTACAGTGAATACAAGAGTTTAGTTTCACAGTGTTCGCTACTCTTGCCCAATTTCAGCTCAAGCCATTTAAAATTTTTTAAAGTTATATTCTAACTGAAATGTGAAAAGATCTGGGTAAAAATTAATATTGATTTGTGTATGTTGAACCAGACTTTCATCCTGAGGGTGAAGCCAACTTCATGGTGGTGGAGAAGCTTTTTGATGTGTGGCTAGATTTGGTTTCACAGTATTTGTTAAGAATATTTTTTTTTTAATCAATGTTCATCAGGGGTATTGGTCTGAAGTTTTCTTTTTTGTTGTTGTATCTCTTCCAGATTTGGGTATTAGGATGATGCAGGCCCCATAAAAAGAGTTAGGGAGGAGTCTCTCCTTTTCAATTGTTTGGAATAGGTTGAAAAGAAATGGTACCAGCTCTTCTTTTTACCGTGGGTACAGTTCAGCTGTAAATCCATCTGGTCCTGGGCTTTTTTTGGTTGGCAGGCTATTTATTCCTACTTCCATTTCAGAACTTGTTATTGCTCTTTTCAGGAATTCAGCTTCTTCCTAGTTCAGTTTTGGGAGAGTGTATGTCTTCAGGAATTCATCCATTTCTTCTAGATTTTGTAGTTTATTTGCGTAGAGGTATTTACACTATTCTCTGATGATTGTATCTCTGTAGGGTCAGTGGTGATATCCCCTTTAACATTTTGTATTGTGTCTATTTGATTCTTCTCTCTTTTCTTTATTAGTCTAGCTAGCAGTCTATTTTATTAATTTTTTCAAAAAAACAGCTCCTGGATTCATTGAGATTTTTGAAAAACTTTGGTTTTTCATGTCTCTATCTCCTTCAGTTCTACTCTGATCTTGATTGTTTCTTGTCTTTTGCTAGCTTTGGGGTTTGTTTGCTCTTGGTTCTCCAGTTCTTTCAGTTGTGATATTAGGATGCTAATTTGAGATCTTTCTAGCTTTTTGACGTGGGCATTTAGTGCTATAAATTTCCCTCTTAATATTGTTTTAGCTGCATCCTAGAGATTCTGGGTCTCCTTGTTCTCATTGGTTTTGAAGAACTTCTTGATTTCTGTCTTAATTTTATTATTTTCCCAGGAGTCATTCAGGAGCAGGTTGCTCAATTTCCATGTAGTTTTGTGATTTTAAGTGAGTTTCTTAATCTTGAGATCTAATTTGATTGTACTGTGGACTGAGATACTTTTATGATTTAAGTTCTTTTGCATTTGCTAAAGAGTGTTTTACTTCCAATTATGTGATTTATTTTAGAGTAGGTACCATGTGGAGCTGAGAAGAATGTATATTCTGTTGTTTTTGCATAGAGAGTTCTCTAGATAGCTAGCAGGCTACTTGATCCAGTGCTGAGTTTAGGTCCTGAATATCTTTGTTAATTTTCTGTCTTGACTATCTGTCTAATATTGACAATGGAGTATTAAAGTCTCCCACTATTATTGTGTGGAAGTCTAACAGCAAAATAAACCATCATCAAAGTGAACAGAAGCCTAGAGAATGGGAGGAAATTTTTGTAATATATCCATCTGACAAAGGTCTAATATCCAGAATCTTCAAGAAACTTAAATAAATTGACAAGAAAAAAACAACCCCATTAAAAAGTAGGCCAAATACATGAACATACATTCTCAAAAGAAGACATTTATGTGGCCAACAAACATACAAAAAAAAATAAAAAGCTCAACATCACTGATCATTAGAGAAATGCAAATCAAAACCGCAATGAGATACCATCTCACATGAGTCAGAATGGTGATCATTAAAAAGTCAAGAAACAACACATGCTGGTGAAGCTGTGAAGAAATAGAAACAATTTTACACTGTTAGTGGTTATATAAATTAGTTCAACCATTTTGGAAGGCATTGCGGTGATTCCTCAAAGGCCTAGAACCAGAAATGCCATTTTACCCAGCAATCTCATTACTGGGTATATACCCGAAGGAATATAACTTATTCTGTTTAATGATACATGCACACACATGTTCATTGCAGCACTATTCACAACAGCAAAGACATGGAATCAGCCCAAATGCCCATCAATGGTAGACTGAATAAAGAAAATGTGGTACATATATACTGTGGAATACTATGCAGCCATAAAAAGGAATGAGATTATGTCCTATGCAGGGACATGGATGGAGCTGGAAGCCGTTATTCTCAGCAAACTAACACAGGAACACAAAATCAAACACCACATGTTCTCAATTATATGTGGGATCTGATCAATGAGAACACACGGACACAGGGAGGGGAACAGCACACACTGGGACCTGTCATGTTGTGGGGGCGGCAACGCAGGGAGGACATTAGGGAAAAGAGCTAGTGCATGCTGAGATTAAGTACCTAGGTGATGGGTCGATAGGTGCAGCAAACCACCATGACACACGTTAAACTATGTAACAAATCTGCACATCCTGTACATGTATTCAAGAAATTAAAAAAGAAATAATATCATGGTGCTTTTTAATGTGCTACCTTTTTTAAAGCATAAACATTATTTCATTTGTTAGCCTTTTATACTTTAGTTTCATTTTCCATTATATGGTACAGAAATAATAGGTGGTCCCTTCATTTTAAGGGAGCGATACAGAATGTTCCTCATGCCACTGAGTGATTAGAGCTCCAAAAGCATAATTGCCTTCATGAGAGCCTAATCTCTAGGTGAATCAATTATGGCACATTGTAAAAGGTGCTTTTTCCTCTCTGATAAAAGAGCACAAAAGCAGGCCATCTGTGTTTTGATTTTCCCAGTACATTTATTACTTGGTCATCTTTGTTGACCCTTACTAAGTGTAGTGACTTGCTAGCCATTGACACAATCTTCTTTTTACATTGTGGGTGCTGCACCCTCTTCTATATCTAAAATTGTATCAATATGAAAATACAAATGTGTTCCCTCCTTGGAAATTATTGAATAATAATAGAGTTACATAAGTCTGTCCATATTTTCACTGAATTGTGTCAAAACAATGTCTGCGGTATTTTTTTTAAAGCACAACTTATGAAATATTTCATAAAAAGCAAACCAAACTGTTTCCAAAAATCTCACTATTTCCCAAGCCCTATTCTATAATAAATACATCGTAAAGGCATTCTGATGAAGAGGAAATGCCTTTCTCAAAAGAGTACTTTAGCAAATTGAAAATAGAAATATTTCATTTTTTGTGTGTGTATATACGATCTTTTCTAGCATATTCACAGTATTCTAGATACAATCGGCATTTCTATTATTCCCTCTGTCTCCTCAACTTAAAATAATAATCTAGAAAACAGTATTCTCTTTCTTAAAATTAACATTTATTTCAAACTCATTCTGAGTTGTTGGTAAGTTCAGATCTGTTCAAGAAATATTTATTAAATGTCTTTATTTTTGTACCAGGTATTACTTTCAAGGTATTCAGGATGCATTACAAAGATGTGATCTCTGTCCTTACTATCTAAAAAGCATTTAATTAAATATTCAAAAGTTATTATACTGAACATTTTGCAAATCAAGTTCTCAAAATATTTGACTTATTTGCTGTAGTTTTATAATTTTCAAATAGGAGTGAAGGAGCTTTTTAAAATTGATAATTGACTGCTTTTTAAAGTAGAGATTTAGCAGAAATAAAACTATCCTTATGTTTAAATGCCATTTCAAGTAATTTAGCAATGACTCAACAGTCCCAAGGAAAGGCTAAATATTTCTCCTTGACAGTTAAGGATTTTTAACTGGAATATCCAAATTTAGAAAGAAAAATGATGCCAAATAGCACAGTTCTGAACACTGAGCAGATGCTCCATAAATAATTGTTGAAGCTGACTGCAAATAATTCCCTTTTAAGTTTATAAGAAGACTTTTCCCCAATATGGTTCCAACAACTGTGTTTTACCTCTTCTATCATCTGTCTTACTTGGCTACAACCATCACTGTCATACAAGCATATACTTAAAATTAGGGGGTTTTCAAATGCTGAAGGCACTCCCAATAAAAGCCCAAATGTAAGACTGAGGCATGAATTATTTACATCTTCCAATTAGTATATTTATAACACATCCTCAGATGTGTCTATAGTAACTATGATTTATGAAATAAATTTCATATCCTTAGATTTGTTCTTTTTTAAAAGTAAATACATTTAACATGATTTCATATGGTTAAGAAAGATATATCAATATATTCAATAAATGAAGTGAATTTATAGTCCATTTTAGCTCAACTTTATTAAATTAGATACTTTGCATTTAACAAAATTAGTATGATTAATATTTTCATCAAATTTGTTTCTACTTTTTTGCTAAATTATTTCTGTAAATTTCTTATAAAAAATCTCACTCATGAAATGTGGGGGATTTCATTGTAACACCATTAAAAATTTTCAAAAAACAATACTGTGAAGAAAATTTCAAATGAGAATTCTCAGTTATTTGTAAATGTCAATGTCATTGGAATATGTGCCCAGTGTCCTAAAGTAATAAATGAAGGTAGGATGTGTGGGGTTCTATGTGTGTGTATTGAGTTTTATTACCTTGAGTTTTATTGTTTATGCATAAATGAAAGAAAGCTGTTAAAAAAACCCTTTGATTTCCAACCTGAAATTTGGATGATGAGAAATACTAATATCATTTTTTTAAAAGTAAACCATTTAAACAAGTCTTTCTTTATGAAATGTAATGGTAGCTAATGTTTATTGTATATCAGTTATGTCAATGATCCTATTGTACTGTTTGTTTTACAAATATGTTTAATAATTACAACAGGTAATTTTATCTCCATTTTACCACTCTGTCTCAAAGTTGTATGTGTCCTCACATGTTGTATGAGTAGCCAAAAGTGGTAACTGATGGAGCCATGACTGAAACTTGGGTCTTTTTGTATCGATGACCTTTTTGCTTTTTGAGGTATTTCATGTAGTCTCTTGAAATGTAAATATATTAACAATCAACAAACACATACTTTTAATAGATCCTGGAGTCTCATCATCTGATTATATGACCAAGTTTTTCTGAGAAGAGTAGAGTAGTGAGGACATGAAGCAATAGGATAAGCAATAAATCCTAGAACTGTCTTGTATCTATATATGATGACAATTTGTCAGCGTAGCTGGAAGAAATAGAGGGCCAACAGTTAATTATATTTTGAAATTTTAACTAAAATTTTTATTTGCCCAAAGCCAAGTTTCTGGTTGGTCTGAGATTGTAGACTTACGCTAACTTGCCTATCTTTTGTATTTAGTTTCCTTTCAAGAAAGATAATTATAAGAGTAACATACCATTGAGATCATTTCCACACACATACCATCTGGGAAAATTTGTATATCAGCCTGTTTATTGAAAATGATATACCATATGTAAAAAAAAACTGCTTTGAAATATACTGAGTGATTTAGCATTCACTTGGTAAAACATGATTACAGTTCATATATCATACATATATAATTCTGACTTCTATTTCTGTCAGTTTTAATCAACGATGATTTCTTCTTACTGATTGGAATTGTGTCATCTAAAACTAAAAAAGAAATTCACATTCAAAAATTCCTTTCTTCCTACATGAACTAGAATAAATATTTTAAATGCTCAGTAAAGAAGTAGGTTTTAAAATTTCTAAACTGTTTGCTAAAATTAGTCATACTTTCCAGTTTTAAATGAGGTCTGAGTTCATGTTATTTTGCCATTACATTTGAAAATATTTTTCTTAGAGTCCATCCTATTTTTCCTACAAGGAAGTACTCTCCTATTTTTCTCTCTGTTTTGCTAGAATCATTTTAAACCCCACCCCTTTCAGGAAATCTCTGCCCAACTTAATTAATTCCCTTTTTTTCTTTTCTAATTTCTCTAGTGCTTTGCTTGTACTATACTATCAAATTATTAGAAACTATTTTTTAGTATCCCAAATAGAGAAGTAAAACATTGAAATAACTTCACCTAATTAAAATTGCTTCTTATAGGAAGATCTTTAGGATCAAGTGGGCTAGAAGGGGACTTTGTGGTCTAAGATGTGAATTCTTAGCCTTTTGAGGACTTTCTTAGTGTTCAGACTTCTTAACATGCTGTCTATCCAGGAGATGGTCTTTAAACCAGAAAAAGATAAAAAGGTACATTGAAAGGGTGGAGGCCAGTGAGAAATTACTAAATGGGTACAATGTATATTATTTGGGTGATGGAAACCCTAAAACTCAGACTTCACCACTAAACAATATATGCGTGTAACAACCCCTTAAATTTATAGTTTGATTTAGATTATATAAAAGCATACAATACTTTTTGTTTTTTATTTTTCGGTACTTCAAGAAAAGGCTATAAACTATATTGTGGAATTGGACAATAGGGAGGGGACACTACTTGAGGCAGATAAAATGATTGCAGAGAAGTCTGTTTGAAGTTTTGTGTGTGTTTTTTTTCCATGTATTTCATGCAACTGTAGAATAGTCTTACAATATAATCTGTGATTCCAGTGATGACAGTTTTGTAATGAATTATAATAAATTATATATTGAATTACAATGAAACACTTAAAACTTAAGATTATGGCACTATTTAGATTACATATAATCTTAGCTATAACATTTTTGTGTTTATGACTCACAATCTTGAATTACTGTAGATTACTATTTTTGATTTAAGGAAAAAGAGCAGAGATATAATTATTCTGAAGGAGATATTATTCTCTAATAGAACCAAAAATCTATTGTGGTATTAGGGTAGTCCCTGGGTTATTGTAAAGAGATTCCAAAGTCTACTGAGTTAATAATTTGTGATGTAGCACTGTAGGATGACTTTAATTAACAATATTACATAGTTTCAAATAGCTAGAAGGCAGCTATTGAATGTTGCAAACACAAAGAAATGATAAATGTTTAACATGATAGATATGATAATTATATATATCACAACATCACTATGTACCTCATAATTATGTATAATTATTATGGTGAATTTAAAAAATTTAAACATTTAAATTAAAAAAAAATGGCATCTCAGGCTTTTGGAGCAACTCTACTCCACCAGGTCATTCAGGGGCTTAAGATTCCTCCATTGCATTGCTCCTGTCTGTACCTGGGCCATTGACACCTTCCACACAAAAATGGACCTCCAAAGGTATTTTTTAAAGCAAATAATGTAAGATGTGTAGGTATGACTTTCACTCACGTTCCATTGTCACCATCTTAGGCATATGGTCACACCTTCAAGGGAATATGTAAAACACTTAGCCTATAATTAGATGATTATGGGAAAAGGTGGCAGGAGATTTGGAAACTAGCATTCTACTAAAAGAGAGATTGTTCATTTGCCTTCTCTTTCTAAAAAGCTATTCAAGTTACAGTGTTTGAAGATTGAATTTGACCTTTCAGCATGCTTTTTTCCTTCCATTCCATTTTTAATATAAATATTCAGGGAAATATATTTGATATTTTTTAATTGCACATGATTCATTATAACTACAACAGATAACCAGAAAAGAAAATGGTTCCTTGGAATCTACAGCCTCTACTTAGCTTTGGAATCAGAAATGAGTTGTTTTATATCAACTGGGCAAAACAAAGTTTTTATACAATGTGTTTTTAATGACTAATATTATTTTAGCTTGAAGGTAACCTAAAAATCAATGTTAAGGGATATCCTATAACATTGTGTTCAATTATAAAATAAATAATAGTTTATAATAAATTATAGAGTTACATTGGAGAAACTAACAGGTAGATTAAATCATTCTGGAACATTAATATGTATAAAATCATAAAATCCAGTATAGAGTTGTAGTGTTGATTTCTCACTTTCAACATGTACATTGGTTTAATAGCAAACATTTTGGATGTTTAACCCAATAAAATCTGTATTCATAGAATCTCTACATGATCCCTGAAGGATAATGTAGACAACAATAATAGATGGACTAAGTGTACTGTCCTGATTCACGAAATACAACACAATATAATAAGATATAATAAGTAGTTGGGAATACTAAAAACTAAATGATTAAACTTAAGTTTAAAAGGAAGAAATGGCACGTAACCATGTCAGAACGATTCCCCCACCTGTTCCCTTCTCAGTTCCTTCAATGTTCCCCCCAGGAACCTAATCCCGCCAGTTAAGCCTCATCCGGGATATTAATACTTCCTTTTTTTTTTTTTTTAAATTCCTCTCCCTCTGACTTTTAATATGAGTAGGTTCCCTATTTTCTTGAAGTGGGAGATTTTCAATGGATTTATGCACCATTGTGTCAAGGACCTTGACTGCCTTGTTCACCACTATGTCCAAGCACTTAGAACCCAGTTGACTACTGCTCAATAAATAAATATTGAATTGGTGATGTAATTTTATCAATCTCTTTCTCTTTTAAAATAAACATTCTCAAGTGCACTATACTTTCTACTTCCATTTGTTCACCTTACACCAATTCACTTTTGAAAACCAATCTGATGTTCCTGCTCACCACTCGAAGGGAAATGTGTTCTTGGTTGCCACCAGTCCTCATGAGTTCCAAAAGACTTTTCTCATCTCTCATTTTTTTTTCAAACAATTTTGCTGCATTTGATACTGATTTTTCATTTTTTAGATTTTGTACCTCCATGCTTCAACCTACCATTCCTAATAGGTCACTTTCTGTTCTTTTGTTCTTTTCTGTACTGTAAATAAGTCTCTTTTATGCAATTGTCTGTCAAATCTTAATTTCTTATTCTAGTACAAGTTCATAAAGAATTGTGTATTTTCATATATTTATTTAAAATGCTCTTTGTCTCTACCATGCAAATTTCTGCTTCATTAAGATTCAGATCAAATGATGAAAACATCAGTTTTCTCATGAAGCCCTTGCCTCACAACTCTGTTCATTTTCACATGTATTGTTCTTTTATCTTCGACTCAAAACACATTCAGTTGTTTCATCTTTTTCCTACCATATTAACTCTCTAAATATCAAATATATTATTCCACATGGTTGTAATTACCTATTTGCAATCTACTTTCTTAATACTCACCTTCCTTGAGTAAAGAAAGAAGTGTTTTTCTGAATTCTGATTCTTCAGAATCTGATTAGTTGTCTAGCAGAGTAGGTACTCAATATTTATTGAATAGAATTTTGATTGGATGCCCAATTGTCACTTGTCACCTAAAATCTAACATGTGCACAAAATGGGAATTAATATTTATATCACATTACTTAATATCTTCCTATCTTGTTATCATTATCATCCTAGTGACCTAGAATCAAATAAATGGCATCATCTTCCATTCATCTCCTTTTGTTAATATTTATCCTTTTCAAATGAAATAATGGCATTCGCAGCAACCTGAATGGAATCTGAGATCATTATTTTAGTGAAGTAACTCAGGAATGAAAAACCAAACATTGTATGTTCTCACTCATAAGTAGGAGCTGAGCCATAAGGAAGCAAAAGTGTAGGAATGATACATGGACTTCGAGGATTCAGCAGAAAGGGTGGGAGGCAGGGTAAGGATAAAAGACTATACATTGGGTACAGTGTACACTGCTCAAGTGATTGGTGTACCAAAATCTCAGAAATCACCACTAAAGAATTTGTCCATGTAATAAAATACCATCTGTTTCCTAAAAGCCTATTGAAATACAAAAATTTTAAATAAATAAAAATATGTAACATTTTCTAGTCAATCACACAAGTTGCATCCTAGTTTCAGAGTTTATCATCTCAAGTTTTGACTACTGAAAAGTATCTAAGAGTGCCTCTTCCTTCTAAATTTTCCTCTTCCAAAGTGGGCTACAAAATGTTGTTAGAGAAATTTTTTCTAAATCGCACCTGCAATCCTGTCACCACATGCTCAAAAAGTAAAATCCTGCTGCTTTCAAGATAAATATAATTTCCTTAGTATGGCATTTAACACATTCCATAACCTGACTTCAATGTTTGATTCCACACTTATTTTCTTAGTACTCTGCAACATGAATACACCAATCCAAAAAGAGTGGTCTTCTCATTGCTTCTTAAAATTTATCCATGTATTCAAGGAATAGCTAGTGAAATTAATGTATACCAGACGTTGTGCTAGTTTCTAGAGGTATAAATTTCGTTTCCCACCAAGCTTAGCTTATAGTCAAGGGAGAATGGCAAGTGGCATGTGAAGATGATTTCCTAGAGCCCTGTTTGGTGATACACTTAAGAAAAATGCATAGTTGCTTACTCAAGGTGAGTTGCCTGGCAAAAAGTAAGCATTCAAAAATATTTGCTGTATGGAAAGAGTTTCCAGTGTAAAAGGGAAGGTAAGTATCAGTTATTATAAAGAATCAGAGGTTACTGACAGATGATTGGGAATGATAATCTCTCACACCACACAATAACAGTAGCTACAGTTCACTGTCAGCGCAGAGGAGGGGCCAGTTAACATTTCCTCTTCGAAGAGGCAGAGTTAGAAAATCCTTCTTACATTCACTGGTGTTTGAGCTGGATATTAAAGCATATGTAGAACTTCACAATGCCTATGGAGTAAGAAAAGGCAGTGGGAACAGCAACAGAGATGATGTGGAGGTTTGAAATGTAAATGATAACATATCTGGAATGATTGACATAACTTGAGAGCAGTCACAGATAATGCTAGAATTTAGTTTGGAGCCAGATTTTCAGCATCTGGAGTGTCTTGATAAAACGTTCAGATGTTACTATTTGGTAATGGGAAACCTTCAAGGAGCTGAAGCAAAGGCTTGCATGATCACATCCTCTGCTTCCTTTTCCTATCCAAATATTTTTATTCAAGTTTTACTTTCTCTGGGATGCACCTGCCAAATACTACAGGCTTTTCCTTATCTGGAAATTCATAGCAGTTTTTTTCAGTAATGCTCTTCAGATATATAATTATAAAAGATTTACATAGATTTTAGAGATACATGTCTTATTTTTCTTAGCAAATTTTTAAGTTTGTAGTTCTTGAAATAGTCACCAAATTAGCTTATTAACTATTTCTTCTTGAACAAATTTTTCAGTAAATTAGTGGACAAATGGAAATATTGGCTTATATTTTTTACCATAAAATATAACATTTGGATTATGAATCTATTATGGATATGAATCACTTCCTCAGAAATATGGATGCTAACCAGCTTTCCTGCCAATCCTGGGCCTATGCACACACAATCAATTCAACCCTATCTTCTCTAGATTTCTCGACTGGTGAGAAAGAGTGAAGCAGAACTACCTACATGACTCAGCCCACTCCCTATGTGTCCTAATACAATCCTAACCAGTCAGGTTTGAGAGCACTCACATATGTTCAGCCACCATCATTCTTACCTGACAGTCCTTGTTTTCCTCTCCATTATATGGATGGCTAGAGTATTTCCTAGGGTGAGAGTAGGAATATAGAAACATTCAGTATTCTATATGGAAAGAAAGGTTTCTTGGCCTCCTTTAAAGAGTAAATGTATTCATTGTGATTCTGAATTTTGATTATCACAGCTTCCATTATCAGAATAATTTAGGAATTTGATGTTTCAGTAAGAATTGAGAAAGAGTCTTTGCAGATAGATGTGTTGACTAATGTAATGGCAGAAATGTTTACAGATCTCGTTGGATCAGGGCACAGTCAAGACCTGTTTGCCACAGCTGCGGCTTCCTGACAAGCTTTTTCTTCCCCGCAGGCTCCCTGAAAGACCAGGCTAAATTCATGACTACTTGGTACTTCTGCAGCTATAGCGAGAGATTTGGGCCAATGACATGCTATGTTGCAAGGCTTTCTAGATTGTTTGAACTATAATTTTTTCTCCCACCTTCTTTGCCTTACTCTGACCTGTGAATGTCTTTGTTCTTAATGACCTGTAAATGTCTTTGTTCTTAATTTTTTATCTCCCTCTAGTTCTCCTGTCTTCCTTGTTCACATCTGTCTCCAAGTCCTGATTTTTACCACTTACAGCCATCTTGATTCTGATCTCTAGTACCTAGAAGTTACTTAACTAAGTGAAATTAGAAGCTTACATACTTATAGGCACCAGGCTGGTGATAGAAGAAATGGGACTTTATCAGTCAGCTATTGCTGCCAAAATACAACAGACTGGGTGGCTTAACCCACAGAAATGTATTTAATCACAGTTCTGGAGGGTAGGAAGTTCAAGAGTACGGTTCTGTGCAATTCGTTTCTGGTGATGGCTCTTTCTGACTGGCAGACAGATGCTTTCTTTCTGTGTCCTCATGTGATCTTTCCTCTGAATGTGCACTAAGAGAAAGAGACCAAGCTCTCTGGTTTCTCTCCTTGTAAAGATGCTATTAGTATTGATCAGGGCCTCTTATGATTTCACTTAAGTTTAATTACTTCCTAAATACCATGTCTCCAAGTACAGTCATGCTGTAAGTTTTAACATATGAATTTTGAGGGGACCCAAACATTATCAGTAATAGGACCTGAGTGAGAACAGCAGAAAGCTGGAGAGTGAATGATTCAATTTATTTCCACTTGATGGTTGCCATTTGGGAATATGAACCAAGTATATAAAATTATAAAGGAGTTTTTAAAACTCTTTGCACCAACCAGAGCATATCTCTGGGAACATTTGGATCATAGCATGTCTTTTTTATGTTTTGGTACTCTGAGTTCATCCTTAAGTAACATCAGTTTCAAGTGCAATGGTTCATTTCTAAATGCTAACCTTATTTTCGCCAATTCTCTTAACTTTATTGAGCTAGTCAATGGGGTTTCTATCTCACTGCTCAAAAATATTTTTACCACCATATTATAATATTATTACATGTCCAAATCAATGATTACCTAGACTAAATAGAATGTAGTTTCTGAGCTCTTTTATGTGTACCATTTCATTTAATTCACATCAGCTTTAATAATAGGCTATACAATGGCATTTTCTAGATGGACAAGGACCTCTCCCAGAGTCACAGAGCTGGAAATAGTAAAGCATTACATTGGAATTAGGGCTCTGAGCAAGCTCTTCTACTTCTGGTCCAATTAGTATACTATTATGCCAGTAGTTTTATCAGTTACTACTTTCCGTAACAATTTATCTTTTAGTTAAATCTTAGATATTTATAATGGAGCTCTTTTAATTCTCATATTTTAAAAAATTTCTCAAAGGTTAACATCACTAGTCGTAAGCCTAAGATTCCTAATGATATTTGTCACTGACCCTGGAAATGAGATGTTGATAGATGGAGTTCTCTCATCTGACAAGTCAAAGACATGACACATGAAAATTACGTCCCTTGCTTTTGTGCTATGAGAGCAATTTTCAGTGAGTCTTTCATTTATAATATACTGTATTAGGGTGATCTTTTAAAATTCCTAGTCAATAATAGTAAAGCATTAGTGGGGCGCCTGTTCTGTGCAAGAAACATGATAGGTAATTTATGTAATTATTTTAACTTCATAATAACTTGGTAATTTAGGTATTGTTATTTTACCTAAATAAATAAAGACTGAGATGTTAAAAGATATACAGTTTGCCAGCAAATGTTGTTCAGTACCTAGAGTTAGCCGCACTCTCTTAAGCGTGCACTTAAGGTTTAGTGCACAGTTCTCCAGATTACCAAGTCTGTCCACAAATCTGACCCCAACTGTTAAGTTCATCAGTTTCCCAAAACCACCCTCAGTTTGGATCATTTGCTAGAACGACTCACAGAAATCACTTAAGCCAATTATACTTACAGTGATGTTTATTGCAAGCAAAGGATACACATTAGGAGAGATGCATAGGGCAAAATCTGATACTGGCCTGGTTTTAAATGTGAAGCTTCTCTTGTCAAAGATATGCTATTCTCTTGGCATGGAGTACTGCTGACTCAGGAAGACCACCTGAGCTTTAGTATGTGGAGATTTAAAGAGGTTTCATTATGTAGGCATCATTGATTAAATTATTGTCCAGGTGGCTGAGCTCAATCTCCAGCCTTCCTCCCTTCTGCACAGGTTGGGCTGACATTGGCTGGTTCAAAGCCCAACCTCTGATTACACAGTTGGTTTTTCTGATGTGTCCAGTCCTCATGCTGAGTCATCTCATTAGCATAAACTATTTAGGAAAACACCATGAGTCATCTCATTGGCATAGGCTATCAGATATGTCTCAGTGACCCACCATGAAAGACTATTTCATCACTTGCAAATGCCAAGGGTTTAGAGGTTACCTCTCAGGAACTGGGCACAAAAGCCAGTCAAATTCTTTATTACACAGGTGTATTAGTCCATTTTCGTATTGCTATGAGGAAATACATGAGACTGGGTAATTTATAAAGAAAGAGACTCAATGAACTCAGAGTTCCACATGGATGAGGAGACCTCACAATCATGGTAGAAGGTAAAGGAAGACTAAAAGCATTTCTTACATGGTGGCAGGCAAGAAAACATGTTCAGGGAACTGCCCTTTATAAAACCATCAGATCTCATGAGACTTATTCACTATCATGAGAACAGCATGGGAAAAACCCACCCCTATGATTCAATTACCTCCCATGACATGTGGGGATTGTAAGAGCTATAATTCAAGATGAGATTTGGGTGGGGACACAGCCATACAATTTCAACAGGTAATAAACAACAGAATCAGAATTTAATCAAATGCTCATTGAGATCCAACTATTATATGCATTTTCTACTCCTTTGCTTAGCACAGTACCTAACATATAATAGGTGTCCAGTGAATCAAAATTAAATGAATGAACCTCAACTTTTTTGTTCTGCACAGATAGAGTAAAATTTCATGGTAATGGTTGATACATTTAAGGACTGGATAATTTTGTCATTTTATGAGTGAAATAAGCTCTCAGAGTCATGTGCTAATTACAAAACCTTCTAAATCAGCTTTTGTCCTGAAAACAGCTTGATATTGTTATACAGAACTACCAGGAAGTAAAGGAGGAGTTGGAGATATAGAGAAAGAATAACCATTTTTTTTCCGTCAACAATAGGTTCTTAGTTGGAAACAATCTCTGTCACAAAAGACAGATTAACAAGAGAGAAAGAAACAGAAGTTTATTTACATGTGTTTTTCATATGTACATGGGAGACATTCAGAGAATGAAAAGTTCTCAAAGAAATGGCTTCAAATGTTAGTTTACATAACAACTTCAATAAAGAATAGTAAATTTTTAGAGAAGTGAAGACAAAGGAAAAGGACTTTGGGTATCTAGGAGCAGCAATTTGGAGGAAGGCAAATAAGTGACAGATAAAGTCTAGTTATAGTAGTAAAGCTTGTTAATGCCACGTCTTCTGGCACCATGTCTGGACCAGTCAATGTATAGAGCTGTCTTTGGTGACTAACCTTTGTTCTCCCTGGTGTGTATGTGTGTGTTAATAAATCTATTGTCTTTGTAAATCTGTATTCTGCTTTCAGAGCTTCCCAGCATCTGCTCCTGCTTAATTATTTTCAGCTCAACAATCCTTCATATTTTGGGGTAGCATAGTCTGGTCTCCCACAGGGATATAATGCTTGTAACTTAGGTGATTACAGATGAGACTTAATATAAATTGGTTTGAAGCTATTCCTTGGTGTAGGAATATCATTTCTCAGAAGACATTATTTTTCTGAGAAATGTTTGAGTGTGTATAATCAGATGAGATTTTAAATATAAGTTTCACCATGTGTTTCGAAAGGTTTGTACAACAAAGTAAGATAAAAACCACTTAAAAATTCATTATGAGGCTGGACACGGTTGCTCATGCCTGTAATCCCAGCACTTTGGGAGGCTGAGGTGGGCAGATCACAGGGTCAGGAGTTTGAGACCAGCCTGGCCAACATGGAAAAACTTCATCTTTACTAAAAATACAAAAATTTGCTGGGAGTGGTAGCGCATGCCTGTAATCCCAGCCACTCGAGAGGCCGAGGCAGGAGAATTGCTTGAGCCCAGGAGGTGGAGGTTGCAGTGAGCTGAGATCATGCCACTGCCCTCCAGCCTGGGCAACAAGGCAAGACTCCATTATAGAAAAAAAAAAAATACATATGTATACACACACATGCACACACATCATGAAAGGCAAAATAACACTTTGCCAATTTATCTGTGTGTGTATGTGCACACACACTGTACAATGGGGAAATGTAGATGGGAAGATAATTTTAGGCAAGGGGAATCAGCATTTTTTTAAATTACCAATTTTAAATATACCTTAAAGATCTCCATGTTTTGCTTAAAATAAGGATCTGATCAAAGCGAATTATAAATGTCTAAAGTTTAGTCAAAAGCAGATAGTGAGGAAGCATGTTTTTCTTTTATCCTTTTTCTGCTATGTCTACTGTTGCTTTAAATTTTCTGAATATTACACCATCAAAATGAAATTAACGGAAACAGCCTACCCCATAATTCAAAATGGATGGCTTAAAGTACTCTCTGTGAAAGGAGAGAGAAGGGAGGTAATTTTAGTGTTAAATATTCCTGGAAAATTTTTCCTACTACATAATCACTAATATGGACAATTACAGAGACAATTATCTCTTTTGGTATATTCCCATGCTTCTGAAAGCTACAGGTTTTTTCTTGTTGAAATTATTTTATTTATGACTTTGTGTTTTAGAATATATCTAAAAGTTAAGCTATACTACTGCTAGTTGTTTTGCCCTACAACAAAGAATTAAAGTTTGAAATATTATAGTTACTATGTCATATCCCCAATACATTTTACATAATTGTACGTTAAACCAACTGTGCCTTTACAGATACAAATGTAGTAACAGTATATTATTAGATGGGAGTAAATTTATAATGCCAAAAAGTCTTAATCATCTAAAATCTCATGTAAAAGCAGAGTTTAAAAGACCATATTCATATGTACAGCAGCGGTAGCTTTGGGGCCCTGAAAATGCTAATTAATAAGACACATAGTATGGCAAATTCTCATCATTTTAACCAAGATGAATCCATATTCCTTTAATGATCAGTCTATAAATCTGAGAACAGAGAGGTTTTGTGCATACATATTCTGGTCAATCCAGAATCCAGTCTTCTTCCAGCATTTTGTTGAAATGCAGGGGCCTAAAAAAGGGTATGTAACTTTCTCAGGGGAGATTTAAGGAGGGTGAAGGGGTAGGAAACAAAAAGGTAAAATTACTAAGGGCTTTCTGAGTTTAGATGGAGGTGAGAAACTGCTTCAGGCATTGAATTGAGTCATTCAGTAGGTCTTCCTCTTTCTTTCAGGTTAACTGTTATCAGAGCTTAATGTGCACATCTGTAAGCAGATAACCTCTGGGTGTGCTTCTCTGTCAATCTTCTTATGCCCTAGAAATACTAATCAGTTTAGTCCTGCCCTTCTAAAATTTCCTGCTAGTTGGTGTCTTTCAACACACATACCTTCCACTTTCCCACTGAAATGGCTTGATAACTAGGCCCATACACAAATCTTTAGTGTCATTTCATTCTATAAGAAATTGCTTTTAAAAAAGTCTATGTCTCTCAATGTGGAATTTATTAAATAATATGCAAAAAATACCTAGTTGTAAAATATCATTTTCATAATTCCCAAAATATTAATTTATGCATCCTATGGTAATTCAGATGACTGCTACCACAGTCATAATCAAGTACTTATTGCATTGTGCTAGACATTTCAGGGTTCTTAGAAAGATCTGTTCCCTGTCTATTAGAAGTTTGCTAGGTTTATTTTGCTATCTATTGGTCTTCACTCTAAATACAAATATGTAAAGGTAAATTCTCACTAGGATTGATATGTAATTTAGTGTAGTCAAAAGCTTGGACAAATTTTGGAGAGAGGTGTATTTTGGCAATTGGGGACATGGAACTGGTAGAATTGTTGAATAGTTTGCAATTAAGAGGCATAACTGTGGCCCAAACATGTTCATCAGAGTTCAGCTCCTCTTTGTTTACTTTGATTTTCACAAGAGGTAAGATTTTTATCTCAATCTTGTAAGTAGGCGTAGTGTCCATTTCATTTATCGGAATCACTTGAAAGTGAATGGAGCAATTTTGATTCTATACAGTTGAATGTATCAAAATGCATGCAGTGCAGTGCTGCAGTGACCAATGGTATAGCATGAATATGTCACAAAGAGAAAGGAAACAGCTTGATAGTTTTTACTGCAATATTAAAAATTTATTTTATATAAAACATTCAGAGTAGTGTACGTTAGTATTGACAAAATCCATGCAAACAAAAACAAAAGCAATAAATCATGTTTAGATAATCATAAAAGAGAATGACACTATAGAGTTTGCTATTATTATTGCAGTTTTTAACTGTCATCTTACCAGTAGGAGTAATGAGAGTGATGAATATTGCTATTGAGACAAGATATAATTTTCGTTGTGTTAAATGCATATTCTACATGTTCATCAGACCATATTAAGTCTGTTCCCTGGTGTTTCTGCTGTAGTGCTTTTTTTCCCCACATTATTTTTCTGTTGCTAAGAAAACACATTCTGTAACTGTGGTCTCTTTATGACCACTGGCTGTCAGTGCTGATTATAATTTAAATAGCACAGGCAAAGAAAATTTAAATTTGAACCAGCAAATAGCTGTCATCAACACATTACTAAAACAAAGTCATTTGAAGGACCCAATGAAGTATATTAGCATTCGGACTCAGCAGGCTAAAAATGAAATTAGGCTGAATTTAAAATAACATTGTTTTTTGGTAAATCATAATAAATGTGCTTCTAAATAAGATAATTAGGCTGTGATCAATGAAAGAGAGTTATTCCTGGAATGGAATACATTAAGGTGTGAAAACAGATTTAAATGGAAATATTCAAAAAATGCGATTAATTCTTTTAAGTTTCATCAAACAAAGCTCAACTCCCTTACCTGTTAAAAACAAAAACAGAAACAAAAACAACCAAAAAAGCTCAACTGCTGCTTTTACCAACAATGAGGATGCTTTCAATGTATCAGTAAGAATGCCTTTTGCATCATTTGTCTAGTGGGTGTGATGAATTTACATTTATCATCCCCAATCTCAACTGGTTTCTTCATGTTCAGGAACACTGGCTATGGGTACTGTGTATGGACAATGAAGATCATTAATAGTTTTAAGTATACAGGGTGCATAAAAGTGGCATTAGCACTTGTCAGGGAGGAGGGAAGAGATTCATCAAGAAGCAGCTATCTAGCCTGGGTCTTCAAGATTGAGTAGGAGTTCTTCAGTAGCATATTAGAGAACCTAAGGTAGGAAAAGCATGTTACAGCAGTAGGAAATAATAAAGAGCATAGTATGTTTGGAGAAAGGTGACCATAACTGAGGGTCTGTGGCGGGTGTTCATAGTGTTTGGGACTGGGAAGGTCAAACAGACTTATGGTTTATACTTTCTCATCTAGCAATGGGAAGGTATGAAGAAGTTTGGCCAAATTATATACACAAGTGGTTATATATGTTTTAAATTTTTCTGTTATAATTTTAACATTTTATTATAGTACATATATAAATAATTTCTAAGTGGCAATGCTCCTGTAGAGCTTGTAGCAATAAACAAAAGCTCTTCTTTGTCCCATTGCTCTCTACTCTTCCTCCCCCGCCCTCTATTCCCTAAGGTAACTGCATAAATTCCTAACTCATAGATTTATGTTAATTTTAAAAAATTAGTTGTATATGTTAACTTTTGAATTTTATTACAAAAGATAGAAGTTTAGTATTCTTAGAACCATATACTTCTTACACCTTCTGCCAATTATCATTTCCCATTTCTTAATATAGATATTAATAGTTGGTTATTGATTAAACATCTATATTATTTACATTCACATGTAATGTCAATATAATATTATATAATTATGTAATAAGTATATATGTATAATTATATATCATTAACATTATTAAGCCTATATAAATATAATTAAAAGCTGAGCTATGTAATGATTATTTTTCTATTCTTGTATAAATTTTTATTTTTCCTTAATTTTATGGGAATCAATTTTGATTTTTACTTGTTTTCTTTATATCTATCACTAAATCATCTCAAACACTCAAAAATATAATCTCCTTCCTACCTTTTTTTTCTTTTTTTGTTGAATCTCACATTTCTCCTAGAACCTTTTAACTTCTTACCAATCTTGAATGTTCTTTTCTTAATTTCTTTGAGGAAATCATTTCTACTGTGAATTAGATACTGTGCCAAATTTTACAAATAAAAAGATGAACAAAATAAATGTGGACTCTGACTTCAGGGAGCTAATAGTCCAGTAAAGAAGAAAGTGGTAAGAATAAAAAACAATAAATAATAATTAAAAATGACAAAAGGTCAAGTGCCATAAACAAAACACACAGGATCAGACAAAAACCAATAAGAGATGGGAAGTGAAGTTTTATTTTATATGAAGTGGCCCAGCAGGTTCTCTCCGAAGATTTTATCACCATTTATTTTTCACATGTGAGAGAAATAAAGTTTTGATCACATGGGTTATATGGTGAGAAATGAAACCAACATACTAGCACTAGGGATACTTTTCTGTCCCAGTGTTAAATAATACCAGGAATATATTTCCCTATCTCTATTTTAACAGCGTTTACACCAAGCAAAACTAACTTCAATGCCTACTCCAGGAGATACCTCCTCCTGGAAGAAAAGACTGTGAACTAGGCATTGTCCTTATAAAGATGACAACTTTTTTTTTTTTTTCCCCTGAGACAGGGCCTCACTCTGTTGCCAAGACTGGAGGGCAATAGTGCAATCATTGCTCACTGCAGCCTCAACCTCCCAGAGAGGTTCATGCCACCATGCCTAGCTAATTTTTCTATTATTTTGTAGATAAAACGTTTCACCACGTTGTCCAGGCTGGTCTCAAACTCCTGAGCTCAAGCAACTCACCACCTCAGCCTCCCAAAGTGCTGGGATTACAGCTGTGTATTAGTCCATTTTCATGCTGCTGATAAAGACATACACCCAAGAGTGGGTAATTTATAAAGAAAGATGTTTAATGGACTCACAGTTCCACATGGCTAGGGAGACCTCACAATCATGGTGGAAGGGGAAAGGCACTTCTTACATGGTAGCAGGCAAGAAGGAGAATGAGAGCCAAGAAAAAAGGGGGACCCCTTATAAAAATCATCAGATCTTGTGAGACTTATTCACTACCATGAGAACAGTATGGGGGAAACCACTCCCATGATTCAATTATCTCCCACTGGGTCCCTCCCACAACAAATGGGAATTATGGGAGCTTCAATAAGATGAGATTTGGGTGGGGACACAGCCAAACCATATCAAGGTGTCAGCCATTGTGTCCAGCCAAGATGAACACTTTATTAGGACTTGCTTCAGAACCCCTTGCCTTCTGTGTCTACCAATTCAAAGCTGTTAAATCATAAACTCTACCCAAACTCAACCAGTTGTCACCTCCTAAGGCTCACTCAAGTTAAGGTCCTATTTATCATATTAATGTTATAGTAGGTAGGCAGCCAGACAAGAGCAGGGCAGCAGAGGGCTCCCTCACCACCAGAAATGTCAGGTGATCATCAGGTATGGTCAGACAGTTGTTAAATTGTTTCTCTAAAATAATAATTGGTCATAGCCAGTACCAGGGAAAGGCAGTCTCCCCACAAATAGAAAAAACCTGGAACTGGTGATCAGCAGCTTCCCAATAAGATCTCAGAAGTTGGGGAAGTGGGCTCAAGCATGCACATTAACAGACAAAATGGTGACATTTTACTGGTATATGACCTTCCAGGGACATTTAACAGCTAAGGGAAGAACATCTCAAGTGAGCATGTGTACAACTCCAGTAAACACACTGTGCAGCTCACCTCCCAAGGGCGTGCAGGCCACTATGCATGTGGGCAGTCCACCCCAAGGGAAAGAATCTAGGGAAAAAGGATGTGAGACCCCGGAAGCATGCCAAGAAGTCAAAGATCAAACAGGGCACTTGATCTCTCAAGTTGCCTGATTGACCCTCTTCCAAGTGTACTTTACTTTCTTTCATTCCTGCTCTAAAACTTCTTAATAAACTTTCACTCTTGCTCTAAAACTTGCCTCAGTCTCTCCTGCCTTACACTCCCTCTGTCAAAATCTTTCTTTCAAAGAGGCAAGAAGTGAGATTGCTGCAGACTCACACAGATTTACCACTAGTAACATTAAGACACTTCTAAAGGTCTGTCAAGGTGGCACTCCCTCATGCTGAAATAAGTCTAAAATCCTTAATTTTGCTGGCAGAATTTTGAAGAGTCAACAGATGACAATGACATGCCAATAATCATAAAAATAGTAGTAGAGAGCCCGATCTCTACCCCAGAAATATGAATTGATACAGTCTTTTTATCTACTACTATACTCAGCCTCAACCTGAGATGCAACATTTGCCTTTTGCTACCCCATTGTATCATACATTTCTCCCACCTCTAAGACAGCAGTACTCCTCTAAAATCAACCTCCTGCTTCAGCTCTTGATTCCATCTTTTCCCAATTCCTGAGGAGACTTTTCTTTGATTTTAGCACCTTCAATGACTTACTTAGAACTATTTTTAAATAAAAAAATGCATTTCAAAAGCAGAAATCCTCTTATCAAAAACTGCATATAGTAAAATCTCATAGGATGAAATTCAAATTTTGTAGCTTGGTAATTGTGTAATTGTCACTTCTATAAGTTCTTAGAAATTGACCTATTCTGTGGCTTTGTCATACTCAACTGTCTTTTTGGGACTCATCAGTAAACATACAGCAGTAAAACTGGTTGAGTGAAATAGGAATGAGTGGGAGTTGTGGATAACTGCAGAGTAATATTCTGTCTAAAAGTGGACAACCTCTACTTAGCTCCAGTTGATTTTTTCCATGTAAGAATGGGGTCAGATTGTGCTTGGTAAAGTCTCCATTTTAAGAATTTTAATCATTATTTTTTTTTAATGTGGACAACTTATAATAGAAAATACTTGAAAACTACTCTGCTTGCCAAACAATACTCAATGGTAGAATCTAGCCAAGGATTACATCTTCCCGTGTTTAATTCAAGTGGATTTGTTATCTTTTTTACAGGCAACTTTCTTTCTTTCTTTCTTTTTTTTTTTTTGAGACAGTCTTGCTCTGCTGCCCAGGCTGGAGGGCAGTGGTGCAACCTTGGCTCACTGCAACCTCGGCTCACTGCAACCTCTACCTCCCAGATTCAAGCGATTCTCCTGCCTCAGACTTTCAAGTATCTGGGTTACGGGCTTCCACCCCTAGGCCCAGCTAATTTTTGTATTTTTAATAGAGACCAGATTTCACCATGTTGGCCAGGCTGGTCTCAAACTCCTGACCTCAAGTGATACTCCCACCTTGGCCTCCCAAAGTGCTGGGATTACAGGCATGAGCCACGAGCCACTGTGCCTGGTCTGACAATTTTTCAGTCCTTGTTATGATGTTTACTTAAGTTCTTCTGTTTGTTCTGTACCTTATTCAAACACGCTCTTCTTCAAACTTCATGTCAATCTTACCTCTTCTTTTCTATTGTTTCTATATCAATATCAGCCTCTTCTGAGATAATATACATTTATTATCTGAAGACCTAATCTGTGACTTTATAACATACTAAGTTTAATTTTTTGTTTTGCCAATACTTTTTTTTAATCAAAGATGAAACTTTCATAAGAAACAAAAACTTGAGATTTTAGTCCAACCCCTCATTATGGAAAGATTTGGAAAGGTTAAGTAAATCCCCTAACATAATATTGTTAGTTGACTATTGATTCCACAGATTTTTTTAAATTGCCTTGAGTGTGGTAGGTACTGAATACATACATGCTGATTTATTTTTAAAGTGTCTGTCATTTTAACACTTTCCTTGGCTTTTGTTATACTTTCTTAACATTTAAACAGAAAATTCTGAATTCAGAAATAAAATTCTGTTTTATAGCGTATAATGTATAAACTGTAATTTCCCTCCAAAAAAAAAATGTTTTTCTCAAAATAAATCTTCCCAAACTCAAAACAATAGTATGTGTTTGCATCTCCTGTTAAGCTGAAGAAAATTATTGTGCAAGTTGCTTTTATTTATGAAATGCAGCTGTGCCTCTGTTTAATTTTAAAGGCAGTTTAAACTGGTAACCATTCTGTTCTCAGAATTTTAAGGTTGCTTACCTATTAAAAATGTTAGTATTCATTTTTTTCTCACGTGAATATTTGATAGTGGAAGTTTTTTTAATTACAAAGTATTTTGAATTTTTAGGAAACTATTACAGTTATGTAGCCAATATCCAAATAAATACCACCCAGAGGCAGGGTGCGGTGGCTCACGCCTGTAATCCCAGCATTTTGAGAGGCCAAGGCAGGTGGATCAACTGAGGTCAGGAGTTCGAGAACAGTCTGGCCAGCATGGAGAAACCCTGTCTCTGCTAAAATACAAACATTAGCAAGGTGGGGTGGCAGGCACCTGTAATTCCAGCTACTCGGGGGAGGGGGTGGGGGACTGAGGCAGGAGAATTGCTTAAACCTGGGAGGCAGAGGTTGTAGTGAGCCAAGATCATGCCACTGCTCTCCAGCCTCGGTGACAGAGAGACTCCGTCTCAAAAAAAGTAAAAAATAAAAATAAAAATCCCCACCCAGATTTTACGTAAGAATTTGCAACATTTTCTCCAATCTGGAAAATTTAGGTACACATTGTCATTCTAACCAATACTATCCTCCTGAAACATGTAATATGATTAACATATAAATATTGACCATAATGTTTAGGCATGAAAGATTGGGCCTAAAGAAATGATTAGACTAAAGGCAGGCACAGTATTAAAGGATTCTCCATCTTTTAAAATCAGAATGTAATTTTTCAAAATATTAAATATATAGTCCTCAGTTCGTAGTATATTATCATCACTCTTTTTTTTCTAGACCTTTATTTAATCTATGTGATATGGTTTGACTCTGTGTCCCCACCCAAATCTCACGTTGAATTGTAATTCCCAGTGTTTGGGGAGGTACCTGGTGGGAAGTGGCTGGATCATGGGGGTGGATTTCTCCCATGCTGTTCTCGTGATAGTGAGTTCTCATTAGATCTATTGGTTTAAAAGTGTATGGCACTTCCTCCCTTGCTCTCTCTCTGACATGTGATGACATGCTCATTTCCCCTTTGTCTTCCGCCATGATTGTAAGTTTCCTAAGCCCTCCAGGCCATGCTTCCTGTACAGCCTGTCGAACTGTGAGTTGTTAAACCTCTTCATAAATTACTCAGTATCAGGTAGTTCTTTATAGTAGTGCAGGAATGGACTAATACACTTGTGTTTCCTTTTATCTCCATATCCTACTCTCATTTCTCTTCCTCTGTAGATAACAATGGCTGAATAAACATGACTGTAAATACTTTGATATCTGTCTTATCAAAAGATGAGATCTGCTTCCCCTCGCTCTGAATCTGAGTTCACCTATGACCAACTATGTGATTCTAATTATGACGGAAGTGATGCAACATAAACTTCAGGACTAGACTTTAAGAGTGTTGACAGTCTCTGTTTTGCTCTCCTAATTTGATTACCTTTATGGAGAAACCATATAGAAAGGCCCTGAAGATACAATGGAGGAGAGGGTTGCAGCTGAGCAAAGCCTTCTAGTGTCTCTGCCAAAGTGTCAAACTTCTGATTGGAGAGGTCTTAAACATGACAGGCCAGTTCAACTACTGCTATAACACATCAGATGACCTCTATAGATACTAAGTAAGCAAGATACTACCTATTCCAGTCACCCGTGAATTCTTGGCTCATGGATCTGTGAGCAAAATGAATGATTGTTGTTTAACATCAAGTTCTGGAGTCATTTGTTACTCATTGAAAGATAATGAGAACAATAGCCATTCTATTGTGTTTAATTTGTGTCTTTTTAAAGTATGTGTTCTTAAAGATTGTGTGTGTTTTGTGTACAGGTATTTTGATTTATTTTTATGATAGTACAAGAAAACCTCCTGTTTTTAACTAAACACCATGTTTTTGAGATCCATTTATGTCACAAGGTATGCATCTATTTATTGCTTCCATTTGTTGTGTAGCCTCATGTGTTCATCTACTACACATTTTACCTACTAATTTCTCACAGTGATGGATACCCAGGTTGCCTCCACATCCACATTGCTACACACAATGCTTGGATAAATATCCTGGAAAATTCCCTTTAACTACTTGTGTGAAAATTTCCTTGGGTTTGTAGAAGCAGATTAACTCTATCATAAGTTATGCCTACACTGTATTTGCCTGAGTAATGACACATCTCTCCAGTGCAGATGTACCAGTCTGCCCTTCCACTAGCAATGCAGAGCATTCTTAAATCACCACATCTCTCCAATAACTGAAATTATTCAGCTTTCTCATTTTTCTATATTATAGTTCAAAATCTAGTTTTAAATGCATTTTTCTGACAATTAATTTTGAACTGCACTTTTTGTGCATGTTGGCCTTTTAGGTTTCCTTGATTATAACTTACGTGTTCATAGTTGTTGCCACTTGTCAATTAGGATTTCTGTCGTCTTCTTGTTATTTTTAGCAATTTCTTATATATTACAGAGATTATTCACTTGCTGTTCAAGACATTACAAATATCTTGACCCATTCATTGGTCTATTCATTTTTTCTGATGGTATCTTCTTTTTTTTTTTTTTTTTTTTTTTTTTTTTTGAGACGGAGTCTCGCTCTGTCACCCAGGCTGGAGTGCAGTGGCCGGATCTCAGCTCACTGCAAGCTCCGCCTCCTGGGTTTACGCCATTCTCCTGCCTCAGCCTCCCGAGTAGCTGGGACTATAGGCGCCCGCCACCATGCCCGGCTAGTTTTTTGTATTTTTTAGTAGAGACGGGGTTTCACCGTGTTAGCCAGGATGGTCTCGATCTCCTGACCTCGATCTCCTGACCTCGATCTCCTGACCTCGTGATCCGCCCGTCTCGGCCTCCCAGAGTGCTGGGATTACAGGCTTGAGCCACCGCGTGAGGCCCCCGGTATCTTTTCTTGAACAGGTATCAAAAATAGAGCTAACAGCATTTTTGTAAGTATAAGGGAAAAAGTTAATTTAATTAGACTAAAGTATGGGTATCTTTTCTTGAACAGATATCCATACTTTAGTCTAATTAAATTAACTTTTTCCCTTATACTTACAAAAATGCTGTTAGCTCCATTTTTTCCATTTATATAGAGGTACAATTGAAAAATAAAAATTGTACACATTTAACATGTACAACATAATGTTTTGATATATATATACATTGTGAGAGGATCATAAGCTAATTAGGATATCCATCACCTCATGTTACCTTTTTCTGTGATGAGAACATTGAAGATGTGCTCTCTCAGCAAATTCCAAACCTTCAATGCAGTATTATTAACTGTAGTCACCATGTTATACATTTGATCTCCAGAACTTATTTATTCTGCCTAACTGTAACTCTAATACTTTGACCAATGTCTCCCTATTTCTCTTACCATCCAGACTCTGGCAACTATCATTCTACTCTTTGCTTCTAGGAGTTAAAATTTTTTAGATTCTACATGTAAGTAAGATCATACATAATTTGTCTTTCTGTGCTGGATTATTTCACTTAGTAGAATGGCATCCAGTTTCATCCTTGTTGCTTCAAATGACAGGATTACCTTTTTTTAAAGGCTGAATAATATTCCATTATTAAGTATACATTTTCTTTATCCATTCATTTGTCCATATATATTAGGTTATTTATATATCTTGGCTATCATGAATACTGCAATGAATATGGGAGTACAAATATATCTTTAAGGTGCTGATTTCATTTCCTTTTGATATAGAGAGAGAAGTGGGATGGCTGGACCACATGGTGGTCCTATTTTCAATTTTTTGAGGAACTTACTGGTTTTTCCATGATGGCTGTACCAATTTATATTCCCACTAACAGTATACAAAAATTTCATTTTTTCTTTGCCAACTTCATTGTTAGTATGTGGAAACACAACTGGTTTTTGTATGTTGGCTTTTTATCCTGAAACTTTACTGAATTTATTATTATTTCTAACAGGATAGAAATCCTGTTTTTTGAGTCTTTTTTGTTGAGTCTTCAGTGTTTTCCATACAAAGATTATGTCATCTGCAAGCAGAGACAATTAATTTTCTTCCTTTCCAGTTTAGACGTCTTTTACTTATTTGTCTTGCCTAATTTCTCTGATGAGAAATTTCAGTACTCTGTTGACTAGAAGTGGTAAAATTGGGCACCCTTGTTTTGTTCCTAATCTTAGATGAAAAGCTTTCAACTTTTCACCATTGAGTATTATGCTACCTGTGGGCTTGTCATATATTATTTATTATGTTGAAATTCATTCCTTCTGTGCTTAATATGTATCAGGAAAGAATGTTGTAACTTTGGAATGCTTTTTCTGCATCTGAGGTAATTGTATAATTTTTATTCTTTATTCTGTTAAGGTGTGGTATCACATTTATTGATTTGTGTATGTTGAACCATCCTTACGTGCAGGAATAAATCCCACGATTATGCTATATGGTCTTTTAATGTGAGGTTCATTTAGTTAGCTAGTAATTTCTTGAAGCAGGGATATTGGCCTGTAATTTTCCTTTTTTGTCCTGGTCTCCCTTTGGCATTAGGGTAATACTTGCCTAGCAAAATAAGTTTGGAAGCATTCCTTACTCTTTAATTTTTTGGATGACTTATTGACTTTGAAAAGAATTGACACAAATTATTCTTTAAATGTTTGGTAAAATTCATCAGTGAAGCTGTAAGGTTCTAGACTTACTTTGTTAGGAGATATTTTATTACTGATTCAATCTTTCAAATCATTATTGATATGTTCAGATTTTTATTTCTTCTTAGCTTAGTCTTGGTTAGTCATCTTTCTCGGAATTTATTTCCTCTAGATTATCCAATTCATTGGCACATAATTGTTCATAGTAGTCTTCTGTAATTCCTTGTATTTCTGTGATATTAGCTGTAATGTCACCTCTATCATTTGCAATTTTGTCTTCTTTTTATTCACCTAGCTAAAAGTTTTAAAATTTTGTCTTTTAAAAAGCATATCTTAATTTCATTGATATTTTCTATTGTTTTTCTAGTCACTATTTCATTTGTTTCTGTGCTGATCTTTATTATTTCCTTCCTTTGGCTAAATTGGGGCTTATTTTTTCTATTTGAGGAATAAAGTTAGGTTGTTTCCTTGATCTTTCTTGTTTCTAAATGTAGACATTTATCACTATCAACTTCTCTTTAGAGCTACTTTTGCTAAATCTCATATATTCTAAAATGTTGTATTTCCATTTTTCTTTGTCTCAAAGATACTTTTTTATTTTTCTCTTTCTGCTTTGACTCATTGGTTGTTCAGGAGTATGTTGTTTAATTTCCACATATTTGTGAATTTTCCAGTTTTCCTCTTGTTAACTGATTTCTAGTTTTGTACCATTAGTGACTAGAGAAAATACTTGATATCACTTCCATCTTCTTAAACTTGTTAAGATATATGACATAACTTATGATCTATTCTGAAAAATGTTCTGTGTGCACTTGAGAAGAATATGTATTGTACTGCTGTTTGGATGGAATGTTTTGTATGTGTCTGTTAGGTCCACATAATCTATACTGTTGTTCACATCTACTGTTTCTTATGAACTTTCTATCTAGTTTATCTATTGTTGTAAGTGTGGTATTGAAGTTCTCTACTATTACTGTCTAAGTTTATTTTTCAGTTCTATTAATATTTTATATATTTATGTTCTCCAATGTTGCCTGCATAAATATGTATAATTGCTACTTTCTCTTGATAGACTGACTACTTTTACATTATGTAGTGTCTTTGTCTATTGAGACAGGCTTTGACTGAAAGTATATTTTGTTTACATTTGTCTATATAAGTATAGCCACCCCAACTCTCTTTTGTTATCATTTGCATGAAATATCTTTCTCTATTCCTTCTAGCCTCTGTGTGCCTTAAAGCTAAAATGAGTCTCTTTAGGCAGTAGGTAATTAGATCTTGTGTTTTTGTTTTTTTCTTGTTTTGTTTTTTGTTTTTCTTTTTAAATCCACTCAGCCAGTCTTTGTCTTTTGATTGGAGAACTTAATTCATTTACATTTAAAGTAATTATTGATAAGTACAAACTTATTATTGCCATTTTGTTAATTGTTTTCTGATTTTTTTGTAGTTCTTTTGTTCTTCTTCTTTTGATGTTTCTTTGTGATTCAGTTATTTTCTATAGTGGCATGTTTGATTCCTTTCTATTTCTCTTTTGTGTGTCTACTAGATTTTATTTCTTTATGGTTACCATGAGGTATACAATGATGTATCTCTGAACTCTGTTCTTTTCCATTGGTTTATTTTTCTGTTCTTTATTCTTTCTTTTCTTAAGAGTTGATTTACCTATTGCTGGAAAAATATTCCTTTGTATGAACTTTGGAATAAATTTATTTTATAAGAAATTTGACTAAATTTTTATTTTGGTTACATTGGATTAACATATTTAATTGACATCTTTTTAATTTTAAGTCAAGTATGCAATGTCCTCCATTTCTTCAGAACATCATCTCTGTTCAAACATTAAAAAATAATTTTGATGAGGGTTTTATGTATTTTTCTGCAAGTTAATTTCTAAGTACTATATATTTAGTTGTTATTTTGGGTAATATCTTAGTTATTACTACACTTTCTGAATAGTGTATTGGAAATATCTCAGGGTATATAGTAATACATATTTATTTTATACTCCTGTGTGTAATAATTGGCTTGAATAACCTGCTTAAAATGTCTCATCCTTGGGTCTACCCAGAAGAATAGGGTCTCCCTGGGGCATGATCTTCTTATAGTGGAGGTCAGAAGCTTCCAGATAGGTAAGTAGAAACATGCAGTGCTCAGAACTTGCGTACACAGTGTCACACATAGTCACTTCTGCCCATATTCCATTGGCCAAAGGATATGACATTGTCTAGCCCAATATCAATTGAATGGGAATGTATACTTCTCTCATGCAGGTGGTTTAGTGGGAATGAAATTTTGCTGAGCAGTTACTATCTTCTACAACTAGCCAATTAGCCTGCTAAACAGGCCAAATGAGCTGATATCATCATGCTGTTAATTTAATAAAATTTTTATTTGAAGGAAAATGTTGGATTCAAATTATTATTTTTAATTCAAATATTTGATTTTTTAAATTTTACGCATATAATTACATGCATTAATTGTAATTATTAGCTTTATTCTCAAAAATGTTTTTGTTTTTAAACATGATATTGAACATTGAGTCATCTTAGAATATGGAAAAAATAATTTTATGAACCAATCAATTGTTACTACCTACTTTTACATGGGCACTTGAAATTATTTTCATATTTGCCACACATTTTAGAATATTTGACACTGTATGCAGGATTCAATTTATATGTACAATAAATCCTAATTGAATGTCATCGATATATTCTTAGAAATTATAAATTTAAGTGAAATGATGTATAATAAAACTAATATTATACATGCAAAGAATATGCAACTTCACACCAACAGTGGCCCTATCTGGAAATTGATTTTTTTTCTTATCAACATTATAATGACATTGAACAAAATTACATTCTTTGAGGATCTGCTTGTATAAATTTTTTATTTTATATACATGTTTTGTTTTTGGTGAATGTATCCGTCATCTAACTTAGGACCTAGGGGCCCAAAGCTTTCTCAGTTCTATGTTAGGCAACTTAGTGGACAGAAATATATCATATATTTACTTGAGTTTCAGCAAGTCTATGTATTATTAATTATAAAATGAGTACTACATTTTAAATTAAATTGAAATAACCTAGCTAGATAAAATTATTAGCAAAACAAATTATAGCAAATGTTCTTACATATAATGTAATAAAATTTTATCTTATACCAAACCACAGTAGTATAGTATGTCCTGACTTTACTGTTGAATATGTAATATATGATGGTATCTTAAAGACTGTTGCATAATAAAAATCAATGTGAGTTATCTTGATAAATTATCTGAACCAAATTCCTTAGTGTAGTCTAACATTGTTCTTATACTAAACTTTAAGAAAAATTAATTACTTTATTGAGCGATATTTTGGTTTTAAAGACTTTGGCCAAAATAGTCTGTTTTGTTTTATTAATTTTTAAAAGTCACACTTACCTTCATGAATGGACATAATTGCATTTACAGACACATGGAAAACTCTGGATTCAAATAAAAATGTATTTGGTAATATATTTTAGCATATTTTAATAGAGAATTAGAGGTCTTTTTCAATATATATAATATATATGATTAATTACATTTTCATACATATCAGAAAAATTATGCTTAAATATTATGGAATAATGCTTTCACATAGAAAAGACCAGTGAAACACCATAAAGCAACAGCAAATAACTTTAGGCACAGTCTTGAACAACAAGAACAACAAAAAAACCTGTCATTGAACTGTCAGTTAATTTTTATAATAATTGAGGAATATTTGAGATACAACCTAAATCCATTTGTTTTCAGCTAAGCAAGGCATAAAAGCACAAATTCTGGCAATTTGACTAACTTATTAAAAGTAACGCTAGACTGACAGTTTCAAAATGCCCTAGAATCTTTTCTAACATTGAGATTTTGTACTTCATAAGTCCCATCTGCTATGGCAAATGAACAAACAGTGTTCCCAAGTCTGCATCCACTAATCTAGAGACATGACAGGGAGAAATTGGGGACAGGTGAACAAAGTCTTAACACCTTATAACCTCCTGAAGGACACATTTCTCCAATAATATGTATGAAAAAATTTCTTTTCATTGTAATATCCTTCAAAGGTACAAAAGATTAAATGTGGTTTAATCTTAATATCACATGTTTGTTTTACATTGAAAAGAAAGAGAAAACCCTAATATTCTTTTATGGTACCATTGTCAAGAAAATGGTATTCCTTAGACTATCTTTTATGGCTTTCGTTTTTTCCTAAGAATAATGATGTTTGGTGACAATGTTAATAAAAAGCTCTTCATCTTTTAAATGTGTATGAATCTTTTAACCTATGTTAAAAGAGTATATTTTAGATTGACTTTAGTTTAATTTGTTATAGTATTCTTCCTTTATGTTTCTGTAAGATTTAATAACAAATTGAAATCAAGATAGTGATTAAACAATCCTTTATTATTAAAAATTACATAGTATGTCTTCAAACTTGTGCTGAGGCTCAACAAATGACAAGAAATTTTAAGATGTAATTCCTCTTCCCGTCGAAACATAAACTTTAATTCATATGTATTTTTGGAACATCGCCACTGTTTGTGTACTTCATCAGCAGCATTCCAATATACATTAAATTATAGGATTTCTGTTTTACCATTATTTTTTGTCAGGATTAGAATTAAATAATAAAATAGTATAACTGTTCTATATATGGGAGTTACTTCAACAACCAATTTTACAGATTGTTTGTAAAAAATTCTCTTCAAATTTGCAAAATAGTGTTGCTTATTGTTTCTTAATGTTATATGCTTTAAGAGTAACTGTGATTTCTTTCCCTTTGCTTAGAAGAATTCCAAACCAAAACTGGCTTTGTTTCAACACTTCAAAAGGAGTTCTACCAAATGAAATAAAAATTGAGTTGCTCTCAGAAATAAAATCACTTTAGTTGCCTTGAATCACAATTTGAGATTTTAAAGAGCAAAGAATTCTGCTAAGTGCATGTATGTCTGTGTTTTCTATCTTGTGTTCCTGCTTAAGTACCAGATGGAAGAATAATAGATTACTGACTGAACTCTGAAATTCACATAGAATTCCACTTTTGCTGAAGTAGATTAGTTTTATCTTAGCCACAACTGATTTTGACAGTCAGATATTAGTGTGTGATATTTTATATGATTTTCCTGTCTACAGTAATTTCCTAAGCTTTACTATCATACATATTATATTATCATAGGCTGAATATATTTGAAATATTTTAGGATGCAAATAACTTCAAGTGTACTCACTTATACCTTATTTTCAGATATTTTTAAGTAAGCAAGTGTTACTTATGTTTTGGATTATCAACTTGATTTAAACATATATTATCCCAGAATTTGGGAAGCACAAATTCTATTATCCATAAAGTATCTGTGTATTATATTTAAAATCACTATTCCAAGAGTGAGCTGTAGAAATAAACACCTAATCTTTGTAGCAAATGAAGATTCCATTCCACTATACTGTCTTCGAACATATTTCTTCTGATTTTTTCCATCCTCTTTCTTGGAGAAAGATTTAGAGAAAACATTTTGAAGAGGCTATGCAACTTCTATCAGTTTGTTGTCTGGTTGAATTGCTTGGACTCTCCAAACCCCTAATATCTGTCAAAACATATTGCAAACAGAATTAAGTACTCCTAAATTCTTAGATTTCATTTCAAACATGTCCTTCTTCATTATTGTCCAAAGAGCTTTTTGTGCTTTTTTTCTACATTCTATTTTCGGGTGATGAATTACCTACAAATATTGTGCCATTCACCACATGGCAAGATTCTCTTGTAGAATTTTTAATTTTTAAATAATGTAATGTGCTTGGAAAAGTGTATATGTAGCCACATGACATATAATGTTCCTGTCAATGTTGGACCACATACACAAAGGTAGTCCCATAGGATTATAATGGAACTAAAAATGTATATTGCCTAGTGATGTTTTAGCTGTCTTAATGTCATAGTGTAATGTATTCCTCACTGTATTTGTTGTTATGCAGGTATAAACAGAACTATGCTACTGGTCATATAAAAATATAGTACATATAATTATATATGGTACATAATATTATATAATAAACGACCATGTTACTTGCCATACTATGCTTTTTATTGTTATTTTAGAGTGTACCTCCATTCATAATGTATGTAAATTTAAAGTTAACTATAAAACAGCCTCAGGAAGCTCCTTCAGGAGGTATTCCGGAAGAAAGCAGTGTTATAATAAAAGATGACAGTTCCATGCATTTTATTATTTCCCATGAAGACCTTGCAGTCGGACAAAATGTGGAGGTAGAAGACAGTGCTATTGAGGATCCTGACCCTGTGTAGGCCTAGGCTAATGTGTGTGTTTGCGTATTAGGTTTTAACAAAAATGTTTCATAAGTAATAAAATAAAATAGTAAAAAACTTATAGAAAAAGATACAAATAAAAAATTGTATACAGCTATACAATGTGTTTTAAGCTAAGTTTTTTGCAAAAAAGTAAAAAAGTTAGATTTAAGAGCTTATAACATAAAATGTTATAGTAAACTAAGGTCAATTTATTATTAAAGACTTTTCAAATAAAAATTAAGGTAGCCTAAGTGCACAGTGTTTATCAAGTCTACAATAGTGTACAACAATGCCCTAGACTTTCATTTTCACTCACCACTCACTTACTGATTTACCCATAGAAGCTTCCGGTCCTGCAAGCTTCATTTATGGCAAGTGATACAGGAGTACTAGTTTTATTTTTTATTCTGTATTTTTACTTTACCTTTTCTATGTTTACATATATTTAGATACATAAATACTTACCATTATTTTTAATTGCCTATTCAGTAGAGTAACATGCTGTTCAGTTGTATAGCTTAGGAGCAATAGGCTATATTTTATTACGTTAAGATATGTCTCATGTATGCAATTTTGCTGAGAGTTTTAATCATAAAAGATGCTGGATTTTGTCGAATGCTTATTCTACATCTATTGAGATGATCATGTGATTTTTGTTTTTAATTCTGTTTATGTGGTGTATCACATTTATTGGCTTGCACATGTTAAACCATTCCTGCATCCCTGGTATGAAACCTACTTGATCATGGTGGATTATCTTTTTGATATGTGGTTGGATTTGGTTAGCTAGTATTTCGTTAAGGATTTTAGCATCTATGTTCATCAAAGATATCAATCTGTAGTTTTCTTTTTTGGTTATTTCCTTTCCTGGTTTTGGTATTAGAGTGATGATGGCTTCATAGAATGAATTAGGGAGGGTTTCTTCTTTCTCTGTCTTATGGAAGAGTGCCAAAAAGATTGGTACTAATTCTTCTTTGAAAGTCTGATAGAATTCTGCTATGAATCTATCTGGTGCTGGACTTTTTTTTGTTGGTAATTTTTAAAATTACCATTTCAATCTTGCTGCTTGTTATTGGACTGTTCAGGGTATCTAATTCTTCCTGATTTAAATCCTAGGAGGATTGTATTTTCCCAGGAATTTATCCATCTCTTTGAGGTTTTCTAGTTTATGTGCATAAAGGTGCCTATAGTAGCCCTGAATGATCATTTCTATTTCAGTGGTGCCAGTTGTAATCACCTACATTGTTTCTTAGTGAAGTTATTTGGATTTTCTCGCTTCTTTTCTTGGTTAATCTTGCTAATGGTCTGTCAATTTTATTTATCTTTTCAAAGGACAAGCTTGTTTCATTTATCTTTTATGGGATTTTCTTGTTTAAATTTCACTTAGTTCTGCTCTGATCTTGGTTATTTCCTTTCTTCTGCTGGGTTTGGGTTTGGTTTGTACTTGTTTCTCTAGTTCCTTTAGGTGTGACCTTAGAATGTCAGTTTGTGCTCTTTCAGTCTTTTTGATGTTGGCATTTAGGGCTATGATCTTTCCTTTTAGCACTGCCTTTGCTGTATCCCAGAGATTTTGATAGGTTTAGTCATTATTGTCATTCAGTTAATAAATTTTTAAAATTTCCCTCTTGATTTTGTTTTTGACCCATTGCTCATTCAGGAGCACATTTTGTTATTCCCATGGTTTTGAAGGTTCATTTTGGAGTTTGTTTCCAGTTTTATTCCACTGTGGTCTGAGAGAGTGCTTGATATCATTTCAATTTTCTTAAATTGATTGAGGCTCATTTTATGGACTATCGTTTTATGTCTATCTTGAAGAATGTTCCATATGCTGTTGAATAAAATGTGTATTCTGTGGTTGCTGGATGAAACATTCTGCGTGTATCTGTTAAGTCCATTTGTTCCAAGGTACAGTTTAAATCCATTGTTTCTTGATTTTCTGTCTTCATGACCTGTTTAATGATGTCAGGGGAGTATCGAAATCTCCCACTGCTATTTTGTTGCTATCTCTCATTTCTTAGATCTACTAGTAATTGTTTTATAAATTTGGGAGCTTCAGTGTTAGGGGCATATATGTTTAGGATTGTAATATTTTTCTGTTGGACAAGGCGTTTTATCATTATATAATGTCCTTTTTTGTCTCTTTTAACTATTGCTTTAAAGTTTGTTTTCTCTGATATAAAAATAGCTACTGCTTCTCACTTTTGGTGTACGTTTACATGAAATGCCTTTTTCCACCCCTTCACTTCAAGTTTATGTGAGTCCTTACGTGTTAGATGAGTCTCTTGAAGGCAGCAGATAGTTGGTTGGTGGGTTATCTATTCTGCAGTTCTGTATCTTTTAAGTGAAGCATTCAGGCCATTTACATTCAATGTTAGTATTGAAATATGAGGTATCATTGCAATCATCATGCTCTTTGTTGCCTTTATACTTTGTTTTTTGTTGTTGTTGTTTTTTGCTTTTGCTTTTTAACTTGAATTTTTGTTTTATAGGTCTTGTGTGATTTATGCCTATGTGATTATAGCCTATAAATTTAATTTATAATTAAATTCTGTTTTGTTGTGTTTCCAGGGTTTGTTTCAACACTTAGAGCTCCTTTTAGCAGTTCTTGTATTTGTGGCTTAGTAATGGTGAATTCTCTCAGCATTCGTTTGTCTGAAAAACACTGTATTTTTCCCTCATAGATGATGAAGCTCAGTTTTGCTGATACAAAATTCTTGTCTGATAATTGTTTTGTTTGAGGAGGCTGAAGATAGGGCCCCAATCCTTTCTAGCTTGTTCTAGGGTTTCTGCTGAGAAAACTGCTATTAATCTGATAGGTTTTCCTTTATAGGTTACCTGGTGCTTCTGTCTCACAGCTCTTAAGATTCTTTCCTTCATCTTCACTTTGGATAACCTAATGCCAATGTGTCTAGGTGAAGATCTTTTTGTGATGAATTTCTGGGTGTTCTTTGTGCTTCTGCACGCTGTCAGAGGAAATGTCTAGTGCTGAAGGCTGTTGTTCAGATTATTTTGTCCTACGTGGTTTTCCTTGATGCAGTACTCTCCCCTTTTCCTATGAATGTGGCTTCCTGTGAGTTGAACTACAATGATTGTTGTCTCTCTTCTGGATCTAGCCACCCGGTAAGTCTATCTGGTTCCAGGCTGGTACTGGGGGTTGTCTTCACAGAGTCCTGTGATATGAATCATCTATGGGTCCCTCAGCCTTGGATACCAGCACCTATTCTGGTGGAGGTGACAGCGGGTCAGGGGTTGTGCAGTGGACTCCATGAGGGTTCTTAGCTTTGATGTTTTAATGCTCTATTTTTGAGCTGGTTGGCTTCCTTCCAGGCACTTTCCAGAGAGCATCCGCTGTGGTAGCATGGGGAGGAATGGGTGGTGGGCAGAACCTTAGAACTCCCAAGATTATATGTCCTTTGTTTTCAGCTGCCAGGGTGGACAGGGAAAGGCCATTAGGTGGGGATGGGGCTAGGCATCTCTGAGCTCAGAATCTCTTTGGGTGGGCCTTGCTGCAGCTGTTGTGGGGGATGCGGATGAGATTCCCAGGTCACTGGAGTTGTGTACCTAGAAGGATTATGGCTGCCTCTGCTGAGTCATGCATGTTTTCAGGGAAGTGGGAGCAAGCTGGCAGTCACAGGCCTCACCCAGCTCCCATGAAAACTGAAGGGCTAGGCTCATTCCCATCATATTCCCCCAAAGAGCCCCAAGTTCGTTTCTAGGTGGTGGGCAAGATGGGCTTGAAAATCTGCCTCAGGCTACCACCTCCCAGCTGCAAACGAAAAGGGCATGGTTCTTCCCCTGCTTGTGGACTCTGCACACCAGATTTGCACCCTCCCCCGAGTTCTGGCCAGGAGGTTTCTCACCCTGTTCAAATTGTGAACAAAGTTCAGCTAGACATTTCCTTCTCCCTGTGGAGTTTTATCCCCTGCTCCTCTGCCACCCTCTGGATGGATCCTGGTGGCACCAGGCAGGAATGGCCTGCTTGGGGAGCCAGCGAGCTCCCAGGGCCTTTCTGCTGCTTCCTCTACCCCTTTTTTCGATTGACTTTCCAAACTGACCCAGCTCCAGGTACAATCAAAAATTTCTCCCACAAACAGACCTTCAGTTTCTCCAGTGAGGGTGTGTGTTCAGGAGAGGAGGGTCTCCCTTTCCTACTTCTGCAGTTGGGGCCCTCACAATATTTGGTGTGTCTCCCAGGTCCTGCAGGAGCAGTCTGCTTCCTTCAGAGGGTCTGTGTGACCTCTTGGGATTGCTGGTTTGTTCTCGCAGTCAATCTGGAGCTAAAATTCACGATGCGAGCCTCTGCACACTGCTCTGTCCAGAGCTGCAATCTAGTCCTGCCTCCAGTCTGCCATGATGATCCAATCCTGTGTATTTTTTCTCAATATTATTAATTTTCTATATTCATTATTTCTTTCCTTCTGCTTCCTTTGACTTAACTTTTTTACTAGTTTAAGTTGGAAGCTTATGTCATTTATTTTAGATCTTTTTACATTTTGTAATTTAATCCTGTAGTGCTGTAATTTCACGCTAAACATTGCTTTAGCTGAAAACAATAAATTTTGATGTTCTATTTCATTTTCATTCTACTCAAAATGTTATAATTTCCTTTGTGATTTCTGATTTGACAAATGGTGTAGTTATAAGTATGTGGGCTTTTCCAGGTGTCTTTCTGTCATTGATTCCAAACTGAATTTTATTATTGCCCAGTAATCTGTGTGATTTCTACTTTTAAAATTTGTTTAAAGTTGGTTTTAAAGCATAGAATATAGTGCATCTTGGGGAATGCTCCACGTGCCATTGAGAATATTATGCATTCTCTCACTGTAGGGGGAGTTTTCTATAAGTGTCAATTAGATTACTTTGGGTGATAGTGTCATGCAGGTCTTCTAGTTTCTTATTAATTTTCTCACTTCTTGTTTAATCAGTTACTAAGAAAGGAGTTTTGAAGTCTAATACTATAATTTTAGATTTGTCTAGTTCTGTATTGAATTTCACTGTTTTTCATCCCATGCATTTTGGCATGCTGTTGTTAAGTTCACACATATTCAGGACAGTTACACTCTTTTGAGAATTAATTCCTTTATAATTTTATAACTTACGCCTTTCATATAAGGTAATTTATCAATATTTATTTTTTCAGCTTTCTTTTGATGATGATATAATTGTATGATTTTTCATACTTTTACTTTTTATCTACCTATGTCATTTTATTTGAAATGCATTCTTGGTAGATACCAGAGTTGAATTTTACTATTTCATCAAACCCGATAGTATCCATGTTTTAATTGGTATGTTTAGACCGCTTATAATTAATTTTGTTATTAATGTGGTTGGAGTAAAACTTACTATCATGCTATTTCTTATTTGTTCTGTCTCTTTGTTTCTTTTAACAATTTTTCTGGCTTTTTAAAGATTATTTACATATATTTGGAGATTCTATTTCATCTTCACTAATTATTATTTATGTTTTTAAAAAGAATTTTTAGTGATTTCCCTCAGGGTTACAATATTAGGTTGGTGCAAATATAATTGCAGTTTTTGCCATTACTTTCAATGTACCAACCTAATATATATCCTTAATCAGAGTATACATTAAACTCATGTTATATAGGTTCATATGTAGTCCCAATTCTGTCCTCTGATTTTTTTTTCTGCTATTAGCATATACTTTGGCATTATGTGCGCTAACTCAAAATATCTTGTTAACTATTTTCATTTTAGGAAGTCAGTAATTCTTTAAAGCAATTAAAAATAAAAATTTTATAATTATCTTTATTCTACTTTTAGCACTTTTTTATTTCTTTGTGTAGATACAAGTATTTGAATTTTTAAAATTGTTGTGGGTACATAATAGGTATATATATTCATAGGACACATGAGATATTTTGATATAGGCAAACATGCATAATAATGTCAGGGTAAATGGGGTATCAATCACCTCAAGCATTTATCTTTTTTGTGTGTGTTACAAACATTCCAATTCTACTTTTAGTTATTATAAAATGTACAATAAATTACTATTGGCTGTAGTCACCCTGTTATGCTACCAATACTGCATCTTCTTCATTCTGTTTAACCATATTTTTGAACCCATTAACTGTCCCGACTTTTCCATGGCCACTACCCTTTCCAGCCTCTGGTAAACATCCTTCTACTCTCTCCCTCCATGAATTCAATTGTTTTTATTTTTAGCTTCCACAAATGAGTAAGAATATGTGAAGTTTGTCTTTCTGTAGTTTATTTCACTTAATGATCTCCAGTTCCATTCATGTTGCAAATGACATTATCTTATTCTCTTTTATGGCTGAATAGTGAATGGATGAATTGATAAGGAATGTTTCTTTCTGTTGATCGACACTTAGGTTGCTTCCAAATCTTGGCTATTGTGAATAGTGCTGCAGTGAACATGAGAGAGCAGGTATCTCTGATATATTAGTTTCCTTTCTTTGGGGTATATGTATAGCAGTGGGATTGCTGGATCACATGGTAGTTCTATTTTTAGTTTTTTGAGAAACCTTCATACTGTTCTCTGTAGTGGCTATACTAATTTACATAACTAAGAAAAATGCACTGGAGTTCCCTTTTCTCCACATCCTTGCCAGCATTCATTATTGCCTTTCTTTTGGACAAAAGCCATTTTAACTGGGGTGAGATGATATCCCATTGTAGTTTTGACTTGCATTTATTTGATGATCAATGATATTGAGCATCTTGTTTGCCATTAGTATTTCTCCTATTTTGAGAAATGTCTATTCAGGTATTTTGCCCATTTTTAAATTAGATCATTAAAATTTTTCCTAATAGAGTTGCTTGATTTCCTTATATAGTCTGCATATCAATCTATTTTCACACAGCTGATAAAGACATACCCGAGACTGGGAAGAAAAAGATTTAATTGGACTTACAGTTCCACATGGCTGAGGGGGCCTCAGAATCATGGCAGGAGGCAAAAGGCACTTCTTTACTTGGTGGTGACAAGAGAAAAATTAGGAAGAAGAAAAGCAGAAATCCCTGATAAACCCATCAGGTCTTGTGAGACTTATTCACTGTTATGAGAATAGCACAGGAAAGACTGGACCCCATGATTCAATCATCTCTCCCTGGGTCTCTCCCACAACACGTGGGAATTCTGGGAGATAAAATTCAAGTTGATATTTGGGTGGGGACACAACCAAACCATTATGAGTCTGGTTATTAATACCTTGTCAGATGGATAGTTTGCAAATATATTCTCCCATTTTGTGGGTTGTCTCTTTGTTGATTGTTTTCTTCACTTTGCAGAAGCTTTTTAACTTGATATGATTTCATTTTGTCCATTTTTGTTTTAGTTTCCTTTGCTTGTTCAGTATTACTCAAAAAAATTCACACTGACCAATGTCTTGGAGAGTTTCTGCAATGTTTTCTAGTAGTAGTTTCACAGTTTGAGGTCTTACTTTTAAGCCTTTAATCTATTTTGATTTGATTTTTGTATATGGCAAGAGATAGGGGTCTAGTTTCATTTTTCTGCATATAGATATCCCATTTTCTCAGCACCATTTATTGAAGAGACTTTCCTTTGACCAAATGTATGTTCTTGGCATCTTTGTCAAAAGTAGCTACTCCTGCTTCTTTTGGTTTCCATTTACATGGAATATCTTTTTCTATCTTTTTATTTTCAGTCTACATCTGTCTTTATAGGTGAAGTATGTTTCCAGTAGATAATATATTATTGGGTCTTTTTTTTTTTTTTTTTTTTTCAACTTTTAAGTTCCAGGGTACATGCACAGGATGTGCAGGTTTGTTACACAGGTAAACATGTGCCATGGTAGTTTGCTGCACAGATCGACCCATCACCTATGTATTAATCTCATCATCCATTAACTATTCCTCCTGATGCTTTCCCTCCCCTCACCCCCAGGCCAAATAGGCCCCAGTGTGTGGTGTTTCCCTCCCTGTGTCCATGTGTTCTCATAATTCAGCTTCCACATTTAAGTGAGAATACCTGGTATTTGGTTTTCTGTCCCTGCATTAGTTTGCTGAAGATAATGGCTTCCAGCTTCATCCATGTCCCTGCAATGGACATGATCTCATTCCTTTCTATGGCTGCCTAGTATTCTATGTGTATATGTACTACATTTTCTTTATCCAGTCTATCATTAATGGACATTTGCATTGATTCTATGTCTTTGTTATTGTGAATACTGCTGCAGTGAACATATGTGTGCATGTAACTTTATAATAGGAGGATTTATATTCGTTTTGGTAGATACCCAGTAATGGGATTGCTGAGTCAAATGGTATTTCTGGTTCTAGGTCTTTGAGGAGTTGCCACAGTCTTTCACAATGGTTGAACTAATTTGCATTCCCACCAACAGTGTAAAGGCATTCCTATTTCTCCACAGCCTCACCAGCATGTTGTTTCTTGACTTTTTAATAATTGCCATTCTGACTGGCATGAGGTAGTATCTCATCGTGGTTTTGATTTGCATTTCTCTAGTGATCAGTGATGTTGAGATTTCCTTCATATGTAACATTCATGCTACATGTTATATATGCTTTTTTCATATAACATTAATGTTGGCTGCATGAATGTCATCTTTTGAGAAGTGTCTGTTGGATGTTATTTTTTAAAATCTATTCAGTCACTCTGTCATTTTTGGAGAATTTAATGCATTTACATTTAGTGTGATTTTTAATAAATAAGGACTTACTCCTGCTATTTTGTTGTTTGTTTTCTGGTTATTTTGTAATCTCCCTCCCTCCCTTCACCCCTCTCCCCATCCCTCCTTTCCTCTCTCCCTCCCTTCCTTCCTTCCTTTCCTTCAAGGTGATTTTCTCTGCTGGTGTTGCAACAGAAGTTAAAAAGGGAAAAATCAAATTTTCTTCCTTTCTTTTGGTATAAGCAGCTTCCCCCTTGAATCCCTCCCTGCTCCTTGCCATTGTACCCTGCTCTGCAAGTTTTTATGAGTTTATAGATTACTGTCTTCCGTAACTAGTGTCTGTAAGTCTCTGTAGCATCACGGAGGTCATGAGATGTGCTTGAGCGAGCTTAGATTGCAGCCATCTGGGCACCATAGAGGACACAAGATAAGATTGTGTAGCCATCTTGAGCAAGCCTAGATAACAGCCACTTGACCTGCATAGCAAGAGTCACATGAAAGCCTGAGTTATGAGCCCGTTACTGTTTGATAAACTGTATTTGTTCTACCTACTTTCACACCACTGCATTTTGCGCTACAGATGCATGTATAAAAATCAAGCCCTGTCTTTGTCCAGGGCTCAACCTTTTGGATGTGAATCTGCTGAGCTGCTCACCTAAATAAAATCCTCCTGTTCCACCCTATTACTCTCTCTGGTCTCCTGATTCCCGCAACAGTATGTTTTCATTTCTTGCTTTTGATTTGTTGTGTATCTGTTATAGGTTTTTTTTTTTTTTTATTTGAGGTTGCTATCAGGCTTGCAAGTAATGACTTATAACCCAGTATTTTAAACTGGTTGACAACTTAATTCTGATTGCAAAAACAAATGAGCATACTAACAAAAGAAAACTAAGAATTCTATACTTTAATCCTCCCACTTTTTAACCTTTTGTTCTTTCTATTTATATCTTATTATAGTGTCTTGAAAAGTTGTAGTTATTATTTTTGATTGGTTCATCTTTTAGTCTTTCTACTCAAAATATGAATAGTTTACACACCACAATTACAGTCTTATAATATTCTGTGTTTGTGTATTAACTCTAACTAGTGAGTTCTGTACCTTCAGATAATTTCTTATTGCTCAGCAAAAAACCTGTTTTTTTTTTTTTTTTTCCATACTGAAGAACCCTCTTTAGCATTTCTAGTGAAAGAAGTCCGGTATTAATGAAATCCCTCAACTTTTGTTTGTCTGGGAAACTATTTCTTCTTCATGTTTGAAGGATATTTTTTTGCTACATAAACTATTCTAGAATAAAAGTTATTTTTCTTTCTTCAACATCTTAAATTGTCATGCCACTTTCTCCTGTACTGTAAGTTTTTCAATGAGCAGTCTGTCCAAGTTCTTTTGTATGTGCTTCTTTTCTCTTGCTGCTCTTAGGATCCTTTCTGTATCTTTGACCTTTGGGAGTGTGATTATTAAATGTCTTGTGGTAGTCTTAGGTTAAATGCACTTGGTGTTCTATAACCTTCTTGTACTTGAATATTGTTATCTTTCTCTAGATTTGGAAAGTTCTGTGTTATTGTCCCTTTGAATAAATTTTCTACCTCAATCTCTCTCTCTGCCTCCTCTTTATAGACAATAATTTATAGGCTTACCCCTTTGAGGCTATTTTCTAGATTTTGTAGGTGTGCTTCTTTCTTATTCTTTTGTCTCCTTTGACTGTGCAATTTCAAATATCATTTCTTCAAGTGCACTAATTCTTTCTCTTGTTTGATTAATTCTTCTGTTGAGAGACTCTGATGAGAGACTTCAGTATGTCAATTGCATTTCTAAGCTCCAATATTTCTGCCTGATTTTTTTTTTTTAATTTCTTTCTTCAATTTATCTGATAGCATTCGGAATTCCTTCTGTGTTATCTTGAATTTAATTGAAATTTCTCAAAAGAGCTATTTTGAATTCTCCATCTAAAAGGTCACATATATCTGTCATTTGGGGATTGGTCCTTGGTTCCTTATTTAGTTCATTTGGTGAGGTTACATTTTCCTACATGGTCCCGAAGCTTGTGGACGTTTGCTGGTGTCTGGGCATTGAAGAGAGAGGTGTTTATTGTAGTCTGCACAGTCTCAGCTTGGTTGTAACTGTCCTTCTTGGGAAAGCTTTCAAAGTATTCTAAGAGGATTGAGTGTTGCATCTAAGTTTTTGGTCACTGTAGCTGTATCCGCATTAAGGAGCACCCGAAGCCCAGTAACACTGTAACTCTTGCTGGGTTTTAGAAGTATTGCCTTGGTGTTATTGGATAATATCTGAGAGATTTCCCTGACAGAGATTCCCCCCAAACAAATGGAGTCACTCTCTCCCTGTGCTGAGCTATGAGGAGCTGGGGAAGGGGTGACTTAAGCACTCCTGTGACCACAAGCAATGGGGCTGTGCTAGGTCAGACCAGAAGCCAGCACAGCACTGGGTCTTGGGCTCGTGGCAATCACTGCCTGACTACTGCCAGAGTTGACTCAAGGCCTGAGGGCTCCTCAGCCAGCAGGCAAAAATCCAGTCAGACTTGTGTTCTTCCCTTCAGAGTGATGAGCTACCCCCCAGCCCAGTGCAGGCCCAGAAATGCAATCTGGGAGCCAGGCCTGAAGTCAGGAGCCTTAGAAATCTACTTAGTGCTTTATTCTACTGTGGCTAAGCTGGCACCCAAGCCACAATACAAAGTCTTTCCCACTCCTCCCTTTTCTTTTCTTAAGCAATGGGAGTCTCCTCATAGCCACTCCTGCCCTAGCCCTGCAGGGAGTATTGCATGACAACTGTCAATGTTCACTCAATGCCTACAGGCTCTTCGGTTACCTTATGGTAAATTCTATCAGGTCTGGGTCTCTTTTTTTCAGAACAATGGTCTCCTCTCTGGCCCAGGGTGGGTGCAGAAATTCCATCCAGTAGCCAATGCCTGGAATCAGGGTCCCAGGAGCCTGCTTGGTGCTCTACCCCACTGTGGCTAAGCTGCAAGACAAAGTCCCCTTTACTCTTCTCTCTCATTTCATGAATCAGCAGGAGTCTCTCCCCATGACCACCAGCAGTTGAGAATGTTCTGGATCACGTCTGAAGCTAGCACATCACTGGGTCTCACCTATAGCCCATGGCAAGTAGTACCATGCAACTATTAATGTTTGTTCAATGCCAAGGGACTCTTTAGTCAGTATGTAGTGGATTCTTCCAGAACTTGATCCTTCCCTTCAAGGCAACAGGTTCCCTTCTGGCCCAGGGTGTGTCTAGAAATGTCATCTGGGAGCTAGGGCCTGGAATAGAGTCTTCATGAATCTGTTAGTGCCCTATGCTACTGAGGCTGAGCTCACATCTAAGTTGTAAGACATAGTCCCCTTACACTCCCCTCTCCTCTCGTCAAGCAGAAGGAAGGATGCCTTCTGGTCCTGCAGGTTGTACTGACTTGGGTGAGGGAGGGATGACACAAGCACTCCCTTGGCTGCCCCAGCTAGTGGCTCACTATGTCACATGCACTCCAATTCCACTGTCTCTGAGTCCCAGAATTGCACAAGGGACTTGCCCAGGAATAGCAGTCTTTGTGGCCTAGAGTGTCTTTCAAGTTTATTTAGAACCCCAGAGCTATTTACCCTGAAGTGGTGGCTGAAACTCAGGTTTTGACTGCTGGGATGGACTATTCCCTTATGGCTAGGGTTGGTCTAAATGCTTCTTCCTTGGTCACTGGTTGAATTCTACCTTGTGTTGCTTTCCACTGTGACATGCAGCACTAAATTCCAATGCAATCACTTTGCTCTCTGTCTTCCAAGCACACAGATCTCTCTCCATGCCACATGGCCACTGCTGGCGGATTAGGGAGCTGTGATGTCAGTGATTCAAGCCTCTTTCCTACCTTGTTCAGGGCCTCTTGTATTTAAAACCAGGTACTGTGATTGCTCACCTGATTTTTGGTTCTCATGAAGGTGCTTTCTTGTGTGGATAATTTTTCTATTTAATTTTCCTGCAGGGGGATGATTCCTGGAGAGTTTTATTCAGCCATCTTGCTTCACCTCCTCTAGATCCACATCTTTTATTTGTATTTTACTGCTTTGCCTGAAGAACTTTCTTTAATTTTTTGTAGTTCCGAGTAGTTCTGGCAATACTTTCACTCAGTAATTTTTGGTCTGACAAAAATCTTTTATTTTAAAAAATTTGAAATATATGTTCATTTTATATAGAATTTTAGATTAAAAATTCTTTTTCATAAGCATTTTAAAAATGTTATTCCATCATTTATCTTGCATAGATTCTGATGTAAGATCTGCTGTAATGCTAAACATTTTGTCTTTGTCTTTGGTTTGGAGAAGTTATACCTGAATATTTGTGTTTCTGTTGGCATTTTGTTTGTTTTGAAATGTATCCAATTTGTGTCCTCTGAGATCCTCAGCACATACTGTGGTATCTCATTAATTTTGGAAAAATTCTCAGTCACTATTTTTTCAAATAATTTTTCTCACTTGTGTATCTTCTCCTTCTGAGATTCCAAATAAATATTTATTAGGCCATTAAATATTATCCCGTAGCTCCCGGATACTCTCTTCCTCTTTTAATTCCTTTTTTCCTTCATGTTTCATTTTGAGTAAACGTATTGACTTGTTTTCAAGTTTATTAATTCCTCCGCTATGATGACCTGATGAGCCCATCAAAAGCATTTCTCATCTTTCATACTGTTTTTTGTTCTAGCATTTTTAAACCTTTCTTATAGTTTTCATCTCTCTACTGAAATTACCCACCTGATCATTTATGTTGTCCACCTTTTCTACTAGAGGTCTTAACCTATTCATAATAATTATTTTAAATCCTGTATTTAATAATTATAATATCTATATCATATCTGAGTCCTATTCTATTGTTTACCTCTCAACAGTATTTTTTTTCTTCTTTTCTCATCTTGTAATTTTTTGTTGAAGCTAGACAGTTTGTGTAGGACAGTAGAGACTGAGTTACGTAAAATGTGTATGCCTAGATATGAGCACCCATTTTCTTCTATAGAGTATTTAATACATTTCATCAGTAGTTAAGCTGTGTTTGGGTTTTGTTGTTTTTATGTTTATCCTCAGTATACAACACACTTCAAATTCCCCTGGCATTACCTTATGTTTAAGGTAGGGGCTGGTTTGTCTGAGATGTTTTCTTAATGTCTCCTCCATCCACAACTTTAAGCCTTACATTTGTGCTGTGCCTCAAAGATAGCTTCTCTTTATGCTCTTGACCCTCTCCAGTGGTGAATTTGCCACTTGACAGTTGACATTTGTTAACTCAGTGATGGAAAATTTGTATGTGTGGTGGTGGTAGAAGGTTGTTCTCTGTTGTGTTGTTCTGATTAACTTGAATATTAGGCAGGTACTTTGCTTCTAGGTCTTGAGGATGGGCCGCCTTAGTGAGTCTGCCTTCCTAAGCTACAAGTTGGGGCCCAACATATATTCCTGCTAAGGACTGAGAGTATTTTACTATTCTCTTTTCTTGACTGCAACGGGCTTTCACGAGGGGCCTAAGGGAACAGTCCCTTTTGCCTTTTTTCTCACTGGTTTAGGGCTTTTGTTCCATAGCAGGAATACACAAGGGTCCAGGTGGAGGTTGTGCCTTTTTTTTTTTTTTTTTTTTTTTTTTTTTTTTTGAGACTGAGTCTCTGTCACTCAGGCTGGAGTCCAGTGGCCCCATCTTGGCTCACTGCAAGCTCTGCTTCCCAGGATCACGCCATTCTCCTGTCTCAGCCTCCGAGTAGCTGGGATTACTGGCGCCTGCCACCACGTCTGGCTAATTTTTTTTTTTTCTCCTGTATTTTTAGTAGAGAAGGAGTTTCTCCATGTTAGCCAGGATGTTCTCTATCTCCTGACCTCGTGATCCACCCATCCCAGTCTCACAAAGTGCTAGGATTACAGGCGTGAGCCACTGCGTCCGGCTAACCCTGTTATTTAATACCAATTTTAGAAAATTCTCAAATGTTAAGGTGTTTGACATTGTATAGTATGTAAAAGAAGTGTATATGCATAAACAAAAATCTAATTTCAATTAATGATACAAAACTGCTACTGTTGTCTCGTGGCATCTTCCCTCAGAAAGGGAGTTATTGTGTCTCTTCACTCATTCGAGGCACCTGTCTTTCCTCAGATTTTCACTTAGTTTGTTGCCCTTTTACCGTAGCTCTCTGATTAGTGTCAGAAAAGTTGTGAACGTGGAGGTTTTCTGTTATTTTTATTACAATGGTGAGAGTGTTGCTCATTTCCACTTTCTAAATCCTAAGTAGAAGCCCAGTAACCAAAACCTATATATATATATTTTTTTAAATTTGAATCTAATGGGTTCTCATAAGAAAAAGAAATTCTCTTCTGCATTTCAAAATGTTCCTCATTTTGACCATGATAACAACACCTCCTCTCTATTGAGTATTGACCTTTGTTGAGAATTTTAGATATAGTATCTCCATTAATTATTTCTGATACACTAAGATGTAAGCTTATGAGATAAAACAATCATTTGTGTATATTTGTGTGTATGTATATGTTTGTGTGTAATTATTTTGTTACCCTTACAGCTTCTATCATTGCCCAAGAATAATTTCTTGAAAGACTAAATTATAAAGGAACATAGAGTTATGTTCCTGGGCTTAAAGACCATGCATACAAATTCCCAAACACTAAATATTTTATTTTGTGTACAATGTCTCCTAACACACCCAAGGAAATGCAAATCAAATTTTACAGGGTATTTTTCTCAGATCCTTATATATAGAACAAATTCAACCCTCAAACATTTTACACATTTCTTTTCTAATTAACATTTTAATAAAATAGAGCATTGCTTTCTTGACAACATAATTTTGAATATCAAATCTTTAGATTAAAAAATCTAACATTTCTTAGTCTATAATTTAAAACAAACCTGGACTAGCTAAATTGTAAAAAACCTATTTTTTAAATTAAACAAGTAAACATTTTGAAGAAAATTAAACTTAGTTTTTCATATTAATGTTTTACAATTCATTTTATTATAATCCAAATGCAATCTAAAATAGCCTTTAGAGAATTCAGGAAAATTTGTTGAGCAAAGATATTCATGATGGCCAGAGTTCCCTACAACTCTCAACATTGATGCTTAGCTGAGGCTACTGAGAGATTTCTGTAGGAGACCCACTTACAGAGAAATTGGGAAATTTATTATGTTTTATACATTTAATAGTGCCTTAAAATATCTATTTTTTAAACTCACAGAAAAAAAGAATTATTTCACTTTTTTTAATCATAGTATTGGGTTGTGCATTCTTTGAATGTTGGAACAATATTATTGGTGTTTTGTTTGTTTTGTCTTACAAGGGATCCTGCAAACAGATAATTAAAAATATGAGCAATCAGATGTGTGAAATAACTCCATTATTATCCCAACACTCTCAGTACATTATTCAATATTACAAGTAGGAATAAGATGAAAACAATTTTCTATTATTAGATTTTTAAGTGAAATCTACCTTGGGGTGTGTGTGTGTGTGTGTGCGTGCGCACGTGTGCGTGTGTATGTGTGTGTATATATATATACATATATATAACATTTTATGAAATACAGAAACAACTCCCAGATTGACTTACCTTTTTGACTACTCTTCTTCTTATTCTGGTAAGTTTCTAACTTTAGCCACCATCACTATCCCTTTCTTTTCTCCTTTTTCCTTTTTCTTTGAGATGGGTGAGGTTTCTCTGTCCTTTAGTATTGGGTGGTATTTGACTGAGGTCTCCAGAAGGAGATTCAGAGAAGAACGTGATCACACAGGAACTTTATTAGAAAGTGTTTCTATAGCAACACTCATGGAAAGGAAGGGGAGGAAGCAGGATTGGGTAGAAGAAAGTAAGCTGTGTTACAGTGTCAACAAAGGCCTCTACAAATCCCGTGGAGAGATCCAAAGCCTGGATAGTCTTTCAGAGTTATGAGTTGGGGTGAGGGATTTGGGTCTTAAATTCCCACGTGGATTAGTCATTGGGTGAGTTGCCTGGGGAAGTGCCTGTGTGCTTTGATGAGGTAACTCTCTTTACCAAAGTACTTCCTAAATAGGCCTGACAGTTGAAGGACGTCCACATGAAACACGCAAGTAAAAGAATAAGTTTATTCTAGAAGGGAGAATTAGATAACAGTTACAGCTTCCACAGCAGTTCACTGCCCCACTCAGAATCACATGTTTGTATCAAATCTGGGAACAGCTCCTACGGTTTCCAGGGTGGTGGGGGGAGAGAAATCCTGAGAAATTAATGAACCAAAACTGTTATGTCTTTCCTGCTCTATCATTTTTAGATTAGCTTGATCACAAGCTAGAATGTCTACTGTTCTTGGTGCCTTACCTGGTAACGTGACCCAGACCTCCATCCCTGAGAAGTCTGAGCCCTGTATGCTGTTCTCTGTCTAGCCATGGCTGCTACATTATTTTTTTTCTATTTACCATAGCAGTTATGTGCAGGAATGCAAAGTGGCGTCCAACTAGATTACCTTAGTTGAAACATATTTCTCCCTGTCCCCTTGTGTAACAGCAGCCCTACTTTGTTATCAAGATCAACTATTCCTTCTGTGATGGTGATTCTTCTTGCTGATTCCTGGTCTCTCGGTATAAGGAAACCAAAATGACAACAATCCCTATTCATAAAAATATCAGATATCCCAGTGCTGGAACACGACCCGGTAGCAACTGATCTTTATAGTTAAATGGAACTATTTTTGTGTCCCCTGATTGAAGTGTTTCCTCTTTGGGAAGGAGGACTTATAAACTTTCATAGTTCACAGTTGTAGAAATGGAAAACACAAATTCCCCAAAAGTGTCACTAGCAGTGATAGCAGAGTATCCCCTCTCCCTAGCACTTAGATTCTGGGTCCAAGTATTCTATCCCTTAAAGATATAGCACCATATAAAATCCAATGATTTAGAATGCCCTGCATCCTGGAACATGGCACCCCATCCTCCCAAGTTACCCTAAGCTGGTGCTCCAACTATGCTTTTACCATCTCTTTCCATCACTTTATTAGCCAGAGCTTATGGGTAGGATAGTACATGATATAACCAACAAATCTCATGGTCTCTGCTCACACCTTTGCTCTGCATGTCCTTTGCTATAAAGTAGTTCTGTGCTGCTGGTGGATTAGTTTTTACAGCCTCAGATAGTGCTGATGGCTACAAACCTGAAGTCAGACAATACAAACCTATAATGAGACTATAAGTATATTCCTATCAAAATAAACCATTGCCACTTCCTAGGTAGAAAGGGTCCAGTGTAGTCAGTATGCTGCCAAAAGGAGGGTTTGTGCCACATTGAGGCTCATCATTGTTTTCCATTGCTGACTTGAATATTCAGCAATGGCAGTACTTAGTCTACTGCTGTAAATAGGAGCTCAACCTCCATTCCCACCACTATGGCTTGCAAGTATGCATCTATTGTTCCAGCACTGGGATATCTGATGAAGGATGTTAGCTGAGGTCACTGGTTGATAGTTTTGTTGACCTGGTCATTTGGTTCCTATTATCTTTGTACACAGTGCAGGTGACCAGCTGTATTGCCTAAAGCTCTACTCCGTGGAAAGATTTTTTCTCACTATCTTCTTTCAAGGTTACCTTCTTTCAAGTGTAGCTTCCAGCCATTTCCAAGTTGTACCCACATACTGAGCCAACCCATTAATCAAGATTTGTTTCTGCCTCTTTTGTCAGTTGCTCACAGGTGACCCCTTCCTAGTCATTAGATATAAGTTACTTATAGGACTGAAAATTTGGGTAAAGCAGTTATCCCAAATGGCAGACAACCAACAAATTTCTGCTATCAGCAGTCCCGGCACGTAGAGGAATAAGTCATTCACTCTTGAAGAGAGAGCTTGGTGTCTCTGATATAATATATATTTGCAACATGATAATAATTCCCTAGAGTAGAAAAGTAGAATATATGACTAAGATTTACCCTAAGATGAAGATGTCATGACACTTTGTCCCATTGCACACAGAATTCAAGAGTTAAACAATTAGTAATTATTCTCAAACTGTAGTTATAATATATAGAAATCAAGTTTTCTTAGCCAGAACATTTCTCTATTAATATTCATTCTTACCAAAAGTCAAGTGCAAAAATCCAGTTTAGATGTAAAAAATTTTCTATAACTTGGTCTTAATTGATATTTCAAACTAATTTCTTAATTCAATAATTTACTCTGTTTTCATAGTCATCAAATTTATACTCATGACAAGCCTATATTTTAGATTGTACTTTTACCTACATTTTATACATGTGGCAGTGAAAGCTTAGAGAAGTTTAGTAAATTGCCTAAGGCCAAACATTTTCTTAGTGATAGAATAATCTACTATTTTTGTTTACTCCAAAATTATATTTATATGGTCATCCATGTTTGACAAATACCTTATTGATTTGGAAATGGAACTGTGGTCAAACTAACAACCAAAAAATATTTAGCTATTTAAAACACCTTGTCCTAAGGTATTAACTCATTTAACTGCCTAAGCCGTCAATCCATACCACTAGTCTTTCAATAAACTAATATGGAAAGTATTTTTATGAATAGGGATTGTTGTACTGTTTTTTAAATTCCAGAGTTCAGTAAGTAGCTGCTTATTTTATATCTTTGACTTCGTACAGTGTATCCAAAGTGAATTCCCTGCAAAATTAATAGCCTCTGAGGTGCAGAATGAGATAATAGGGGATTGTAGGACAAGAATAATAAAGCAAAGGGGTTTAGTTCAGATTTCTCAGATCTGTAAAACAAAACAAGCAAACCCAAAAATGGTATTTAGGAAGTAATAATTTCCCATGAAGTCAAAATATAGATAATATCAGTAAACACAGTGTTCAAATGATCATTGCCATATGGGACTCTGTAAACTGTAACTTTTTTTTTTTTTTAAATATTCCTTACCCAAATCACTATTGTGATTTCAATTGACAGAAGAACTATAAACTTGTAATTTCTTTTTTTTTTTTTAGATGGAGTCTCACTGTGTTGCCCAGGCTGAGTGCAGTGGTGCTATCTAGGCTCACTGCAACCTCCACTTCCTGGGTTCAAGTGATTCTCCTGCCTCAACCTCCCGAATAGCTGGGACTATAGGTGCCCACCACCATTACTGGCTAATTTTTGTATTTTTAGTAGAGATGGGGTTTCATGATATTGGCCAGGCTGATCTCAAACTCGTGACCTTGTGATCCGTCCACCTCGATCTCCAAAAAAAAAAAAAGTGCAGGGATTACAGGTGTGAGCCACTGCACCCGGCCTAATCTTGTAATTTCTAAGAGGTTCAGTTTTAGAGGATTTAACCACAGTCAGATTATGAATCATATCTTAGATCTCTTTTCCTTAGATTGGCACCTGGGTTAAGGGTGGTTTGTTGGTTTATAAGGGATGTCATAATAAAAGTGTCACAAACTGGATGATGTAATCAATAGAATTTTATTTTTTCACAGTTCTTGAGGCTAGAAATCTGAGATCAAAGTATTGGTAGGGATGGTTTCTTCTGGGGCCTCTCTCCTTGCCTTGTTGATGGCTTCTTCATGTTCAGAGAGCTCTCCCTTTGTGCCCAAATGTCTTCCTCTTATAAGGATGCCACTCATGTTGAATTAGGGCCCATGCTAGTGACCTCGTTTTAACTTAATTACCTCTTTACAGACCCTGTCTCAAAATACAGTCATATTCTGAGGAGTATTAGAGGCAGTGAAGGACTAAGGCAGTGTCACAGTCAGGCCTGCAGCCAGTGCAGTCTGCAAGATTCAAACCTTTCCCCCAAATTCCTGAAGGACTTAGAATCCCACTGAGATAGAAAGCCTATAGATAGGAGTTCAACATAGGAATTTTGGGGGGACACAAGTCAGCCTATAGCTAGTGGGAGTGCTTGTAGAAGTTGCTGGGTGATGCTGGACCTTAGTTGGTTTCTGGGCTCTCTGGCATGCCTGGAGGTGTACGTTGTCTGCTCTGCCCAGCAGCCACTCTCTAAGCTCTTAGTTATCAAATCTACATGCCTTTCTGCCAATACCGCCGCTTGTCCTACCATGAGACCTCTGGGTCTCTTGGTTCTCTATCTCGGTGGGCTTCTAAGTCTTTCAGGAGTTTGGGGAAAGGTTTGAATCTTGCAGACTGCACTGGCTGCAGGCCTGACTGTGACACTGTCTTAGTCCTTTACTGCCTCTAATACTCCAGGAAGCCATTGTTCTGCTCTCCTGTTCCGTCATGGATACTGCCTTCTTGTGAGCAGACATAGAATCCTCTTTGCTTTAAAATCTCCAAACTCGTTTATTGATTTATCATCTTCCTTTTGGAGACATTAGTACAGTCTGCTTCTCAATTGTCCTCCTTTCAATGTTCTCCTTTCACTCAAATCTTGATTTTCTTTTTTCCTCGTTATATAGCAGAAGGGGAGGTAATGGGGGAGTGAGGAATGGGCTCTCCTTAAAGATATATTATTCTACAGTCTTTTCATTCTTTCATCTAGATGTATATGTTAACTGGAAAAGTAAGAATTTTTCTCCCCTGAAAATTTGATTCCTTAAAGATTTGGTAGCCTCATGTCTTCCATACTGAATGGAGGAGTGTCTTAGTTAAAAAAGATGGGACAGGTAAAAAGCATATGTCAATATTTCCAAAAGTTATTCCTCTATGTAATGTATGTCAAAAACTTAATACTAGTAGTCAGGGTTGCAGCCCTTCTAGTAAAAATCCTGGGTGAATTTAGGCTTGTCATTTATTTGTTCTGGATCCCAGTTGCTCATGTATAAAACGGTGTAGATGATAAGAGAAGTCATTTCCAGGATTAAAATTCTATGCCTCTGTTGATATATTGAAGTTTACTCAATCTACTAAAGAACCACTTTCTATAGGTATTTTAACATGAACAAAAATGAGATGCCTATCTTATTCCAGTTTTTAATTTCATGATTGCCTGTGGGGTTTTGCCAATACTCATTTTCTTTGTTAAAGTTGCAAATGATTATATTTTTATATGACTTTCCAGGCAGTTCCACTGTCCTCAAATTTTTTCATGAACTATCATTTAAGAAAGAAATGATACATTATCAGTCCACAAAACTGACAAGGTTTCTCTTTGAGAACAACCAGATAAATAAAATTACATGTGGTCAATAATTCCAAAATCAGCTGTAAACAATTCATATTTCAAAATAGTACTTATTGAGTTACTTGTTTTGAATATCTTGGAGACCAGCCCTGCTTTTGTTGACAGTATTTCTGGGAATGTTGACATTCCAGCAGCAGCACCCATCAATTTAGGGGTAAGTGTTTGGAATATGGGACGGAGTAGGAGATTGTAACTCACCCTCTACAAAGTCTGCTAAACTGGTTTTACCTGATTCTAGTTCTTATGAGGTTTTGAAGGGAAAGCCCAAGTGTCAGCCCTGAGCAAAGTGTTAGAGTTGAACTATAAAGCCTTCAAAAAAATACAGAATTATAATTATGATGAGTGAAATTTTAAATGGTTGAAGGCTCATTTTGTATAAACATGTTGAAACACGACTTGATTTAAGCCATTTCTCTTAAATATAGCCAGAAACTTTACAATGTCAGATTTCTGATGTCATGTCTACTACTGCTATTTGCTGCCCAAACAGTTGGCAAAATTTCAATAAGAGAGTTGCCTGAGTCTGAAAGTTGTCCCTGGGAATAGAGTGGGAAAATATAATGAGACTGTGTATTATATTCTCTGGGGGTAAGCAATATAAAAATTCAATAATAGTTAACAACAAAAAGTTGGAATTTGTTGTTTGGTTTTATTTCTAAAAATAAAGTCTTGTTAAGTGAGCTTTATATTTTTCCTCATTTGGTAGGCCTGGCCAGCAAATGTCAATTAAATGGCTACTATGTTGGGCAATATCATGACTCCATGCCTCTGTCTGTGCTAGTCTTTCTGTCCAGACAGTATACACCTTCCTCAATCCTTCATCGTCTCTCTCTCTTTTCTCTACTCATTCTTTAAGATTCATCTGGAAAGTTGCTTCTGGCAGGTGACAGCTTCTCCAGACAGATTTTGTTATTTTTCTCCACTGTGTTTTCATGGTATTTTTATATCGATTTTGTAATATGCATTGTATCATGTTGTAAGAGCTCTCCTGACTGGAAACTTATCACACGTAAAGCCATGACATTTCTTGCCTTTCCCATAGTATATTGACGATAGTAAACACTGAAAGTAATGACTAAGTGAAAAACTTAAGGGTAGTTAAGTGAAAAACATAAGGGTAGTTTGCATGTCAGATCAAAGGCTTGTTTCCATATCTGCAAGAAAATACTTAGGTTTATTATGATTGTAATGTTAAGTGATTGTAGTATCTGCCTACATAGAGTCTTAAGCCTGAAAAAGAAGGTGGAACAGTAGAGTGACTTATGACAAATCAGATTTAATTTAGTTTAAACGTATTCGTGAGGGTGGGGTTTGGATAGAAACAACCCAAGAGCTTGATCCTTGAACTCGTTATAACCACAGCAACGAAAACACAATGTAAAATAAAAGTCTTACACTAAACCAACAAAACTCAGTTTAGTCCTTCCTTCTGGAAAGAACTTTAAAGATCATCCAACTTACTATTTTGCCTACCTTTTTTCTATGAAGATGGTTCAGCAGCTACCCAGGTTGACTGAGATTGACCAAAGGATGAATATCTGGGGCCCCGCATGTGCTTCCAACATCAAGGTTAACTTTCGTTGTGTGTTTTATTAGCTCAAGACCGCCTCCCACTCTTGATTTTGTGGTACTTACATGTTGTTTCTGACCTCCATAGGCTGATAAGCTTCACTGATTTACACATTAAAAAATATTGCAGAACTGATGTGTTTCTAACTTGAGTAAATCCCCTTCTTTTTTGTTCCCAGATTGCCCTAGGAACACAAACTTCTCTCCTGACTTGCTTCTGATCAGTTCCAGCCAATACACAAAACTTCTGTGGGGAAAGGGAAAGCAGAGAACTTTCCAGCATTTGCTTTAGTTTTTTTCCTCAAGAAAACACAGTGGTAGGTAAGAACTCTAGTGTCAAACTAAAGGTAAGATATTTTCTTTGCTCATTATGCTGCTTTTCAATTGAGATTCATATTCGAATTCAATAGGAGATTTCATTTGAAGAAAGAGTATTTACAGCTTCAAAATTTGAAAATCCCTAAGTAGTTGGGTTTCAGGGCATAATTTCCATTGCACTAGATGTGCAAGGTACAATAAAATGTGTCATTCCTTACATAGACTCATGTTTAGCTGTTCTATTTTCCATAGGAGATTAAATCCGTAAAATAAAGATATAATTCATACATGAGAAAATAACAGGGAAATCCTATTGTACAAGTCATATACATACATACACACACACATACACACATACACATATACATAATATATATATGTGTGTGTGTGTATATATATAATTAGAATATATTATATATAATATAATTATATATAATATATATCATAAATATATATTATATATATTATATATAATATATATATTTATAAGTATATATTTATAAATATATTATATAAAAATATATATTATATATATATAATATATTCTAATTAAATTCTCAAGCCTCACCAGAAGGCACAAACATTAAAATCCATACTTAAGGGCCAGGCGTGGTGGCTGACACCTGTAATCCTAGCACTTTGGGAGGCCGAGGTGGGCAGATCACGAGGTCAGGAGCTTGAGACCATCCTGGCTAAAACGGTGAAACCCCATCTCTACTAAAAATACAAAACATTAGTTGGGCGTGGTGACAGGCGCCTGTAGTCTCAGCTACTCAAGAGGCAGAGGCGGGAGAATGGCATGAACCCGGGAGGCAGAGCTTGCAGTGAGCCGAGATTGCGCCACTGCCCTCCAGCCTGGGAGACAGAGCAGCGAGACTCCATCTCAAAAAAAAAAAAAAAAAATTTGAATATGCTCAGAAGCAAATCTTATTCTACTCCGGAATCTAGCTTCCTTGAGGAAGTATGCTTTCTGCAATCCACTTGCAAGTGGGCTACCCCTTCCACTGGGGCCCTGCATGGGATTGTGTGTTGGCTGGGTGCCGTCATCTGTTTGGATTTCACACTAGGCACCTCCATTCTTGCCTGCTGGCCAAGCTTGGTCCTCAGTACCTGTGGGGATCTATGATGGCTGTAGAAACAGTGAGCCTACTGCCACATTTTGTCGCTTGAGCCAGGAAACCACGTTAGCACCTAGAAAAACAGAATTTCATGTAAACGTCTTCTTTGGTATTTGCTTTAATTCTTACCACCACTGGGGATAGAAAGCTTGTTATACTGACTGAAAAAAGACACTCTCAATTCTCCGTTTTCACTTCCTTTTCCTAGACTAGCCCTAATGTCTGGGTTCTCTCTTTCTGTCTCTCTTTTCTCCTTCAGCCTGAAAATAAAATACCTTCTGCCCACCCACAACACATGCAAATAGCTTTCTGGAGTAGTCATCATCCCACTGATTAGGCAAACTGATTCTAAATTAGTTTGGGCTGGGTACAACCGGAACATTCAGTTGCATTTATGTTTTTATAGCATGCTACCATTTATAAAGTGCTTTCATGTAGTCAACTCTCTTATTAACTAAAAAATACCAGGCCCTTATCTAACACCAATTTACAGATAAGGAAATTAAGGTGTAAAGAGGCCACAGAGATTGCCGAAGTCACAGAAGGAGTTAATGGTACATCTGTCACTTCAACTTAGGTCTCCTGGCACTCATAGTCAGTGATGATGATCGAATAACCTTGGCGTAGAGTGGTCTTTGAGGACTGGATTTAGTTATAGGCATTCTTCTTCCTCTTTTAGCCACATTTACTTTTTTTTTTTTTTCTTCCAACCTCTTTACACCTACCGCCTCCCCAACTTATTTTTCTTTGTGTTCAGCTGCTTAGAAACATGATTGAGGCGCTGGGCGCGGTGGCTCACGCCTGTAATCCCAACACTTTGGGAGGCTGAGATGGGCGGATCACGAGGTCAGGAGATCGAGACCATCCTGGCTAACATGGTGAAACCCCGTCTCTACTAAAAAATACAAAAAAACTAGCCGGGCGAGGTGGCGGGCACCTGTAGTCCCAGCTACTCGGGAGGCTGAGGCAGAAGAATGGCGTGAACCCGGGAGGCGGAGCTTGCAGTGAGCTGAGATCCGGTCACTGTACTCCAGCCTGGGCGACAGAGCAAGACTCCGTCTCAAAAGAAAAAGAAAAAGAAAAAAAAAAAAAAAGAAACATGATTGAGGGAAGAGGGAGAGTAGAGAGAGAAGAATCATCTGCTAAACCTGTGTTCAGATATCCCTTGAATGTTTACTTGGTAGGCTTCTAGGACCATTATGTTGCGACCTGAAAGTTTAGTTTTTGTAGTATGTAACGGGACCTCGAGAAGTGTCCTTGGGGGAGATCCCAGCTAGTAGTTACCTGTGAAACATTTGTTATTGGCAGACACGATAGCTACTGGGGGCCTGTTCCCAGCTTACTGGGAGCAGATACTGTTTCCTGGATTTCCCAAAATGCTCTGCACAGTGCTAGGCAAAATTTTAAAATGAATGATGAGAGTGGATGATGTTCACACTCTACAAGATTGGGAGGGTAAGAATACATGGCTGTGAAAATTGAACAAATAAGGGTTTTTCATTTGTTACTCATACTACCCAAAGAACTGTAGAAAAGTGTAACATAAAGGTCTTGGGAAAGAAAATTTATTATATCAGTGTATATTGCTGAAATAATAAAGTGATATATAAGATGTATTTTCATTTATTTAGAATAAACTCCCTCAGAAAACTGATATATAATTTCTATTACTTGTTTTAAATAAAAAAAAATTTGGCCAGGCATGGTGGCTCATGCCTGCAATCCCAGCACTTTGGGAGGCCAAGGCAGGTGGATCACCTGAGGTCAGAAGTTCAAGACCAGCCTGCCCAACATGGTGAAACCCCATCTCTACTAAAAATACAAAAATTAGCCTGGCGTGGTAGCATGTGCCTGTAATCCCAGCTACTCCAGAGGATGAGGCAGGAGAATCGCTTGAATTCGAGAAGCAGAGGTTGCAGTGAGCGGAGATTGCACCATTGCATTTCTGTCTGGGTAACTGAGTGAGACTCTGTCTCTAAATAAATAAATAAAATTTTTGGAGGTCTATCTATTGAAGCAAATCAATTAGCAGAATATACATTGGCCAAGATCAGCCCTCAAATTCTCATGTATCAGGCGGGCAATTTTAAGTAGGTACTGTTTACGGGACACATAGAATAAGATTTTAATTCTTATTTTGATGTTTTACTTAAATAGTTATTTAAATAAAATAATATATGCTAATTTATTATAAAAATTCAAACTATACAGAACAGTAAGGGAAGAAAAAATATTAAAAGGGCTTATCCCCAATCTGCATTTTTCTTTTTTTTCTTTTATTTTTTAAATTTATTTATTATTATTATACTTTAAGTTGTAGGGTACATGTGCATAACGTGCAGGTTTGTTACATATGTATACTTGTGCCATGTTGCTGTGCTGCACCCATCAACTCGTCATTTACATCAGGTATAACTCCCAATGCAATCCCTCCCCCCTCCCCCCTCCCCATGATAGGCCCCTGTGTGTGATGTTCCCCTTCCTGAGTCCAAGTGATCTCATTGTTCAGTTCCCACCTATGAGTGAGAACATGCGGTGTTTGGTTTTCTGTTCTTGTGATAGTTTGCTAAGAATGATGGTTTCCAGCTGCATCCATGTCCCTACAAAGGACACAAACTCATCCTTTTTGATGGCTGCATAGTATTCCATGGTGTATATGTGCCACATTTTCTTAATCCAATCTGTCACTGATGGACATTTGGGTTGATTCCAAGTCTTTGCTATTGTGAATAGTGCTGCAATAAACATACGTGTGCATGTGTCTTTATAGCAGCATAATTTATAATCCTTTGGGTATATACCCAGTAATGGGATGGCTGGGTCATATGGTACATCTAGTTCTAGATCCTTGAGGAATCGCCATACTGTTTTCCATAATGGTTGAACTAGTTTACAATCTCACCAACAGTGTAAAAGTGTTCCTATTTCTCCACATCCTCTCCAGCACCTGTTGTTTCCTGACTTTTTAATGATCGCCATTCTAACTGGTGTGAGATGGTATCTCATTGTGGTTTTGATTTGCATTTCTCTGATGGCCAGTGATGATGAGCATTTTTTCATGTGTCTGTTGGCTGTATGAATGTCTTCTTTTGAGAAATGTCTGTTCATATCGTTTGCCCACTTTTTGATGGGGTTGTTTGTTTTTTTCTTGTAAATTTGTTTGAGTTCTTTGTAGGTTCTGGATATTAGCCCTTTGTCAGATGAGTAGATTGCAAAAATTTTCTCCCATTCTGTAGGTTGCCTGTTCACTCTGATGGTAGTTTCTTTTGCTGTGCAGAAGCTCTTTAATTTAATGAGATCCCATTTGTCAATTTTGGCTTTTGCTGCCGTTGCTTTTGGTGTTTTAGACATGAAGTCTTTGCCCATGCCTATGTCCTGAATGGTACTACCTAGGTTTTTCTCTAGGATTTTTATGGTATTAGGTCTAACATTTAAGTCTCTAATCCATCTTGAATTAATTTTTATATAAGGAGTAAGGAAAGGATCCAGTTTCAGCTTTCTACTTATGGCTAGCCAATTTTCCCAGCACCATTTATTAAATAGGGAATCCTTTCCCCATTTCTTGTTTCTCTCAGGTTTGTCAAAGATCAGATGACTATAGATGTGTGGTATTATTTCTGAGGACTCTGTTCTGTTCCATTGGTCTATATCTCTGTTTTGGTACCAGTACCATGCTGTTTTGGTTACTGTAGCCTTGTAGTATAGTTTGAAGTCAGGTAGCGTGATGCCTCCAGCTTTGTTCTGTTGACTTAGGATTGTCTTGGAGATGCGGGCTCTTTTTTGGTTCCATATGAACTTTAAAGCAGTTTTTTCCAATTCTGTGAAGAAACTCATTGGTAGCTTGATGGGGATGGCATTGAATCCATAAATTACCTTGGGCAGTATGGCCATTTTCACGATATTGATTCTTCCTATCCACGAGCATGGTATGTTCTTCCATTTGTTTGTGTCCTCTTTTATTTCACTGAGCAGTGGTTTGTAGTTCTCCTTGAAGAGGTCCTTTACATCCCTTGTAAGTTGGTTTCCTAGGTATTTTATTCTCTTTGAAGCAATTGTGAATGGAAGTTCATTCCTGATTTGGCTCTCTGTTTGTCTGTTACTGGTGTATAAGAATGCTTGTGATTTTTGCACATTAATTTTGTATCCTGAGACTTTGCTGAAGTTGCTTATCAGCTTAAGGAGATTTTGGGCTGAGACAATGGGGTTTTCTAAATATACAATCATGTCATCTGCAAACAGGGACAGTTTGACTTCTTCTTTTCCTAACTGAATACCCTTGATTTCTTTCTCTTGCCTAATTGCCCTAGCCAGAACTTCCAACACTATGTTGAATAGGAGTGGTGAGAGAGGGCATCCCTGTCTTGTGCCAGTTTTCAAAGGGAATTTTTCCAGTTTTTGCCCATTCAGTATGATATTGGCTGTGGGTTTGTCATAAATAGCTGTTATTATTTTGAGGTACGTTCCATCAATACCGAATTTATTGAGCGTTTTTAGCATGAAGGGCTGTTGAATTTTGTCAAAAGCCTTTTCTGCATCTATTGAGATAATCAGGTGGTTCTTGTCTTTGGTTCTGTTTATATGCTGGATTATGTTTATTGATTTGCGAATGTTGAACCAGCCTTGCATCCCAGCGATGAAGCCCACTTGATCATGGTGGATAAGCTTTTTGATGTGTTGCTGAATCCGGTTTGCCAGTATTTTATTGAGGATTTTTGCATCGATGTTCATCAGGGATATTGGTCTAAAATTCTCTTTTTTTGTTGTGTCTCTGCCAGGCTTTGGTATCAGGATGATGTTGGCCTCATAAAATGAGTTAGGGAGGATTCCCTCTTTTTCTATTGATTGGAATAGTTTCAGAAGGAATGGTACCAACTCCTCCTTGTACCTCTGGTAGAATTCAGCTGTGAATCCATCTGGTCCTGGACTTTTTTTGGTTGGGAGGCTATTAATTATTGCCTCAATTTCAGAGCCTGCTATTGGTCTATTCAGGGATTCAACTTCTTCCTGGTTTAGTCTTGGAAGAGTGTAAGTGTCCAGGAAATTATCCATTTCTTCTAGATTTTCCAGTTTATTTGCGTAGAGGTGTTTATAGTATTCTCTGATGGTAGTTTGTATTTCTGTGGGGTCGGTGGTGATATCCCCTTTATCATTTTTAATTGCGTCGATTTGATTCTTCTCTCTTTTCTTCTTTATTAGTCTTGCTAGTGGTCTGTCAATTTTGTTGATCTTTTCAAAAAACCAACTCCTGGATTCATTGATTTTTTGGAGAGTTTTTTGTGTCTCTATCTCCTTCAGTTCTGCTCTGATCTTAGTTATTTCTAGCCTTCTGCTAGCTTTCGAATGTGTTTGCTCTTGCTTCTCTAGTTCTTTTAATTGCGATGTTAGAGTGTCAATTTTAGATCTTTCCTGCTTTCTCTTGTGGGCATTTAGTGCTATAAATTTCCCTCTACACACTGCTTTAAATGTGTCCCAGAGATTCTGGTATGTTGTATCTTTGTTCTCATTGGTTTCAAAGAACATCTTTATTTCTGCCTTCATTTCGTTATGTACCCAGTAGTCATTCAGGAGCAGGTTGTTCAGTTTCCATGTAGTTGAGCGGTTTTGATTGAGTTTCTTAGTCCTGAGTTCTAGTTTGATTGCACTGTGGTCTGAGAGACAGTTTGTTATAATTTCTGTTCTTGTACATTTGCTGAGGAGTGCTTTACTTCCAATTACGTGGTCGATTTTGGAGTAAGTACGATGTGGTGCTGAGAAGAATGTATATTCTGTTGATTTGGGGTGGAGAGTTCTATAGATGTCTATTAGGTCTGCTTGCTGCAGAGATGAGTTCAATTCCTGGATATCCTTGTTAACTTTCTGTCTCGTTGATCTGTCTAATGTTGACAGTGGAGTGTTGAAGTCTCCCATTATTATTGTATGGGAGTCTAAGTCTCTTTGTAAGTCTCTAAGGACTTGCTTTATGAATCTGGGTGCTCCTGTATTGGGTGCATATATATTTAGGATAGTTAGCTCTTCCTGTTGAATTGATCCCTTTACCATTATGTAATGGCCTTCTTTGTCTCTTTTGATCTTTGATGGTTTAAAGTCTGTTTTATCAGAGACTAGTATTGCAACCCCCACTTTTTTTGTTCTCCATTTGCTTGGTAAATCTTCCTCTATCCCTTTATTTTGAGCCTATGTATGTCTCTGCGTGTGAGATGGGTCTCCTGAATACAGCAGACTGATGGGTCTTGACTCTTTATCCAGTTTGCCAGTCTGTGTCTTTTAATTGGAGCATTTAGTCCATTTACATTTAAGGTTAAGATTGTTATGTGTGAACTTGATCCTGCCATTATGATATTAACTGGTTATTTTGCTCGTTAGTTGATGCAGTTTCTTCCTAGCCTCGATGGTCTTTACATTTTGGCATGTTTCTGCAATGGCTGGTACCGGTTGTTCCTTTCCATGTTTAGTGCTTCCTTCAGGGTCTCTTGTAGGGCAGGCCTAGTGGTGACAAAATCTCTAAGCATTTGCTTATCTGTAAAGGATTTTATTTCTCCTTCACTTATGAAACTTAGTTTGGCTGGATATGAAATTCTGGGTTTAAAATTCTTTTCTTTAAGAATGTTGAATATTGGCCCCCACTCTCTTCTGGCTTGGAGAGTTTCTGCCGAGAGATCTGCTGTTAGTCTGATGGGCTTCCCTTTGTGGGTAACCCGACCTTTCTCTCTGGCTGCCCTTAAGATTTTTTCCTTCATTTCAACTTTGGTGAATCTGGCAATTATGTGTCTTGGAGTTGCTCTTCTCGAGGAGTATCTTTGTGGCCTTCTCTGTATTTCCTGGATTTGAATGTTGGCCTGCCCTACTAGGTTGGGGAAGTTCTCCTGGATGATATCCTGAAGAGTGTTTTCCAACTTGGTTCCATTTTCCCCCTCACTTTCAGGCACCCCAATCAGACGTAGATTTGGTCTTTTTACATAATCCCATACTTCTTGCAGGCTTTGTTCATTTCTTTTTCTTCTTTTTTCTTTTGGTTTCTCTTCTCGCTTCATTTCATTCATTTGATCCTCAATCGCAGATACTCTTTCTTCCAGTTGATCGAGTCGGTTACTGAAGCTTGTGCATTTGTCACGTATTTCTCGTGTCATGGTTTTCATCTCTTTCATTTCGTTTATGACCTTCTCTGCATTAATTACTCTAGCCATCAATTCTTCCACTTTTTTTTCAAGATATTTAGTTTCTTTGCGCTGGGTACGTAATTCCTCCTTTAGCTCTGAGAAATTTGATGGACTGAAGCCTTCTTATCTCATCTCGTCAAAGTCATTCTCCGTCCAGCTTTGATCCGTTGCTGGTGATGAGCTGCGCTCCTTTGCCGGGGGAGATGCCCTCTTATTTTTTGAATTTCCAGCTTTTCTGCCCTGCTTTTTCCCCATCTTTGTGGTTTTATCTGCCTCTGGTCTTTGATGATGATGATGTACTGATGGGGTTTTGGTGTAGGTGTCCTTCCTGTTTGATAGTTTTCCTTCTAACAGTCAGGACCCTCAGCTGTAGGTCTGTTGGAGATTGCTTGAGGTCCACTCCAGACCCTGTTTGCCTGGGTATCAGCAGCAGAGGTTGCAGAAGATAGAATATTTCTGAGCAGCGAGTGTACCTGTCTGATTCTTGCTTTGGAAGCTTCCTCTCAGGGGTGTACTCCACCCTGTGAGGTGTGGGGTGTCAGACTGCCCCTAGTGGGGGATGTCTCCCAGTTAGGCTACTCAGGGGTCAGGGACCCACTTGAGCAGGGAGTCTGTCCCTTCTCAGATCTCAACCTCCGTGTTGGGAGATCCACTGCTCTCTTCAAAGCTGTCAGAGAGAGTCGTTTGCATCTGCAGAGGCTTCTGCTGTGTTTGTTATTGTTTACTGTGCCCTGTCCCCAGAGGTGGAGTCTACAGAGACAGGCAGGTTTCCTTGAGCTGCTGTGAGCTCCACCCAGTTCGAGCTTCCCAGCAGCTTTGTTTACCTACTTAAGCCTCAGCAATGGCGGGTGCCCCTCCCCCAGCCTCGCTGCTGCCTTGCCGGTAGATCACAGACTGCTGTGCTAGCAATGAGGGAGGCTCCGTGGGTGTGGGACCCTCCCGGCCAGGTGTGGGATATGATCTCCTGGTGTGCCTGTTTGCTTAAAGCGCAGTATTGGGGTGGGAGTTACCCGATTTTCCAGGTGTTGTGTGTCTCAGTTCCCCTGGCTAGGAAAAGGGATTCCCTTCCCCCTTGCGCTTCCCAGGTGAGGCAATGCCTCGCCCTGCTTCAGCTTTCGCTGGTCGGGCTGCAGCAGCTGACCAGCACCGATCGTCCAACACTCCCCAGTGAGATGAACCCAGTACCTCAGTTGAAAATGCAGAAATCACCAGTCTTCTGTGTGGCTCACGCTGGGAGTTGGAGACTGGAGCTGTTCCTATTCGGCCATCTTGCTCCGCCCCCCTCTTTTTTTTTTTGTTTTTGAGACAGTCTTGCTCTGTTGCCCAGGCTGAAATGCAATGGTGCAATCTCGGCTCACTGCAAACTCCGCCTCCTAGATTCAAGAAATTCTCTGCCTCAGTCTCCCTAGTAGCTGGGATTACAGGTGCCTGCCACCACGCCCAGCTAATTTTTATATTTTTAGTAGAAACAGGGTTTCACCATCTTGGCCAGACTGGTCTTGAACTCCTGACCTTGTGATCCACTCGCCTCGGTCTCCCAAAGTGCTGGGATTACAGGCGTAAGCCACTGCGCCTGGCCCAGTCTACAGTTTTCTAAATGGAAGATTTTAGTGAGAATTCAGAGGATTTTGTAGTCATTCCTGTTTTCAGTGTTGTTTTGGGGAGCAAGGGAGCTAACAACTATCACATTAGAGTTCTCTGTTTCATTCTTTAACTTTGCTTTTTGAGATTTATGGCTTCACTTTGTTCTTGCGTCCTTATTCGGTTGCTGCTTATAAAGATTTTTTTTCTCTTCTCCATTTAAAGCTATTTTGTTCATTTTATTAGTCTGAGGGAGGGTGATGTTATGGTGCTGCATAGTTTGTTTGTTTTATTTTGTTTGGTAACTCAAAAACTCGTGTTTGGCTTGCAAAGGTAAAATATAAAGTGGACCAATGTTTCCAGTATCAATTTTGACACTGTGTTTTGCTTCTTCAAGATTTGAGATTAACTTGGAATGTTTGTATAAATAAAGGAAAAATGTTACATTCTGAGTTAATCAAGTTCTGATCAGCTGGAAGAATTAATAAAACCAATCTCTGAACTGCATTGTCATCTTGAAAAACAATGAGTTTTCAGAGTTTAACCAATCCATGCATTCTATGCATATGCACACATGTCTGTGTAAAGAGTTTATGTGTCACATGTTTCTAGGGGAGGTACTACCCACATTTCCCTTTGGTGAAGGACTTGTTGCCCCAGCATCTAGGTGTGCTCTCAGCCCTTCCGAAATTGCCTCACCTGCTGAGAGCTATCAAAGTCACACTGCTTTCCCAGTCTGCCACATCCGGTGGCTGATCAACATGGGAGAATAAAAGTCTGACCCTTTGACCCACTGAAGGACCACTCTGGCTTCAGAACTCTTCATAGGGTCGGTAAAACCTGTCATTAGGCCTGCTGCTCTGCCCACTCTAGCTTTCCTCCCCTCTCTTTACAGGTGTTGATCCCAAGGGAACTCTCTAATAAACAGTTTATTAGAGATGCCAATAAACTAAACCTCGCTCTCAGAATCTGCCTTGGAAAACCTGATCAGTGACAAAAACATATTGTGTGCTTTCCTCTCAACACCCAGTTTCTCTGTCTCCCACTGTGTAGCAGCATTTCATTTGGTGAGATTAGCTCAACACTTAGCATTGGGGTGAATCCTTTATCTAAACCAGTCAGGGTATTTCTATCTACATAGCAATAGCCAAATGTTCAGATAATCCAGGGTTAGTAAGTGAGCATGTTACAGTTGCCTGATCACGGACATTGATTCAGGGAGAGTCCAAAGAGTGTGAATTTTAGGACTTTGGTGATTGTAGAAATTAATGCTGCTTGCTTGCTCTTGAGATATGAACAATATTGCCCCCAATAGCTTCTAGTCTCCATCTTCCGACAATGTTGGAAAACAGCCTGAAGAAGATGCTAGCACACAAAGAAAAGATTAACTGAAAGAAATATTCAGAAAATAAGCTAGGTCCAGATGGAACTATGCCGGAATCCTGTCCTGCCAGCATGGGTGCAAATGATTCATGAGGATGGCAACCTTTTCTCCTAACAAACAGCATTTCAGAAATAGCAAATTAAACGGCTCTGTGTGCTCTCAAAGGTTAATTGAGAAAGTGGAATTTTTAACCTAACTATGAGCTGGTTAAGGGAAAAAACCTCGTAATGTTCGGAATAATCCTTGTTGCCCTATTATGTGAAAGTCAGACCTACATAAAGAAGCACAAATATAATTGGATATAATAGATATCTCAAGCAGTTTGGCCACATATATTTGTTGTATATTGGTCTTAATTGTATTGCTTTTAGCTTGGAGCCATTGCAAATGCTTAGTAATTATATTAGTGATGCAATGGAAATTTTTTTTCATTCTTTCTCTTTTATCCACTAAAGTAAATTAATGGCTAGGGAGAAAAAAGGTTTAACACAATATGGGTTCCTTAATGGTAATTCCTTTCTAGTTCAGTGACACTAGGAAAATGCAGTATGTGTTGTTTTCTTTCTCAATTGAATTTTGCTTGAGGGGAAATTTAGTATTGAGTTTTTATTTAAAGGAATGTGGAACATGGATATAGGTGTAAGACTTTGGTCACTTTGTGGGTACATTTTGCAGTATTGTATTTTTAATTTTATTCTGTTTCATTTAGTGTAAGAAAAAATGTACACATGCAGATGAAAAACACTGGCAGCTTTAGTGATATTCATCTAACAAAATGAGTATGGTATTTCTGGAGATCTAGCTCAAAATTATGTATATAAATGAACAAAGGACAGCAAATAAGACCAAAAGTAGCAAGAGGGTAAAAATATTCATTTATTCTTGAGGTATGCACGTGTGTGTATATATTTTACATATATATATAATATAAAATTCAGCAAAAATGATTCCTTGATGAACTAAAATCGGAGAGAAGCAAAAACTCTTGCCCATTGGTGATTCAACAGACTGCAAATAACTTCTCCGCAGTACACTTGGGAATTTATAAGAAAATGGTTTCAACGATTTTCTGAATGAAATCCCATGTAAACTCTGACATGGCAAGGGAGAATCTAAAATGTACTGAATATTACCCCGAAAAGCTTAAGAGTATGTGAAATGTAAAGTTTTTAAATACCTTACCTTGATATAGTTTATTTTGTTTTTAGAGGAAGAAGTCTGGTTTGCCAGAGGGAAAATAGAAACTAGGTGGTATTACTACTTTAGAAGTTTTTCTTTTGTTCAGTTGCATTTTGTTTGCAGTTCCTAATAATAGCATTTTTTTTCAAATAAAAAAGGAATGCACAATGTATTGGATGGTAAATTTTCTGATAACATTAATTGATAAAAATTACTTAGGAAACTTAATTTACATTTTATATCAATTTCAGACCACTCTAGGCAATGGAAACAGAAAAGATAATGTAAAATTTCTACCACAGAGGCAATTGCACTATTACAGTGTTAAATATTGAGTGTATATTCTAGGTTAACCAATAAGAAAGTAATATAAAAGTGAACGAAAGGAAAGATAATTGTTTGCTGGCTTAATATATAGAAGTTTTAATCTAATTAGTTAAAATTACTCAGTGGTTTTTTACTTCTTATGAAATAAATTCCCAAGTCTATCACTTGACATTTAACCTGTCTCAAGTATTCCCAACCTAATCTTCCAAACATATCTGCTTCCACAGATCCTCCTCTCTAGCCATACTAGACTACCTGTTGTTCCCCCAAACTGACCCTTATCATCTCACCACTGTGCCTTTGTTGTTTTTGTTTCTTCTCATGGGAAAAAATGTCTTCTGTTATCGCTAGTCAGAACACTTTCTTCCTTCTACAAATTCATGTAACATGTTTGCTAAGGTGAAAGAAACATTATTTTACTAAACGCTCCAGAATTCATATGAGGAAAATCTACAACTGTTCATAGAAAACAAAGAATCTTTGATAGAATAACTGAGGAAAATGGTGAGACCTTGAGGTGATAGATTTCTGGAGTTATGGAAATAGACTCATGGTTAAAATACTCTGATCAAGAATAAACAGAAAGAGAAGGAGAGAAAAGAGAAGGGAGTGTGGCAGGGGTGTGTGGCAGGATGTGGGACTGATAGAAGAGAAAATAAATGCATGTAAAACATGGCAGATTTGTGTTAGAAATTTTAAAAGCTGGCATATCTGATATCCTATTTTAAATTATGTTTCTGTGATATTCAAATGTGTAAATTCAAGAGATTCTACTATACATAAAAGGCATTTTGAATGTTTCCTTTGTCTTTTATTTTGAAATAGAAAGAGTATAAAGTCTATATTTGTTTAAATGGCAATAAGGAAATTAATAAAGAGCCTTAAGATTTAATGCAAGAAGTAAAATTCATAGAGAGCAGGAAATAGGAGCTAGAGGTGGATAAAGAAGTATATTTTCCTTAAAATTTAGCCAGATTCTTAAGGTTAACATGAACTTTCCACCGGCACACACTGATAGAATTGCTACCCCTTATTGTAGGGTGACTGTCTTTTCTATTTGGGCTGGTATAGCAGAATACCATAGACTGCGTGGCTTATGAACAAAAGAAATTTAATTCTCTGTTTTGGAGGCCGGAAAGTCCAAAGTCAAGGTGCTTACAGATTCAGTGTCTGAGGAGAGCCCGCTTCCTCATTTATAGATGGCTGTCTTTTTGCTGCATTTTACATAGTAGAAAGCTCAGGGAGCTTTCTGGGGTCTCTTTTGTAAGAGTACTAATACCTTATGCCCTTCATGAGGGTGAGTGCTCATGACCTAATTACCTCCCAAAGACTCCACCTTCGAATACCTTCATATTGGCCGTTGGGTTTCGGAATACAAATCTTGGAAGAAAGGTTGGGGGTGGGCATAAACAGTAAGTCTCTAGCAGTGAACAACCATCTAAGTTTGCCTTTGGGCTTTCCTTTAAGCAATCAGTGTTTAAACTTGGGAAAGTCCCAGGTAAATGGAAATGAGTTGTCCACTCTTATAAGGGACAGGAAGACACCAGCTGATACCTGTGTGCCACAGGAACTGTCTCTGGCATGCTTATGGCAACTAATACATTATCTCTTGAATCGTTAGTTACCGATCTTTTTGTGAAATATGTAATAAAATGGTAAGATTACTTTTTTGGCAAAAAAAAAGGGCCCATCTGATACACACACACACACACACACACACATAAAAAATTGAAATCTATACATATTCCCAATTACCTAAAGAGTCTTTATTCTTAATAATTATCCTAGTAATGACTAAATACATGTTTGATACTCTTCTTTTGGAGTTATTCAAGTCACTGGTTCTCAACTAGTAGTGATTATGCTCTCTTTCTCCAGAGGACTTTTGTCAGTGTCTGCAGACATTGTGATTGTTGAGACTCGGGGGAATGGAGAAGCATGGCTAATGGAATCTAGTGGGTAGAAGCCAGAGATGCTGCCATACAACCTGCGATGTACAAGACAGCCTTCTACAACAAAGAATGATCCAACCCAAAATGTTAATAATGCCTTGATTAGAAAAATCCTGACTTATTAGACCTTGAATGTATTTTTCTACCCTAGTGTTGGCAAATGTTTGACTCGACATGAGGATTTGATAGTTGAAAACCACAAAAATTGTAGGAGGAGGTGACACTTTGAAAGCCTGTTTTAAATACTCTCTCCATGCCAAACACATCAATGTGAGGTGAAATAATTTTTGAAACATCAAAATAAATATCTATAAACAATATAAATACCTTTATGGACCAAAAGTGGAATAGAAACGCCACACTGTAGCCTGAGCTGGAGGCATCTAGCTTCAAAAGCAAACAAAGGCAGCCAGAGTTTGGGAGAAAACAAAACAAAATCCAAAATGCCCCATCCCAGGGGATCCAAGCCAGACTCAGCTTCTGAAATCACTGAGGGCTTATTGTAGCATTCCATTAGAAAGAATAAAAAGCTTCTTACTATCACTCTGAGTTATAGCTTTCATAAGGATCTATATTAATGTCAATATAACCTAGATTATGATATTGACAAGCAGCTCCAAAATCTACTCGTTTAAAAATGACAAAAGTTGATTTTATGCCCAGTTACATATGCATCAGAGGCTGATAAGGAGTCTTCACTCATTGTGGTTTGTGTTCATTTTAGACTAAGGTTGATGTAGAAGCCTCTACCTTTATATGTGCTGACATCTGCTTTAAGATAAAAGGGCTCTAGAGAGTCTCACATTAGCTACTGTGTGCTCGGTAGTGAAACACCACTTTAGTCTGGAAGTCATCGGCTAACACTGGTAACATGGTCTCAGGGAGTACTATTCTATCATGTTGCTGGAAAGAGGGTTACTGCTTTAGTGAATGCCACAGGCGCTTTTTCTAAAGCTCTGAGAAGTATGAAAAGCTAAGAACCAGGTGTACCAAGGTGCTTGTTTCAACGACTGGGTCTGTGTTAACTCCTATTTTATAATAGGATAGAAGCTTAGAGCTATCAATATGAGATCTTGTTATAATGTGGAGGTTTTGGTGAGGCCAGGATGACTACTTATTAATATAAATGTGGAGAAGAATGAAGAGAAAAAATATCCCACACTTAAGATCAGCCTGCAACCTATCATCTCAAGCCACATGATGAAACTCAGTAATATTTCCAGTTCTCCTTCTTCTGAACGAATGGTAAGATTGCACAACATTGGTATCATGTAGTTAGGGCTGGAATGTGAGGAGTAAAATGATGTGTGTCACTTTCAGGTCACTATCAGATCTCCCCATGTTTCCTTCTTTCCACCGTAGAAGCAGGTATATTCCAAATATTCTAGACTCCAACAGGCTGGCGGCTGAGTGAAGATCACATAGAGTGGATGCCTCTGTAGATCTAAGATGGACAAATGTCTTAGATGAGTGATCCTACCTACATTTTAATCCACTGAGGTTCTGTTGTTATACAGCCAAGATCACTGCATGTCCTGAGGGACACAGTAGGTATTCAAGTATTGAGTCACAGAAACTGATACCCCAAAACATGGTGTTTTGCAGCCTCAATGTCTCTGTGATCCCATACCTCCTGTTTTTCAGTGCTCTATCTCTCCCACAGCACAGGATGATAATCTCTAAAGATTTTTATCTGTCTGAAATTTGGACCTACCAAAGCAGAATATGATTACCTTTTGTTCTACCCCTGAGTTTTCATTAACTGAATTCATATCACAGGAAGACTGCAGTCTGTCGACAAACCTGGGCAGATTTTTGCCACAAACCATTGTCTGCTCTGTGGGCCCAATAGACTTAGTCCCAGGTGATTGTATGTTCTTCAAGCTCATTGAATTCCAATAAAAATCATTTGTTACCCCTGCCTAAAGTCATTCACACTTCCCTATTTCTGTTTCTCCTAAGAATGGGGAACATAACCATCTGTACCTCATTGCCTGGTAGAGCAATTGCTCTGTGCTTCTCCTCCATAAACGTTAATACATTTATATGCATTTTCTCCTATTAATGTGTCTTTTATCAGTTGATTTTCAGTGAACCTCCGGAGGATGGAGGGGAAGTTTTTCCTTGGCTCCTGCACAAGGTGTATTTATTGAATGCTTAGTGCATTTTAAACCTAATGAATGTTAAGCTAGACTTTTTTTTTTTTTTTGAGACAGGGTCTTGCTATATTGTCCAGGCTGGTCTTGAACTCCTGGGTTCAAGCAATCCTCTCAAGTAACTGGGACTACAGGTGTGCCCCTTTGCACCTGCTCCAAGCTGGAATTTTCTGAAGAGTGTTGGTTATGAATTAGTGAAGATCATGATAGAGGACATTCCAGGCTCTATAAACAATGGAGGTAGAGTGCTAACACAGTGTATTTACCTGGCGGCACAACTGAAGATGTTTTGCTTGAGTGTGGAGGTGAAGTTCAGCTGGGAAGGAAATTCCATGGGAAAAGTTATAAAATGTAAATTACAACAGTTAATTTGTGTTAATAGGGCATCAGTTAATGAAGGACATTTGGTTCTAGTTCGAAGAATTTGATTCCTGCCATCTTGAGATTCTTGCTATCTAGTTCTTATGAGGTGAATGTCATATAAATGCTAGTTTTCAGTCTTTTTGAAATGATTATTAATGTAGTAGCCACATTTAGAATAATTTAAGATGAGGAGACGTAAACTAAAACTATTATTATAATAAGCATAGTTTAGGTATTGATAGTGGTAATGGTATAGGAGTACATTCGAGAGTGACTGACCAAAAGGGAATATTAACAGCATATTTTGATTACTATGTATAAGAGAATTGGGGGCACAGGCTAAAGAAAATAAATCTAAGTCAGAATGAAGGTGACACACTTGAGCGATGACTAGGGTGTTTTGTTTACAGGAGAAGACAACATATTAAACTGTAGATTTTAGAGATGACTGGACATATCATGGTAATATCTGACATCCAGTTATAAATCTATGGCTCATGTGGAAAGTTAATGCTGGAGACATAGATTCATTTACAATCATTTCATTTATTCCATTGGGTTATTCATATTCACTACAAAGGCAAGCAAACATTTCAACAAGTCATGATGTTCAACAAAAGTAAGAGCAATGCCAAGTTTGTAATTATGTTGTTATATTTATCATTGACAGGCTTTACAGTTTTAGTTTAAAAAATGGCTACCATGCAGGTAAAGGAGAGATTACCAAAAAACATGGAAACTTTATCATTTACACTTCAGATTTGTTCCTTTTACCCTGCTTTAAGGAGCTTAATTTTCAGCTACAGAATTAGCTTCTGGCTGATCTAAAGAACAAATAAGAGCTTACTCTGGGAGTTAATTTTTTTTTATTAGCTCCCTCACAAGTTTTATGTTATGTGTGTACACTGTGAAGTCTAGTCATTGTAGTTGCTGCTGTTGAAAATGTTTGACTTTTTGTAATAATTCAAGAATAGACTTGTAATTATGATGACCCAGAAATAGGCTGTGTTAAATGAGTTTATATTTGATGTCAGAAATATTAAAAAGATAATATTTTTTCAGTTCATGATATTTTATCATCTTTGTTGCTATGGTTAAAAGCTAAAAAAAAAAAAAAAAAAAAAAAAAAAAAAAAGCATTACCTTTATGTAAAGTACATAATACAAAAATAGTATAGTATTAAAAGTCTTTTGAGAGAACTTAATAGCATGGAACTAATTAAGAAGCAAGACACTAATTCTTATATATTTTGTTATGCTCATAAAGGAATTAGTCTTGTACAGGCAATATAGAGTAGTCAATGCTAAAATAATTTTTATTTTCATATTTGTATTGGATCAGGACACAAAGCAATTATATTAAGATTTCAGGAATCTTGACATATGCTGTACTATCATATAGTGGATAAAATAGACATGCTAATGATAGCATTTAAGTTTTTTAAAGGTTAATCATATGCCCATTATTGAATAAATATTAGTTTTGTATGAAAAAAAGTATTTCTGATAGCATTATTGTAATTAGAAAGAGGAAATTCTTATAAGCTATAAAGTCTAAAAATTAAATAAGCTCTGCATGATTCAAATATTTAGAGTTCCTAACTCAAACATTACATTTATAAAATAAGCTCCAAAATTTTTTTTTGCCTATTGATATCATCTCTAAACAATACAGATTTAAGGGTTGCATTTTTTTGACTTTTTCTAGCACAATTAAGATGCTGCTAGATGCAGACAGACAATATTCTACACCTCTATAATCCTCTAAGAATCATCTTATTTTCACATTGTCTGAAAATATGTATGGGGGCTTTTAAGTTATTAAGAAACAAATGCTAAGTCATATCTGAAAGGAAATGCTTAAAAAAACTGATGGTTAATTTCTCATTCTATGTGGGAGAATTCTTTGTGTGTGACATGGGATGAATATTTTCTTTAGGATGAGAAACACACCAAATAATCTCAACACATTACTGGAACATTTTAACTCCACAAAACTATTTCCAAAGGGAGATCCTGAATACTGTGGAATTGGTTTTTCTCCCTTATGGGGCAAAGAAAACATTTTTCTTTTTCTTCCTCTTTTTTTTTTTTTTAACTTAATGTATTGAAAACAACATGTAAAAAGCCACACACCTTTTCTTAGTAGTATTCTCATTCTAATATCTAAAAAAAAAAAAAAATCCTAACTTTTACATGCTTCTCATAACCCTATGGAAAAATCATTATTGATTTTATATTTCAAGTATCATAGTTTAGGCTTCATTTTGTCTAAATTACAAACTTAAATAATTTTATACCAAGACAAATAACTGTGAAAGTAAAGAATTTAGCTGACTTCATAATGAGGTTCCCTATTTTGAGTTGTTAAAGCAATATGCAATTTTGTCCAAACATGACAGAAATATCTGGTTCTATTACTGAGATAAGCACCTGGATATTTACATGCAGAAGCACTCCAACTACTGCTACTTGCCATGATAATCACGTATAAATTGCCAGGACTCAAGTCTTAAAAATGTAGATGGGAGATTATCACTTATATATCAGAATTTATTGATTACGCAGTGCTTATATAGCACAATTTGAAGTATTTTAAAAATGTTAACTCATAACGACCCTAATAGATAGGTACCTTATTATCCCTATTTTAGAGAGGAGGGAAGCTGCCACTCAGTGCAGTGACTTTAGTCATTGGTTAAGTGATACAGTTAAGAACTGGCCAAGGCAAAATTTGAACTTGTCAGATCAACTCCAAAGTCTATATGGGTGTGTGTGCTGCCCCTCAGAAGAAAGCTGTAATGGATCAGGGAGCAGCACTTGCCAGAATTTGTGTTTTTAGTCATCACTTGTTAAGGCTAATGCTTGCCCCCTGCCTTTGTTTTGTGCAATACAAGGGAAAAATTGCTGTCAAACAATGTGAAAGGCTGTTTTATCTTTGATCAATGTGGAAAAGAGAATGATTTTGTCAATTTTCATTGGTTAACAAAGACCACTGGGAATGTGGTAAAGTATCTTGAGAATTCATAAGTCTAAGGTATCTACATCTCCCCCTTATTTGTGGAGGATGTGTTCTAAGACCTCCCACAGATGCCTAAAATCACAGATAGTACTGAACCCTATATATACTATGTTTTTTCTTATACAGTTAACTGGTGGGTAGCATATACAGTGTGGATACGGTGGAAAAAAAAGGGATGATTCATTTTCCAGCCTAGACAGAGTGAGCAGGTGCACATTTTCATCACACGGCTTAGAATAGTGTCCAATTTAATACTTATCAATTTCTTTTTCTGGAAGTTTATATTTAATACATTTGGACCATGGTTGACCATGGGCAACTGAAACCACTGAAGGAAAAACTACAGATAAGAGGGGATTACTATATATAGAGAGAAGTCGCTTCAAAGTAAGTGTCAAATCTTGAAATTGTAAAATTATCTAATGAAAATTAAAAAAAAATTATGAAGTCCATCATCTTGGTGCTAATCTTGATAGAATTGTATTCATCTGTAGTTGCTTATAACCCAGTGGGGAAGATGAATGATGAATTACCTTATATCTTACCACACATGTAGCATAAACTGTATACATGTACAGACTGGCACACACTCACATAGTTAACGCAATGGTTTTCAGTTTACTTTTATGGGAAAATTCTGTGACAGAAGCTTCATTCTTGTGAATATATTACATTGAGTGTTTTGGTTACAGGGACTGCAGTTTGAATATCCATGTGGCTCTTGGATAGTTAGCAGAAAGCAAAATAATTTCCAACATCCTGGAATATTTCATGCCCTCAGCAGGCATGTTATAGGTGAAGCCATAGGCTGAATTCTTTCAAAAAATATCTCTAGATGAATCAATGATTTATACATATGGAAGTGAATAAGAACCAATTATTTCAAACATTGCATCATATATCAGGTGAATGTCATCTAGATAATTCTGCAGTTATTATACAACTCCAGCAAGCTGTTGATGTCAAAGAATATGTAATATTGTTCAACACCAAAAATTCATCATATTTTTAAAAGCAAAGTCCCTCTTCTCTGCTTGCAATGCAGTGTCTCAAAAGCATAGCTAAAGCAGGAAGGAATCCTTTTTGTTTCCCTTGGAACTGAACCATGGAAAGGGTATGACATAATGTACCAACTTGTGAAACTTGTTTCCTGGGAGACCTGAAACATATATTTCGGGATATTATACTGTACACTAAAAGGAGTATTTGCCAATGAAACAAATGGGATCCAGAAATATTTACCGGGAAAATTGAAACCTTTATTCTGAAATTAATGAGTGTGCATCATGTATATTGCTCACCAATAGAAGCAGGTATGGGAAAGAGTAGTTAGAAGGAGGGGTATGGATATGGTGCTGCAGGAAAGATCACAATTTCCTGCTTGTTTCTCAGTTTGAAAGTTACTCTTCTAATTGTCACAGCATCTTGTTACAAAGCAGAAGCAGTTGCTGAAGAAATGTATGCCCTAAAATTAGAGAAACATGGAGAATTTGAGGACCACACAAATAGAGAGAGAATAGTGATTTCTGAGCTTAGAAATATGTAGTGACAGGCATTTTGCAAAGAAAATTGGAAGAAGTCATTTCCCACCCACCCTTAAGAATAGCATTAATAGAATCTGGTATTAATACACACAACTGGAAAACTTGTAAAACTTAAGAAAATGAAGAATTCTGCCCAAAGATCCTTCACATATCAACATCAGGATGAGAGAGTGACTTTAAACTTACTAAGGAGCAAATCAGAAATCAGAACTCCGGTCTATCATCTGAAGTTCATGATATACAATTTTTATTATATAAATTCTACCATAAAATCTAGTTCTCTCTTTAATATGTGGAATCTTTTCATTGTTGCTCAGATGGCATATTCAGAAGAGATAATTGGACACAGTTTTACAAAGGATCTATTTATAAAGTATGGCAAGGGCCAGGGAAAACAAGCAGTGAATAGTAAGCAATCTAGCACTACTAACAGCTGGACAGTGAAGGTAGCAGTTACCAGAATCCACTCGTTGGAAAAAGTATCTGTAGGAGAGTGGCCACCCAGCAAGAGGAATGCTCTTAGTTAAAGTCAGCTGAGGGAAGACAATACATAGCCAAGGGGAAAATTACCCAACATGTCTCTCTGGTCTTTTACATGTGCCTCCTGTGATGTGCCGACGTGTGTCCCCCAAAATTTGTATGTTGAGGTCCTAATCCTCAGTACTTGTATTTGGAGATACGGTCTTTAAAGAAGTAACTGGAAATAAGGCCCTTAGGGTGAGCCCTAATCCAATATGGCTGGTGCTCTTATAAGTAGGGGAGATTAGGACACAGGCACACACAGAAGAAGACCATATAAGACAATCAGAAGATATCCCACTACAAGCCAAGGAGACAGGCCTCAGAAAAACATCAACGCTGCCAACAACTTGATCTCAGATTTCTAGCCCCCAAAACTGTAAGAAAATAAACTTTTATTATGTAAGCCACCCAATCTGTTGTACTTTCTTACGGCAGGATAGCAATACTCTCCCATTACACAAACCCGAACTGAAGCCAAACAGAAAGGAACTTGGTTGAAACAGTAAATGGCAGTCAGCATGCTCAGTGCCAGAAAGAAGCCGGAGAAGGTTAGGAATCAACCTGGAGGGGGAAAAAATATTGAGCACATTCAAGAATTTTTGTAGTTTTCAAGTATAGAATTACAGTAAGGTAGCTGTGAAATCCCATGAGGTCAAGAGTCAGGTGCTCAGCATATGCAGACCCAGTTATCAACAACTTTTATATAAAACTTGCTTGTCTAAGACTTATGTCTTCATAGGTGTGCTTCTACATTCAAGGGACTTATTCTATCCCCTCTGCAAAACTAGAATTCTGAAAAAAAAAAAAAAAAAAAAAAAAAAAAACTTCTGGTTCTGAAATTATTTTTTACTTCTAAAAACTTTTTATTTATTTGTAATGAACAAATAATAATTGGAGATACAATGTGATGTTTTGATACATGGACACGCTGTGTATTGATTAAATGAAGTAATTTGCATATCCATCATATCAAACATTTATCATGTATTTGTGATTGGAACATATAAAATCCTCTCTTCTAGCTATTTTGAAATATATCTTATTGACTATTTTGTCCTTCCTTCCTTCCTTCCTTCCTTCCTTCCTTCCTTCCTTCCTTCCTTTTTTTTTCCTTTTTTTTTTTCTTTTTTGAGACAGAGTCTTGCTTTGTCACCCAGGCTGTAGTGGAGTGGCATAATCTCGGCTCACTGCAACCTCTGCCTCCCAGGTTCAAGTGATTCTCCTGCCTCAACCTCCCGAGCAGCTGGGATTACAGGCGTGTGACCCCATGCCTGGCTAATTTTTGTATTTTCAGTATGATGGGATTTCACCCGGTTGATCAGGCTGGACTCAGACTCCTGACCTCAGGTGATCCAGCCTCCTTGGCCTCCCAAAGTGCTGGGATTACAGGCATGAGCCACCACACCCGGCCTATTTATCCTTTATAATTGCAACTTTGTATCTGCTGACTATCCTCTCCTCATCTTCCCCTTCCTCCTACCTTTCCCCAGTCTCTAGTAACCACAGTTATAGTCATTACTTCTATGAGATCAACTTTTTCAGATTCTGCATATGAGTGAGAACATGTGGTATTTGTCTTTCTGTGCCTGACTTATTTCACTTACATAATATCCTCCAGGTTCATCCATGTTGTCACAAATAACAGAATTTTGTTCTTTCTTATGTCTGAATAATATTCCATCATGCATCTGTTTTTCAGGGGTTATTTTATTGATTGATTGATTGATTGAGACAGGGTCTCACTGTGTTGCCAAAGCTGAAGTGTAGTGGCACAATCTCAGTTCACTGCAGCCATGACTCCTCAGGCTCAAACAATCCTCCTGTCTCAGTCTCCTGAGTAGCTGGGGACCACAGTGACGTGCTACCCAGCCTGGCTAAATTTTGTATTTTTGTAGAGATGGGGTTGCATCATGTTGTCCAGGCTGATCTCAAACCCCTGGGCTCAAGCAATCCACCTATATTGGCCCCCCAAAGTCCTGGGAGTAGAGGTATGAGCCACTGCACCTGGCCCATTTGTCTGTTGATGGACACTTAGGTTGATTCTTTTTTTTTTTTATTATTATACTTTAAGTTCTAGGGTACATGTGCATAACGTGCAGGTTTGTTACATATGTACACTTGTGCCATGTTGGTGTGCTGCACCCATCAACTCGTCATTTACATCAGGTATAACTCCCAGTGCATTCCCTCTCTCCTCCCCACTCCCCACAATAGGCCCGGTGTGTGATGTTCCCCTTCCCGAGTCCAAGTGATCTCATTGTTCAGTTCCCACCTATGAGTGAGAACATGCGGTGTTTGGTTTTCTGTTCTTGCGATAGTTTGCTAAGAATGATGGTTTCCAGCTGCATCCATGTCCCTACAAAGGACACAAACTCATCCTTTTTGATGGCTGCATAGTATTCCATGGTGTATATGTGCCACATTTTCTTAATCCAGTCTGTCACTGATAGATATTTGGGTTGATTCCAAGTCTTTGCTATTGTGAATAGTGCCGCAATGAACATACGTGTGCATGTGTCTTTATAGCAGCATGATTTATAATCCTTTGGGTATATACCCAGTAATGGGATGGCTGGGTCACATGGTACTTCTAGTTCTAGATCCTTGAGGAATCGCCATACTGTTTTCCATAATGGTTGAACTAGTTTACAATCCCACCAACAGTGTAAAAGTGTTCCTATTTCTCCACATCCTCTCCAGCACCTGTTGTTTCCTGACTTGTTAATGATTGCCATTCTAACTGGTGTGAGATGGTATCTCATTGTGGTTTTGATTTGCATTTCTCTGATGGCCAGTGATGATGAGCATTTTTTCATGTGTCTGTTGGCTGTATGAATGTCTTCTTTTGAGAAATGTCTGTTCATATCTTTTGCCCACTTTTTGATGGGGCTGTTTGTTTTTTTCTTGTAAATTTGTTTGAGTTCTTTGTAGGTTCTGGATATTAGCCCTTTGTCTGATAAGTAGATTGCAAAAATTTTCTCCCATTCTGTAGGTTGCCTGTTCACTCTGATGGTAGTTTCTTTTGCTGTGCAGAAGCTCTTTAGTTTAATTAGATCCCATTTGTCTATTTTGGCTTTTGTTGCATTGCTTTTGGTGTTTTAGACATGAAGTCCTTGCCCATGCCTATGTCCTGAATGGTATTACCTAGGTTTTCTTCTAGGGTTTTGATGGTATTAGGTCTAACATTTAAGTCTCTAATCCATCTTGAATTAATTTTCGTATAAGGAGTAAGGAAAGGATCCAGTTTCAGCCTTCTACTTATGGCTAGCCAATTTTCCCAGCACCATTTGTTAAATAGGAAATCCTTTCCCCATTTTTTGTTTTTCTGAGGTTTGTGAAAGATCAGATGGCTGTAGATGTGTGTTATTATTTCTGAGGACTCTATTCTGTTCCATTGGTCTATATCTCTGTTTTGGTACCAGAACCATGCTCTTTTGGTTACTGTAGCCTTGTAGTGTAGTTTGAAGTCAGGTAGCGTGATGCCTCCAGCTTTGTTGTTTTGACTTAGGATTATCTTGGCAATGCAGGCTCTCTTTTGGTTCCATATGAACTTTAAAGCAGTTTTTTTCAATTCTGTGAAGAAACTCATTGGTAGCTTGATGGGGATGGCATTGAATCCATAAATTACCTTGGGCAGTATGGCCATTTTCACAATATTGATTCTTCCTATCCATGAGCATGGTATGTTCTTCCATTTGTTTGTGTCCTCTTTTATTTCACTGAGCAGTGGTTTGTAGTTCTCCTTGAAGAAGTCTTTTACATCCCTTGTAAGTTGGATTCCTAGGTATTTTATTCTCTTTGAAGCAATTGTGAATGGAAGTTCATTCCTGATTTGGCTCTCTGTTTGTCTGTTACTGTTGTATAAGAATGCTTGTGATTTTTGCACATTAATTTTGTATCCTGAGACTTTGCTGAAGTTGCTTATCAGCTTAAGGAGATTTTGGGCTGAGACAATGGGGTTTTCTAAATATACAATCATGTCATCTGCAAACAGGGACAATTTGACTTCTTCTTTTCCTGACTGAATACCCTTGATTTCTTTCTCTTGCCTGATTGCCCTAGCCAGAACTTCCAACACTATGTTGAATAGGAGTGGTGAGAGAGGGCATCCCTGTCTTGTGCCAGTTTTCAAAGGGAATTTTTCCAGTTTTTGCCCATTCAGTATGATATTGGCTGTGGGTTTGTCATAAATAGCTTTCATTATTTTGAGATACGTTCCATCAATACCGAATTTATTGAGAGTTTTTAGCATGAAGGGCTTTTGAATTTTGTCAGAGGCCTTTTCTGCATCTATTGAGATAATCAGGTGGTTTTTGCCTTTTGTTCTGTTTATATGCTGGATTACATTTATTGATTTGTGTATGTTGAACCATCCTTGCATCCCAAGTGATGAAGCCCACTTGATCATGGTGGATAAGCTCTTTGATGTGCTGCTGGATTCAGTTTGCCAGTATTTTATTGAGGATTTTTGCATTGATGTTCATCAGGGATATTGGTCTAAAATTCTCTTTTTTTGTTGTGTCTCTGCCAGGCTTTGGTATCAGGATGATGTTGGCCTCATAAAATGAGTTAGGGAGGAGTCCCTCTTTTTCTATTGATTGGAATAGTTTCAGAAGGAATGATACCAGCTCCTCCTTGTACCTCTGGTAGAATTCAGCTGTGAATCCATCTGGTCCTGGACTTTTTTTGGTTGGTAGGCTATTAATTCTTGCCTCAATTTCAGAGCCTGCTATTGGTCTATTCAGGGATTCAACTTCTTCCTGGTTTAGTCTTGGGAGAGTGTAAGTGTCCAGGAAATTATCCATTTCTTCTAGATTTTCTAGTTTATTTGCATAGAAGTGTTTATAGTATTCTCTGATGGTAGTTTGTATTTCTGTGGGGTCGGTGGTGATATCCCCTTTATCATTTTTTATTGTGTCTATTTGATTCTTCTCTCTTTTCTTCTTTATTAGTCTTGCTAGTGGTCTATCAATTTTGTTGATCTTTTCAAAAAACCAACTCATGGATTCATTGATTTTTTTGAAGGGTTTTTTGTGTCTCTATCTCCTTCAGTTCTGCTCTGATCTTAGTTATTTCTTGCCTTCTGCTAGCTTTTGAATGTGTTTGCTCTTGCTTCTCTAGTTCTTTTAATTGTGATGTTAGGGTGTCAATTTTAGATCTTTCCAGCTTTCTCTTGTGGGTATTTAGTGCTATAAATTTCCCTCTACACACTGCTTTAAATGTGTCCCAGAGATTCTGGTATGTTGTATCTTCGTTCTCATTGGTTTCAAAGAACATCTTTATTTCTCCCTTCATTTCATTAGGTACCCAGTAGTCATTCAGGAGCAGGTTGTTCAGTTTCCATGTAGTTGAGCAGTTTTGATTGAGTTTCTTAGTCCTGAGTTCTAGTTTGATTGCACTGTGGTCTGAGAGACAGTTTGTTATAATTTCTGTTCTTCTGCATTTGCTGAGGAGTGCTTTACTTCACATTATGTGGTCAATTTTGGAATAAGTGTGATGTGGTGCTGAGAAGAATGTATATTCTGTTGATTTGGGGTGGAGAGTTCTGTAGATGTCTATCAAGTCTGCTTGGTGCAGGGATGAGTTCAATTCCTGGATATCCTTGTTAACTTTTCTGTCTTGTTGATCTGTCTAATGTTGACAGTGGAGTGTTGAAGTCTCCCATTATTATTGTATGGGAGTCTAAGTCTCTTTGTAAGTCTCTAAGGACTTGCTTTATGAATCTGGGTGCTCCTGTATTAGGTACATATATATTTAGGATAGTTATCTCTTCCTGTTGAATTGATCCCTTTACCATTGTGTAATGGCCTTCTTTGTCTCTTTTGATCTTTGATGGTTTAAAGTCTGTTTTATCAGAGACTAGGATTGCAAACCCTGCTTTTTTTGTTCTCCATTTGCTTGGTAGATCTTCCTCCATCCCTTTATTTTTAGCCTTTGTGTGTCTCTGCATGTGAGATGGGTCTCCGGAATACAGAAAAATGATGGGTCTTGACTCTATCCAGTTTGCCAGTCTGTGTCTTTTAATTGGACCATGTAGTCCATTTACATTTAAGGTTAATATTGTTATGTGTGAACTTGATCCTGTCATTATGATATTAACTGATTATTTTGCTCGTTAGTTGATGCAGTTTCTTCCTAGCATCGATGGTCTTTACATTTTGGCATGTTTCTGCAATGGCTGGTACTAGTTGTTCCTTTCTATGTTTAGTGCTTCCTTCAGGGTCTCTTGTAAGGCAGGCCTGGTGGTGACAAAATCTCTAAGCATTTGCTTATCTGTAAAGGATTTTATTTCTCCTTCACTTATGAAACTTAGTTTGGCTGGACATGAAATTCTGGGTTTAAAATTCTTTTCTTTAAGAATGTTGAATATTGGCTCCCACTCTCTTCTGGCTTATAGAGTTTCTGCCAACAGAACTGTTGTTAGTCTGATGGGCCTCCCTTTGTAGGTAAGGCGACCTTTTTCTCTGGCTGCCCTTAACAGTTTTTCCTTCATTTCAAGTTTGGTGAATCTGACAATTATGTGTTTTGGAGTTGCTCTTCTCGAGGAGTATCTTTGTGGCATTCTCTGTATTTCCTGAATTTGAATATTGGCCTGCCCTACTCGGTTCAGGAAGTTCTCCTAGATGATATCCTGAAGACTGTTTTCCAACTTGGTTCTATTTCCCCCTCACTTTCAGGCACCCCAATCAGACGTAGATTTGGTCTTTTTACATAATCCCATACTTCTTGAAGGCTTTGTTCATTTCTTTTTCCTCTTTTTTCTTTAGAACTTCTCTTCTCTCTTCATTTCATTCATTTGATCCTCAATCGCTGATACTCTTTCTTCCAGTTGATCGAGTCGGTTACTGAAGCTTCTGAATTTGTCATGCATTTCTCGTGTCATGATTTTTATCTCAGTCAGTTCATTTATGGCCTTCTCTGCATTGATTATTCTAGTTATCCATTCTTCCATTCTTTTTTCAAGACTTTTAGTTTCTCTGCACTGGGTATGTAATTCCTCCTTTAGCTCTGAGAAGTTTGATGGACTGAAGCCGCCTTCTCTCAACTCGTCAAAGTCATTCTCTGTCCAGCTTTGATCCGTTGCTGGCAATGAGCTGCATTCCTTTGGAGGGGGAGATACGCTCTTATTTTTTGAATTTCCAGCTTTTCTGCCCTGCTTTTCCCCCATCTTTGTGGTTTTATCTGCCTTTGGTCTTTGATGATGGTGACGTACTAATGGGTTTTTGGTGTGGGTGTCCTTCCTGTTTGTTAGTTTTCCTTCTAACAGTCAGGACCCTCAGCTGTAGGTCTGTTGGAGATTTCTTGAGGTCCACTCCAGACCCTGTTTGCCTGGGTATCAGCAGCAGAGGCTGCAGAAGATAGAATATTTCTGAACAGCAAGTGTGCCTGTCTGATTCTTGCTTTGGAAGCTTCGTCTCAGTGGTGTACCCCGCCGTGTGAGGTGTGGGGGTGTCAGTCTGCCCCTAGTAGGGGATGTCTCCCAGTTAGGCTACTCAGGGGTCAGGGACCCACTTGAGCAGGCAGTCTGTCCGTTCTCAGATCTCAACCTCGTGTTGGGAGATCCATTGTTCTCTTCAATGCTGTCAGACAGGGTCATTTGCGTCTGCAGAGCTTTCTGCTGCTTTTTGTTGTTGTTGTTTGTTTAGCTGTGCCCTGTCCCCAGCGGTAGAGTCTATAGAGACAGGCAGGCCTCCTTGAGCTGCTGTGGGCTCTACCCAGTTTGAACTTCCTAGTGGCTTTGTTTACCTACTTAAGCCTCAGCAATGGCGGGCGCCCCTCCCCCAGCCTCGCTGCTGCCTTGCCGTTAGATCGCAGACTGCTGTGCTAGCAATGAGGGAGGCTCCGTGGGTGTGGGACCCTCCTGGCCAAGTGTGGGATATAATCTCCTGATGTGCCGTTTGCTAAGACCCTTGGTAAAGCACAGTATTAGGGTGGGAGTTACCCGATTTTCCAGCTGTTATGTGTCTCAGTTCCCCTGGCTAGGGAAAGGGATTCCCTTCCCCCTTGCCTTCCCAGGTGAGGTGATGCCTCACCCTGCTTCAGCTCTTGCTGGTCAGGCTGCAGCAGCTGACCAGCATGATTGTCCCATACTCCCTAGTGAGATGAACCCAGTACCTCAGTTGAAAATGCAAAAATCAGCCATCTTCTGTGTCGCTCAAGCTGGGAGCTGGAGACTGGAGCTGTTCCTATTCGGCCATCTTCGGTTGATTCTAATAGTATTGCAAAACTATACTTGACTATTGTGAATAGTTTTACAATAAACATGAGTGTACAGATATGAGATTGTTTTTCACTTTGATCAGTATGGAAAAATATTCTTTTTGGCTTGGCTCCATGGCTCACACCTGTAATACCAGCACTTCAGGAGGCCAAGGTGGGCGTATCACCTGAGGTTAGGAGTTCAAGACCACCATGGCCAACATGGTGAAATCCTGTCTCGACTAAAAATCAGAAATTAGCTGGGCATGGTGGCAGATGCCTGTAATCTCAGCTGCTCAGGAGGCCGAGGCAGGAGAATCATTTGAACCCGGGAGGTGGGGGCTGCAGTGAGCCAAGACCGTGCCACTGCACTCCAGCATGGGCGACAGAGTGAGACTCTGTCTCAACAACAACAACAAAAAGAAAAATACTATTTTTGATTTCTCAAAGAAAAATACATATGAGCCAATAGAAGACATTTAGACTGTCAAGGATAAAAAAAGTTAGAATCAAAGAGATATCTTTTTATACTATGATGAGATAATCTCTCAATCCTCATATAAATCTACATGTATATTTTGGTACGGAGTAATTAATCAGGTTCTCTGTTCTAGAGAAAATTTACTCAGAAAGTACATACAATGTGTTCACTTATTAAAATCATATTTTAAAGGCACAGTGCAACAAAAAGTTCTGTATGAAGACAGAGACCCGTGTGCAACTTTCTTAAAAATCCTTTTGGTCTTTGTAAAGACTATGTACTGTGTTACCTTAGCCACATATTTTCAAAAGACACACAAAACTCCCTGGGAACTCCTGTTTTGGTCCTTGAAAGCAATTTTATTGCAGAGGTTCATAGAGCATTTTATCAGTCATTTCGAGAAATGAGAACTTTCAAGTAAAATGTGAAATAATTCTTCCCCTCTTTTTTGTTCTGACTCTAGGCTCATGTTAATAAAAGATGTGTCCCTTGTAGATGAGATAACTTGAGTCATGCATCTTCTCCTCTGCATTTATCACTTGCAGGTGATTCCTGACTATTTGACAGAGAGCTTATCATCTCCGATCAGTGAAACACATATTTCCATGTTATATCATGATGCCTCCTAAACCGTTCCATGCAGCTCTCCACTTGCTAAGTTAGCTGAAGCACGTTTGGGTATCTTTTCACCTGGCAACAACAGAGTTCAGTTTTTATTTCCATGTCTACAAAATATAACTGACACATTGACAGTTTTAGATCTTATGGGCCCAAACACTTGCAGAAAGAGGTTTAAAATATGTTTCTCCTGTAATAATATTTCAGGTTTCTGCATCCTATGTATCCCCTTAAAAATCATTTCATCATTTCATTGGCTGAATGTGCAGGGCTACCTGAGCAATATTCTCTAGATTGAAACTAATTTTCTCTTTTAATGCATGGAATGTGTATAGTTACATCAAAATATTATCTCTTATTAACTAGAAATGTCTTTGGATATCTGAACTGATGCTGTATCAGGGTGACAGAGTAAAAGTTTGTTTCTTATTCTAAACTCAGCTTTCAGTAAATCACTGGGAATATGTATTGATATGTAGCTGCATTAGAAAATAACAATCATAATATTAAAGCTGACACTCTTTAAGGTACTTTTTTTTCAGGATCTGAAAAGAATCACCTGTAATTGTCCTCTTCTCTCTCTACAGAGGAGAGTGAGGCTTTTGTTAAGTCATGCGTTGCAGGTGAACTCAGCAATGGTTGAAAGCTGTGATTCCAAACCATGCCACCACCAGCTGCATGTTGTGACCTCTCTGGGAACTTCTGGCAGCTGTTACTGCTCAACTCTAGCAGTTTTCTCACACAAGAGTTTGGAAAATAGATGCTTTGCAAAGTAAAGCATAGGTTTCTTTAAAACATAGCAGTTTTACTGAAAAGCATCCATTGATATCAGTAATGAAGGTTTTATCTATTCGAATAGGTAACACAAGGAGAAGAGAAAATAGAGATTTGAGTCTGTCATATCCATGTAGAAACCCATCTCCCCTAAGGGTTTAGAAAGATGTATAATGTATAGGCAGCCTATGTGTGATAAGAACTTCATTAGCAAATCAATTCCTTGAATCTTTGCAAAGCATTTATGATAATAAAGCCTTGAGTGTTTTTTATTTGACAATATCTAGCTTTCACCCTTGCTCAAGGTTTCACAATTAATGGGTAATACCAAGGGTCAAATCTCCTGGCTCTCTTTTAGTGACCCTTCTAGCCTATTTACATATTTACAAAGACAGAGCAAATGCCCTAAATGTGAATCAAATTCTTTAGGATTTGGAAGTGTAAGCAAGTCCAAGAGAGAACTGGGGAATTTGGAGGATAGCTTTGCTCATTTGAAATTTCTCATTTTCATCTGTCTGGTCTGATAAACCAGTAAAAAGCTATTGTCTCTCTTCTCTTAAAAACATGGCATTATTTTATGTCATAAAATAATGATGTGTTTAAGAGAGAATTGACAATGGAAATGTGTCACTTGGTGAAAGAGAAGTAAGCAAAGGTCACAAGTTAAATTAAGGTAAGTTTTTAAGGTAAATTAAGGTAAGTTTTTGATTAGTTAGTGTGTGCTAACTTAAAATTTAAGTAGGGAATCTGCAAACATAATTTTTATTTTTAAAATATTATTTCATACATTTAGACTTGAAACTGTGTTTGGTTTCTCTTTTTTTTTGTTTCTCTTTTTCTTTCATTTTTAGTAAAACAAATCCTTTAAGTCTTAAATATAATAAAAGAGCCAATATCATATTTAACTTCAATAACAAATTTATATTTTTAAATGTCACATTGTGTCTACGTTGTACTGGAAACAAATTTTTGATGTACTATTTCATATTCTAAAAGCCTTAAAGCTTGCTGAAACAAATACAAAAATAATACAACCACCTCTTTCTAAATGAGAAGCCAGGAAAAATGAATACTACCATAATGATGACCATAAAGGTTTTATATTGATTGAAGCATTAGCTTGTTCTAAATGGAATCTTGTTTAGTCTGCAGAGCTCACGTCATCTGGCTGAAACATGTTGATTTCCTTTTCTCCAGCATTTACGTTGCTGGAGCTGTTTTACATTCTCCTCACCTTTAGCACATATTGTTCTAGGTGGCAAATATCCTAGTTTCATGGCATCAAATATGTTATCAGTGGAAAGTGTCTGAGTTACTAGTGAATTTTTGCAGGTCTGCAGCAATCTCAGTTCTTGCCTCCTCAGAAGAATTAAACTGAAAGGGATAAGGCAGAAATAAAAGACCAAGGCAAGTTTCAGAGCAGCCGTGGAGGTTTATTTAAAAAGGCTTCAGAACAGGAAAGAAAGAAGAGTTCACTTCGAAGAGACCCAAGCAGGCGCCTTGAAGATCAAGTGCGGTGTTTAACCTTGATCCTAGGACTCTATAGGTTGGCCCCTTTCCCATGATTCCTCCCTTAGGGTCGCTGCCCACATGCACAGTGCCCTCCTTATCCTCAGGAAGTGAGCATGCACAGTGTATTTAGGAAGTTGTATGCATGCCCATCTGAGGTTGTCTTCCCTTTTCTGGTGGAGTGCCCCCAGAAGGCCATACTCCACCATTTTGTCTCTTTTTTTTTTTTTTTTTTTTTGAGACGGAGTATTGCTCTGTCACCCAGGCTGGAGTGCAATGGCCGGATCTCGGCTTACTGCAAGCTCCATCCTCCCGAGTTTAGGCCATTCTCATGCCTCAGCCTCCCGAGTAGCTGGGACTACAGGTGCCCGCCACCTCGCCTGGCTAGTTTTTTGTACTTTTTAGTAGAGGCGGGGTTTCACCATGTTAGCCAGGATGGTCTCGATCCCCTGACCTCGTGATCTGCCCGTCTCGGCCTCCCAAAGTGCTGGGATTACAGGCGTGAGACACTGCGCCCGGCCACCATTTTGTCTCTTAATGCACATGCTCAGGAAGTTGCTTCTCCCTGACATCTGCATTCAATTAACACTTTAATGTAACATGTGTGGACCATCAGGACATGGCCTCTCTCTGGAACTGGTTGCCAATTTATCACTTTAAGAGAGGCAATGTGATCACTGCCAAACCATCACCTGACATTCCTAGTGGTTGGGGGTGGGCCCTCTCCTGCCTCACTCATGCCTGTCTAACTACCTGTAACAATATTTCAGATTGCCTATACAAGCTTATATCAGTTAAACACATGATTTAAAAAAAAAAAAAAAAAAAAAAAAAAAAAAAAACTTTTACATTAAGGTAAATTCACAAACAGTGAAGTGCACAGATCTCAGGTATACTACTTTATGAATTGTTACAACTGTGTAACTACCACCTAGATCAAGATATAGAACATATCTATAACTCCAGAAAGCTTCCTCCAGTCTTCTCACAGTCAGCACTCTCAGAAGATAACTACTCTTCTGATTGTTACAGGCATCCATGTGAAGAGACCACCAAACAGGTTTTGTGTGAGCAATAAAGCTTTTTAATCACCTGGGAGCAGGCGGACTGAGTCTGAAAAAGGAGTCAGCAAAGGAAGATAGGAGAGGGGCAGTCTTACGGGACATTGGGTAGGCAGTGGAAAATTACAGTTCAGATCTGGCTTGGCCTGGTGAGGAGCAGCCTGAGGAGAAGGGGAGAGGTCAGATGGGTCCATAGAAAAGGAGGATTCAAAGGATTCAGAACTTGGGGTGGAGACTGAAGGAACAGACGGGAGAGAAGAAGGATTTGGGATGAGTTGCACTGGGAGCAGAGACTAGGGAGAGACTGATGTGTAAAGAATGTCTGGACGTCAGGCACCTCAGATCATTTGCCCATTTTATGAAAAAAATCATCTAGATCTTGTAGAATGGAGAAATCAAAAGTGCTATTCTCTGGTCACTTAGAACTAGAACTATTGTCAAGTTTATATTGGGGCCAAGTGGTATTACAGAAGAAAATAAGACATTTACGCTTTAGGTCAGCTGTTAGTCGAAGGGGTTTTAGGTTTTTCAGAAAAAAGGCTAAGGGAGAAGGGGGAATGGAGGGCGGAAGGTTGCCCACAGTGAAGGAGGTAAGTTTAAAGAGAAAGGTAGAGACATGGAGAAGCGGGAGGTCGGAGGGTGTGCAATGAGCAGCCCTGGGCTGTAATGTGGGTGAGCAGCCAAAGCAGATGTCCCCATAACTGGCTTGCCACCAATGGAATGTGGGTGTATGATCAGGGCAGGCGTCCCCACTGTGATCAGACACCAAGAGAAGACTGTCTTCCCAAATCCATGACTGAGGTCAGAGTTCTTGAGTTGATAAAATGTGCCTCCTTTGTCTCTACTGGAGAGGAAAAAGAACTGGAATTGGAAAGACAGGGAGATTGAAGGATAGCGAGAAAGGCTGGAGAAGAGAGTGAAGAGACTGCTTACCTGATTTGAAATTGGTGAGATGTTCCTTGGGCTGGTCTGAGGACTCGAGGTCATAGGTGGATCTCCTCACAGAGTGAGGACGAGGACAGGGGACTGGTCTCTCCAAGAAGTCCCCCTATCCTGGGTCTTCGGCACCAAATGTCACATGCGTCGGTGTGAAGAGACAACCAAACAGTCTTTGTGTGAGCAATAAAGCTTTTTAATCACCTGGGTGCAGGCGGACTGAGTCTGAAAAAGGAGTCAGCAGAGGAAGATAGGAGAGGGACAGTCTTATAGGACTTGGGTAGGCAGTGGAAAATTACAGTTAAAGGTGGTTATCTATTGCTAGCAGAGGAGGGGGTCACATGGTGCTTGGTGGGAAGCTCCTGAGACTCATTGTCCAGGAGAGGAATGTCACAAAGTCGATTGATTAGTTAGGTTGGGGCAGGAACAAATCACAAGGGCAGAATGTCATCAGTTAAGGCAGGAATTGGCTATTTCACTTCTTTTGTGGTTCCTCAGTTGCTTCAGGTCATCTGGATGCATATGTGCAGGTCACAGGGGTTATGATGGTTTATTTTGGGCTCAGAGGCCTGACAATGATCTCTGCCATCAGAAAGGGTTTTGTCATCGACATTTAAATTTTATACAAATGGAGGCACATAGCCTATTTTTTTTTTTTTTTTTTTTGAGACAGAATCTCACTCTGTCGCCCGGGCTGGAGTGCAGTGGCATGATCTCAGCTCACTGCAAACTCCGCCTCCTGGGTTCAAGCAAGTCTCTGCATCAGCCTCATGAGTAGCTGGGATTACAGGTGCCTGCCACCATGCCCAGTTAATTTTTTTTTGGTCTTTTTAGTAGAGATGGGGTTTCGCCATCTTGGCCAGGCTGGTCTTGGACTCCTGACCTCATGATCCACCTGCCTCGGCCTCCCAGAGTGTTGGGATTATAGGCCTGAGCCCCTGTGCCCAGGCACCTGTGTTCTTTTATGTCTGGTACTTGTTCAGTATTACGTCTGTTATGTGGTCTTTGAGAGTTACCCTCTCTTGCCAGATTTTTAAGTGTAACTAAGATTTCATACACCTAATTCTAATTTTTCTGAAAGTGTCAAATCCAAATCACAAAACCTTGACATAAGGAAAACTGTGCATTTATCTGAGATTAAATTGTTGAGCCACTTTAACAGAAAGAAAAACTTTTTTAGACCCCCACGTTTAACTACCCACCCCTGCCCCATCCCAGCATCACAAAAGAAGCCCACCTAACACCAACCACATTAAAATCCTGGAAAGAACACTTAAGGCTTCAGCTTGACACAGGTATAATCACTACAAATTCTCAATTATCTCAAAATTATTTTGGTCATGTATTTATGTAAAAATTTGACCAGAGGTTGGGTGGCGGAAGTTATTTGGAAGACTACCAAAAATATTCTATTCTTTAGATTGGTACACAAACTGTAAACTGCAACATCAAAACAACTTCCTGAAAAATGTTAGCAAAAAATTATCAAGTTGGACTACAGGAGACATTACTTTTCTAAAGAAAGAATGTAAAATTGTGGCTGGGTATAGAGCAAATTAGTAAAACAAAACGGAACACAATGAAAACAAATATTGTTCTCTTCCAGGTGGCATCTTTCATGGAAAGCTGAAATACAGTGGTCCATAGGCAGGCTTGAGATGAGATGAACTGAACTGCATTTAATGTAAATAAGGAATTGCATTGAAGAGAAAGTGTTGTATGTAGTTGAAAGGATAGTTACTACTTCTTAAGGAATAAATTTCCATATTTGGAAAATTATTAGAAACATATTGAATTACACTTAAAAAGGATATTCTGTAGAGAAGATATAAAAATTGGTGTTGAATTAAAAGGTGTCAATAAATTTATGAACATAATTTTTCTATTAAAAGGTTTAACTTCTAATAACAGTGTTTAAATAAAAACAAACACTGCATCTGACCAGTTAGAAAAGGAGGCTAGTTCGAATTAGGAAAAAAGTCTCAATTACAGAGTTCTTAAAAGTAGACCATTTTCAAGGTATAATCTTAAATAAGGGGTGAAATTAAAATTATTTAACAATTGGTAACATGTGGCATCAATTAATCAGGATGGATGTTGCTGTTCATAACTGGGGCAGGGTTCTACAGGTCCCCTGCTCTGCCAGGCAATAATGCCTGAGTTATTCAGGCATTATATAAATATAAAAAGCCCTGAAGTACGAACAGCCTTGGAAAAAGATGAGGGAACTTGGGAGCTTGAAGCAACCAGAATGGAAGTACTTAAATAGTTTAAGTGCATTTTGACCTTATCTGTGCGTAGTGGTTTAATGTCAGCTTTACCTGAACTTCACTGTTTACATTGGCCTTGCTGGTATTCACCTTTAGTCATTAGATAAGGAGGAACCTTTAAAGTTGAAACATTCATTTGCTTTAAATGCAAAAGTCCTTGAACAAGGTTATTTATTTAAATTGAATAAAACCATCCTCTATAACCATGTGTATGTTTTAAGTTTATTGTCCTCTTTCTATGTAATATAAAGAACAGATTTAGCTGTACTCAGACACGTGAGTTTCTTTACTAGAAAATGTTATCGTAACTAGCCTGGGCGCAGTGGCTCAAGCCTGTAATCCTAGCACTTTGGGAGGCTGAGGCAGGGGGATCACTTGAGCCCAGGAGTTCAAGACCAGCCTGAAAAACAACCTGAAACCACATCTCTACAAAAAATACAAAAATTAGCCAGGCATGGTGGTGCGCACCTGTAATCCCAGCTCTTTGGGAGGCTGAGGCACAAGTATTGCTGAAACCCAGGAGGTAGAGGTTGCAGTGAACTAAGATTGTGCCACTGCACTGCAGCCTGGGCTACACAGTTGAGAAGACTCTGTCTCAAAAAAAAAAAAAAAAAAAAAAAAAAAAAAAAAAAAAAACACCCACACACAAAAAAAGTTATTGTAAATAATGTTGCATGTATTCATTCACTCATTCATTTATTCAAGAATATATTTGTTCCTGCAACTATTCATGCATTTAACACATTTTGAGAAAAGCATCAATTTCTGTCTTGTCTCTTTTAGAATATTTAGGAAACTACTTTTAAAAATCCTTTATGTTTAAAATATTTCCAAATTATAAAACTAGTATTTGTCCCTTGTGGAAATATGTGAGAAGTATAGACATATTTTAAGAAAGTAAAAACAAATACTCTGGTTAACTACTTACTGATACTGCCTGGTTGACTTTTGCTTTGTTTTTAGAAATTTGTAATTCAAACTGAATATAAAATGTTAATATTTGGACATGAGCATTCTTTTTATTGGAAACAATAAAACCATTTTAAATATGAAATTTTAGCCACATTAGACATGAGCATTTCATGAGCATTCTTTTCGTTGAAAATCATAAAACCATTATTTTAAACGTCAAAGTGTCACATGTTTCATCATTTACCTAACTATTCTTTTAAAGTTGGATATATGTGATTATAAACAATACTATGATGAATATGTTATGCATATTTTGGGCACGGATTTATAAATATCCACTTATAAATGATTTTGATTTATTAATATACCATAAAAATTTTAAGAATCTTATCAGATATTATAAAATGTATTTCCATAAAAGTTGTATTGATTCCTACTAATAGGTTAGGGTTATGTTTATCTTACTGTATTCTACTCAGATCTTCAACATTATTATTTTAAAAATTTAAAAATAATATTTGTTTTGTGATAATTTTTAACCCCAATTGTTTATAAAGAAACATGGTTTTTGATGTAGAATGTTTTGATTTTTTTATTATTTTTGTTTTTGATTCTCAGTATTTTCCAAAATAGCTCATTTCCCCTTTCTTCCACTGTGTTAAATACCATGATTGATTTTTAGTCTTCAACAGACCTAAGCTCTTTCTATCCAAGACTGTTTAATAATCTTTGTATTAGCTCTACTCTTTCATGCCCAGAATATGTCTGTTGAATATGTGTTTAAATGTATTTATTTAAAGAATGAATAAATAATAAAATGAGTAGATGACAAACCATCGATTGGATAACATAATGTTGCACATTATAGTTTGGATTTTTGTAGAATAATAATCCTTTAAGTATTAAAATGGTAAGAGAAAGCTGGGCTACTGTAATTTCTACTAGTTCTCCTAGAATATTTTAAAAATATGGTATTTATCTAATACTGCTCTTAAAGATTTAAGCACAATATCATTAGAGAAAAAAAAAAAACACTACAGAAACACCGACTACAAAGAATCATAATAAAAATATTTGTATTCCAAAAAGTCTGGAGTAACACTTTTGAAAATATTACATCTTCAGTGTAGTGTGTATATTCTTTTCATATTTCTTCATAACACTTTAGTTCAGCTTGGAATGCAACTGCCTTTTTTTATGCTTTTGAGGGGAAAAAAGTGTATTATCTCTGATTTTTACCTTGTATTTAAATCTTTTATTTGTCAGTCATGACAGTTGCTCCCTCCCCTGACCCAGGAGTATTTCAAGTAGATTGTAAATAATGTTTGTTTAATTGGAAATTCCTGTTTAGCAATGGACTCATTTGTAGCTCATTCTGAATTTCTTAAAATGTGTATCACTAAAACATACCAGAGGCATTTTGACATACAGATTTCTTTGTGACATATTGAAGGGATATTACTAGTTAATTTTCTTTTAGGTTTCAATTCTCTGAAACTTGTTATGATATCAAGTTATAATTTTTTAAAAAATTACACAAAATGCATATATAGTCAATATATATCAAACATTTATTTCACAAATTAAGGCAGCAGCAGGATGGCAGAGCTAGCTCAAAAGAGGATACAAAAAAATTAAAGTATATACAGACAATGAAAGAACAAAGCTGAAATGAGACATCTAAAGTAGATTCAAAACCAGTTAACACCCTATAGTGCAACAAACCCAAAACCTTTGAGTTTTTGTTTTTGTTTTACTACTAAATAGAAAAGTTCTATATCTCTACTTGTCAATATTTATTTGCCACTTACCAATCTTTTACAAGTTAAAATTCAACTTTATGTAGTGATCTTATTATTATTTTTTTTTTTGAGATGGAGTCTCACTCTGTCACCCAGGCTGGACTGTGGTGGCGCAATCTCAGCTCACTGCAACCTCTGCCTCCCAGGTTCAAGGAATTCTCCTGCATCAGCCTCCCAAGTAGCTGAGATTACAAGCACCTGCTACCACACCTGGCTAATTTTTGCATTTATAGTAGAGACAGGGTTTCACCATATTGGCTAGACTAGTCTTGAACTCCTAACCTCAAGTGATCCACCTGCCTCAGCTTCTCAAAGTGCTGAGATTACAGGCATGAGCCATTGTACCCAGCGAAGTGATCCTATTCTCATTGTTGATATGAGGTATTTAATATTTTATTTGAAATTTTAAATATAAGGAACAAACCCACCTGATTAAAGTACTAAGATTCTTTGTAAAATCTCTGTCTAATAAGTATTTTCAAAGGGCTTGTTAGGATCCACTATCTGTCAATAGGATAAAATATTCATGTGGCAGAGTATTTGGCTAATTTTAATTTTGCTTTGTTTTAAAATCATGAAATGTATTTATATACTGTAATATATATTAGTGCATAATACAGTAGAAAAACAAAAAAACAATGTATTTAACACAATTCAACTCAAGGAAAAGAAATGCTAATATCATTAAAGTTTTTTGTATATTTCTTTTCAACCATAACCACTCTCATCTTCAGGTAATTGTTAATGTGAATTTGTATTTATAATTCCTTTTTTTGTAGTCCTGATAGAGTGTTAGATTATAAACATATATTTAATGTAAAAGGTTTTATGCGTCTTTAATGTAATTAGACAATTCCCAGTTGCTTTTAAGGGGTTATGCTAATTTATATTTAATTTAATGTGGTATACTTTGAACATATTATAAATGGTATACTGTACATATTCTGATATTTTAAATTCAAATTTATTTTTTAAGATTCATTCATATTGGGATATTTGGCTATTGTTTCTTCTTTTCCATTTGATTTCTTGCTGGTTGTTAGTTATAACAAAAATTGATGCTATAAACATTTTTGTACCTATCTCCTAGAACAGTTCCCAGTATAAAAAGACTTACGCATTCTAGAAAATGCACAGGGTAAAAGGTTTTATGCGTCTTTAATGTAATTAGACAATTCCCAGTTGTTTTTAAGGGGTTGTGCTAATTTATACACCCAAAAATAAAGTATGTTGCTCCATATTCTCTGCAAGATTAGGTATTGTTGACTGTTTAAACTTGCCTCTTTGCTGGATAAAGAATCATACCTGTTTTAAAATCTTTGTTTCTCTTATACTGAAGTTGTGTACATATTTTTATGTGTTTGTTTTCATTCTCGCTTCATCTTTGTTGAATAGTTGTTTTGGTCTTTTCTTCATTTGTATATTTTTATCCTATCCTCTTAATTATTGAATGGTAATAGTTCTGGATGTATGCAACTGCGGCTTCTTTTTTGTTGGTTATATATGGCTTGTCTTTTCGCTGTTAATAACGTCACTTGATAATCAGAAATTCTGTTTTTTAACTTTTAGTTTGAAAGCAATTTCAAGCTTACAGAAAAGTTACAAGGATAGTACAATGAAATTATTTATTCTTTATCTAGTTTTTCTTTAGCACTCTCTATACAGATATATGTTATTAGTATTATTATCATTGTGAAAAATTGTGAAAACATTTATAGATACAAAGGTTGTATAATGCATAACTCCATGGGGCCCAGCTTATATAGACCATAGCGGAAAGAGTGCCTTCTCTAGATGTGAGGCATGGTGTGACTGAATATGTTATATTTCTTTTCCATGGAGACTCTTGTCTAGATTAGTAATGTCTTATTCTGGTACAACAGGAAAACTAATGATGTAATGCAATGTTAGCCTCAAACCTAATGAGGCAGCGTCATTCTTACTGAAACAAAATGAGCTAAAGATAAGCAGCACGATTGTTGTACAAATTGCAGACTGTTATGGAGAATTCAAATATAAATCTTCAGTTTCTCATTAAGAAAAAATGACAAAAATATAAAAATTACACACAAAAAATAGAATATGTGTCAAAATCACCCCTTGTTTACATAGGTGGTAAACTCTTTAGAAAAGGCTATGTATCCCTGGTGATGAACATTCATCCTGGAAATAGATCCTATTAGAGGAAACCAGTACTTGTTAAGTTGGGTTATAGTCTGGCCACATAGAGAATTGCTATCTATAGACAGGAGAACCATCCCAGGCTACAGAGGTTATGGAGTCTCCACCTCACTGAAGTGGGCCAAAGTTAGGGAGAGTCAAATCCTTAATGTCGTTATATCAATTTTCACATCACTCTTAAATCAGAAGTGACACCCTAAATTTTAGTAAAATCTGCTCGTCATTTTAGATGTCTGCAAATAATTAAACTTTATTCCACCCCCCATCGCCCCCATCGCCCCCACCGCCAAAGTTTTTGTGTTGGAAACAGAAAAACATTTTCCCAAGGAGAAAGTGAGTCATGTACTTAAAGAGTGTGGGGCTTAGAGGTGAGTGACTCCTAAATAAGTAGGTGGTTTCTCCTCCTTGTCAGGCCCTGAAGGTCTGGCTATATCTTAATAGGGAGGGCAACAATTTCCTTACACTTCACGAGTAGATAAAGATGTATTATATTCTTCTGAAAGGTCATCAGAGCTGTTAATTCTTTATTGCGTCAGAGAAAATCAATTGAAATATAGGTGGTTATAAGGAGAGAAGAGCCTTAGGGGAAACCCGGAATTAATTTCACCCTTTCTTACCTTATTGCTATCACAAATAGATCCCGCTTCTTGCTGTGACAAGAAAGAATGGGCTACCTTGTAGCTATTTACCTATTATGAAACAGTTAAAGGTGAGGCTGAAACATCACTCACAATGGATTGTTAAAAAGATTGAAGCACAAATAGGGCAGCCTGGATAAAGATTACTTTTATGCTCCTCAGTCTAATATTTTATTTTGGTATTTAAATGCACATAGAAAATGGAGTATTTAATTGAAAGCTTTATTCTTTAAAAAATAAAGATTTGTAATTATAAGATTTGCTTCAAAAAACCTTGAACTGTTTTGTTTTTATAGCTCATTTTTGATAATATCACACATCTCCTACAAACAGAAAAACCAAAGCCTCCACAGAAATACCTTTTTGAAACCCAGTAAGTTATGGTAGAAAATATTTTTAATGTTAAATTAATGAGATTCTAGAGAAACTTGCATTGATTGATTTAATGTTATTGGTAGTTTTTTCTATTCATAGGAACTTAATTACTATACTTATAATTTACATATGGTCAGTGATTTGATGAAGAATATCTAAATCAAATACAAAAAAAAGAATAAGATTGTTGTGGAAATACAAAAAAGATTGTCATTCTTTAAACACTTTTAACTATAGATCATGTAATTGCTTCAGCTAGTACTCTTAGCACAGACAGGAGATCATGATTCTGAATAGTTGAATACATTTGTGTTGCCAACTGGTGAAATATATAAATCCCTAAATTATAAAATTTATTATCTGAACCATACAGAGTTGGGAAAAGTTGATTTTTCAAAACATTAGTATACAAGGACTGGTTACTGCTTGAATATAAGTTTGACTTTTTAAATTAATACAAGTCCTCTATAGCAAGGCTCGGGAAGAGACTCATTAGTTTCACAGATATGTTTCTTTCACTGCAACATTCAGGGGCATTGCAAGTCGCCACAGCATTCTTAAACTGTTTTCTTTTTGGGGTATACAGTATGTTTCTCCCTCTCTTTAGTTTCCTACCCCAACCTTCCCTTGACATTTCAATAATTTCAGACTTTAATGTGCATCAGTTTAAAATGTGGACATCATCTGAAATGAAACAGTAGAATACTAAGGTTTTGTACTGAAAAGAGAAAAAGAAGAGATCAAGTAACTGTATTCTCTATAGCTCCTTGATGCATTAGAGAAATAATTTTCTGAATTCACTAAATACACTGAACACATATGATTTGAGACAGATTATTGTCTAAATTTCCAACCACTATGTTGAATTTAAGGCTGTCATTTGGATCGTAAGTTAAAGAAACTTAAAATTTCAGTTGAGCATCTTCAAGTCAGAATCATAATGTGCAAGCAAGGGTTACATAGTGTGCCAAGGTTACTTAGTGATTATCGATGTGCACTTTTTTTTTATATTGCAATGATGTATGCATAAGGCTAGCTAATAATCTCACCTCTCACAGCCTGTCTGAAAACTTGGAAGACTGTCTAGTTTTGTATCATTAATTGAAATTAGATTTGTGTGTATGCATATACACTTAATTTACATACTGTATAATGTCAAACACCGTAACATTTGAGAATTTTGTAAACTTGGTATTAAATAACAGGTTTTATGGTACTTACTTGATCTTGACTATAATTACATTTTGAACATCTTTTCCACTTCTGTGCACTCCTTTTTAAAAATGAAAATCAAATTTTACAGAGCCTTTTTGTTTTTGAAAAAAAATTGGTGGGAACATTAGCAGTTGAACAGCAAATCTTTAGGATCCAACCTCACTGGAAAAGAGTTGAAAATAAATGATTTGTTTCATTTTAGCACCATACCTGAGTATCATGGAAGTGTTCTTCTATATTTTTCTCCAAAAAATAAGTCTTTGGGTTCTTAACTACCCCTAGAGAGATGTTTTTCTGTAGTATAGATAACACCAAGAAAACAAATACTTATAGGTCATATATTATCATTCCTGGAGACATGGATCTCTCTACCAGAATAGAAATATTTTGCTAAGTTTACCCTGTGCTTAAAGATTATGGTATTGTGTATTAGGGTTCTTCAGAGAAAAAGAGCCAATAGGAGATTATATATGTATATATATATAATCTTTTGACTTTAAAAAGTCAAACATATTCAATTATATACATATATAATTATATGTTTTATTGGTTCTTTTGATCTTAGCTACAATTAATATATAGGAAATACTTTGTATTCAAAACCCCTGAAATCTGACGTTTTTGAAAACCCGGTATGTGATGGTTAGTTTTATAGGTCAACTTGACTGAGTCATAAGATACTGACTCATTTTATACATATAAAAGGAGATTTATTATAAGGAATTACTTTTTTGATTATGGAGGCAGAGAAGGCCCATGATCTGCCACGTGCAAGCTGGTGACCCAGGAAAGCCATGGGGTAGAGGGAAGTGGTTGTGTAGGTCCAGCCTGAGTTCTAACACCTGAGAAACAGTAGCAGCAATGGTGTAAGTCCCAGTCTGGGGTCAAGGGAAGACCAGTGTACCAGTTTAGCAGTCAGACAAAAAAATGGAATCTTCCCTTCCTTGGCCGTTTTGTTCTATTCAGGCACTGAAGGACTGGATGATGTCTACCCACATTGGAGAAGAGGACAATCTGCTTCACTCAGTCTACCTATTAACATCTTGAAACACACACCCAAATATAATGTTTATTTGTAAATATGTGGGTGCCCCATGACTGGTTTTTCAAAAATGTCAGACTTCAGGGTTTTCAGATACAAAATATTTCCTATATTTCAAACAAAATCTATTATTTTATGACACATTTCATTATTTTAAATATATGAGTTGTGTCCAACTCAATCATGTTTTCACAGCCGTGAATACATAATGTTTCTCTTGTTAACATAATTTATCTACTTTTATTTAATTCATTTATTTCCTAGAAAGTTAAATGTGAGTTAAATTTGTTAAAATGAAGTATAGTAGTGTGAATCTGAGAGGTAGTATCTCATAGTGGTTATAAGTGTTGTTTCTCTAGAAGATAAACATCTATTTGAATCTCAGCTTTAGTACTGAGCTCTGTGCTCTTGTATAAGCCAGTATGCCCTCTAGTCTTCATTATCATCATCTGTACAGTAGAGATAATAATGGTATCTATTTCAAAAGATTGTTTCAGGGAATAACTGAAGCAGTCTCCGAACAGCACTGAGCATGTTGAGTGTCAACATACATAGGTAAACAGAATTACCCAAATGTCATTTTATAAACCTTTAATTTTCATCTATTATTGAGCTATTATTTAACTATTATTTAAGCTATTATTTAATTATTCATCTATTATTTAACAAAGTTCTTTGAATTTTGTTAAGGTTTCATTAACAGTGGTTGTTAATTAGGGGTGTTCATCTGAATTACCTGGATAACATTTTCCCCCTAAAATACACATGCCTTAATGAATGAGAATCACTGAAGAATGGGACATAGATATAGGTATTTTGAAAAAGTTACTGATTGTTCTTATAGGCACCAACTGGAACAGAGTTCAGTATAAACAATGCGTTTTATTGTAATGCTATATCCCCAAATTTCATGGAGTGCCATTTTTATTTTTCTCTAAAAATGAGACTTTTGATTCTCCCAACCGTCTCTAGGTATTTCTTTTTTGGCAGTAGAGATAGTGCCTAGAAAATTGAACACTTGTAGGTCATTCATAGTTTATTCATTTATACTTAATGCATAGCTGAAATCTTTAAAAGTATTTTTATCATTTCCAAGTAGATGACACGATGAACTGTTTCTGATTCGTTTAGGTATGATATGACACAACATTTAAAAATACAGCTAAACAGGCAATAGCCAATACTTAGTCTTCATTGTTTTTACTTACAGATAGGGTTTTATCAACATGAACTTATTTCACATACGGGTTTCACTTAGGGAAAAATGTCAGGGGCCCAGATGAAGAGATAGAAAACAAGTGACTGTCAGAGCAATGAGTGGTTTTTGAAGTGGGTATATCTGAAGTCAAGGATATACTTCAGTTAATATATTTGACTCTAAATAGCCAAATATTTTAAAGTACATTTTAAAAAATTCAGTGTATTCTTTGAGGGCGGGTTCAGTTTTTAGTCTTTTTCTCTGCTCTGAGGTTTAACTTAGACTATAATTCAATTTCATTTTTAAATTTCAGTAATCCCTAGATGACATAGAATAGAAAACAAAAGCTAGACCATCCAAATTTAATAATATAAAATGAAATAGTACATTTTAATATTTAGAATACATATTTCTTTTTAATTTAAATTTATTTTGAATATCTCAATCATTCAGGAAAATATAGAGAATATGGCTTATGGAATTCTGCATTTTGGAAGACTTTGCCTTCTAACTTTCCTAGACCCAGATGGAAGGAATAGTTCACCAGGAAGCCAGGGCTTCCCTGAGCATGCTGTGGGAGAGGAGAAGCAGGACTGTGCTATTGAGTAACAAATGACTATTGAGTCTTTTTGTCTCTTCTGGATAATACCTTGATTTCATTTTTGGTCTATATCTCTATCCTATAACTCTAGAAGTTCCTTTCAATTTAATATCATGTTTATAGTTCACATGACAATCTACTTCGAGTTCCCTACATTGTTACGGATTCGACTTTGGCTGAAAAATCCCTATCACCAGTGATATGGTTTGGCTGTGTCCCCACCCAAATCTCATCTTGAATTATAGTTCTCAAAATCCCCATGTGTCATGGGAGGGACCCGGAAGGAGGTAATTGAATCATGGGAGCATTACCCCCACGTTGCTGTTCTCTTGATAGTGAGTTCTCACAAGACCTGATGATTTTTGCTTGGCACTTCTCCTTGCTGCTGCCATGTGAAAAAGGATGTGTTTGCTTCCCTTTCTGCCATGCTTATAAGTTTCCTGAGGCCTCCCCAGTCATACTGAACTGAGCCAATTAAACCTCTTTCCTTTATAAATTACCCAGTCTCAGGAATGTCTTTATCAGCAGCATGAAAATAGACTAATACAACCAGAAACTTGCCTTTTCTTTTTCCCATTATTTTATCACCAAATCCTAGCAAAGTACCTGGTTCATAGTAGGCACAATAGAAATATTAAATAAAAGAATATGATAAATCTGAACTAAACATTCTCCTTTATCAGCAAAATATACATTGCATATCTTGTGAACTTACCCAAGGGTGTGCTGACTTCTACCACCACACTAATCCATATAAAAATAATATTTCTGGAGTCCAGTTAAAATTTCTGTCATTTTTCTTTTCTAAGAACCTCATTGGGAAGGAATAGTGTAGATCTGGCTTTCCTCTTTAACTTTTTGCAACTTTATATAAAAATTTTATTTAGCTAATGAAAAGTGCACAATAAGTATTCATTGTGATCAAAACAAGGTACTTTGCATATTATCTAAATTAGGTCTCTACAACATTTTGAGGTAGGAATTTAAAGGTATATTTTTAAGATGAGAAAAAGGTAAAGCTCAGGAAGTTTAAGTTCTCCAAATGCTACCTGTTAGGTGAAGGAGCTAAGACCAGGAACCAGGAAGAAATGACTGTACAGCACATTGAATTCCCAAGATGTCATATCTCTTTGAAAGGTATTCCTTTGACCAATGGTCATCAAGTAGATAGTCATTAACTCATTTGCTGAGGTGTTTCTATTTCTGAACAGTCTTTAGTGGAGAATAGTGTAGTCCAGTTTACAACTTTGAAGTATGACGACACCTGGTCAAGTCTTAATAAGAATCCGCTGGAATCGAAATCTATTCTATCTTCAAAATTCTTTCTAAAACTTAATATTATTCAGAAAGTTCTTTTGTTGCTAAAATTTTCTTCCTATTATTTTTCTATTTAAGCTTGTTGCTTGGTATTCTGTTTTCAGTAGACATTTCCTAATTTTGCAATTCTATATTTACATAATCCATAATTTGGATGACAGTTTCAGTTAGTCATAACTGGTTAATATACTTCCAAGCCTATATTTTACACAGGAATAAAATAGTCATGGACAAAAAAACTGTATGTCAACATTTTCTATCAGTGGTTTCTCTAAATTATGTAAATCATAGTAATGGTTGTGCAGAACAATTGCACTTCATTTTCAAAATAAACGAATGGTTGCTCAGCTAAATATTTGAAATGTCACATATATATTTCAACTAACCAAAGTTGAAATACAGTCAGTAAGGCCATTAGTTACTAGTTCAATCATGAATTCAAATTTAAATAGTCATGATAAAAGAAAAATGGTTATTTTAAATTTGTGCAAAGAGAGTTGGGGTCAAATACCATTTGAAGTTCAAATTTTACCCCTGAAATCTCTCATTCTCCTGCAAACTTTGATTTCTAGGTGTATTTTTTAAATCTATTACATCTAATACATCTGTTTGCCAACTTACGTTTCTTGCTTTTTTGTGTGAAACTGACACAGTTTGATATATGAGTGTTTTAAAGAAGACTATGGTATTATTTCTCTGGGATTAGATGTAACTTTAATCTTTTTGTTTTTGTCTTGGACGTGATTTTTATAAAATGCCTAAAAATCATCCAATTAATATTTCATCACAAAAATTAAGGTACAAAAAAAGAAATACATTTAAATCTGTGCATTTTACATAATATATATGTTCATTTCTCTGAATTCTCATTCTTGGATTGATACGTGATTTCCTTGAAATGTGACCCTTTGGATGGGTGTCTGTGGTGCTGCCCACTGTGGCTGGAGAAAGGTCACTGACAATGATCTGAGTTTGCTGTATTGTTTGAGGATATTACATTCTATAAGGACAAGGAAAACAAGGTGTGGGACACTTATAAGAAATATTAAACGTGGATAGTGTGTAGCTTATGAATTATAGTAAAAATGCATAAGAAGTAATAAATATATATAATTTAAAAAGTAGTAGCCTGCAAAATAAGAGCAGAGTTGATGTGTTAAGGGTAAAAAGTAAGTAATATGTAAAACACACCAAAAATAAGTAGATTTAATAGAAAATATGATAGAACAAACACAAAGATGAATGGTGGACAGAAAGGAAGGGAAAGAACAACTCTGATTCTACCATTTCTGGACTAAGAGCTTATCACCTCTAAATCAGCCACCCATTGGTGACAGCTAGTATGTTCGTATTCTGACCCCACATGTGCTCTATTGAAGACATATAAACAAAATGCATGGCTGTTCAGCAAGTTGATGACAATCTGCTTCTGTAGCTTCATACCTGTCCGTGGGTCCTTCTAATACAGTAAGTGTATATCACTGGTTTGGGGAACTTTCTGTCTGTGAACCCCTTGCGCAGACCTCACCTCTGGTGTTTGTGACCACACATGTTACAGGGAAGGTTAATGCAGCAGAGACAGAGGACATAGGAAATTGGTATAATCCCAGACCAAGGCAGTGTGACCTTTTCACATTTACATTACCCTAAGTCTGTTGCCTTATCCCATCTCTCTCTCATGCTTATTGCTGTATGATTAAATCAGTTGAATAAACTGTGTTATTTGAGCATTTTAATTGGTTTTGTGAGTACTTCTGTTTCCTAGCTTCTGGGATAGCTTACTTGGTATTATATTTGGAGGGTAGCATTGTTTCAGAGTAATTTTCCACATGACACTGACCTTGTACACCTATGCGGGACAAGAGGTCTAGAGCTAATAGGGAGTCCAACCAAGTAAATCTTCAAGGTCTGTGGTTTGATGGGTGACTCCTGCTCAAACAGAAAGGATCACAATTGCTTATTACGTCAGGTAATGTGCCATTTCCAGAAAAGATCCAAGGAAAAATAAGCTTGAGATACCACATGACTGCAATATAGCTATATAACTTGTTCCTTAGCTATCACTTTTTTAATATATAATATTTATTTATGATATACTATTAATATTTCCTAATTATAACTGAGACCTACATTTGAAAATGATTTGAGATTTATTATAAGCAAATTAAATTTTTAGAACTTAACCAAATAACAACCAAAACAATACAATATTTCCCACAAGTCCTTTTTTTCCTCCCAAGGATTGGAAGAGTTGAGATTCTCTGCTTTTCAATTTATGAATTCAAATTAAAATAACACATATTTCAATAAAGTTTTTGCATAAAGGTAGCTCCTAGTTATAAGTCACTACTATATACGTTTATATATATATATTTGGTTTTTTTGCTTGAGAGACATAAAAATCTGAATAGGGAAATCACTTTGAATTCAAAATATTTAGTCTTAGCCTGAGACCAATGTTACTCTTTTTCTGAAGTGTAAAGAGAGTAATGTCTGTCATAATATGCTGTTGGTTTTTATTGAATTTGATTTTTTAAAATTTCTTATTTTTTTTTAATGTTTTTGAGACTGAGTCTCACTCTTTCTGAGGCTGGAGTGCAGTGGCTAGATCTCAGCTCACTGCAACCTCCACCTCCTGGGTTCATGCGATTCTTTTGTTTCAGCAGTTGGGTTTACAGGCGTGTACCATCACACTCAGCTAATTTTTGTGTTTTTAGTAGAGACAGGGTTTCACCATATTGCCCAGGCCGGTCTCTAACTCCTGGGCTCAAGTGATCCACCCCACTCTACCTCTCAAAGTGTTGGGATTACAGGCGTGAGTCACAGTGCTCAGCAGATTTGATTTTGAATGCATCTGGGCTCCAGGGTGGTGTAAACTGCACTTCATCATAGTTCCTACCACTCCCTATACGTTCTCACTGCTTTGTCCACTGCTTGTTTGACTCCTGAAGATATCTGAGTCTGTGACTCTAGAATTTGAGAAATATTGAAAGCTCAATGGGAGCACATAAGAAAACAGCAATGATAAATTAATGTGGGAACAGGTTTCACACCAAAAAGGTGAACTTGCAAATCATTTAGCAGATTGGATGGAGTTCTCTTAGCAGTTTTGAATTATATTTATTACATTTATTTGTATAATGCAGTGACATAATATTATAAAATACATTTAGTTGATTTAATTTACCCATCATCTAGTTTTGACTGTTTTGAAGTATTTTTTAAAATATTTTTAAATGTTTCCTATTGAACATTGTGTGCTCAAAAATAAGTAGACCTTCTTTATTTATTAGATAAGCCCTTTGTTATGTACAGTAGAAAAAATGCAGAGGAAAAATGTCTTAAAATTCTGTGGTGAGACTTTTGCTTCTGAGGAGAAGGAGTAGATGGAATTTTCCCCATTCCCCCAACTAAATACAACTAAAATCCCTGGAGTATATACATATATGCATACACAGGTATAACAGATACATGCACACACACATATGTAAACAATTATAAGAAAACTCTCACAGGTGGGGAGAAGACAGGAGACTGGACTAGCTAGGAATCTTGGGACTGAAGGAAAAACACTGGTGGTGAGTTCCTTGAGTTTTCTTTTTGCCTCATATAGTACAGAACCAGCAACTTAAACATATCAATGGGCACAGACAAAAAGTCCCTAGCCAAATCCTTCTCTGTCTAACCCAAGGACCGAGAAAGGGAAGTCTAGCAAGAATACTTCCCTTTTATAGAATAACTTTTTATAAAATAACCATTGATATGGTTTCGATTTGTGTCCCCACCCAAATCTCCTGTTGAATTGTAATCCCCAGTGTTGGAGGCGGGGTTTTGTGGGAAGTGATTGGATCATGGAAGTGGGATTCTTAAGAACGGTTTGGCACCATCCACTTAATGCTGTTCTTGTGATAATGAGTTATCATGGATCAAGTTGTTTAAAAGTGTGTAGCATTTCCTCACCCACTCTTGGTCCTGTTCCTGCCCTGTAAGATACCTGCTCCACTTTGCCTTTCGCCCGGAGTAAAAGCTCGCTGAGACCTGCCCGGAAGCAGGAGCCACCATGCTTCCTGTACAGCCTGTGGAAACGTGAACCAATTAAACCTCCTTTCTTTATAAATCACCCAGTCTCAGGTATTTCTTTATAGCAGTGCAAGAACAGACTAATACAAGCATTCTACTCTAGCTGACAACACAGAAAAAATAGAGACCCCAAGGAGATGGGGAGAGTAGAGAGATTCGTTTTGCCCAGAGCCAAACCCTCTCCCCTGACTTTCCATCAGGGTAGTGTCAAAGAAGACTGAGGGGAATCAGACAACAGGACTCTCCATTTGTCCAGTGTCCTTGGAGACCACTTGGGAAGCCTGGACATTCACCCTTGCCCCTCCTTAAGGATGTGGTGTCAGAGGAGGCCTACTGGAGAGTAGGGATCTTCACCACTGCCTACTGATAGAGACACCACCCCATACTGTATTAATGGAGGCAAAATGGGTGGCTGTCGAGAGACACTACTGCCTCTCAGTCATCTGGTGTCAATGGAGGCCTCACAGAGAAGCCAGAACTTCACTTCTATCTACCGGTAATGAGGAACCCTTCTCCTTATCCTGTATCAATGGAGGTTGAGTGATGGACCTGGACTTCTACCACCACCTGGCAGTCAGGAGGCTACCCACATTTCTATCGCTGCCAGCAACCCTGCTGTAGTGGTGTCACAGGAGGCCAGATAAAACAGAGCATTAAATAAGAGCCATAGTCTCACAATACACTGGATATCCAGGTTTCAACAGAAAATCATTCATCATAGCCAGAACTCGAAAATGTCAACTTGAATGAAAAACAGTATCAAGATGACAGAGATGTAGACATTTCACTTGAGAGCATATAGAGAACTGCACACAAAAATGTTCAAAATCATTAGGTATCCTTTTCAAAATCATTAGGCATCAGAGAAAATAAAATTAAAGCTATAATGGCATATCACTATATACTGATTATAATGGCTAAAATAAAAAAGAATAACAGGAAAAATACTGAGGAGGATACAGAAAAACTGAATCATTCATACCTTGATGGTGGGAATGTAAAGTGATACAGCCACATCCAAAAACTATTTGGCATTTCCTTAAAAAAAAAAAAAAAAAAAAAAAAACTAGACAAAACACCTCAGCAATTGTCCATTTGCACCTTTATTCCTGAGAAATCAGAGCTTATATTCACAAAAAACCCTGTACATGAATGTTCATAGCAGATATATTTGTAACAACCAAAAATTAGGAACAGTCCTTCAATGGGCGATTAAGAAAACTGTGGTATCTCCAAATAGAATACTACTCAGCAATGAAACATAATAAACCACTAATACACAAGTGTCTAGAGTTTTATGCTGAGTGAAAAAAAAAAGCCAATCTCAAAAAGATCCCTACCACATAATTTCATTTATATAACGTTCTTGAACTAACAAATTTAAATGGGGAACAGATCAGTTCTTGCCAAGAAGTGGAGAAGGGGTAGAGAGGACAGGGGAAGCTTCAGCATGGCTATAAAAGTAACACAAAGATCCTTGTGATGGAAATGTTTTGTATCTTGACTGTATCAATGTCAGTATCCCAGAGGTTGTACTATAGTTTTTGTACTATAGTTGTATAAGATGTTACTATTAGGAAACTTTGGGTATAGGGTACAGAGGAACTTGATTATTTCTACAACTGCGTATGAATCTAGAATTATTTCAAAATAAAAAGTTAAAATAATCTAATGGTAAATACTACACAACTACAGATTATACTTGTACCTTTAACATTGTTATTAAAATGGAACATGTTTTCATGTAATTCTTAATTATCTCATATTCATAATTGCCAACTAATTTGAGTAAGTAACTTTGTTTTTCCTAGTCTAAGTTCCTATTATGAATAGTTCATAGAAAGAGATGAATTGTGGTACTGCACTAGCTACATAACATTACTGAAAGAAGGAACACTGAGCTCAGGAGAAATACAAGTGCAATTCAATAAAATGTGGAGTCCATAAGCCTCTGGACCTCCCACACTCTTGGGACTCAAGCAGGATCCTCACTGAAAGGAGGTAAAAAGATGCTTCTACCCCCTTTCAGAGATGATCCTGCTTGAGTCCCAAGAGTAGTGAGCCCATATAATAACGGAATATAATAAAAATAGGGGCAAACAGACCAAGGATTAACCAGTAGGAATGCAGTGGCGCTCTGCTACACAACCAGAACTTATATTTGGGAATCAATTAGATATAGGGGAAAAGGTTGAGCTGCTGAGAATTGGGATTGGAAGTAAGAGTTTGAAAGATTAGACTCGCCCAGGCCAGAGGGAATACGGGTCTGGGCCTGTAGCGAAAAGGCCTGAACAGAAAGGGCTAGGCCAGAAGACATGCCCCAGGACTGTGGAGGGCACAGATAGCTGGCTGTGTGTTATGTGCCATTATAGTCCTCTGGTATAAAACACAGGGGAATTATTTCTAAATCAAATTTACTTGTGAGGAGGAAGTGCCAGGCACCATACCAGAATGGGCACAGCAATTAATAGGTTTGGGGGTTGTCTTTTTACATCAAGAGGTTTGTTTAGAACAGAGCAGAATTTATCAACAAAACAAGGCATTTGGATAAGGCAGACTTTAGTATTATCCTATTTTAGAATTTGATAAGCAAATCTATATATAAATAAAATCCAGATTAGGTTTTTAAAAATGTATTTTATCGTGAACTTTGTGTAGGAAGATGATTATAATCTGTTTTATTTTGTTTTGAACTTTAATAAAGGATTACAAATTAAAAATAGCAGAAAAATAGTACAAAATAAACACGAAGAGTAATGCATTTTTAGTCAATCTCTTCTCACAATATTTGAATGATAAAATTAATTTTAAGCCAGAAAAGGCACAAACTGATCTCTAATGTTTCTGGAGATAACACAGTAAAAGCAGAATATTACCCAACAATCAAGATTGTTTTAATGTCCAAAAACATTTTACTGACAGAACGATACTGAAAATCTAAGTGATGAATTATTAAAGAGTAAAACTCACCTATCACTTTTTACATTTTAAAGATAATATATAACCTAATTCCAGAAACTGACTGTGACACTCTCTTCTATATAATCAGTAGCATGCATTGACTTTCTGCTCTTTTTACTCCACTGATTTTGGATTCACATTATTAACTGCCTGGTGCTTTTCTCTTTTAAGTGCGATATGTTATGATGCAGAGTTAATTTGAAAAATACTTTCTGAATCTTACTAGTACTTATTCATGCAGGAAAACAGAAAAATAAATCATAAATAATTATTGAAGAGCGATTTTAGACTAAAGGGTACATAAGACAGAATGCTATGTGAATGTGTACATACATGCATCAATTTAAAAATGTAAAAATCAAAAGCTGGCAGTTACATCCTTTGGCTTTTCAATTCTACTTAATCTTAGTAGGACTTTCCAATGCTTATTAAATGCTTATAAAACCTAAGGATCATCTTTTATCATTTTGAATACATTATTTGACAGCAACACCATGATTGATCACTTAGCTTAATTTAGGTTGACGAGCTTCAAATGTTGTATCCTTTCACTTTAATATTAACTTCTATGTTAAAAGAAAACAAGAGTTAAAAATCCAGTTTTTCTTGTCTGTTTAAATGCAATAGTTACTGAATTGAACAGTAATGCTTTTTCTTTAAAAATAGCGCACTGAGAGTGCTTGAATTCAAAATGAGAGAAAATCACAGCATAGCTATCTGATGTTGTGTGTTGTAGCATAGGCGGGGCACCAATCTAAGTATTTCACATTTATTAACCCATTTAATCTTCAGAACCTAGGAAGCAGATGCACTTATTCTGCTTTTACAGAGAAGGAAAATCTCACACAGAGAAGGTAGGTTGCTCGTTTAAGGTATGAGAAGCTAGTAAAGTTTTGCATTCTAATGTCTTCCGGTTCCAGAATGTGTACTTCTGAACCATTAACTATTCCCTTAACCATAGTCCGTTCTAAGGTAGCACATTAAAAGAAAAGAAAAATCTCATGTGAAAGGGTTGATATTTAACTGTATTCTCAAGGTACATTTGGAAATCTGTTGGGAGTTATATTGAAGCATGATATTTTCCCCACCACTTTTGCAGTCCATTCATATGCTTACGATTATGAATGAGCTATAATAAAGACTGAATTGGCCTACAAATAGGATTTTAATTTTTCTCTTGGGTGGTGAAAGTTAATAAGCTTGTGAATAATGTACGCATCCTGAATTGTTATCTGTATTTTTCTGGATAAAGAATATATGACTTTGAATATGGATATAAGAGATTATGCAGGCCAGATGGTCAAGCTGCCAAAGATGTGGTTATAATATCCTTTCCTGCAAACAAGCTATGTTTTTCTGGATTCCAGTCAGCTGAACTTTTTGTCTTCTGTAGTGAAGAATTGTTGCTATTTCTCAGGAGGACACACAGTGGCAGAGAAGCAGTTTTGATAACTCAGAGCATCTGTCTCAAATGTCCCAGGTTAAGACCTCTCCTAAAGGTCAAGAACAAATCACAACAGCTGCTTAGTTACCCAGCAGAATAATAAACAGTTCTCAAGCCCAATCTCTCTGTCTGCAAACATACTGGGTCTCTCACTCTTCACTGCAACATTTTAAGGTGAATTGTAAAGAGTGCTCTTGCTTACCAAGCAGATGTTAGAGTATTAATGGTATACTATTTACATCTCCTTGGTGGATGTCGAAGTTTGTGTTTGCTTGTCTTGAACCCTCATTATTAACACAGCTGCCAGAGATGGTCTGTGAAATGTTTGAAACATTGCTGAGAGCTGCTGCTAGGAACCACATTCTGGCCACATTCTCAACACGGAAATCAATACCAGTGAAACGTGTCTCATGTTGGTGCATTTATATCAGGCACCTTATCTTTCAATCTGCTTCCCCATATGCAGAGGAATACATCATATTCATTTTGCAAGGTATATCAGGGAATCTCCTTCCTTCCAAGATGAAATGAGGCAATCAATATGTATTGTTTTTGCTGCCTATAGCAATGACTGTTCAATATTTAATGGATCTCAAGCTGTGTAGCATTGACTACTCTGGCCAAAATAGCAAGCACCCTGGAAAATCAGTACTTGTGTTTAAAGCTTTCTGTTTATTCTGCAGAGAGAGAGAGACAATAAAATAGACTAAAGAATAATGACGGATCAGCAATATCTGGGGTGGAACCAAAAAAAAAAAAAAATCAGCAACCACCAGCAATAATAAATAAACAAGTTTGATTTACAAGAAGGAGGTATCTGCTAATTAATTTTGGAAGGGAATATAATGGAATTCACTCTGGCTTTTCCATGGGAATACACATTACACAAAAATATTAAGAAACAACTCTTGAAATCTATCATAACTAATCTTACAATGTTCAAATAGATGGTCAATTATTTCTAGGTTAAATTGACTTATTCAGCTGTGGTAACAGAAAAAGCATGAACTTATAAAGTTTTGGGTTTCTTTTTCTTATGGATACACCAGTTTTGTAACATTCAAGAGACAAAAACCCTCTCATAATTTTTGCTATAGATTATAATAATAAAATATGTGATACATTATTAATGATTTTTTCATAGTTATTAAAAAATCTATTCCTGTGATTTCTATAAAAGCAATAATAATTAAATATATGTATCCATGGGAATAATATTATAGCAGGGCTATGTGAGCACTAAGGTTTAGTAGATTTGATGGAATTGGAGATCCTCAAGCCACTTCCCATTTGCCATAGTGTAAACAGAAAGAGTAAATGTTTTCCTCTTGTATTTCTATTTTGATTCTGTATATGAAGTGATTGAATAGATCTGCAATAACATGAAAAGGAAAAAAACAAAAACAAAAAACATCAATACTCCGGCTTCTGTTTCCCAGATAAGTAGCTAAACCTCAGAGATAGTTTCCTAGAGCCAGGTACTGACCTCAGACCCCCAGCTTCTGGCCACATGAAAATGTGTATGAGAGCTATGCTTTCTTTTTGTCCTGGAGTTATAAGCGTTCTGTTGTTCAGAATATCATGTTGGATACCACCATTCTTGGTTACTGTTAAAAGACTAGTCACCATTTTCACAAAAATTTTACTTTCTAGAGTGAAAATTCCACCTCCTCACAATACGGAAAAATCTTCCCTTTCGCCAACAGAGTTTACTTTGGGCTAGCACGTTTCCCCACTTGTGTCCCAATAAGCACTAAGAATTTGTTCATGCCTAGTAAGTCCCAAGTATGTTTTCAGTGTGCACAAAGGGCTGGGTTTCTATTTAGGCGGAGCAGGCAGCTGCTGAGTGGTATGAATTCAGAAGAAGCTCTGACTTCTCCTTCTTCCTTGCCCATTCCAAAATCTGCTTTCCCCACCTGTTCACCGGCTTAGGACATTCCTTTAACAGTGGATAAAAGCTTTCAATTTATAATTAGAAATATGACTTAGGAAACCCCTCTGCCAGAGAGTCCCAAGCACAGCAGCAGAGGTTACTTTACGGGGTGTCAAATTTCTCTTGGCTTTGGCTGCCACCCAGAACATTCAGAAAATCTTTCCACTGTGCTGCTCCCTAGCCTGCCACCATCTTCTTGATGTGTAGGACTAGGGCAGCAATAATGTCTCTGTGAGAAGCTTTATTAAAATAGACAAAATTCAAAAGCTGTTACACATTTTTCAAGTGTAAGTTACACTGTGTAGAGCCCCAAGGATTACTGCTCAGTGTTACAGAGGTGTGCTCTTTAAAAAAATCCTCTGTGAATCACTAACGTGAAGTCTCAGGTAGTGTCCTGCCATTAGCCTTCTACCCACATAACCTGCTTCCATTTCTTTCTACATCATAGTATTCAAGTGTTGTGACTGAAGCCAATTTACAAATGCAAGTTTTAGGTGTTTAATTTGAAGAAACAAAGTTTCACACCAGTTACAGGAAACTGAAGATTAAAAAAAAACTTTCCAGAGTTTTTGGAAACCTGCAATCACTTGTAGCACTGATGTGCAGTTTTTATAGAACTGTACACTTCCTTAACTGTACTCTTCTGTGTGTCAGGAAACTATTGAATGTTTCAGTAAACACATGGCTTTGCAATGGTGCTAACTTGACTATTATCTGTCTACACAGCAAGTTATATCCACTCTCGACTGTATCAGCTAGTCCGAAAACATTACTTTTACTGTTGATCTAACTTTGTCAGCACATGTAGGGAGGGTTTACAGTAAGTGTTTTAGTGTGGCTGGATATAGTATAGTAAATGTCATAGGGAATCCTTGATGTGCTATACCAGATTTAGGTGTGGCTGGTCATTTTCCAGTAATGCTAGCAATACATTTAATACCAGGAATTTCTGCCTTGAGGCTATTTCACTTTCAACTTCACCACTCTAAAGAAATAATACCCCTCGGGTCAGTGTTGCTTCTGAACCCTTCAATCTTAGCGCTCTTCTGCTTCGAACTATAAAAGTGAAATGGGTACCTTTCTATTGGCACAGGCTAGTTAAGACCTTACCACAACCTGATGTCATTTTCCACTTCCTCAAAATAAGGAAAAATCTTCCCTTTCCCCAGCAGAGTTTACTCTGGGCTAGCACATTTCCCCACTTTTGTCCCAATGTTCTCATTAGATATTTTCCCAAAATGAATTAGGAAAAAACCAAGATGATTCTCAGTAAAAAGGGTTAATCACAATGGCTACCCATTCTGGCTGCATATATGCTTTCAGTAGCTCCTAGAGTCCGTATATGCTGAGATATCCTTTTGTATATGAACATGGAGAAGGCAAAGTTGCTATAAATATTCAGGGCCCCACTATGGAAGATAATAATTCGTTATCATTGTTATTATTATTGTTTCTGTAAGGTGAGGGAGCTTCCTCTGAGAGCTGTAGTCAGTTTTCCTTTCCTGAAAACAGAGATTTTGTTTACTTTTGTAATACACACCCTTTGTTTCAGGAAAATTACTGGGTTGGGTCCGTTAGGTTCATAAAATTAAAGCAATCTATTACCAGAGTCATCCATTGTTGTAGAAGAAAACATAAAATATATTACACATTTGAATGAACTTTGTTAGGGACTAAAATTTTAAGTGTTTAATTTCATATCTAAGTTAGGCAAATCATGAGATGGACTGTTATTTGTTTTGCTTTACCTCTGGTGAATAATTACCAGAACCATTTGTCAAATGGGTATGTTGTATTATTTTCAAGTTAATCTTCCAAACAGAGGTTTGAGATCTACTAACTGTCAGTTAAAGTTGTTTCTCCTTCTTTCATTAAATTATACCTGGCTATTGGGGTCTCACACTTGGTGTTACTTATGATTTAATAATCCAGATTTTGAGAAGTAACTGTCCTTTTTATCTCCTGGAGTATAGAAATCAGACCATCTCCTAGAGAGGAGGTTGGAAGAGGAAATTGGAAATGGGAATGGTCACTGAAAAAAAAAAAAAAGAATAATTCTACTGTTCTTTGTTGAGCATGTGTTAGACTATGGAGAAAGTGTGTTCTTGTTTTGTAACTAAAGAGTAAAGAGTTGTTGGATTCCATATTTAAATGCCCCAGAGATGCTTGTTAGCAGGCAGCTTTCAAGAACTAGGCAGATATCTTGAGAATAAGTTGGGCTCCTCTGGGCTATAGGAGTAACTGGGGTGACACTGACCATGTAACTGGCACATATACCATAGCTCTGTTATCCTCTATATCCTAGATATCCTTGAAATAAAAGTAAAGCACCATAGCCTGTCCTCATCTCTACTTTTACATTTAAGAGTCACAACTTTGTTCATGCTTAGAGTAAATATCAATGAGGAATTGAGTTTAACAACATAGACATCAAGGAGGAATTGAATTTTTTAACAACTCTTCTCAACAGTCTTATCAGGCAGGTGATGTTATTATCTTTATTTTGTAGTTAGGGAAATGAAAGAGAGGTTAAATAGCTTCTTGTAGGTCATACAGATGTGCTAAGTGATTTGTAGTGCTCAGGATCAAAGTTTCATTGGTTCTTTCATTCATTCATACATTCATTTTGTGCTTTCTATATGCCAGTCACTGTTTAAATTACTTGAGATTGACCAAGGAACAAGACAGAAAATATCCTTGCTCTTCTGGAGCTTATGTTCTACTGGGGTAATGGCAATAAGAGAAAGAAACATCTACCTTATAGACTAGAGAGGAATTCCTCAGAAATGCTAAGAAATTACACATGGAAGGAAATACTAGAATGAGTATACTTTATGTGAATGGCAGGCATGTGGGGACTTGAAGTTTGAATATCAGAAAGTGAATTTAATTAAAATTAGAATCTAGTACCCCTGCAAAGTGATGTTTCAAGCACAAGAATGTTTAGTGGAGGTAATGCATGTATTACTTTTCATGTTAAATTACATATATACAGAGAGTAATGTGTGTGTGTGTATATATATACACATATAATGTGTATGTATGTTTATATGTATGTGTATTTATGTATATATCTATATCTATCTATCTCTCTGTATAAATCAATCTAAATTCCTTTCTAGGAATAGCTTTTCTGAAGAAAAGGAATGCACATAAGAAACCTAAAATTGGGGTGGGCCACAAAATTGGAGAAGGATGGACTGTATGTTCTGGTATAATAGTTGTCATGTAGAGACAGTAAGTGATTTTTTTTCCTAGCTTTATTGAGTATAGTTGACAAAATTTGTATATATTTAAGGTGTACAATGTGGTTATATATGTATATATTATATAATGATTACCACAATCAAATTAATACTTTCTTACCCTATGTAGTTACCATTTGTGTGTGTGTGCGTGTGTGTGTGTGTATCTGTTGTGAGGACGCTTCATATCTGCTGTCTTAAAGTATTTCAAATAAACAATACAATATTATTCACTACAGTCCCATGCTGTACATTAGATTCCCCAGAATGCATTCATTTTATAACTAAAAGTTTGTACCCTTGGAAAAATATCTCCTCAGTCCCCCACCCCTACCCGCCCTGCCTCTGGTAACTACTATTCTACTGTTTACTTCTATGAGTTTTAGTTTTTTTAATTCCACATATAGATGTGTTAAAGCAAATTATACGTAGCCTGAGAAGGTCTCTGTACTTCTATATTTGAGTCCTTGTGGATAAATTGTAAGCTAGCTTAATAGAGAAGATTGAAAGCCTAACTTAGGAGTATACACCTGTAACAATAGCCAAGTCATGGCCAACCCCAGCAGCCATATTTCAACCATTCATACATTGCTGAGTGTTCAAACTGTGTTGAAATAAGGCATACACCAAGCTGTAACCAATCCAGCTGTTCAATACCTCACTTCCAATTTCTGTACGTCATTTTCCTGTTTTTGTCTATAAATCTTCTTCTACCATGTGGCTGAGCTGGAGTATCTGGGAATCGACTGTGGTTCTGGGGGTTGCCTAATTTGTGAATCGTTCATTTGCTCAAACTCCTTTAATTTAATTCGGCTGAAGGTTTTCTTTTAGCAGATGAGAACATAGAGCATTTGCCATTTTTTTGTCTGGCTATTTCACTTAGCATAATGTCCTCCAGGCTCATTTATGTTGTTGCAAATGGCAGAATTTCCTTTTCTTTATGACTGAAAAATATTCCATTGTATAAATGTACCAAAATTTATCCATTTATCAATTGATGGACAGTTAGAGTGTTTCTATATATTGGATATTGTGAACAATACTGCAATAAACATGGGGGTGAGAGGATGCAGATACGGATATCTCTTTCAGATACTTACTTAATTTTCTTTGGATATACAGAAGTAGGATTGGTTCCATATAGGAGTTCTATTTTTAATTTGGGGGGAACTACTATACTTTCTGGAATTGTTGTGCCAATTCACATTCCCACTAACAGTGTACAAAGTTTCCCTTTTACTACAGACCCTTCCCAACACTTACTATCTCTTGTCTTTTGGTAATGGATGTTGTAACAGGCAACAGTCCCCAAACTTTTTTGGCACCAGGAACTGTTTTCATGGAAGACAGTTTTTCCACGGATTGAGAGTGGGCAATAGTTTTGGGATAATTCAAATGTGTTACATTTATTGTGCATTTTATTTCTATTATTACACTGTAATATATAATGAAATAATTATACACCTCGCCATAATGTAGAATCACTGGGAGCCTTGAGCTGCAATGAAACAGTCCCATCTAGGGGTGATGGAAGACAGTGACAGATCACCAAGTGTTAGATTCTCATAGGGGCGCATAATCTAGATCCTTTGCATATGCAATTCACAATAGCATTTGTGTTCCTGTGAGAATCTAATGCTACCACTGATCTGACAGGAGGTGGATCTCAGGTGGTAATGCAAGCAATAGGGAGTGGCTGTAAATACAGATGGAGATTCCTTCATTCCCCCACTGCTGACCTCCTGCTGTGCAACCTGGTTCCTAACAGGCCACAGACCAGTACCATGGTGTGACCTGGTAGCAGGGGTCCCCAACCTTGCTAACAGGTGTGCTGTGACATCTCTTTGTAATTTTGGTTGGTATTTCCCCAATGATTAGTGATGTTTAACATCTTTTCATATACTGGTGGGGTATTTATATATTTTCTTTGGAAAAATGTCTATTTAAATCATTTGCCCATTTTTTAATAGGGTTATTTGAAGTTTTTGTTTTGTTTTTGATATTGAGTTGTATTGAATGCCTAATGTTTGGATTTTAACATTTTATCAGATATATGGTTTACAAATATTTTCTTCTATTTCTTAGCCTGTCTTTTAATTTTGTCTATAGTTTCCTTTGCAACACAGAAGCTTTTTATGGTGATGTACTCTTACTTATTTATTTTTGCTTTTATTGCTGGAGCTTTCAATATCTTATCCAAGAAATTATTACCCAGACCAATGTCAAGGAGCATTTTCCCCAGTTTTAACCTTGGAGTTTTATGGTTTCAGGTCTTACATTTAAGTCCTTAATCAGTATTAATTTTTATAAAAGGTGTAACATAAGGGTACAATTTCATTCTTTTGATGTGGATATCCAGTTTTTCCAACACCATTTACATATTGAAGAGACTATCCTTTCCTAATTGCATATTCTTGGCACCATTGTCAAATATTAGTTGATTGTATATGTGTGAGCTTATTTCTGAATTACCTATTTCATTCTCTTTAATTTTTTGGAAGACTTTGAGAAGAATTGGTATAAATTATTCTTTAAATGCTTCATACAGTAACCTGTGAGGCTTTTTCCTTCTTTTATTTTAATAGGTCTTTATCTTTATATTTGTTTCATCTCTTGGGTATAGCATATAGTTAGGTTTCTCTCTAGGGATTATAATAACCACCCTTAATTCATCACAATGTACTTTTAATTAATGTAGCACGTGTATAATGTAAGACATTTACAGCATCCTTTATGCTATTTTTTATTTTACATTTTATTTCTGCAAATATTATGAGCCCCATGATATATTGTTGTTTTTGCTTAAGCAATCAACTGACATTTTTGTTTTCTATTTTAAAATTTTATTGTAGGTAACTCAATAAAGGAAATAAAATAATGTTTCTTGTTTCCCCACATATTTACCATTTTCAGTGCTCTTCATTTTTTCCTACACATCTGAATTTCCACCTGCTACCATTTACCTTCTTCTTGAAGAAATTCCTTCAGAATTTTTTTGTAGCGTGGGTATGGCTGCTAGCAAAGAATTGTTGGCTTTTGTTTAAAAAGTCTCAATTTTATCTTTAATTTTAAGTGATTTTTTGGTAAATATAGAATTATAAGTTGACAGGTTTTTTTCAGTGCTTTAAATATTTTGTTTTATTCTGCCCTCATTGCTCTTAATGAGACAACAGCCATCAACATGCTTATTATTGTCCTCTTCGAGGCAGTATGTCTTTCTCTCTGGATGTTTTTAAGATTTTCTCCTCATCTTTGGTTTTCTACAGTTTGACTATAACATATTTAAATGTAGTTTTAAAAAAATATTCATCCTGCTTGGGTATTACTTAGCTTCCTGAATATGCATTTTTTTTAACATTAAACATTTTAGCTAATATTTCTACACACATTTTCTGCCCGATTAACTCTTTTCTCTCCGAGGAACTTCAGTTACATTTATATTAGACCAGCTGGTATTTTAAAATTTTTTCCTATGCTTCAATTTGGATAATTTCTGCTGACCTGTTTTCATATTCATTGGCCCTTTCTTCTAATTTCTCCACTTGTAATTATGGCATTCAGAGAGTTTTAAATATAGATATTACATAGGTGTTTTATATGATTAAAAAAATATTGCACACCTCAAGTCCATTCCTGTTAATTCCAAAATATGGGATATCTGAGAGTCTCTTTCCTTTGATTATATTTTCTTTCGAGTCATATTTTCTCACTACTTCTCATGTATATTTACTTTTATCCAGTCTTGGACATTGGAGTGATACATCCTGGTGAGTTGGGATTCTGTTATCCTCTTCCAAAGAATGTTTGGGCCGGGCGTGGTGGCTCAAGCCTGTAATCCCAGCACTTTGGGAGGCCGAGATGGGCGGATCACGAGGTCAGGAGATCGAGACCATCCTGGCTAACATGGTGAAACCCCGTCTCTACTAAAAAATACAAAAAACTAGCCGGGCGAGGTGGCGGGCGCCTGTAGTCCCAGCTACTCGGGAGGCTGAGGCAGGAGAATGGCGTAAACCCGGGAGGCGGAGCTTGCAGTGAGCTGAGATCCGGCCACTGCACTCCAGCCTGGGCGGCAGAGCGAGACTCCGTCTCAAAAAAAAAAAAAAAAAAAAAAAAAAAAAAAAATTTTGGTTTGGTTTTGGTAGGGAGTTAAATTTCTATTGATCACTATGGACTTGTGGAGGTTTGAGTTTAGGCTTTTTTTTATGGTATGTCTATTTTATTTTTTCCCTTACTAAGATGTGATCTTTATTTCCAAAGCTTGGTTCTTCTCAGGTTTTAATGGAAATCCTGAATTGTTTACTACTCTCTAACTTGGCAGAGTTAAGCTTTCAATACTATTTCCCTTAAAATGGGAAACTTTCAGAATCTCTCTTCATTCCTTTCAAACTTCTTCATAATTCACATGGGCCACTTAGGTTCTTTTCATATACATGCACAGTTAAGTGTCAACCAATGATATGAGGGGAATTTTATGCAAATTTGGGGCTCCTGAACTTCTTCGCTCAATTTCTCAGACACACAGTCTCAAATTCTGACCTTTGAATCATCATCCCAGGGAGACTTTTGTTTTTAGCTTGAATTCTATTCCTTGTGAAACATTGGGCAGTGGCGTGCCCTCAAAAGAAAACCTATAAAAAAAAGTGAATTTTACCAATGTGCTCCCTGTTTCAACACATAGATTTTCTCCAATTTCTATCTGTTTTGTTTGCTTTTCTGGGCCTTCGAATACGTGTTTTTAAAAATACTTCATTCAGAGGTTGTTATGTTATAATAATAAACTACATTGCTATAATGAGGAACATGATTCTGTATCTTCCTCGTGGAAAGTCATTTTATCTACTATCCAACTTTATAAGCTAAAATCAAATTATTAAAAAGACAAATCATTTTGTATACTAATATCAATTTTTTGTGTGATAGACTCATATGAACCAGAACATGAAATATTTTACCAACACATTATAGCCTTGATGATTTAAGGAATTATGAAAAATTTAGCAATTTGGCTGCATTTTTAACAAAAAGTATTATTTTCTATGTCTATTTTATATTATGTCCTTGTGTTCAGAGTGAGTTCTCAAAAGGTGTACCCTGTTTGTAAAAAATATTTTAAAAGTGACATTTATGTCATTAGTCACCACATACCTGACACTTACTGGTAGACACTAAGGCAAATTCAATTAGGATGGTAAATATTTCAGTAGTGGCAAACACTTGGCTCGATTGGCTGTATTTCAAATCAGAATCCATGTCATCATTAGGATATAGGTCAAGTAAATGAGGAATAATAAGGAAGCTAAGCCCATTAAAAACTTGGCCAGAACTTGGCCTTACTAATGATAAACATATGCAAGAGCATACAATATGCTGGTTTCTTTGCCAAGAATTAATATCTCTAAAGCAAAACTCCTTTAAATTCCTCTAAACATGATCAAATGTAGCTGTCATCCATATTCCTTGCTCTGTTTGACACATAGCACTAGATGAAGCAACTCTTGCTTCAAGAGGAGATGTCTCCAAACCCATGTCAATCTTCTCCTTTGTTGAGCATTATTTTCGGCAGAATTGATATGTCCCAATGTATAAAGGAGAATATATCACTACAGGTATTCTTTACAAAATGTATGCACATTGGGGTTAAAATATACTTCTGGCTCATCTGAGATGTGTGGCACTGTGAAAGTCACGCATTCTCTGATTCTGAGTCTTACGTTTAATATAGAGAAAAGTAATATACATTCAAGGACATTTTCTGAGGATTAAGTGAAATAATGTAAAGAAATAATTTTGTTATTAAATGTTAACTATTTGTTATATTAAATTTTTTTATTTAATAAGATTTTACTTTCCTTGGCTTAAAATCCTCAAAGTTACATATAAGAAGTTTCATCTGACATTAAACTTTTGATGATAAAGGACCGAAGATTTAGCATACAAAATAGACAGCTTTGCTACACAATGGATTGATGTTAAATGGGGCACAGATAATACAGAAGAAAAACTTAAGTAATCAAAGAATTATTAGTGCTGTAAGACTGAGTATCTATTGGTGAAGGGCTCATTCAGGTTTTGGCAACAGAGAGAACTGGATTCACGTACAACTCTGCCATTCAATGTACCCTTGGCCAAAATACTTAACCTCTAAACTTCAGTTTTCTTATTTTTATATGGGTTTGGTATTAAATATCTATCTTAGAAATGATTAGTGAGGCATGATGAAAAATGTACATGTTAATCACTGAGTCATGGGCCCAGCATAGAGTGACACTCATAGGATATTGTTGTGTGTTGTTATTAACTCAGTAATCAAGGTGTGTCAAATATTTTCCCAAGTGAAATAAAATGACCTGAATAAGGGCCAGACACGGGGCATCCTGGAGGGATGATTGGTTTCTTACTAAAACGGTAAAGTATACATCTTTATACAATCAGCAATATACAGGCGTCATAATATGAAAATACTTTGGTCGTATAATTCCTATCAAGAGAACCTGGGTAGAACCTAGACTATGTTGTTATAATAGCTTTGAAAATCACATGTGGATGAGAATTACAGTTATTCAGACTTTTGTCAGATTATTAAAGATAATTGATAATGAGGGTAACTAAAATGAATGTTTTTATCAAAAAAGAAAAATTACTTTGGCTATTAAATGGGTTAAGAACAGGCTTTTTATCTACCAGAACACTATGGAAGATAGTCACTATGAAAGAATTTATTATAGGTTTGATGACAAAGCTGGACTGATATAAGAAGAATTTCTATATTTGAGGAAGAAACAAAAGATTTTTATAAAATATCACTTTGTTTAATTAAAAAGATAAATTATGGTTATAGGATGTATTATTTTGTATTTTTATTAAGTTTAGTCACTTAAAAACCATATATCCACTTTTGATAAATTGTTTCTCTGTTATATGTGTTTGTAATTATTGTCAAGTGATGAAATTGATAATCTTTAATTTTTTTATACTCTGTTTTGGTTTAATATGAAATATAAATATTTTGTAAGCATGTTTTATTTACATTATTGAAAACATGAAGCAATTTTTAGGGAGATGCATATATACAAATAAGTGATAATATTTTAAAACCTGCCTGACATTTATTTTTATTCACTAGATTCTTATGTTATTAATTGGGGGATATTTTTATACCTTAAGTAAGACTAATTACTTAAGGCATATGCATTTAAAGTAATTAAATGCATCAGAAATATTATTTTTATCTACTTAACAATATGGGAGTATTTAGATCTCCACTGATTAAAAAGCTTTCTTGGGTGATATAGCTATATATTTTTTATCCCTATGTCTATGCACTTAAATGTGTGGCAAAATAACAGTGTTAGTATGGTAAGCAGATATTTAGATGTTTTTAGTTTCTCTTTACTTCTTTGTATTTTCTAATTTTCTTATAAAATGCCATAAATCTATATCAAAAACTTGTTTTAATTAGAAATCTAAACAATGGTAAAATCAAAAAGTAGAAAAATAAAGGAAAGCACTTATATATTAAATGACAGAGAATAGTTTAACATGAAGGCAGTAAAATATCCTGGAGATGTATTTGTTTCTTCTTACACTCTGATCAGGAAGCAAATACTGCTAGTTGCCTAGTCAATATAGCCAATCATTTTTTTGCCCATTATACAAGCGTAATTACAATTATTTCAAGGTAGCAGTGTGTCCCGTTGAATGCTCTCATACTTGGATATGACACAGTATTAGCAAATGAGATGTGTATTGTGCAGGTCTTGGATTGTTTGCTCTTCTTATATAGGTGCTGCCTCCGTCTCTTCATCACTTCATTTGTTTGTTGTTGTTGTTGTTGTTTTGTTTTGTTTTGAGACAAGGTCTTGCTCTGTCACCCAGGCTGGAGTGCACTGGCCGTATCTCCACTCACTGCAGCCTTGACTTCCTAGACTCAAGCAATCCTCCCATCTCAGCTTCTGGGGTAGCTGGGACCAGAGGCACATGCCACTGTGCCCAGCTAATTTTTGTAGAGATGGGGTTTCGCCATGTTGCCCAGGCTGGTCTCAAAATCCTGGGCTCATGGCTGGGCGCGGTGGCTCACGCCTGTACTCCCAACACTTTGGGAGGCCGAAGCGGGCGGATCACAAAGTTAGGAGTTTGAGACCAGCCTGACCAACATGAAATTTGTGAAACCCCGTCTCTACTAAAAATAGTGAAACCCCATCTCTACTAAATTAGAAAATTAGTGAAACCCCGTCTCTACTAAAAATACAAAAATTAGCCAGGTATGGTGCCACCCGCCTGTAATCCCAGCTACTCGGGAGGCTGACACACGAGGATCGCTTGAACCCGGGAGGTGGAGGTTGCAGTGAGCTGGGACCGTGCCACTGCACTCCAGCCTGGGCAACAGAGCTAGAATCCGTCTCAAAAAAAAAAAAAAAAAAAAAAAAAAAAAAAAAAAAAAAAATTCTGGGCTCAAACGATCCTCTTACCTCAACCTCCCAAACTGCTGGGATTACAGGCGTGAGCTACCACGCCTGGCTCCTCATCACTTCTTCTTCTTGTTGCCTAGAACGTGAATGCAGCACCTAGAGGATTAGCAGCCATCTTGCAGCAGTAAGGACAAGGGTCACAAACAAAGTATAGAAAGCAGAAACATAAAAAGGATGTGGCTTTTGGCAATATCCTTCAACAACTGAATCTTTCTCTAAACTTCTATTTATGTAGGGGCATAAATATAAGTTGCCGTTTTTTTACAGTTTCAGTTAAGTTGGAGCCGATCATGTCTTAACTAGTAAGTGCTAATGTTGGTCCTCCAACAGGAAGCCTGTGGTGCCTAAACATCAAGAGTTCCAGAAAACAAATAGCTCTTTGATTCAGTACTACCCTTGTTCCAGGCAAAATAGGCCCCTCTGAGTCCCATGGTAATACCCACATCTCTTGACATATGTCCTTAAAGCAAAAGTTGACTGTATCTGAATCCCATAAATAGTTTCAGTTTTTGCTAATGCCAGTTGCCAGAAGGACACTGCTTTGGAGCTCAGAGAGTATTTGAACAGTGAAAACAAAGTCATTTAAGAATGAATATAAATCAGTTGACTTGTCAAATCTGGCATCTCAACAGCATACATGAAATAGTTTTTTTTTTTTTTTTTTTTTCTATTTTAAATATATTTTTCTCAGTGGTGCTGAGTATCCATTTTCTTGCTTCTCTTTGTATTATAAATCATGGCTCAGCAGGTTTTCACAAATACTGGATGCAAAGATTAAAGTATGATATCAATTATAAATATTGGCAACCAGATAGATATTAAATGTTAGAATTAAGAATATTTTTATTTTATAGAGGCTTCTAACAATACTGATTAACTTTTTAAAAAGTAAAGAAAAACTTTCAGCTCTTTATTAAAAGGCCATTGATGGCAAGCTTATGATAATGCTGCTAACATGTTTGATAAAGCAAATAGCAGCCAACATTTTGGCCAAAGATCCACAGCATTCTTTGTGCTACCTAGGGTGCGCAGTTTGAGTTTTTACTAAAAGATATTCCTTCAATTATACCAGAATTGATGACATTTAGGGAACAATTACAAATTTACAATCAACATTTTCTAGACCTTTTCACATATAGGAATCTTAATAAAGCCTATATCAAATTTGAGATTACAACTACCCTTGGATTTATAATTGAAATGCCATCTAAATGTTATTAAAGGTGTTAAAATCAGTATAGACAAGATACAAGATGCATGAGAACAGGTGAAATAGATCTGCAGCTAAAGATGTCATTTTTTGTTAAAAAAAGTAATCAGAAATATGCATGAACTGCATTTTTGAATATGAACTGTTGCTTATAATAGTTTAGTAAAAGCTTACAGAAAACTCAGGGATCTACATTTGATCATCTCAGTTTTAAAGGGACTACCTACCTTGAAAGCTTTAAATTAAATGTTTTTTTCCCCTCAGTCAAAATAGACTGCATGTGAAATTTACAGCAAAAGCATAATTCCATTAAGATATAACAATAAAACAAAAAAACTAAAATATTTGCTTGGACATGAACAGGGATATTTGCATACAAGTAACTCCAAACTAATATTTATAAATTATTTTGTAACCAATATAGTTCAAGGTATAGTCATAATTGAGTATATTGCTTTTTAAAAATTTTCTATATGGTAAAATAAAATACTATACAACTTACACCTTAAAATGATAATTTATCATTTGGGATCTTCTTTGTGTGATATGTATAAACCAAGGCTCATTCCAGAATCAAAGTATTGATTTAAGAATTTTATTGATATTTCCAATTGATGATGACCGAATGGAACAATGTTTTCTTTAAAATTCAAAAGTATAGAAAACAATCTAATAAAAGTAATAACTTAATACATGTTTAATTTGGCACATCTGCCAATAAAATACAAATTATGTTAAAAAGCCTCTTTCTAATTATACCATAACTTAGGACCTTTTTTTGTTTTGAATTGGAGTCTCACTCTATCGCCCAAGCTAGAGTGCAGTGGTACAGTCTCGGCTAACTGCAACCTGTTTCCTGGGGTCAAGCGATTCTCCTGCCTCAGCCTCCCGAATAGCTGGGATTACAGGTGTCCAGCTAATTTTTGTATTTTTACTAGAGATAGGGTTTCACCATGTTGGTCAAGCTGGTCTTGACCTCCTGACCTCAGGTGATCCTCCTGCCTTGGCCTCCCAAAGTGCTGGGATTACAGGCATAAGCCACTGCACCTGTCTCGTAACTTATGATTTTTTACTAAAATAACAGCAAGAAAATAAATTTTATGGGATAAACACATACTAATTCAAGTTATGTTGGTCTTTATTATTTTACTTATCAAAATACTTCAGACCTGTCAACAGAACACAGGAACATGCACAATAATTATTTATTTCTAATTACTCAGTACTTTGTCCACTTTCAGTCCCATAAATATACTTCGTACATCTCCACATGTGTTCGTATAAAGTATATTTACATGTAGTGTACATGGGCTTGCATTTGTATTCTTGTCCTGGGCCCTGAAAATGTCATGGAATAGCCTGTCACCATTTCACATAGTTGCTTAAAAATAAAGAGCAGACATGTCTGTAATCCCAGCACTCCGGGAGGCTGAGGTGGGCAGATCACTCGAGGTCAGGAGTTTGAAATTAGCTTAGCCAACATGGTGAAACCCTGTCTCTGCTAAAAATACAAAAATTAGCTGGGCACCTATAATCTTAGCTACTCAGGAGGCTGAAGCAGGAGAATCGCTTGAACCCCAGAGGCAGAGGTTGTAGTGAGCCGAGATCAAGCCACTGCACTCCAGCCTTGGTGACAGTGTGATACTTTGTCTCAAAAAAAGAAGAAAGAGCAAGAGTTGATATCAGCATAATGTCTGTATGGAGGGAGATGATAGAAGGAAAATTAAAAATCGATAAAACTTATATTGGTAGAGGAGCTGGTATGTGCCAAGTTGCAATTCACATTATTTAATTTTTATAAATGTCTGATATTGGTGGAATAGATCCAATTTAGAGATGAGAAAATTCAGATTAGGAAATATTTTATAATTTTCCAAGTTCATTTTGCTAATTGTCTGGAATAGCCAGAATTTAGAGCAAGGACAGCCTAGGCAGGCTGTAATCACACAGCTGTTTCTAAGCTTAGGTCACAAAATTAACAGCAACTTTTCACATTAGAGGACAGATATCAGTAGGCACAGAAAGTACAGATTATAGAAAATTTGTAGAAATCTAAAAATCAGTAGGAAAAAAGAGAAAAAGAATGTCTTGGAGTTTTAAAAATACTAAATTTCTAAATTCTTATAGAATTAAAACATCTGCAAATTTCAAAACAAATCTGTAAACTCTCTCCACCTATGTAGGACTATGATAGATGAGTACAGTGGGAAGTGATGGACATTTCAACAAACAGTATTGGATATTTAGTTTTATTTCTACATTTACGCAATAAATTGAAGATTCTACAATAAATTTAGGATGACAAAAATTTATATGGCAGACATTTAAAGACACAAAAATAAAGACCCGGAAAATTAATTTTAAGGTAGAAAACTTTTTCTAAATATTGAAATGGGAGAGTTCCCTAACTTTCCTTGAAAGACGTGCAACAGGGGTGTGGCCTGCCTGCTTGGTCACCCCACAGTTGGATCCCCTAGTGGGAGCATGCAGATGGGCAGGTACAGAGGCCAGAGTAAGCGGTTTTGGGGTCTGGCCCCAGGCAGCATCTAGGGGTGGGGTGTCTGCTACTCCCAAAGCCCTGACAGGCGTGTGTTACAAAGCTCTTTCAGATTTGCCATCTGAGGACGTCTTGTGTGTTAATCAGTTCAATGGACCCTCTGCCTTATCACAAAGGCTGGTGTGACAGCCCTCTGTATGCCAAGCTCTTGCCCAGTGTCCCGAAAGAATCGGATCACACACTGGCTTGAAGGATGAGTGCAAGGTTTTATTGAGTGGTGGAGGGGTTGCTGTCATGAGATGGATGGGGAGCCAGAAGTGGGGGTGAAGTGGAAAGGTGGTCTTCCCCTGGAGTCGGGCCTCCCAGTGGCCAAACTCTTCTCCAACCACCTCGGCCAATCTCCCCTTGGTGTCCAAACGTCCCTCCTCTTCTCTCTTTCTCTGCCATATCATTCCGCTGTCACTGTTCTACTGGTCTCCACGTTCAGCCACTTGAGTGCGTGCCCATTAAGGTCTCGAGTTTATATGGGGGCAGGATTAAGGGGCGTGGCGAGTCAAAGGCAACTTTTCTGAGTGCAAAAACAAATGTCTGTCCTCATGTTCGGCCGTGAGTCTTCGGGCTTGAGGGTGGGGCCATTGCTCGGGGAACCACCATCTTCTACCCAGGCATAAAGATAAAACTAAAATATTACAGTACTTTTTTTTTTTTTTTTTTAAGTTGAACTGAGATAATGTTTGCAGCACTATGACAGGCCAGGATTCAGACTATTGATATTAAAAAATCTTACTTACAAACTGGCCAGTCGCGGTGGCTCACGGCTGTAATCCCCCCATTTTGGGAGGCCGAGGCGGGCGGATCAGGAGGTCAGGAGTTTGAGAGCAGCCTGACCAACATGGTGAAACCCCATCTCTACTAAAAATACAAAAATTAGCCCTGTGTGGTGGTGTGCGCCTGTAGTTCCAGCTACTCGCGGGGCTCAGGCAGGAGAATCACTCAACCTGGGAGATGGAGGTGGCAGTGAGCCAAGATCTCACTACTACACTCCAGCCTGAGCGACAGAGCTAGACTCAGTCTCATAATGATAATAATAATAATAATAATATATAGATAGATAGCTCTCTCCACCACCATCTCCCCCCAAAAAATGAGCAAATGGCACCAATGGGAAATTCAGACAAAATGAAATAAAATGCTACTCAACCACTGGGAAAGTAATTTGTTTTATCTCTCTCTCGCTTTTTGCACTTTGACTTTTTCAGAATATTACTGCAAAGTTCCTATACAGGAGATATTAGTTCCCAATTGTTAGAATAGGTTTATATTTAGCTGCTTCTTAAATCTTAATTTATCCATAGCATAGCAATTGCTTAAAAAAATTTATCTTGCAGAGCTGTTACAAAGCTCCAGTGCAGGGATTATAACCAGGACTTTTTCTAATAATAAACCAAAAGGTAGGTGGATATTACCAACTTTATGATTACTGATCTAAATACTACATTGCATTAAATACATGATCATTGACTGGGTCTCTTTTCATAGACCTCCAAACAAGAAGCCGGGCTGGTCATATGATTGCCATGCTGAACAGAGGCTTCACATCTGGCTCTCAGAAGACCTTAATGGGTTCATGAAGGGTCATGCACCTTAATGTCCAAATCACTGATAAGGTTTAATGTTTTCCCTCTCGGATGGTAATATGAATTTTAATAAGTAATAAAAGGATTGGGCTAAATAAGGAGGAACCAATCTATAAGGCTAGAACTTCATGAAGGATAGAAACCAGTGGGTTAGTTCCACAGGTGTACAGAAGACCTTATACAGTCTCCAAACTGGTTCATGGAAACATGTGCTTACCTGAGCCGCACTAGTAAGTAGGTGGCAACATTGAAGGTTTCTTATACTGACCATTCTATAAAAATTGGAGAAGAGACTCCAGATGCCAATTTATTTTTCTATCATTTACCTATCCCTATTTCTACTTTCTCCTCTGAATATTAATCCTACCCCCATTTTACACTTGCGCATCTCCTATGGAGAGGGTAAAAGTCATGCCAAATAAATGCTTTATAAAAGGACTTAGTTCTTTGTTGATTAGCCCAAATTGGTTATTTTTAGATAAGTTATGAGAAAAATTTTATATGTCCTAGCCAATGTCTGCTTGATAAAGAGAGGTGAGCAAAAAATCGTGATAGAGGTACAAATCAATCAAATTTTTTTTTAGCCTTTAAAGTAATAACAATATATGAAAACAAAATATAGTTTGGCTTAGAGTATAAATCACATCGTGTTTCTAAATAAAGTCTGTTCACTGAAGACCTTTAATGATCTCGCTGAGGCACGTGGAGTAAACATGAGGGCTAGATATTTCTACTTTGCTTTCAGACACATTCCAGCTGATAACCCAAGTTTCAGCTGAAACTTGACCTCTGACAGAGCACTTAGGTGATCAATATCAATAGTTTAGAACTAAACTTACTCTTTAGTAAATCATCACTGCAGTTTCTAGACCATTTATTGTACTCTTCTGTGATTCTTTTGCTGCAAATATAGTATAGAATATTTTAACTGATACATATTTGGTCAGAAATAATAGTGTGATGCACTCTTTTAAACAGAATACAATTTTTAGAATAAGTCAAGATATTGATTTGGTATCCACTCTCCACACCACTTGTAGAAATCTGAGTCTAGCAATTAAAGTGTAAGGATTGTTTATTAGACATTGGATCTAACTTTAGAATATAGTCTTTTTTTTTTTTTTTTTGCCAGAGAGGACATATTTTCTGATTTTCATAGAAATATGAAAAAGAGAAAAATAGTTATATATGTATATATATAATCCATAATTGATATATATACATAAGTATATAAAAATTATAAATAGTAATAACTTTATGTAAATACATATACATAAATCATAATAGTGTTCACGTTAAAAGTCATTCAGCCACATTTATGATGTAATTTCTGCCATTTGCATTTTGTTAGTGATAAGGAATAAATATAGTTGGTATGATGTGGTGGAAAGTGTTTTTTCCTGAGAGAAGATCTCAATTCATATAGGCACAGAGAATCTTTTATGTTCTCATCTCTAAAAGTAGTTAAAATTGAACTCTGATTTCAGAGGCCCCTGGGCTCTAATATACTGTATAATCTGACATTTGTATAGCTCTACATGTAAAGAAAAGTCAATCTAATTTAAACAGTTCCAACTGATCATTATACTTGTAGTGAATGAAATTCATATTTTTTTATATTTAGGGACTAAAAAATAATTATTAAAGTAGAAGAAAATGTCTTCTGAAAACACAGCCCTGCACTCATGCAAAGTGATAAGATTTTATCATTAAACCTACAAAAAATACATGATAAATGTATAACTGTTTAATGGAAAGAGAAACTAGAAATCAACCAGGCGATTGGGTTATGGAAATGGGTTTCTAAAAGGTTTACTTTTTGTCTTAATATTCTTTTCATTATACCATTTCAATTTTTATCCTGAATTTTAAAAAGGCAAAAGATTAAGACTATTTGGTAACTGTTACATAGCACATTTTGCTTGAAAATATTTGTGGACTGGTCATCCAAGGAACATCTTGAAAACCATCCAGTTTGGAAAGTCATTTTTTACTGTTACACAGAAATCTGGTTGTATCCTTTCATGTAGACACATAAGTATGTATTTTCTTTCCCAAGAATTTGAGTATATTTGAAAGAGCTGATGATTGATATCCCATAGAAAGCTCCATCATTTTGAGTGGACTCAGATTGCCCCAGAGCCTCTGCCTGCCTAGGGAATAACATCCTAGAAATTTGTCTGAATTTGTAAAGACTGCTTGAACCTGGCTAAACCAATGACTCCTCTTTCCCCTCAGTCAAGTCTCTGTGAATATTGTACAAGGGAGAGAAACATTTTGGAACAGTAAATGAGAATGCAGTATGTTTAATTAGTTTGTATGTCAACACACTTTTATTGGAAGAAAATGTTTCGTGAGCTCTCGAAAATGTTGACAGAGATGTTGCCAGTTACACATAAGATGAAAAAAATGCAAACTTCATGAGGCAGTTTTCTGGTGACTATAATAAGTTTTACACCATCTGTATGAAATTTATAATTTGAGACCTGAAGAATAGCAGGACTTAAGTTGAAACCCCTAAGTTTTGCCCAGTATTTGCTCAGAATTATTAATTGGTCCAGGTTTGGCATCCCAGTAAAGTTCGCATGAAACTTAACTAGGGCTAGCTAAAAACTTGGCATTTGTCCTTGGAAAAAAATCATCTTGAGTTTACTTAAAGGTCTGTGAACCTCAGCAAACCTCTCAGTGACCCGTTCTACAGTGTGGTGGTTTCTAGTGATATCTGAAACCAAGAATGTTTTGTGAAGGGTTTAGGTTTCATTTGGAAAGCCATATCTAATCCTAGGTACTGCCTAATGAATTAAGAGGCTGGTCTTCCTTGAATCCTCATAAAGGCAGGGTTGTGCATGAAATCCATTAGTTTTACTACAGAGTAAAATTGCACCCTTTAATTAGTCATTTAAAAATACCTTGTGTGTATTTCTAGTGTTCTTTTGTGTGTAATCTATTTATTCTACCATCAGTGTTATCTAAAGCTGGCATGCATTGAGTCTACCATTTGAAACTACAGCACAATTTGTTAAATACAAATAATTATTATAATAGGTAACTATTTTATAAATATTATACATTCTAAAAATGTTTCATATATTTTGCAAGCAAAGACAATCCTAAGAATAACAAGCTTTGACCATGTAGAGCTAGGGAAAGTAACTACTTTCCAAATAACAACTAATTGGTTGGTCTTTGGGGTATTGAGTTGGGCACTGGTGCATTGAGGTTTGTCTTTCTTCTTTTCTCCCATAACATGACTCACAGTGGCCCGGACATATATACAGTTGCATATGGAATGATGAATTTTCCCTAAAATGGGGAAAATGAGACAGTGGGCATTAGCATTGGAAAACAAAAACAATTACAAACGAAATTTAAAACATAAAATCTAGAGCTGATTTTCAAGGAAGGCATGCATTATTTTTAAAATGGGTAATGTACACAAATTGCAATAACACTCTTTATTTTCCTCTTTAAATTATCTTTTAAGGCTTTTTTTTGGCCTGAATAAATTTTAAAATTTTATTGTTCTAAGGATTTGTTACCCATATTTTTTTTTCTATATTTGTATCTCAAATTCTTAGTTAAAACACCTGAAATGTTCTAACATCCTTTATGCTTCTAAATCTGTTTAGTTATTATTATTTTAGGGCCTGTTTCCATTTTAGGAATCAGTTAAAACATTTTAGGAAATGTAATAAAAAGTTCCTAAGAAAATATATGTACATATATTTGTTTCAGTATTTTGAGCCATGTTCCAACCATAGAGAGAAAATGACATTTACATTGAGAACTGATTCTGAGTACCAGGGATTTAAGGACAACCTCTATTGGGGTCAAAAGAGAACATGAAATCCTAGTGGGGTGAGAAACAGCCTCCAACTTTGATATATGGTCTCTAGTAGCTTCTTTTCTACTGATTGTTTTTGATGTTGCATAGCCATGCACAGTCAATTGCTTAATTTTTTATATTTGAAGCTTTTAACAATAAAAATAAATTTGTCAATTGATATGAGATATGCTCTGTATTGACACAAAGTACTTTCCACTTGCATAACATTTCTGTGGACAGACTTACCAGGGAAAGGTGTCCAATTTTAGTAGGTCCAATTAGACTTTCATTTTTGACCCATGAGACTTCATGTGCAAATAGGTGTCAGCATTACCAGTCACATAGGTGTTCCTGACAGATATGACCCTGACTACAATCTGTATTACATAGTCTTTTTATCATAGGCAGCAGAAGGAAAAATGTTTCTTGTAAATTTTCAAGGAGAAAGACACATCTTTGTGCCCTTTTCAATTATAAGGCAGTTATTAACAAAGGTGAACACATAATCAAGTAAAAGGAATGGCAATATGTGAGCTTTGGACTATGCAGTACCCCAATAGATAGATAGATCCCTGGAGGTAGGTTATGCCATGTTTTTGCCAGTGATCTTAAACTCCAGCTGCCATTATGGTTGCAGATCTTTCTAAACCACCTCTGAACTATGACTCATGTATTTCAGGTCTTTCAATAGGCAGTTAGCTTTTGGGGGGCTTGTCACATAAGTGCCAAATTTTCTTATAACATCTTAGTTGTATTCTATGTCTTAGTAAGTCAGTGACTTATGATTTTCTTTCTCACTGGTTGTGTTGTCAAGTCAAATGTCTTGTCCTTCTACACCAAAGTCACCAGTCTGCCTCTGTCTGCCATTGGTTTTTCATCCCTGCTCCATGGCTACCTCTTCATAAAGACACTCACATGAATGAGTAGTTTCATGCATTTTTATACTTGATTTGCATAATTCTCACAACATAGTATTTCTCTACATCCTAGTCATTAATAGGTTGTATGAGGTCACTGTTTCTATCCCAAAGTTGCTTTTCTTTATTCTATTCATTCTTTATTCTATTCAACATCTTGTTTATAAACTGTCTGCTCATACCTATCTACTTTTGTAGAGTGTGGTTAATTGATATAAATTATAATATCAAACTACATTTTGCTAATAGATGAAGTTATTTCCCTCGATATAATCTTATTGTAGGATGTTAGGACATTTGCAGGAATGGTAAGTTTGCTTTCTGAAGAAAGCATAAGAAGATGATGAAATATGATGAGATATTGTATGGAAAACAGACAAGCCCTTTTAACTTGTTTTTGATGAAAATGGTGACATATCTCCACAAAGAGTAGATTAAGCTTGTCAAAATGTCAAAGTCAATCACGTTATCATTACCTCTTGCTTCAGTCACTATCAAAAGTGATTTCATTTCAGGAAAAAAAAAAATGAAAAGCATTTTTTTGCCAATATGCTGTCATTAAACTATCCAAAGAATTTTTTTTCTTTTTTCATTATTTTTTGCAAGAAAATTTACTTCTCCTTAATACAAGTTGTCATCTTTTATCCTTTGACTATACAGAATCAGAAACATGGTTGATAAAGGAAATCAAGATCACCGTAAGTATAAGATCTACAGATAGATTTTCTTAAGGCAGAATGTTCGTGTATAATGCCAGAAGGACAGTGCTGACATGAGATGTTGCTCAAAGAAGCTTGGCTTTGGGATAGTTTGCCTAGTGGGTTCTCTGTATTTACTGTTGATTTTGAACTGTTACTTTTCTACATTTCCTGGAGGAGTAACTTACAAATTCTTTTCTGCTTCTATTCAGTTTGTTTCCTCTTGTTCCAGAGGATTTTGTGATATAAGAGCGGCGAGGTATATACCTTATTAAGTACATCTAAGTGGAAAGCAGAGTCTAGGAAGCTTGTCATACACTTTATCATTCAATTCACACAGCAGTCTCTTGAGATAGGCACTGTTATTTTTCTCATTCCCCTTTTAGAGATGAAGAAACTGACATATTCAGAGTTTAAGTAGCTTGCTTGAGGAGATACAATTTGTAAGTTTCAGAACAATAATTGAAATTTAAGTCTTTAGGATTTCACACAAATGTGGCACCAAGGAGCATGGGCTCTGGAGCTATACTCCTGGATTGAAAATCAAGGATATCAAAACATCATGTTACCCATTTGAAATATGTACAATTAAAATAAAAACATCCAGCCCTTTAAGATTTGATTATTAATTGTGTCACTTTGGGTAAATTACTTAAATTTTCTGTGTCTCAGCATCTTCAAATAGAAATAATAATTAACACCTGCAAAGGATTTAGGACTTAACATATGGGAAATGTTTAATAAATATTAATTGCTAAAATCTCTTCAAAGCTTTTTATGATGTATTCAATATGCTGATCATATAAATTATATACATAAGTACAAATTAAGACTTTTATATTTGAAATATTTCAAGACTGACTTTATTATATTCTAGACGTAATACATGTCTTACCTTTTTATGCTGAATAAGAGAATGCTATGCATTCTTTGAAAACATAAAATGTCACTTTTCCATACAGTATGCAAATGCTTTATTTCAAAAGGCCAAATCTAAAGGTGCTGTATTACTTGATTCATTTGGGCCTATTTTAATGAGGACTGCTTTGCTATACAAACTAAATTGCTTTAAGGAGGATCTTTTTCTGGAAGCATATTATCATCTTGGCATTTTATGTCTGTTGAAGAGGGCCTAATTTATGCTCACACAGCAGGGTGCTTCCTTCACTGCAATTGGGCTTCTTTTAGCTTCTTTCTTTTGTATAGAATTGGACTTTGGTAGGAAGAAGGAGAAAAGCAAGACCAGACAATGTTATGGCACAGAGAGTATCATGACAAAGGATAAGCAGGTCTACAGGAATGCGGGCATGCATGCAAGTTCAAGAGAATCTGATCATATAACTCAGAGATAGGTTGCTGATGGTTACTCTCCCGAAGCAATCCGACTTACTTGAATGGTTAAGACTATGGGATCACATCACCATAAGTAATCAATATTGTATGGAATTTGGTAGAATTCTCAATCTCTATCCAAGTCTTTGCTTCACAACATTCTCAGAAATAGCAGCTATCCTGTACAGCTGAGCAAAAAGAGTTTGTGAGCAGATAGGAGGCTTATCTGAGGTTCTGCACCTTATTAGTTTTAGTGGTAAAATCATGGATTCTAGAACTAAAATATTTTCATTATAAATCTTCCCTCTGATAGATGTTACAATGCTTTGAATCACTACTCAATAACCCAGTGTGTGTGAGTGATTAGCATTCTCTGATGAAGAACATTCAGGGAAGATCACAGGGATACCAGTCCATGAGCTGGCACTGAGGATAAACAGGCCATTATGGACAGACATGATAAAGGACAAAGTTCATAGAAGTAATTTGTCTTTTTGTACTGTAAGAACTATTTTCACTAGGAAGATCAAAGTTAAAATACATTAACAACAATTCAAAAGAGAGAATGAACATGTCAGAAAATAGTATGGAGACATATATGGCTAGAGTTGGAATGTACCTTGATAAGTGCTTAGAGAAATTAAGGTAGAAGAAGTAGGTGGCTTTCTTTGGTAACTTCTTGTGCCTCCTGTCTTCTGGTTGCTACTGCTGTTTGCTACAGGGGGACATAGGGAAACACTGGTAGAATGGATAAGCCATGACTTAACTATGTCATTTGGACAAGTAGTATACATGTCCTTAAAAATTAACAAGATTTATTTTTCTTGTGCACTTAAGTCCAGATGCAATAGGGTGAATGTACATGTAAAGTTTGCCAACCACTGAAGGTCAAATAAAAAAATAAAAATGAACTACTGAACAACCCATGTAACTCAGGAGCACAGCAAGAAAAGATCCAAGGGAGTTTAGGAAAGTGTATGTAAAGGAATATAATGATTTATCAAACATGTTATGACCCAAAATAGTTAATGGGAATAATAACACATTTTCATATAATGCCTCCTCTGAGCTCAAGACTTGGTGCCAGATGAAGTGCTTCCATTGTTCCCTTATCTCTTTTCTGTCCTCCTCTCTCTAACTTACAAAATAAAAGCATTTATGAACAAGGAAAAAAACAGTGGGGAAAATGTCCACTCACACAGCCAGATAGGCACAGTTGCTGCTAACCATGCACATTTCACAGCTTGGTGCTTGGCTCTGCAGCTGCCAAGTATTATCTCAAGAGTAACTATAAACACTGCTGGCCCGAGTAGTGTAAGGGATCCAGAAGGCTGACAGAGCCCATGAACTGATTGCCAGCAAGGGATGGGGACGTGCCAAATTGTGATTGAATTACCCCCGCGTGACACTTCCTACTGTAATCACACCCTCCTTTTGCAGAGGCCAGGCTGAGACTAGAAAAGCAACTACTGTGATTCAATGTCATTAGAGATGGATGGATTCGGTGCCGACCCCAGCTCAGCAGTTGTTGTGAGAGCTGGGTCAGGGATATGTGTGCTCCAAGAGGGACTTGCCTGAAAGGGCTGTCTCAGTGAACAGATGGAAGAAAGACAAATGTTTTTACAGAAATGTGCCCTGTGCTAAATAATGAGTTGATTTTAATGAGCTATAGCAGGAATAAAATGCTTTTAAAAATAAGGGTTTTGGAAAGTCTCACTGGACAGAGCACATATAAAGCAATACAGGGAGGGGATGGCTTGGATTTTTTTTTTTTAACTTGACCGATATATGAATGGAAGATCTTATGTTCAAGATGTTTCCATGTAATCATCTTTCAAGTACTTTTAGTATATGTAGTCTCAAAACTTCATTCCCTTTTCCTCTAATTTCCTCCTTCAACTTAATTCAGCTGTAGTTTTCTAATACCGGGTCTGACGTCATTAAACCAGGGCACTCCCTGAGCTATCAAGTGTGTACCCAGCAGGGTGAATCACAGTAGTACACAAGTACTAACATCGAATTATATTAAACTTGAACATCAACCGTGAATTAACTCTTGCTTTCAAAAGGTAGGTTGGTTATGTCAGGAAGTGAAAGTACAAAAAGCAAAGAAATAGAATCTTTGAATTATAGAAGAAGTTGCTCTTGGATTGGTCTTGTTTCTTAGCAAAACGCTGTGTTTCTCATTTTAAAACTTTTTTTCACCTTTATTTCCTTGTTACTTTCTGTTGTTTCTTTTTGTAATGCTATTGTAGATATATACAAACAACTAGCAGCATTTTGCTAGGAAGACAGACAATCAGCTTGTGCTAGGAAAAATGTGTCTGCAGAATGAATAGTTGCATATTTAATTGAAAGACATCTTAATAATTACACTAACAATGACAGAAAATAAACTACAAACAAGGACATTTGAAAAAAAGAGGCAAATATTCAAACAGTGAACGTGAGAAATGGCCAATGGGAGGTCAAAAGGCAGCAGCATAGTCTAAAGGTAAAAAAAATCTAGCCTGGACCCAAATGTATGGTAGTTACAGTAGATAGTTAGTCACACACGAACAGGACAGGAGACCCTCCACCCCCAACTAGGAATGTCAGGTGAGGGTTAGTAGGTTGTTAACTATCTCTCTAAACAAATAATTGGTAGTAGCTGACTCCAGGGAAAGGCAGCCTCCCAATAGATATGAAACACCTGAAACTAATGATCAGTAGCTTCCTGATAAGATCCCAGGAGTTGGGCAAGTGGTCTCACACATGCACATTAAGAGGCAAAGTGGTGGAGTTTAACTGGTACCTGACCTAGGGACATTTGGCTGGTAAAGGAAGAATTTCTCAAGTGAGTATGCATACAACTCCAGTAAACAGACTGCGCATGCTCCCCTCCCAAGTGCTGGCAGGCCACTGTGCATGAGGACAGCCCACCCCAAGGGTAGAAACAGGAGGGAAGGAACACCAGAGACCCCAGAAGTATACTAACGTATAAAACCCCAGTCAAAACGTCAAACCACACACTTAAGTTGCCCATTTGGCCCTCTTTCAAGTGTACTTTACTTGCTTTTTATTCCCACTTTAAAGCTTTTTAATCAAGTTGCACTTTGGCTCTAAAACTTGCCTTAGTCTCTTCTGCCTTATGGCCCTCAGTCGAATTCTTTCTTCTGAGGAAGCAAGAATTCAGGTTGCTGCAGACCCATATGGACTTGTTGCTAGTAACAATTATGGGGCATACATTTGGAGGTTTTCTGTTTACTCATTTATTTATGTTCATTAGGTAAAATATTTATGACGTTTGTGTGAAACTTAACCAAATTCCAAGTTAAATGACCTTTTATTCTATTGTCGTTTTATGAGAGATTTGAATTTGTAACCTCTCCTTCATTGGTCCCAGTAAGAATTCTGATAAACCTGGTGGGATAAATCCATATTTTTCAGAGTATGGTTTACAGACTAGCTTGCCCATCACAGGGCAAGTACAGAAATTTGGAGTATGTGGTTAGAAACATTTAGGGCAATTTGGGTAATTTTATGTCTGTTGAATGAGATGACAAATAATTTGGGCTTATGTTTAGTGTGTCTAATTTTTTAGAACTTCATTTTTATAATATTTACAAAATTATCAATCCATGAAGAATAGGGAACTGTTAAAATATTCTTTACCATAGTCCCTTGCATAATACTAACTTAATAAGGCTTCATTCTCTGTGCATTCCACAATTATTTGTGCATGTATGCATGCTTCAAAGGCCAGTGTTTACAGAAGAGAACCAAAATGAAATTTCTCATGTCATCCCTTAGGAGAGGCTTTAAAGGACACAATATCTATTTCTTAAATCTGACTGCTAAGAAAACTCAACTGTTTTTGGGGAAAATATTAAACAAGAGGGTCTAAGAGGGTGGTCAATACTTAATGATACATACAACTACCTATGTGGAAACCTTCATCTTATGACTTGTATGCACCAGGGAAGAACACTTTATGTCATGGAGCAGAGTGGAGCTTCCTTTTATACCATTAGCCAGGCATGGTGGCGCATGCCTGTAATCCCAGCAACTCCGGAGGCTGAGGCAGGAAAATTGCTTGAAGCCAGGAGGTGGAGGCTGCGGTGAGCTGAGATAGCACCATTGCACGTCAGCCTGGGCAACAACAGCAAAACTCAGTCTCAAAAAAAAAAAAAAAACAAAAAAAAAACGGAGATATTGTCAATACACAATGGATACTCTTCTTTTCTGATAAAAATTGGCTTCTGTTTAGTAATTCCATAATAATCTTTTAATACTGTCACTTTCTTCCCTCTTCAATTTTTTTCTTTGTCTTTTCTATACTTTCCTTGTCATTTCCTTCCTTTTCTGTATTTGTGTTGAGTTGTTAGGAGTTGAAGAATTAAGGACTTACATTTCTGTTATGTACTGGAAATAGATTTGGACTAGACTGCTACTTGCTAAAGAAATCATAGGTGATACATAGTTTTACATTTGTAGGTTTACAACTATCGATTAATATGTTTTAATATTTTCCAATTCACTTAAAGCCAAACCTAACTCTTATGTGGAAACAGTGTCAGTCCTTTAGAAATCCTCTGGAGGAGTATCTGTATATGCCTATGATAACGTTATGAAAAGAAATTTATTATAAAGTAACAAAATAAGGTGAGAAAATTAGTTTTTAAAATAAGAACCACTTAATTTCAAGTTAATTAAAGAAAGGGGATACAGGAACTTTACCTATTTTGGCATATAGATTTGTAAATGTGAGGTCTTGGTTATTCTGTGTTGTCCAGACTGAGTATGTTGACCTTTGCAGGCATACTTTTAACTTCTGGTCAAACAAGTTTTTCTGTTAATGTTCAAAGTATCTCCAGTAGTTGTTCTTAGGCCAGGGTAATTATCAGAATCACCTGGGGAGTTACCAAATAAAAATCTCTGGAGGTGAGAGCTGGGAATTCTTAAACTCCATAATCCCTGAAAACCTACACAGGTTATTTTGATAAATAGTCAAGTTTGGAAGCATTTGTCTGGAGGCAAAAGTCCCCAAAGAGATAAAAACGAATTTAACATTTTTATCAGCATCCTAGTACAAAGAAAGAAGTTCCATTCTTACTGGAAGTTCTATAGTATCTTCTTAAAACATTCAGTAGGTATTCTGAATGTGGGCCCTTCAGTTATAATCTCCTTAAGGATGAGGACACAATTTCCTTCTATTGTATTCTTCACATGGTTATTACATTGCACTGAGATGAGACATTCATTTAACTCTGCTGAGCAATTTGACATTCCCAAGAGAAAACGTGGTTAAAAAAGAAATAGAACATTCACTAACTCATATACTTTAACTTGGAAGACATCCACCTCCAGAGAAAAATGATCAAACGCACACAAGTACTATTTCCAAGTGCCTATATACAACTGTCATTACTTAAAAGGCAGACTCACTGCTGGTGAATTCCACATGGACAATCATAGCTAATTGAGGCAGTTATTTTAAGAATATTTCATAATTTCTAAAGCAGCCATAATTTTATTTAATGTTTTGTTGGACAAATATAGCTTTACAGGCTCTATTGTTCCAATTAAAATAGTATTAGACTAAACAACTAAAACGTTTTCATTATAAATTTTTATCATAAATGCTTATAATGACAGTGATTACTGTGCTTAATATTCTTATATAGAGTAATTAACAATAGTGTTCCATCATTTAAGAAAACCTTATTTCAACATATTAGGCCCAACTCAAGTGCATTGATAAAGATGAAATAAATTGTGTTGCCATTAAAAACACTGAAAAATGCCAGATAGTCATTTAGTTGTATTTTACAAGTTTCTTCTTTTTATCTTTCTAGAATTACACCATTATAAAGTCACTTTGATCTGCTGTTCCTGTTTCTAACTTATCGGATTAATCAATTCTCAAAGATTTGTAGAATGATAAATCAGATCACACCCTGCTCCAAACCAGTCATTGGGCTATTTTAGCATTTATGCATCTGAATGTTAACCCCATTACTTAGTTTAAGTGACACATCCATATTCCCTATGAACAGCTTATTTAAAATACCTGACTGATTATACCAAAGATTTCCCAACTCAAATTCTGCCTTGAGTGTAGTAGTCTCCTGTTTTCTTACTGTGCATTTTAGGTGTCTGTTCCAGGCAATACATTATCCTACCTAATCTCTGCGTTTAGACTTTTTTCTCATGCCTTGAAATTACCTGCCTCATGACTCATCATCTTAACTGAGTAATCAACTTCCTCGGTGTAATGTAGTCTTTGGACAAGAGTTCAAGGGCTGTGACATCCAATTAATATATGCATTGTTTTAGTATTTTTTTATGAGACGAATATAGACATATATTAAAATGTTACAGATGAGTTTATAATGAAAACCAGGAATTCCCTTTTTCAGTTCTCACTGCTGTCCTGCTCCTCAGAGCAACGGTTTCAAAATATTTTATTATTTCATTTTTCTTATAGTTACCTTCATATCTCCCAAATATACTTTTATTACTATGTCTTTATGAAATTTAGAAATATTTACTGATTTTTATCTTTTAAAGGTGAGGATTCAGCTTACTTATCTAACCTATCCTTTTCCCTAACACTTTTCTTATTTATTATAATTATTTTATTATAATAAAATATTATAATACTTTACCTTATAGCTCTTTTACTGGTATTTTTCTAGGTTTAAGGAATTATTGAAAACTTTATTTCCTGTTCCATTGTAAATGACTATCCTTAATTTATAAAATGGAGATATTAGCATCCTTATCTTTTTTGGCATTTTTCCTTCCTGTCTTCTTTTTTCTACCTTCCATTCAAGTTACACTGCATTATATATTGTTAGGGTGATAACATTTTATTCAGTTCTATAATCCAAGTATAATTATATGTGCTTTATGTATAGAATCACTTTAAAAGTTGAAAATCAATAAACTAGCTAAACTTTTCCATTTATTTTTATTTATTTACATTATCTTGACCATGTAAATTTAGTTCACTGTATGGTAAAGTAGTGAGCTATGATTATATTTCTTTTTTAGGAGTTTTAATTTGTCAATTTTGGTATCACACAAGGGAGAATATTTCTACAATTATGCTCAAATGTAATGACTTATACAATTGTTCAAAGTCATATTTAATTTGATTCATATTTGATTATGGATTTTTGTTTAATTTTTGACATCTTCCTAGAGTATCTATTGCCTTTGTGTTTTTCTCATTAGGATAAAAGACACATATCCTTTCTATTCCATCCCTAATATGATTCAAGTTTTTACTCATTTTATTTATTTCTTGAAAGGCATAAGGTACTTATTTTTTGCAGACATGCTTCTTTGTAACCACGACCTTCCATTTTACTGTAGACTATTGTTTTTATGCCTATATTGAAAAAATTAGGGTCATTTTAAATATTTCAGGGTTCTATGGTGGTTCTGTGGTAGAACTGCACTTCTCCAATTTGAAACTGTGCATGACAATATGACTTTCTTTGACTAATAATATACGAGCAGAGGTCTTACAAGCCAGTTGGAAAGGTGCCATAATCTTTCCCCCTGCCACATAGGTATGGGTGGAGACTTTAAATTCTAGATCCCAGAGTGAGAAGACATAAACCAGGGTTCTAATCAATTATTTAAGAGAGATTCATGTATTGAGTACATATAGTAGTCATCCCTTATCTGTAGGAGATGCATTTGAAGACCCCTACTGGATTCCTGAAACTAGGGAAAATACTAAAGCCTGTACATACTAATCACATTTTTCTTTTCCTCCTTTACAGTTTCATTGAGATTTATCCTTATTGTAGATCTTAGCAACCTCCGCATAGGCTTTTTTTTTTTTTTTTTTGAGAACTTTTACCTTTTCACTTAAAGGAAGCACTTTATGATTTCTCTTTGGCATATCTGAATTGTCAACATCATTACTCTTGAACACTAGGTCCATTATTAAGTAAAATAAAGGGTTACTTTAGTACAAGCACTGCTATACCGTGACAGTTGATCTGATAACCTAGAGGGCTATTAAGTGACTAATGGTTAGTGCGTATACAGCATGGATGCACCAGACAAGGGGTGATTCACGTCCTGGGTGGAATGTCTTCAGATTTCATCACACTACTCAAAGGGGTATGCAATGTAAAAGTTACGATTTTTTAATTTCTGGTATTTTCCATTTAATATTTTTAGACCACTGTTGGCTACAAGTAACTAAAACCACAAAAAGTGAAACAGTGGATAAGGGGGGCTATTGTGCTACATACCAAAAGTTATTTATATGGAGGAGAGATTTGAGAGCTAGGACAGATTTGAATGGTAAATTTCTTGATGACATGATTTTAGGTACTAGTTAAGGTGGAAGAAAGAGAAAGTAAACACATATGTATGTAATATGCCAGTGGGCAACATGACACAGAAGAATAAAATAGGGTAAGTGGTCAGAATGACAGCGAGGCATGGTTCTTTCACAGCACAGTTAGAGAAGGCATTCTAAGATGGTAACATCTGAGCAGAGATAAGGATATGAGGGAGAAGGTTATTTAACATTTGTAAAAGAGTTTTAAGACAAAGGGAACTCCAGTTGCAATGGCTCTCGTCAGGAGCATGCTTGACTTGGAGCAGCAGGGAGGTCAGTGTGGCTAGATCAGGAAAGCATTGCTGGGCTAGTCCGAGTCACCCAGTAGAAGAGCAGCCAAAGGCAGATTGTGAAGAGATTTATGGGCCATGATAAGGTTTTGGCTTTTATTCTGTAAGAGCTGGGAAGCTACGGTAGATTTTTAAATAGAAAATGGCATAATCTGATTCGCACTTTCAAAGATTCACTCCTCCTACTGTTTGAACAATAGACCAGAGGCAAGGGAAGCATGAAAATCTAAATTCAACGTTAAGTTTCCCCAGGACTTTACAGCCTTACTAAAATATACTCGAGTATTCTTTTTGGCTGACACATTTGGCATATATTTTCATTCTTTTATTGGGCAGATTTTTTTGTGATGCATGAGTTTTTAGACTATTCTCACTTTTCTGCTCCGAAATGTCACAGTGATGTGTTTTGGATCATGAGACATTTGTGTTTAAAATTTGTCTTGCTCAGCAGCTTGTGGATATTTTTAAAGGCTTTTGTCTCCAGCTCTGGAAATTATTTTCTATTATTTCTTTAAAAATATGTTTTTCTCTCATGTTCCTCTATTCTTCTAAGAATTTTATTATATGTAACTTTCTATTTAACTTTGTCTTTTGTATTTAAAAATTTCTTATTATAGAGTTTAGAAAAGTTGTTTGTTTTCTCTGACTCTGTTAAAGCAGGAAGACCAAAGGTAGAATAAAAAGGCCATATGTTTCAAGAAATAGCTGGAGTATCTTTAATGTTTTTGTGTAAAATTGAATAATATTTTAATGTGTTTGTTGTATATGATTTTCATAAACCTCCACCAGTTCACTCCTTTCTGATTCAGAATTTATAATCTTCTTTCTCCTACATTTTAAATTATTTCACTAGGATCTCAGAAAATAAAAAATAACTTTGTTCTATATAAACCTAACTCATTTCAATGATGTCACTATATTTAAGGGAGAAGAAAATGGGGGTTTGTTCAGTAATTTTAGACTACTTGGTTAATATTACAAGTTTTTTTTTTTTTTTCCACAATGCCACCCCTGAATTTTGCCTCCATATTTCTCAAGGTTGAATCTATCAGTTTGTGTAGTATAATCATTTCTTCCAAAGGCTCTTTTCAGATGCCACCTGAAAATCATTTGATGGAAATGACAAACTGCAGAATTTTAGAAGAAGAGAGTTCTCTCTGGGATTTTGAACAATGGCTTGACTTTGTGGCTTTAAATATGATCTACAGAGATAATAATTTACCTACTGCATAAAAAAATAGGAGTAACTGAAACATTAAGTTGATACATTTTGAATAGTGTATAGGATTTTAAAGAGAGAGTAGACACAGAGACAATGTAAATTTAGGATACCTTTTTAAAAAAGTAAATTATACAGGTAGATACATATTGCTATATGCATACAACAGAGATATAGTTAGGTCATCTATGATGATTATAATCTTTGGATATGCACCATTCTATAAACTATTGCCTTTGAATCTGTGGAGACTTGATTCTGGAGAAAATAGAGATGAATTTGCAAAGTATTTGCTGCTTGTAAGAGAACCCATGTCATAAGTTTGTAAACTATCAGTATAGCATTCATCTGCTACAGAGAACTGGGTGAATGACATGAGAATTTAGTGTTATGACCTGAAGAATAATATCAGCAACAGGTGCTATAGACTTTGGAACATAAAAGTAAGACCAGCTTTGTCAGCACTTATGAAAGCAAGGCAGTGTTCAATCTCTAAATACCCAATTGAGGTTTAGTTCAAGCATAAGAATATTTAAAGAATGACATTAACTCTTAGTACAAGAGGCCCTCTTTGATTCTATAGAAGTTCTATTAAATGTTTCCCTTTTTCCCAAGCAAAAACTTTGTAAAATAATACTATAGGTTGAACATCCCTAAACTGAAAATCCAAAATTCAAAATGCTGCAAAATTTAAACTTTTTGTGTGGCAACTTGATGTCGCAAGTGAAAAATTCTACAACTAAGTACAGGATGCAAACTTCATTTCATACACATTATTAAAAGGTATATATGAAATATAAATTAATTTTGTATTGAGACTTGGGTCCCATCCCCTAGATATTTTATTAAGTACATGCAAATGTTCTAAAATCTGAAATCTGAACTCTTAAACACTTCTGGTCACAAGCATTTCAGATAAGGAATGCTCAACCTGTAGTAGACATTTGTATATTCTAAAAAATAACTTTACCTGCTTGCGTAAAAGTGCCTTAGTAATGATACTAATATATTTTAAGAAATAATTTAAGAGATTTTTCAAGTGATGATAATATAAATGGATACAACTCTGGATGTCTTTTTTAATTCCCATAAAATTACAAAATTTAGACTTTCAATAAGTACATAATTTAAGATATTGATCCATTCTCTACTCCACTCCTCACACTAGCTATTTCCCAGTGCTAAACAGAGGATTTTCAAGGGATTGACATTTTGTTTCATAGAGAGCCACTTAGAGTACTCCACATTGGTGCTCCTTTATTTATTCCTTGTTTCATAACATCATCATCACAACATAACATACGTGTATGTACATGTCCGTGTTGTTTCACATTCTCAGGTTATCTCTGCCGAAATTGAAACTAGGATAATGGTCACATGCTGCCTTTCGGAATCTTGGCAGCAAACTAAGGAAGTGAGCTATCTGGGTGGTGTGATCTCTGTTCACTGCAAATTCTGCCTCTTGGACTCAGGTGATCCCACATCAGCCCCCCAGTAGCTGGGACTACACGTGCACCACCACACCCGGCTAAGTTTTTGAATTTTTTTGTAGAGATGGGGTTTTGCTGTGTTGTCCAGGCTGGTCTCAAACTCCTGAGCTCAAGAGATCTGCCCACCTTGGCCTCCCAAAGTTCTGGGATTACAGAAATGAGCCACCTCACCCTGCTATTTGATATCAACAGTGCTATATAGATAAATTTTGGTTAACAGTTTTCCTTAGATCCTATTCCTATTTTTAATGTTTATTTGTCATAAATTTTAGGCTTTTTTTGGTAAATATTGTATATCTAGATTTAAAAAAACTCAATTTACGTTTCTATCTTCTAATTGCCATGATTATTCCATTCACAGTTCCTGGGATTACCGATATGTTTGGACTTAATTTTATATTTTGTGGGTTTTTTACTTACCATGATTTTTCTTACTGTTTTTTCCTCCTATTAATCTCTACTGTTTCTTTACTCTCTTCATTTTCTCCATGCATTTGATTTCTGTTTCTTATTGGTTTTCTTTAACTTGTTAGCATTTGAAAATAGTATAACATCATAGTTGGAGTAAAGTCAATATCTCTATTCTCTTTTTTGAGCAATTTAAAAACCTCATAATTCTTTAGGTATGAATTGTTTCACCGCTATGTTTTAAGCAGTTTCTTTTAATTAAGTACATACTTATTGAGTGATTACTGTGTGTCTGGCACTGTTTTGAATGTTGGTAACACATCTGTGAAAGTTAACAGGAAAATTTACATACTTGTAGATGCTAAATTCTAGTAGGATGAGGCTTTTTATTGTTTTAGTTCTACTTTGTTTTAATGTCCCAAGTAATCATTAATCTCAGGATTCATTTACATTTACCAGCCTATTGCCAATTTCTTTGCTCAGCAAGAGTCTTACCTGACACTTCTTTCTTATGACTTTAATTACCTTCCTGCAGATTTAGAATATCACCGTTCTTTAAGTGAGAGCCTAGGAGTAATCTATTCTCTCAGATTTGATTTTAAAATGTTTTGTTTTCCTTGCCTTCTTATATGAAAGTTGGGCTGAGTTTAGACTTTCAGGTAGAGAAATTTGCATAGTCTTCTGGCATTTCCTGTAGTGATGAGAAGCCTACTCTCATTTGTCATTCTTGGCAGATAATATTCATTTTCTCTCTGGTAAATTTTGAATTTTCTTGTTTCATTTTCTACAACTTTGCTTTTTTTTCCCCTAGATAGTATATTAGTGTTTAGTAATCTCATTTGTGTTCCTTTTTACTCAAATATTTCTTCATTTATGAAAAATTCTCAGCTAAGTTTCTGTATGTTGTCTCTCTCTGATGATTTCTATTAACTCTTCATACTGAATTTTAGATTTCTCCTTTTATCATTAATATCTATTGATTTATTTTATATTTTCATCTTTATGTCTCTCATTGTTACATTGTGTGAGGTTTTTTCTCCTGTGTCACTCAATTCACATATCCTCTCTTCAAATATGTCTAGTTCACTCTTCAACATGAGTTTTTAAAATTTATTTTTTATTTTAATGCTTTTTAAAATTTCCTAAATTAGTACTTGGTTCTGTTTTAAGTCTGATGTTTTCTTTTTTAAAATACTTTGCTGGTGTCTTATGTTCTTATTTCTTTTTTTTTTTTCCATCTCTTTTTACTTATGGTGCCCTTCATTCAAATTTTTGTATCATCCCCAATTCTCCAATTTGTTGTGTGTACTGATTTCTTGATATTTTTAACTCATGTGGTTATAATTTCTTGACTGTTACTTAAATATAAATTCCTGTGTTTTCAAGCCCAGGGTGATACTAGTGCTCCCTAAAAAGATGGTTTTGAGTTTGATTCTTTTCCAGATCAACTTTTAATTAATATCTCACCAAAATATTCCTACCTGACATGGGCAGTACTCCAAACCCTGGTGGCTTAAAATAAGAGCAACCATTTATGTATTTCACAATTCTTTGGGTTGGCAGTTTGAGCAGGGCTTAGTTGTGTTATTTTTCTGTTTGTCTCAACTGGGCTGACTTCTGTGTCTATGGTCAGAACCCAGGTCAGCTGGAGGCTGCTTGTTCCACAGGGTAGTTCAGCTGAGATGGATGAGGCCTGCTGTACTTGGTCTCATCCTTGCTGGCTCGCCCTGGCTTCTTCACAGAGTAATCACCCCATGAGGAGAGATGCCAATTCCCAGTGAGCAAGCGCTCTTTAAGTCCCTGAATGCATGTTTACTACTGTCCTCTTATGTAAAGCAAATTATGTGGCCAAGCCTAAATTCAAGAGATGAAGAAATACACTCTGCCTCTTTATAGGTACAGCTGCAAAATAGTGTGGCCAGTTTTTCCCTGTACCAAGATTGTGTGTATTTGTCCTGCAAAGAGCAAAGGCTTGGAGTTCTGATTTCTCTGAGGTCATTGCTTTTCCTCCTATTGTTTTAGATTCATGGCTAGCTCTTTCACAGAGTTTTAATCTCTGCTTTAATTGTGACTTCACTGACAACTTCTGCTATGGACTGAATTGTGTATCCTTAAAATTCAATTGTTGAAGCGCTAAACCCCAGTGTGGTGGCGTTGGAGATGGGACCTTTGAGAGCTATAAGATTTAGATGGATGAGGTCATGAGAGTGGGACTCTTATAATGGGATTCATATCCTTATAAGAAGAGACACCAGAGAATTTGCCAATTGAGCACACAGTGGGACGGTGGCCAGCTACAAGCAGAAAGAGGGCCCTCACCAGACTCCAACCACATTGGCACCCTGAGTTTTGACTTCCAGCCTTCAGAATTTCTGTTGTTGAAGCTTCGGTTCGTGGAATTTTGTCATGGCAGACCAAGCTGACTAACACAACTTTCTATTCTGCAGCACCTTGAGTGCCTTATTTTCTTTTTCTATTTTGGCTTTGATTCTTCTTACTCTTATTATTTGACTCTACCAGTGAGCAATGCAGACCCAGTAACTGTTCATATCTCTGATTTTGAGTTTCCTCTTCATTTCTAGCACCTGGAGATTCTTTTTTTTAATTCTAAAATTTGATTAATAATATATTTCAAAAATATGTTATATTTTGACCAGGCACTATGAGTCATGCCTGGGTGCCTTTGGGAGGTCAAGGTGGGTGGATTACCTGAGTCCAGGAGTTCAAGACCAGCCTGGGCAACATGGCAAAACACTGTCTCTACAAAAAAATACAAAAATTAGCCAGGTGTGGTAGTGTGTGCCTATAGTCTCAGGAGGCAGAGGTTGCAGTGAGCCAAGATCATGCCACTGCACTCTAGCCTGAGTGACAGAGCTAGACCCTGTCTCAAAAAATATTTTTTTAATGTTATATTTTGCTAAGCTTTTTTGTGTGTTTCAAATGTCTTCCAGCAACATGTGCATCTAATATATAAACTGAAAATCTAGTCTAGCCATATTGAGATTCAGGGATAGCAGATTCTTAAGTTTCTAAATAGATAGGTGACACAGTCACAGAAAGTACATGTGGCAGAAAATGTAATTAAGCAGGTGGACAATCATTTTGGAGAATATCAACAAGGCTTCTGGGAGTCTGTAGTGCTGTGTTGTCCAATATGATAGTTACTAGATATATGTGGCTATTTAACATTAAATTAGTTAAAATGTAATTTAAATTCAGTTGCTTAAGTTTACTAGCCACTTTTCAAGTACTCAACAGCCATATGTGGCTACTGGCTGCAATATTGTAGAGCTCAAGAGAACATTTTCATCATCTGAGAGAGTTCCATTGAGCAGTGCTGCTCTAGTGCATCTGCTGAGTATCAGACTACATACAGGCAGAACTGGGACAATATATCCACTTCATCTGTGGAAGGAGATAAGTTTCAAGCCCTGTGAGACAGTGGATTATTGATATTCTTACTGTATCTTGATAAATATTGACCCAGAAGAGGGGGAGCGAGAGCCTGGCTGAGAGTGACTACCTGTAGTTTCAATTATACAGAGTTAGGGCAAAGCAGAGACAGAGTTAAAAATAAAACAATAGCAGACAGAGGCTTATCAGCTTCCCCACTTTTTGTTTGTGAGGTTTTTTTTTTTTCAGATAATAAAAGTAATATATGAGCACTGAGGAATATTTGAAAAGCATAATAACTTTCTTGTCATCTTATGCAGAGTATACTGAACACACTTTATTTCTTCCCTAATGACTCTGAGTCATCATCATTGAATTACAGAATGCTGCATGTAGAAAAGAATGAAGGGCAATGTTCTCCCAGACTACTGAGATATACAGAGAGACTTAATGCGTACATTCCCCCCCGTATTAGACAACTCTACATTGTAGCTCTTTTTAATCTTGCCATTCTGTTACCTCATACTTTATTATTATCTATAACTCCCTACTTGTCTGGGAGCTGTCTGCTTCTAGTAGTCTCTACTACTTCTACTGTCTTATCTTCTGTAAACATAATATACAGTAAAGCATGCTAGAAATAACTAGATAATTATACTTCTCAAATAAAATTTTAAGTTTACCATCTAAATGCCTCTGGCCTACTCTGCTACTGAGTAGGATGTATGAATATTATGTCAAATAGTTCCCCACTCCTCAAATCCTGCCTTCTCCTTGGAAATCATCAGAGAGACATAATGCACACTGCTTGGAACATTGAGGAAGTACAGAGTTTGACTTATGGCTCAGCTGTATGATGTGGGCCCTGAGCAAAAATCTCCTAGCTCTGTAAAAATCAGCTTTCTCCTCTGTTAATCATCATGTGCATTAGCATTAATGTTAACACTCATAAAGTACTTAGCAGTGTCAAGTGATGTTCTAAGTGCCTTTTATGTATTTGCTCACTGTAATCTTCATGATACCCCATAAATTAGGAGCTATTATTTATCTGCAATTTACACATGAAGAAAATGAGATATGTACAAATTCAATACCAACTCTCAGACCTATGTTTCCAAGTTGCAAGTGTTATATTTCTTTGAGAAGCATTTAACTTTCTTTTGGACTTATGATTTTATTCTGAATGATTGAAACTTTTGGAGGTGGGTTTCCAGATCACAGAATATTATAAAGTTCTGTGACTATTTCAGAGAAACTGTGCAGAACAGCATCCAATAGACGATACGCTCAGTGGAAAACCATACATCTCTAATGAAGAAGGGGTGATCAGACCAGTGTAGCCTGGAGACAAGTGAAATAAATGTAATCAGTTTGGCTACAATTGTCAGGGTTTTGTGAAAACTGTGGGCTAGTTACTTAAGCTTAGGATTTGGGGAGAGTCAAGACAAGGTTTACAAGACAAGAAGAAAAATTATTGCATTAGCTTATGTGTAAAGCTCAAGGCTTAGTAGAATTTTTGCTCAATTTGGTTTCTAAAAACATTTCCAAGATTTTATTTTGAAACTAAATATTTATGTGAATATGTTATGTTAATGTGGGCTTAACAGCCTTGTTCTAGAAATAAACTTGTCTTTTTTATGATATTTCTATGGTGATTCTCCCAAATATGAGTTGATGATCAAATACAATTCTGAGTATCTAAAGGACTTTTAAATTATTTGCCTCTTTATATGAAGCCAGGGACTTCATACCAAGAAGAAATCATACCTAGCTACTTTTGTGTCAGGTAAGAAAGGGATTTTGTGATGAGATATTATCCCACGAGCATATATTAGCACTGGAAGCTATCTTTATCTCGAAAATGGCTCTCAGTAAAAGATGGACAAATGGAATTTCCTACTGAGCTAGGAATCTGTCGATGAGATTACTATAGTGAACTCATACTGGCTAAATTTTTCATGAAAATAAATAGAAGATATTAAAATAAGGCCTGGCGTGGTGGCTTATGCCTCTAATCCCAGCAGTTTGGGAGGCCGAGGTGGGTGGATCACTTGAGGTCAGGAGTTCGAAACCAGCCTAGCCAACATGGTGAAACCCTCTCTCTTCTAAAAATACAAAAATTAGCTGGGCATAGTGGTGCATGCCTGTAATCTCAGCTACTCTAGAGGCTAAGGCAAGAGAATCTCCTGAACTCAATAGGCAGAGGTTGCAGTAAGCGGAGTTTGCGCCGCTGCACTCCAGCCTGGGCAACAGAGTGAGACTCTGTCTCAAATAATAATAATGATAATAACAATAATTAATAAAAAAATTGAAAATGATTTTTAAAGAGCCACTCATGGTACTGCGATTATTGAAGGTGTTTTGTCATCTTCCTTATGGTTCTTCTACAAACATAGTCTCACATCCCTCCTACCCTCAGAGTCATACTCCCCAAAATATACAGGCTAATTTTAGCATTCATTAATTTAAGAAAACTTAGAATTTTTCTTTTCTTTTTTAAAATTATAATAAATTTTAGTTAAACTGAAAGAAAAGCTATATATCAGGTATAGCAACACTTCCTCCCAAATGACTGTCATAAAATTGAATTTCTTCAGCAGAGAATCACAGAAGTATTTCGCAGTGTTCCATGATTTCTGTACTGTGAGAGGCCATGAACTCTGAAATTTGGGGATGTTCATTATCCTGTTCCAGAAGACAGAAGTATTTCCTCAGTACCTCTGACTGATCACTTGTGCTGGACTGAGCAGTAGTGCTCAGGCTAGCTAGGATGAGTTTGCTGAAATACGTTTGGAACAGGTTTCCTTATCACTCATTTTCCTTTAGAGATTTGAGAGTAGCTGCTAACACATCAACAAAGCAAACCTGTATTCACTGGAAAGTAGCAGAGCTACCAAGGCCTCTCAGTACTTTTATCTTGCTGGCAGTTCTTTGTCATGTTTTCTTCTTAAGGCATTTGCAAACTGATTAATAATAGGGAAGTTACTGCCCAACGAAGTTAACATGGCTAAAGACCTGTAGCTGACAAAATCCAGAAGAATATAGGTTACAAAGCATCCATAGGGCATAAATGCAAATTTTAATACTCATATGATATGAAAATCTTAATAAGATTATTTCAGTTCTTTAGGAAATAGTGAAGGGAAAGCAGAAAACTAAATTACCCCATAAAATAAAGCATTATAGTGGACCACAGGAACTGAAGGTTGTAGCAGCAGTGCATGAAAAATAAAACTCAGCTGGGCTCAGTGGCTCACACCTGTAATTCCAGCACTTTGGGAGGCCGAGGCGGGTGGATCACCAAAGGTCAAGAGTTCGAGACCAGCCTGACCAATATGGAGAAACCGGTCTCTGCTAAAAATAAAAAAATTAGCCTGGCCTGGTGGCATGTGACTATAGTCCCAGCTACTTGGGACGCTTGCAAAAGAAAAACTGCTTGAACCCAGGAGGCAGAGGTTGCAGCGAGCCAAGTCTGTGCCACTGCACTCCAGCATGGATGACAGAGTGAGACTTCATCAAAAATAAATAAATAAACAAATAAATAAATAAATCTCATTTAAACCCTATTTGATTACAAATTTGCATTCCATTGCCTAAACTCTGGGCTCATGTCACAGGCGCAGTTGTTAGAGTTCTCTATAAATGAAAAACACGCTGGACTCTTTGGGTCGGTATGTAAATGTTCTGCCCTGTCGTCCTCATATACATGTTCTTATACTCTGATTATCTGGGGGATGATATATCTCTGTCTTTAATTAGGAAAATATAAGCACTATCAATATGGGCATAGCTAAGGATATACTAAACTGATTTATGAAAAATGTTTAAAAACATATTAGCCCTCAGATACTACTTTTACCTCTTGTTAAATCTAATGCAAATGGTATCCTGATTACATTAATAGAGGCATGTAAGTTTATGAAAATCAGCAAAACATCTAAATATTCAATATGTTTGACCTTCACTTAGCTCCACCTCTCCATGACCATATGAATTTTGCCACTTTAGCTCCCTACTTTCTTACAGGTAGCCATCAATTTTCCTGCTTCAATTGTTACTAAGGTTTATTCTGTGTAGTTAATTCTTTGCAATCTCTTCATGCAGGCAGTGATAGATTATTTCCTCATCATGATATGATTAACTTCTTTACATAATATTTAGCATTAAAACAAAAATTCTGTTTACTTTATTTTGAGACGCTATTATAATGCAAAGGAGGTGTGTTAAAGAAAGTGAGAAGTTTCTTTCTCAAGTTCCAAGAGCATGAGTTTCTGGGAATAAAATTTAAGAGAAGAAAACAAATTGAGAGTGGTTTCTTTCTCTGTTAGAATTATATGCATCTCTACAATTCATTGGTTGTGAACATCTTATAAAACAAAGTTCTGTAAGTCAACAGATACATCTGATTTCATAATGCCTAGATTCTAAACACAATTTATGAAACTCAAAACATGACGTTAGCTAAAGAGAGTTGAGAAGAAGAAAAGGTAAATATGAACTCTGACAATAAATTATGGGAAAGGCTCCTTCAAAGAAAGGGGTCAGCAACATAGCCTTATGGCTAAACACCATGAAGTAAGGCTAAAGTAAGCCTTAGTGCTGATTTAATGTTCATAGAAATATGCTAGGAAAGTATAGGTAATATTATCTTTACACATCCGTGCTAACCACCTATTTTTAACACTCAGGTCTAGCATAGAAAAAAAAAAAAAAATGAGAGTAAATCTTTGGCTCAGAATTCAGCCAAAAATGAATTCTTTTTTTTTTTTTATTAAGATCCACTCAACTATTTTTGCAATCTTTGAATATGAGAAGAAAGAGATTTATCAGATCCACAGCATAAAACTCATATAACTAAAAAATAGCTTTCTATTCATGTTTCAGGACTGGCAGACAGGTAAAGAATATGAGCTTGGCCTTGTTTAAAGAAACTTTGTATTAAGTAAACAAGGTTTGGGCCGGGCGTGGTGACTCATGCGTGTAATCCCAGCACTTTGGGAGGCCGAGGCAGGCAGATCAAGAGATCAAGGAGATCGAGACCATCCTGGCTAACATGGTGAAAACCCATCTCTACTAAAAATACAAAAAATTAGCCGGACATGGTGGTGTGCACCTGTAGTCCTAGCTACTTGGGAGGCTGAGGCAGGAGAATGGCCTGAACCCAAGAGGCAGAGCTTGCACTGAGCTGAGATTGTGCCACTGTACTCCAGCTTGGGCAACAGAGCAAGACTCCATCTCAAAAAAAAAAAAGAAGGTATGAATGATATGGTTTGGCTGTGTCCCCACCCAAATCTCATCTTGAATTGTAGTTCCCATGATCCCCACCTGTCATGATAGGGAACAGGTAGGAGGCAATTGAATCATAGGGTCAGTTACTCCCATGTTGCTGTTTTCATGATAGTGAGTCTCACGAGAGCTGATGGTTTTATAAAGGGAGTTCTCCTGCACATGCTGTCTTGCCTGCCACCATGTAATGTGCCTTTGCTCCTCCTTTGCCTCCACCATGATTGTGACGCCTCCCTAGCCGTGTAGAACTGAGTCCGTTAAACCTCTTTCTCTTCATAAATTACCCAGTCTCAGGTATGTCTTTATTAGCAGAATGGGAACAGGCTAATACAATGACACTTTCTAAATGTTTTTTGAAATAAAATCATAGAATCCAAGCATATGATTGATAATAAAATACAAGATAATTAATGTTTAATTTCCATTGAGTTTAAAAAGACATATTTGGGATATCTGCAAGTATCAAGGCACCGGGAGAGATAGCTATGAAAAGTGAAAATTTATACAATACTTGCACTAGGCCTTATATAGAGGGAAATATATATATATATATATACATGCACATATATACATATATACACATATATACATATATATACATATACACACACACACACACACACATATATATATATATAGAGAGAGAGAGAGATCTCATCCCAGTGCCTTGGGATGTCTGTGCTTTTCAGAAATCTTTGTGTCTTGCAAAATTATGTGCTAAAAATCACAAGGTGTATGGGAACAATAAGGCTTAGGGACCAATTTCCCCCAAACAAATGCAACTTTGTCACCAAAGCAATAATAAAACAATTAATGACATGTCATTAAACAACTTAGTTCAGGGATGCCACTTCAGCGACATCAACTAGGTGCAAAAACAATAAAATAGAAATGCTGGCTTGACGGCCCCTGAAATAATGCAAACACAAGTGAAGGTATGTGCTCCTTGGTAGAAATACAACCTGCTGAGAGAGGCCTAAGTCCCAGGAGTATTGCCCTAGCACCAGAGTCCCGGGCTAGAGTTTGCTTTAAATTTTCTTAAAATATAGGTAAAAATGTTCTTACCTGTTCAATAGCCAAGCTGAAAGCTTTTTTCTTTTCTAACACAGTTATAATTCTACTTCGGCTACACCAGTCTCTCTTGCTTGGGTGAAATTGCTTATGAAACAACTCAGTTTCCTGTTACACCAATATCATCTCTCCTACTTGCCAATCATGTATGAGCTCATTTGTGCTAGGGAAATATGTGTTATAGCACAACAGACTATAGGTATCTTAGGAGCTGTCTCTAATTTTTATGACAGTCATGAATTGCTTAAAGATGAGGATATATTCTGAGAAATGCATCACTGGGCAATTTCATCATTGTGTGAACACAAATTTAGATGGCATAGCCTACTATACACTTAAGCTACATGGCATAGCCCACTATACACTTAAGCTATATGGCATAGCCCATTGCATCTAGTCTAAAACCTGTATGTTACTATACTGAATAGTGTAGGCAATTATAATACCATGGTATTTGTGTATCTAAACGTATCAAAACATAGAAAAGTGACAGTAAAAATACAGTATTATAATCTTTGGTACCACCATCATATTTCTGGTTCTTCATTGACTAGGACATCATTTTGTGACACATGACTGTACTTTATTGAGCTATTGATATTCATATCTATATATTCATATCTATATATTTCTATATTTTATTAATCTTAGTGTAGCCATTAAGAATTCCCTCATAGCACGTACTCCCTCTCTCTCACCATGTACACATATACAAATGCACATACAAATATATATACATATATATTTATATATCCCTCCGTATAAGGCCTAAAACAATCATTATACAAATTTTCATTATCATAGTAATCTCTCCCAGTGCCTTGTACCTGTTCAGAGTTAGAGGAAGATTATAATATAAATGCAGTAAAGAAAATGCCACCAGAGGGCTGGGAGGACAATCCTGAGTGTTTGGGGATGTGGAAGTCAAGGCAAGAATCTGTGGCAGAAGGGAGATCCAGCCTAGAGTCCATGGAAGGCAAAGGTTGTTGGAGACATATTCTTTGGATTTAAATGTAATGAGTTTGTAGGGGACTTTAACAAGAATAGTTTCAGCAGAGTAGCAAGGCCAGAAGTCAGATTTCAGAAGTTTGGGGACTCAACCAGAGGATACAAGTAGAGAAAGAGCTTGTAGATGACTCTTTCGTGAAATTTGATTACAAAATAGAAGAGAGAATAAGGGGAACAGGGAGAGGAGGATGTAGATTTGGTTATTTGTTTTGTTACAGGAATAAAAAGCTTTAAATGCTGTTGTAGGTGGTGGCCATCTAGGACACAGGCTAGAAAGTGTGTATATTAGGGAGGGTGGTCACAGAGAAGGCTTGATGTGTTAGGCAAACAGAGATATAGAAGCAAGGTGGGAAAATTGTATGTGGTGTATTAGTTCATTTTCTCACTTCTATAATGAACTACCTGGGACTGGGTAGTTTATCAAGAAAAGAGATTTAATTGACTCACAGTTCCACATGGTTGGGGAGGACTTGGGAAACCTACAATCATCATGGAAGTTGAAGGGAAAGTAAGATGTGTCTTTCATGGTGGCAGGAGAGAGAGAGAGAAGAGAGAGAAAGTGCGCAGGGGAAACTGTCACTTTTAAACCATCAGATCTTGTGAGAATTCCCTCACTATCACAAGAGCAGCATGGGGGAAATAGCCCCCATTGTCCAAACACTTCCCATCAGATCCCTCCCTTGACATGTGGGGATTACAACTTGAAATGAGATTTGGGTGGGAACACAGAGCCAAACCATATCATTCTGCCTCTCCCAAATCTCATATCCTTTTCACATTTCAAAATTAATCATGTCTTCCTAACAGCCAAAGTCTTAACTCATGCCAGCATTAACTCAAAAGTCCAAGCCCAAAGTTGTATCTGAGACAAGGCAAGTCTGTTTCACATATGAGCCTGTAAAATCAAAAGCAAGTTAGTTTCTTCCAAGATACAATGGGAATACAGGAATTTGGTAAATGTTTCCATTCCAAATGGGAGAAATTGGCCAAAATGAAGGGGCTGTCGGTCCCATACAAGTTCAAAACCCAGCAGAGCTGTCATTAAATCTTAAAGTTCCAACATCCCATTTAATTCCATGTCTCACATCCAGAGCATGCTGAAGCAAATGGTGGGTTTCCACAGCCTTAGGCAGCTCCACCTCTGTGGCTGTGCAGGGTATAGCCCCTGTGGCTGCTTTCATGGGCTGGCATTGAGTGCCTGTGATTTTTCCAGATGGACGCTGATGCAAACTGTTGGTGGATTTACCATTCTGGAGTCTTGAGGAGAGTGACCCACTTCTCATGGCTCCACTAGGCAGTATCCTTGTGGGAAGTCTGTGTGGGGGCTTCAACTCCACATTTCCTTTCCATACTGCCCTGGCCCAGGTTCTCCATGTAGTCTTCACCTGTGCTACAAATTTCTGCCCGGACATCTAGGCATTTCCATACATCTTCTGACATCTGGGAAGAAGTTCCTAAAGCTCAGTTGTTGTCTTCTGCACATCTGCAGGCCCACCACCACATGGAAGCCACCAAGGCTTGGGGCTTATACCCTCTGAAGCAATGAGCCGAGCTGTACATTTGTCCCTTTTAGCCATAACTGGAGCTTGAGCAATTGGGATGCAGGGTACCATATTCTGAGGCTGCACAGAGCAGCAAGGCCCTGGGCCTGGCCCACAAAACCATTTTTCCCTCCCAGGCCTCCAGGCCTGTAATGAGAGGGGCTGCCATGAAGATCTCTGAATGCTCTGGAGACATTTTCACCATTGTCTTGGGGATGAACATTTGGCTCCTCATTACTTATGCAAATTTCTGCAGCCAGCTAAATTTCTCCCAAGAAAGTGGGTTTTTATTTTCTACTTCATGGCCAGGCTGCAAATTTTCCAAACTTTTATGCTGTACTTCCCTTTTAAATAAAAGTTTCAGTTTTAGATAAGCTTTTTGTGAACATACATGACTGAACACTTTCAAGGTGCATCTTGAATGCTTTGCTACTTAGAAATTTCTTCTGCCAGATACCCTAAATCATCTATCTCAAGTTCAAAGTTCCACAGATTTCCAGGGCAGGGGCAAAATGCTTCTCTTTGCTAAAGCATAGCAAGAGCAACCTTGCCCCAGTTCCCAATAAGTTCCTTATCTACATCTGATACCACTTCAGCCTGGACTTGACTGTCCATATCACTATCAGTATTTTGGTCAAGACTATTCAACAAGTCTCTAGGAAGTTCCAAACTTTCCCTCATCTTCTCCTCTTTTTCTGAGCCTGCCAAAATGTCCCAATCTCTCCCCATTACCCAGTTCCTAAGTCGCTTCCACATTTTTAGGTTATCTTCATAGCAATACCCTCCTCTTGGTATCGGTTTTCTGCAATAGTTCATTTTCACACTGCTATAACAAATTAGAATAGAGGTTTAATTGACTCACGGTTCTGCATGGTTGAGGAGACCTCAGGAAACTTACAATCATGGTAGAAGGTGAACAGGAAGCAAGGCACATGGGTCTTACATGACAGCAGGAGAGAGAGTGCATAGGGAAACTACTACTTTAAAACTATCAGATCTCATGTGCACTCTTAGGCTATCAGGAGAACAACATGGAAGAAATTGCCCCCATGATTCAACCACCTCCCACTAGGTTCCTCCCTTAACACGTGGGGATTACTATTCGAGATGAGACTTGGTTGGGGATACAAAGCCAAATCATGTCATATGGTAATGGGAGAAAAGAGGAAATGATAGTTGCATATGAATAAGCATGTAGGTTCAGAAGAAGAAAGTTGAAGTTTTTGTCTAATATTTTCTATTTTCTTTGAAGTAGAAGATAAAAGAAGGTTATTAGAGGTTTAAAATAGCTTCTGTTAAGGATAAGAAATAGTTGAGACTGTAAAAGGGCTCATAGGACCACTGATGCAGAGAAGGGTCACTGCCATGAGCAGTTGATCCCTTTCCCCGTCATCCTGGATCTGTTTGAGCTGACCCACGTGTGACATACACACTTCAGGAGGATGGTTTAACAACCGTGTGATTCAGCAGAGCAGTCCCTTATATTATTCTAGTGAGGCTTGTCCAGTCCAGCTTGGTTTCTCACTGGAACTCATGAAGAAAACAATTATGTTAACCTCAGCATCTCCTCTGTGCATGCTTCACTGGGGTAAAATAGGAATAACACAGGCTCTGGTACAAGGCCGACCCAGATTGGCTTCTTGGCTTCTTTGTTTCCTAATGGCATAGCAAGGACTTCATTTTTTTGGATCTCATTTTATACATAAAGCAGAGTTAAGCACCTACCTTTTTGTAGTCCTTACAAGCATTCAGTGAATCAATATACGTAAGGGTTCTGGCACAGAGTAGATGCTCAGCAAAGGTAAATTTCCTCACTCGTATAGTTAAATGCTGCTTCTAGAAGTTGTTAGCTTAAGAGAGCAGATGTTATTAGAGGAGATGTCAGTTTAAGAGAAGAGATAAGACAGTTGAGGATTTAGAACTAAGTATCTGACAATGTTTAAAATGTTGCTTTGCTTTTTGTAATTAAATATCAAACAATACTCCCAGAAGAAGTTTGTCTTAAGTATTTAAGTATCTCAAATTAATAATCACTGTGTGTTTGAGAAAGAAGAGACATTATAGGACTGCTGAACCCTAGTAGGTTGGTATTAAGGCTAGGAAAAAAAAAAAAACAGTCTGGGTGACATAAAGATGAATAATATGGGTTTTTTCTGTGTTTGTTTTGGTTTATTTCTTTTTAGATCTCAACAGAATCATTCAGGTAAATTAGATAATTGCTTACAAGATAAAACTGCATAATCATTGACAAGAATTTCTTCAGAGTCAAATTTCAGAGATTTAGGTTTTTATTTATTAGGTATAATTTGGTGAACTTTCCAACCATAGGTACTCTTTTTGGTCCTCTACCAAGCAAATCAAACACCGAGTAGAAAGTATAAGGTAGACTTCAGGATATTTTTTCATTTCGCATTTTAGCACATACCACAGGACCTATTTCAACTGGTAGAACTATAGGTCAGGAGGTTAAATACTTAAAGCAGTTTTAGACAGGAGTCATAGCAGCTTACACCCTGCGTGTGTTTATACACATGCTTACATATAAAAATTGTAGAGGGTTTTAATGGCTATTTTTACCATTTTGCTGGCAATTTATGTTTGTTCATGAACCCTTAGATAGAGGACTTCATGTTTTCTGTTTGTTCTTTTCTTGAATAAGAAATGCTCCAGAACAGCAATTGAAATAAAACTCAACCCCTCTGTCTCAATTACTCTAGTGGACTGCTTGGCTTTTGCCCTCTAAGAAATATTTTTAAATTACCAGAGGAATCAACATACAAATAGAAACAAGGGTTCAACTGTAAAAGAAAGGCTATAAAGTGAAGATTGGCCTTGTAGACGTTGTAAAGGCTGCAGCACTTTTCCTGAACAAAGGGATAGTTGACCTTATCTTGATGGTGTGTTGCTCCCAGCTGAAGAAGTATTTCGTTTTTTGCTACAGCCTAACCCTGGGTCTATGGTGCCATTTGCCCAAAGGACAGTGCTTCCAGGATGGAACAGGGACAAAGAGTCTGTATTATCCTGTGAAATCATAATATTGTAAAATGCTTTGGAGAGGTCGATCCTGTAAAACCTCCTCAAACTCAGAGAAGATTAACTCTTCAGATTAAAGATACGTAGTTTGTTCTTTCATGTTTACCAGCATGTTTTCCAAGAGACTGACCATACCTGAGTTTTTAATCACAGAGTTTATATCCATAATAATAAGGGTGTATAACCTAATCATGCTTCAAAGACATTTATAAGATATAAGATTTCTCATACAGAAATTACTATATTTTACAGACGAATGATTTGGAGTACATGAATTGGATCTTATGAACTAATGGATGTTAAAACTTCAGATTGCAGATCTAGTTCCGACCTTGCAATTTACGATGAAAATACCATGGGAGATATACACATTTTAGAGAAATAAAGAAAATAAATAAAAGTGTAGAGACAGGAGTAAGACTTTGAACCCTTAATGGCAGCTTAAAAAGACTCAGAAATGCTATTAGAGGCTGCTGTTTAATACTTCACACTGACCAAGAGCTAGCAATGGTATAAAAGCCTTAAATTATAACTCAAATGGGAAAATGCGAGTCACTCTAAATCACAGAACAATGGATGGTCTAATTCAGAATTTATATCTTTTCCCTGATGTCAGTAAAAAGCTCCAGTGATCAAAACGGTGGCAAATTAGATTTCAAGGCTCTTTAAATGGTTTTAGATGTTGAGGTCACACTTCTTTATTATCTCTAATTGCACTTGAAAGTGTATTGCTTTCTTTTCCTTAACACTTGTGTCAATTTATTTTTCTCATATAGGTTGAATACCTCTTAGGATGTAGTTAGAACAGGTCAGATGAGAAGTGGTGGGGCATGAATTAAAGAAGTAGCGTGAAAGTTGAGAGAAGTAACTGATTAAAGTTACTTCTTTTTCAATGATATGTATGCAATTAATTCAGTATGAGAGGCAAAGGAGAGGCAAAAGGAAAAGGAAACTTGTAGTCTTTTTTCTTCAGATGATTGGTTAAATGAAAATGTTTTTCTCTGATACTGGGTGTATAACACAAGAAGGAGGTTTGGAGGAAAACTACATACTTCATTTTGTAATGTTGAATATAAATTGCTCACTTGGTGGGAAGTCAAATAGGCTGTCACATACATAGATTTGGAGCTTAGGTGGAAATAATGACTTGGCTGTCATGAGTGAAAAGCTGGTGGTTGCAGTCATAACAATAAATCAGATTGCTCAGGGAAAATAAGTAGCACAAGAGAAGGGCAAAGATAAAACTCCAAGGAATAGTGAAAAGTAAAGGGCAAGAGAGGAAATGAAGCCTAGTAGGAAACACAATGCGCAATGGTCAAATTAAGTTAAAAAATTGGTGCATTTTAGAAAAACCAAAGTAGGTCAAGAAAGGAATAGTCACTAGTAAACAAAGCCCCAGAATGAAAAAAGCCCCGTTGAATTTTTGCAATTAGGAAAGTATTGGTGACTTTATAAAGAAGAGTTTTTAATGGAGTGGTATTAAATTTGAAACCTAATTATGAGGTAAGTAAAAGGAGACCTAGACTGATCTTTTTGGAGGTTTGACATAGAAAGAGGCTTCAAGGTAGAGTGGAAGTAAAAGGCCCCAGGATCATTTTTTTTAAGTGTAAGAGAGCTAAACTAATTTATATTCAAAGGGAACACCTGTAAAAAGGGAAAAGATGAAGAAGAAGACAAAGAAAAGTAAATGATACAGGCAAAATTTTGGAGCAGACCAGACAACATAAGATCTGTCATAAAGATGAAAGAATTAGATTTGGACAGAGGAGAACTATCTTTCTCTAAGAAGTAAAAAAAAAAAAAAAAAAAAAAAAAAAAAAAAAAAAAAAGTGCATATTATCTAAAGCAAATATGTAATTCAATTTCTTTTTAGTGAATAGCATCATAACTGATGCACTTTTAAACTCAGAAAATCTAGTAAACACATAATAGGTGATGGTAAATATTCAGTCACTCTAATTAAAAAAAAAAATCCATCTCGCAGGTGAGAAGCAGGATGCACAAGACTTGACACATAAATGTGATTAACTTATCTAAATAGAAGGGAGGTCAGGGTGGAATAGAATCAGAGAGGGGGGTATTTATCCAGCTGTATCCAGGGGAGTTGTATCGATAAAATGTCTAATTATTGTTAATTCCATGCAACAGCCATAGAACCACAGTAGAAAGGAAAGTATCAGGTGAGGAGCTGAATGACAATAGCCACTGAGTCATTCAGCTAATTCCTCTTTCTCTGATTCCATGTTCACAACATAACATCCTCCATGTAACTTGGCTTACCACAATAGCCTCCCTGCAAATGGTTTTCCAGTGACCATGATCATTCCTTTCCCTGGACAATTCTAATTCTATTTTCTTTCATATCTGGCTGGTAAGATCTGATTTCTGAAAGACCAATCACCACTGGCTGCAATATTGGGATGGTTCTGCACTTCAAAGCTGGGCATAACTGAGCCTTGATGGAAATAATTGGATCTAGGTTATGTCATCCTGTAGCTGCTCTGCTCCCCTAAATGACATCTCTATTATCATCTTTAATCTCAGAGAACAGCTTTGTGGACCCAGATGTTTATTAAATTATATGAATAATACAGAGTTTACACATTTCTTGAAAACCCCATGCCTTAGACTTTTCCTAGTTTTTCCGAATGTCTGAGCACACAGGCGTATGCTGCTTTTAGTGGCTACAGTGTGCTCCATAGCTAGATCCTAATTGTGTATTGCTAATATTCAGTATTTAAAATGCCTTTCATACTCTCTTATCCTAATTTTTTTTTATTGTAAGGGTAAAAAACTGAAAAAAAATTTTTATTTATCTTTTAAAAGCAAGGGGAAAACCAAAGATTCAGTCACAACTACAGACCTTCTATTTCATAGAAATTTAATTTATTTGATAATATGAAAGCTTAGCTTTTACAGTTCAATTACAAGTGTGGTTGAAATCCAAGTATAAAAATTATATTTTACAAACCTGGAAATACTAGAAAGGTAAATTAAGTTCAGAGTAAGAATTGAAGTGCCAGCAAGAAAAGATAAAATGTTTTGTGATTTTAAGAAAGGAAATGGGAATTTAACTTTTAAACAATAGCTCATAATTCTGAGTGGGAAATTGATATGAATCTAGAATTTTTTTGTCCTCTAAGCTTCCTTTTTGTGTTTTGTTTTCCCCTTTCAGATGCTGGTTAAATTTCTTATCCATTCATTCTATCTTTATTTTGGAATTCATCACAACCTATGACAATCACTTGAAGGATGACTGTATTTTATATATTTGGATGGGAATACAACCACAGCCCACCCATTTGGGCGATTCTCAATTTAGAGACATATGGTATTAAGTGAAGCATTTGTGGGGAAAAATAGGAAATTTGTGTAACTGTCAAAGTTCACAGAACTCAAAGGCACCCAGCGGATTATATCTCATGGCTCTTTCTTCACACAGTACCTCTGACAAACAACAAGGGCTGGTGGTGAGGGCATCCCAATCAGTATATGTAGGGTCAAACTTTACATATATCTGACGCATATAGATACATGCAAACACAGACATACATAGAAGAAACAGAAGCTTATTATTCTACAGTCATGATCTGTCAACTGTTAAAAAGAAGCCAAAGAAAGAGTCATTGAAAGAATAAAACATCAATTTAGCTCCTCTTTGCAAGCACTTATTTTTAGTTCCTGACAAAGAGGTGATGCTTAAAGTTTATATCATGCTTTCCTGAAAGCTTTTTATATCCTGCCTTTCTGGAAGTTGAGGAGTAAAGAGACAAAACTGAGAGAGATTTAACAGGGCAAAATTTTACGAAGCCTACAGAAGAATTTGATATTTATTTAATAATAGGGAAATTACATGTTCCTAATTGAAAATGTATTAAGTCTAAATTATTTTAAGAAAGACATAAGACTTAACTACTCTTTGTATGCCCAGGTCATATCCATGAGAAGAAGTCACAAAGTATTTGTTAATAATAATAACATTAATATCAATACCTGTCCCCATGCCACAGTTCTAAGGTACATGAAATATGTTAGAATTGGAAAAAAGAGAGGGACTCAGTGCCAGAGCTCCAGCTCAGCTTTGGAAAGGCTATACTATGGGTAGAATAGAGTCTGGATTCACAAAAACAAGTGTTCTGCCAGCCCCCGCCCTAGCCTGCAGCCCAAACTCAGTGTGTGTGTTTTTGTTGTTTTCTTACTTGCTTTTATCTGCCCTTTTATTTAAGTGATTTTCGTTGGGCTAGGTAAGTTAATGAAAACTATCCAAGAATAGGCATTATTCTTATGCTCAAAACTGTTTTGAATTTCCTTCATTTTTAATGTCTTTATGGTATTTAAGAGGGAGATGATGAGAAGGCATATCAGGCCCTGCTTGACTTCTGTCATCCTAATGCTGGAGGTTTTACAATTTCAGAATTCTCAATCTACTACATGCAGAGCATCCCCAGGATAGGGGAAGGGAATGAGACCAGGTAGATAACTGACATGAGAAATTATATGAAATGAAAAGGATCATTACTCCAAGGATAGACAGTTCAGGATAAAAGCAAGCCTTTTCCCTAGTAAGCCCTAATTGTCAGTAAAACACTTGCCTTGAGAAATGCTTACTTACTTATGCAAAATAATTTGCTGTAGTAATAATTGGCTTCTGTTTTATGCTCATTATTTGGAGTTTGCAGCAGAGGATTCTCAACTTAAACATTAATTTAACATTCAGAACTGTGCTTTATCTTTGTTTTAACCATCCAACTTTTCTTATTGTTGTATTTTGAGATTACTGTCAAGGGTTCTGTTTTTCTATTATTCAGTTTATAATGGTCCTATAAAAATTTAGTCATTATTTTACATAATAAAAACTCAATTCATAATCTTATTTCATGCACTAATGTTTCATGATCTTCATGCTTTTAATAATTTCATTCAACTATTTTCAAAGGATGTTAGTAGGAAGTTTTCATTTTAAAATTTTTTCTATAATTTTAACTCGTATTTTAGATTCAAGGGGTACATTTCCAAGTTTGTTACCTGGGTCCATTGCATAATGCTGAGGTTTGAAATGTGATTGATCCCATAGTCCAGGTACTGAGTATAGTACCCAATAGTTACTGTTTCAAGGCTTTCTCCCTCCCTCTTCTCTCTAGTAGTCCCCACTGTCTATGGTTGCCATCTTTATGTACATGAATACCCATTGTTTAACTCCCACTTATGAATGAGAACATGTGATATTTCATTTTCTATTCCTGAGTTAATATGCTTAGGGTAATGGATTCCAGCTGCAACCATATTGCCGTAAAGAACATTATTTCACTCTGTTTTTTATGGCTGCATAGTATTTCATGGTGTATAGGTACCACATTTTCTTTATCCAATCTACCATTTATGGACACCTAGGTTGATTCCATGTCTTTCCTATTGTGAATAGTGCTGTGATTAACATACAAGTGTATCTGTCTTTTTAGTAGAAAGATTTATTTTAGGTATATACCCAGTAATGGGATTGCTGGGTCAAATGGTAGTTCTGCTTTAAGTTCTTTGAGAAATCTCCAAACTGTTTTCTACAGTGGCTGAACTAATTTACATTCCCACCAACACTGTAAAAGTGTGCCCTTTTCTCCGCAGCCTCACCAGGGTCAGATGATTTTGACTTTTTAATAATACTTATTCTGACTGGTATGTGATGGCATTTCATGGTGGTTTTGATTTGCATTTCTCTGATGATTAGTAATGTGGAGCTCTTAAAATACATTTGTTGGCTGCTTGTATGTCTTCTTTAGAGAAGTGACTGTTCATGTCTTTTCTCCACTTTCTAATGAAGTTATTTGTTTTATACTTGTTGAATTAAATTCCATATAAATTCTGGATATCAGACCTTTCTCAAATGCATAGTATGTGAATATTTTGTTCCATTCTGTAGGTTGTTTACTCTGTTGATAGTTTCTTCTGCTGTGCAGAAGCTCTTTAGTTTCGTTAGGTCCTACTTGCAATTTTTGTTCTTGTTGCAATTGCTTTTGAAGACTTAGACATAAATTATTTCCTAAAGCCTATGTTAAGATTGTTGTTTTCTATGTCTTCTAGGATTTTAATAGTTTGTGGTCTTACATTTAAGTCTTTAATCCACCTTGAGTTAATTTGTGTATGTATAGAAAGGTAGGGGTCCAGTTTCATTCCTAAGCATATGGCTAGCCCCCAATCTCATAAGCATTTATTAAACAAATTTCTTTCCCCACTGCTTATTTGTGTTAACTTTGTCAAACATGAGATGGCTGTAGGTGTGTGCTTTTGTTTCTGGGTTCCATGTGGAACTGTAAGTCTAATTAATCATCTTTCTTTTGTAAATTGCCCAGTCTCAGGTATGTTTTTATCAGCAGTGTGAAAATGGACCAATACACTGTGTTTCTGCTAGAACGCAGGCATGCTTTGGAAAGTCTGAAGGATTGGTGGGGCAGCTCACCTAGGATCCATGGGACAAAAGTCTGTCAGAAGGGAGAGAGAGAGTCAAACAGTCAAACGTGTTTGGAGACAATGGGCCAGTGTCCATAGAAAAGGGTGGTTCTGAAAACAGCATGGTATCTTCTATTCAGATCATCCTCTGGTCTACTCTTTACAGATTCATGCTTCAGTGATAGTATAAGCAAGTGGTTACAAAAATGTATGATAAATGGGGCATGAAGAGTATGAAGTGTCTTCTGTCAGAGGCGCAGGTACCAGAATGGCAATGGGAGAGACACCTTCAGCAGAAGGTCAGTACCTTCACATTGGCCCCCATGGCTTCCTTCGGACATGAGCAAGGATTAATAGAGGTGATAAAATTCACTTTTTTTTTTTTTTTTTTGGTCAAATGACTGTGATAATCAACTTCAAAATAGCTCCCCATTTTCCTCATCTACTGGTATTCATTCTCAGTTTAGTTTCCTCTTAGGCATATATGTATGGCTTCTTTTTAGGAGGAGCAATATAAGAAATCATCACAGCAATCTAAGAGGTAAAAAGGAACTGTAGGGACCAATTGGAAGTGAAAACGTTTGGTTTGTAGCTCACACCAGAAACACCTACATGGTCTTTGAGAAATACTTTGGAATAATTTGGGATGAAGAATACCGTAATACTTAGAAAGTAGTTGAAGACAGGGCCAAACATTATATAGTTATGCTATTTTTACCCCATTATATTTTTCCTGATTGATGTAGCTTGGGAAAGAGGATTTATTTATTTTAATTTGATGTCCATTTTAATGTAGCTTCCTATTCATATGTTCAAATAAGGTGTTAGATATGTAATAAAAATATTTTCTGTATTGTGGAACTATCTACAAATAACTTTGTCTAGAAATACAGCAAATTATTTAAAAATAATAGACTTCTCAGATACATACCAAAAATTGAATCATAGAAGCCTGTTGTACAAAAATCTCTGTCCAAACTTACACTGGGATAAATACATTACTTTTTGAAATTAAATATTTTGTTAAATGACTATGATAATCGGCTTCAAAATAGCTCTCTATTTTCCTCATCTACTGGTATTCATGCCCAGTGTAGTCTCCCCTTTTTGTTGGGCTGGACCTAGTTAGTGACTGCCTTTTTTTTTTTTTTTTTTTTTTTGAAGATGGAGTCTTGCTCTGTTGCCCAGGCTGGATTGCAGTGGTGCGATCTTGGCCCATTGCAAGCTCTGCCTCCCGGGTTCACGCCATTCTCCTACCTCAGCCTCCCGAGTAGTTGGGACTACAGGCACTCGTCACCACGCCTGGCTAATTTTTTGTATTTTTAGTAGAGATGGGGTTTAACCATATTAGCCAGGATAGTCTCAATATCCTGACCTCGTGATCTGCCCACCTTGGCCTCCCAAAGTGTTGGGATTACAGGTGTGAGCCACCGCACCTGGCCATGACTCCTTTGTTTTTACACTTCCTACATATATTATATTCTGTTAACTATCAACATTTTTCAATTTGTCACGGATTGAATAGAATCTAATTCCATAGTGAATTGATGCTGTTCTTTGTAACCTGGTAATTAGTATGAAAGACAAATTTATGGACTATGTAAATCTATTTTACGGAATACCCACAGCACATTTGATGTTTATAGAACAACTACATTCAATCTTGACCTTGACCATATATTTATGGTTTAAGAAACCAAGAAGAACAAACATGTCATCCACATCTTATCATAGTTATGTGACAACGGGAAGTTTGAAAGCTTCATAGGGGAAAGAATAAACCCTAATTTGTTTTAGAGACAAGAATACACTCTTTTGACCCTTAAATAATTGAAATGAATTTACTGGAGGACGTAAAGGTTTACATGGAGTTGTAGATCAAAGAGTCTTTGTCTGGTGAGTCTTTGTAAAAAGAAATAAAATTCTAAAAATTGGCATTTCTTTTTCTCAAAACCTTTTCAGACAGAAATCTGACAAGGTGCCTTTATTTATCTCTCTGAGCCTGACCTTGGCTTTGTCTGCGTCTTTCAGTCTATCAAAATGTCCACAAGATCAGCATGCTATACTTATGCAGTCAGTTCAAAAGGATGGAGGATTTTTCTAACTAGGGTTTTAAATATATATTTTTTTCCAACAAAGAGAAACACATTTTGTAAACTCCTTGAAGTTAGAGATTTATATTTGTTTCCTTCTTTATTCTCAGCACTAGAAGTGTGCTGTCATGTAGTAGAACCTCATTAATATCGTTCAAGTCTTATTCCAACCCAAGGGTGTCAGGAAACATATGAAAGACATTTAAATATCTGTATATACAACCAGAGTATGATCCCTATTATGCATATCCTTGCTTGCTTTTATGGTACTGTGTTCTAAGCATGCCCTTTTTGGATCATGATTAGGCAAGAAGGCCTGCCATAATCCCTTTTACTGCCTGGGCAACGTAAATCGAAAACTTCCTTTCATCCTGTTTTGCTTTGTTTATGCTTTATAGTTCTTCCTACTTTCCTGTCTTCTGTCCTTCATATGATTCATCCCATGACTTTTCATTCCATAAAATTATAAAAGCTGGAATAACACTTGGGATGGGACTGACATTAACATCAAATCCTTAGTTTAAAAAAAAAAAAAGAAAGAAAAGAAAAAGAAAAATTAAAAAAAAAAAAAAAACAAAAAAAAAACCAGGCTGGAAAGGAGGCTGCGTAGCTGGGCAGTACAAAATTGACCAGACCAAGGCCCAGGGGAAGCATAGGGAATGAGGGACAGAGAGCAGATGATAATGTTGCTTCTCCTGATAGCCTGCTCAGCTATAAGAATCCCCTATGGGGTTTTGCCATTACTTTCATCCAGAGAGGAAAAGGGGAGTGATATTTGAGAACGTGATAAAGTTAGTTCTGTCAACAAGTTTGGTGTATTGACACTGATTTCCTCTGGCTTGTTCTACACATTAAAAATAGATTGTGCTGCTTTGGCACTCCATCTGCCTTTCTTCACAAACTCTTAAATCTTTGAAAAGAAAAACATGAGAACAGTGTACTGTTGATTTACTATCCATAGCTAATGTGCAATTTATTTTTAGCAACCAGCTAGACATTTAGTTAAGTGCTTCATATTGAAGAAGACTTGTAGTATAGGCTTAAAAGTTGTGATGATTTCAAAATCATGAATTTGTCTGCAAAAACACGAACTTGGGGTGTGTCTATATGTGTATGTGTGTATGAGTGTGTATATATGTACATATATATGTAAAATATGAGGCATGAGGCTTATTTTCATTTCTTAACTAAAGCCTATTGGTAGCACAAGACCATAATGTAGCCTAATAAAAGATTAGATTTTTATTTCAGGGTAAGCAGCACCATGTGTCAAAATCACCCTGGAGGGAAGGAGGCAGTATGAGAAAAGGCTTTGTAGACATATTTAAATAAAGCAGGTCTCTACCTCATTGGAATTCCTGACTTATTAACTCAGTGGGTTCAAGAGTTCATAAGAAAATAAAATCCTCACATAATATTTAATATGCTTTATCAAATCAGAAGTGACTTACAGAGATATTAGAGACAATAAAAGTCATTTAATCTTCTATCAGTTCACCTAAAGGCATTGTATTCAGCCCTCAGTTTTTTGTCCCATTTTATCAGAGTTTACCACAATTATGTAATATAAAATCAGGTTTTGTATATCAGACAAACTCCGAATGGAGTAAGATATAAAATGTACATAGTTAATAGTCTGGATTTTCCTGAGGTTTTAAAACTGGAATATTTAATTAAAAACTCAACTATTTTAATCATAAAATATTATTGGCATGAAATTGAACTTGAAAATGAAATGTAATTAATTTATATAATCACCTATTTATTTAGTCGCTGTTTCATTATAAAAAGATTTGACTCATAAAAATAAATTTTATGTGAAAAATTAAGCGGGAAATTTCCAAGCAGCTTATCAATCAAACTTTATTAAATACCATTTAATAAAGGTGCCAGAAACTTTCACACCCATTACCTCATTTAGTCCATTCCACACATTGTCAGGCTTATTTTTAGTATTTAGAAGACACCAAAGCTCATGTACATAAATTCCCTTACTTGTCCATTATCAAAAAATTAGTACGTGGCAGAGTTTGGGTTCATACCAGGATCTCTTTCCCAGTACTTCATCATTACTTTCTATCTTAGAATCATGATCAAAGTTATAGCCTTCAGCCTATCAAAAGACTAGACACAAGACAAAATTTCCAGGTAAGTAAAGTAGAAAAACAGCTTCTACCCATTGCCAAAATACAACAAATCTGAGGTAGGACAAGATATTGTCACCTTCTTTAACGATAGATTTCACTATATTGTGAATTGCATTCTGAGAACTCAATCACTATCATAAATTAGTATTTTATAAAAAATATCATTATAGGCTAAGCATATGGAGTTGAAAATTTCTTACAAAATAATTCTCTTGGGCCAGGTGCAGTGGCTCAGGCCTGTAATCTCAGCACTTTGGGAGGCCGAGGTGGGCGGATCAGGAGGTCAGGAGATCGAGATCATCCTGGCTAACACGGTGAAACCCCATCTCTACTAAAAATACAAAAAATTAGCCGGATGTGGTGGTGGGCACCTGTAGTCCCAGCTACTCAGGAGGCTGAGGCAGGAGAATGGTGTGAACCTGGGAGGCAGAGCTTGCAATGAGCCGAGATCGCACCACTGCACTACAGCCTGGGTGACAGAGCGAGACTCCATCTCTAAATAAATAATTAATTAATTAATTAATTTCCTTAACTAAGGCAAAAATCTGATTTAAGCAATATATGACCTGAGAATCAGCCAACATTTTTCCTAATTTGAGATATCAGTAGAAAATCTAAATATTTCATATACAGGACAATTGTATAACATTATAAATATTTTGATTTTGATTATTCTAAAATAAAGTATAAGTGCAAATTGCTACTTATTAGAGAAAAACCTGAAGGTACGAGTATTTCTGGAGACAGTATCAGAACTGTACAGATAAGATTCACAACTACAGAGCAAAACTGTTGTTAATAACTTGTCACTATAAAGCACTGTCCCTGTAGCATTGCAAGCCTTTTTCCTTTTTTTCCCAAGTTTCTAATGCTACCTGAGTGCAGCCACTTTTAGCAGAGAACAAGTCCCATCTTATGGAGAAATCAAGATGATTAAGGCAGTGTTCCTTTACCCAGATGCTTCTCTAGCAGAGCTATTGTGGCTTTCAGACAGACTTTCACCTTTCCTAACATCACAGGGGAACATTTACCTTTAATATTTTAAGGTCAAATTCTCTATTTGTGTTTGTAATTTCTATTTCCTCTCTCACCATTAGGATCTTGCTTTATCATTTATATTCTCTCTGTATCATCTACTTTTTATGTTTATTCTTTTCAGAAAAAAAGGTAGGGAGTTCAAATAATCTTACAGGCCACATGTGGATATCCACTCTCCATATGTAAATACACTTTGATTCTCATCTCCCTCTTAACAGTACCTATTCAGCTTCTATAGGCTCCATTTTGTTCACTCTACCATTAAATTATGATGTTCCCAGGGCATCATCCTCAATCATCTTTTATTTTCATTCTACATCTGTAATTCATCAAACTCAGCATTTTAAGTTCTGCTATATATAAATCCAAATCTGTTTTCAGCCTGGACTGTTCTATGTTTCTACTGCTTCCTGTACCTATATAATTATCTGCCCAAGAGATATTGCCAACTGTATATATCAAAGCCCCCCTCAAATCAGCATGTCAAAAGTTTTGTTAACCAGATTTCCACTCATTTATGCATCTTCTTTACTCTAAACTGCATCGCTACCAGATTTGAAGTAAAACACCTGAGAACTGTTTTTCTCCCATCCCTTTCCTACCATATCTTACTAGGTCCTGCAACATCTACCCCTTAGTAGATTTCATTTCCTCCCCTCTCATTCCTGCCTTACCATAGGCTTCATGCTTTTACATTTGTGTCACTGTAATATCCCCTTAACTGGTCTCACTTCCTTGAGTTTGACTGGCTTCCAATTTGTCACTCAATGCTATTAATGGAACCTCCCACTATGATCACTTAGGTCTCCAATATCAGATAAGTATCTAGACACTCATATTTTACTCTGTTTATCCAGTGATCCTTCATTCTGAAAATGACTCTAAATATTATAGATTTACCAAAAGCAAATTTCATGTGAATAATTAAAACAAAAAATATTTTTATAGGAATCAACATGAAACAATTTTGTGCCAAGATTAGCAAAATAAATATATTTTAACAAAAGACAAATTTCTTGATCTTCCTTTTGCTATAACTTCTTTTGAAGTTGGCAGGTTATTTTTTAGTAACTATTAGTCTCTAGAAGATACTGAAGCAAGGTAACAATAGTTTTGTGAGAGCATTTTCTACTTTGACAGTGGAAACAACCTTTTATGTTGGGATCAATCAACTTTTCTGTTGGGAACATGGCATCCCTGGAAAGGGACCTTTGAAAAAAATTGTAATTAAGTTTTTTTCCAAACAGAATGCAGTGAATTCTGCTCTAACATGACATATACATTCTTATAAATCAATGCATTGTATAAAAATCCTGCAATAAAACCACAGGATTTATAGGGAAAATGAAGTGAAGGGCATAACATTCAAATACTTTGTCAATGACTCCTAAGAGAAGATGGAAACTGAACAAAAATGGAAGTATAATTTTACCCATGTCAAATCATTAAGAAATACATGAATACGACAGTAAACATAAAAGCTTACCTTGAAAGAAATCCTGAAGTTTTCTTGTGGAAGTGGCCATCAGAAGTATTACAAATGCTGAGTAAAATCAGTTCATGGTGGCTCATAATCAGACACCATATACTGAGGAGGCTAGAGATGTCTGAGGTGTGTGCATGCATCATTTTGCACATTTAACATAGGCCAGGCCTATTGGTCACAGTTTTTTTGCATTCACCTAGTGTTTCTTATGGATGAATATGTGCATAAAAATTGTAAAATTCACATTATGGACAAGTAATCCCTTCAGAGGTTTTTTTTTAAAAAAAATCACTTATTTGTTTACATTAAAAGAGGAACCTCTTTGCTACTTCTGTTTACATCTCTGGAGCTCAGTGACATGGGGCTCCATTTGCAGAATCTGAAGTGGCCAGGTTTCTTCTATCAAAGCAAGATAAAAATCATCCAAGTTAACTAAAAAAAAATTGCAGGATCACATTGACCTGGTTAACATGATTTCTCTTTACAAAGAAGAAATAAACAGTACTGTAGGGCTCTGCTTAATTTTCAGCATTCATTCTGTATATTATTGAGAAACTCCTCAAGAATCACTTCTATACTCTAATTTCATTTTGAATTTGGTTGACTCTATGTTAATATTTTGTTCCTACTCATAGTTAACAGAAATGGCAGCCTTTCTGCATTGTAATGCAAAATATTTCTTCAATATTAATTATCTTTGGATCTATGATAGTAAAAGAAAAATAAAACAACACTGGCTCAAAGCAATGCATTAATTTTTTGCTTAATGTAAATTATTTTTGTGTTCTCTCAAGAATGAGTCACAGAATTCTTCAGAATAACATAATATTACATTCAAACAGTGGAACTAGTTTTACTAATATTCATTGTTATCCTCTTTGTTAGCACTGCAAACAAATACTCTAATGAAAACAAAAACAATTTAAAGTTTACAAATGTGGCAAAGAGAATAAAAAGAATGCTCTTTGCATTTTTCATGTTTGGTGATGAGAACCTAGACTTTTCTGTAAATCACAATTAAGTGTGGCTAAATTGTTGCAAACATAAAAATACCTTAAAGACAAATAAAGTTTTAATAATGACACTTTGAACTGGAAACCTGAATATTATATTAATGGTCATGATCATTAACAAAATCTTTACTTGGTTAACATATATGTAGAGATAATTACTGCTTCAATAGTGATATGTTTTGGCTGTGTCCTCACCTAAATCTCATCTTCAGTTCCCACATCTTGTGGGAGGGATTCAGTGGGAGGTAATTGAATCATGGGGGCAGATCTTTCCCATGCTTTCCTTGTGATAGTGAATAAGTGTCACAAGATCTGATGGTTTTAAAAAAAGGAGTTCCCCTGCATGAGCTCTCTTTACCTGTTTCCATCAACATAAGACGTGACTTGATCCTCCTTCTCCTTGCCTTTTGCCATGATTGTGAGGCCTCCCCAGCCATGTGGAACTGTAAGTCCATTAAACGGCTTTCTTTTGTAAATTGCCTAGTCTTGGGTATATCTTTATCAACAGCGTGAAAATGGACTAACACAGATGGCAAAAATGGATTACTCATTCTTAAAGAATAATCAAGATATTAGTTAGAAAAAAATAAAACTACTTGAAGATTCTTCATCAATTTTTTTTTTTTTTTTTTTTTTTTGTAATTTCTGACCTTGCTTATGGTGTTGTATAAAGACTTATGACTTGGTGCCCATTTCCTTGGCAACAGACTTCTTAAAAACAAACATGCACGGGTATTACTAATGAGTCTATGTGTTTGTGTTTCTGCATTTCTATGCATAGAAAGACATAAAAGAAATTCTATGATAGATTCATTGTTAGATTTATTCCTATGATAGATTCATTGATCTTGGTTCAGACCCTATCAACAGTAATTTTAGGCAAGCTAAATGCTTGTTTTAAGTAGAGATATTAAGGTATTGTAGTGCAAGGAAGAACATAAACTCTGGAGTCACTGAATAGCTCTGATACCGTGGGTAAGTTATTTAGTCCCTCTGCATCTCATTTATCTCATGTTAAAATGGGAATAATCGTGGTACCTACCTCACATGGTTTCTGCAAGAGTTAAATGAGGTAAGGGATGTACTTACAAGAGTGTCTGTCATTTATTAAACTCCACGTGATGATGCTAATGGTGCAACTGATGAAGCAGATCAGACACCTCTCTATATAGACTCTGTCTTGAATCTCTGGTACCACATTTTTTTTTTAACATGAATGTATTATTCAGTTTCATTTTGTCTAATTATGACTTCAATTTTATATTAAACAAGTTGCAGTGGAATGTTGTAAAACAACAGATCTATACCAATGTTGACACTGGTGGGAAATTATTTTATAACGAACACATCATGTAGATCCAAGTATACAGATTCTGTTGTATTAAACTAAAGAGCAAATAGTTTTATTATTATTAGCATTTTGATTTATCTTTCAGACTAAGCAATTTTTATTTGCTAGCTTCAGACTAGAATTATAAAACACCTACAGTCAAAAATCTGTTAATTTACTCTATCTTTTATCCAAATACCCCAACTAGGCTTTGCCTGACCTGGGACAGAAGTGTAAAACACTAATCCTCTATTTATTATCTTGTTATCAAATGCTTAGGTTGCATATCCATAGACACAGGAAATTTTCATATTCTTGTAATAATGAATATAATGTTTTTCTAATAACTCAAACAACTTCCAATGTCAATTTTGAAGTGATTCAATAATCTTAAAAGGCTGAGTTAAGGCAAGCAGGTGCTATGGGAAAATAAAAGTAAAACGAGGGGAAAGGGATGAGGCAAGAGGAATATAGGTGAACCCAAGGCAAACATGAGAGTGTGAGTTAGAGAGTCCCACAGAGGACATTTGTCAGTGATAGGGTTAGTAACATGTAGAGCCTAAAAAGGGAGAGAAAGAAAAAACAAAACTCCTTTGTGACACATTTTATTATTATTTTTTTGGTGGTCTTTATCCCTTCTTATCCTGATTGTATTATTATAGCTGCATTAAAAAGTACCCCAGGCAAGAGGCATTTATTACCTCACCATGTCTGTGGGTCAGGAATCTCTTAGTGATATATCTGGGTGATTCAAACTTAGGATGTGTGTTTTACAAAGTAGCCATCAAACTGTTGTTTGGGGCTGCTGTCATCAGATGGTTCAATTAGGTGAAGATCTGCTTCTGAACTCATTCATGTCACTGTTGGCTGACCACAGAAGATCTATTTCTAAACGTACTCATGTGGGTCTCACTTCAGGGCTACTTCATGTCATGGCAGTGGCTTTCTCCAGATGCAAGTGATCTGAGAGAGGAAGAAAGAATCAAAGCACGCAAGATGGAAGCCACAACCATTTATAACCTAATCTCAGAAGTGATGTTTCATCACTTCTGCCATATTCTATTTATTACAAATGAGTCATTAAATCCAGCCCACACTCACGGAGAAGGTATTACACAAAGGCATGAATTCCAGGAGGTGGTGATTATGAGAGCCCATTTTAGAGGGTACCTCTAACACCGAATTCAGTACTATCATTCAAGCCGATCTCAAACTTCTGTGCAGGACACTGGGGAACTCACGTATCTGTTTCTGTAAAATAATAATGGCATGAAGGAAAAACCTTTACTGAAATTCTACTCTTTACCTGAAAATTCAGGAATTCAACAATGACAACAACAACAAAAAATGCCTTATCTCTTAGAGGGAAACATTGAATTTCTTTGTTAATATTTTAATTATGACACCTGCTATTGGCTTTAAAATATCTCAACTTCATTGCATTGGAATTTAGAAGACACAAGATGGCAAAGATGTGTTAAGCATTGTTTAACTGGATGATGGATACTTTCTTAAAGAAAAAAAAAAAAGAAACTCACAGTAAGTTACCACATCTAACAAACTTAATACTTGCCTAGAATAATGTAATATTCCAGAAACATTTAAAGTTCTCTGTTTGCCTCCAAAATATATTTTCACAGTTGGCTAATTTAACCAGGACCCAAACAAAGATCCAACTCATTGATTTAGCTGAGTGTAGCCTATAATGTTCTTTATGTTTCTCTATCTCCTATATTTTCTGTAAGTTGCTTTTTATATCAAGACATTTAACTGGATTCAAGGTTCAATTGTGTTGGCAAGAATATTTCATGGGCAATTCTTTGTATTTCCTATTCTATGACATCAGTAGGTGTGTAATGATGTCCAATCAATATTTTTTCAGGAGTTGTTAGCTTGAATAATACATTATAAAATTCTCAATCAATGTTTCACCTAATTACTTTAGCATTGTGATTATTTCCCAGATGAATTCTTTCATTCTTTGCTGCAAAATAGTGGTTTTCTAATTAGATCACTTATTTGACATTTATAAGTTAGAATTCTAAAATAATTAATTTTTCTTATTTGGTTTCCTTGAAATATAGTTTATACAAGAAAGGCAAGATAAATTATTGATTTTTCACTTTTGTTGATCAATTTTTCTAGTAATTTATTTCTGTAACAACTCCTGAAATTAATGAGAGGGTGTTTTGTATCATGGATTTTTATACATTTGATATGGTTACTCCAATGCTTTGGTTATTATTAACCTCTAGATCTCATACCTCTTTCCCTTTCCTTATTTTTTCTCAGTTGAGCTATCATCATCTAATATGCTACATACTTTATTTATATTCTTTGTTATCTTTCTTCTCTACTAGAATAAGCTTCTTTAGAGATAGAGTTTTTGTTTATTTTGTTTACTGTGGTATTTAAGATCTTAGAATAGTTCCTGATACACCTTAAGTATTCAATACATTTTTGTTGAAAATTGATCAGTGACACAAGGCAGTCACCTGCAGACTGTGTGTGTGTGTATGTGTGTGCGTGCACGTGCACACGCACACGTGTCTGTGTATAAAGATGGAAAGGGAGAAAGAGGGATACAGAAAGTGAACAAACTATGCATTGTGGCCTATTAACAATTAAGCACAAGATTTGAAGTCAGAGATATGACTGTGAAGAAAGAGAAAAATCAGACAACTGAGTTTTTAAAAATATAAAAGAAAAAGAGTGTTTTAAGAAAGAGAAGGAAATGGACTATTGGGTACAAAAATGTTCCTGTGAGGTTTCCTAAGAACCTAAGTACACTTTTCTTTTAGGAAAACCATTGAATTTGGCAACATGTTGTCAGGGCTGTCCAAGACTGCTTATTTAAGTCTTTGTCTATAGTCACTTCTTTGACAACATCATCCAGATCTTAAACTAAATACTGTATATATGCATATGGCTTTCAAATGTATATCTCTATAAATACTGAAATCCAGACTGATCTATCCAGTTAGTATACTCAACTTTAATATTCTACCTAGATGTCTAATAAATATGTCAAAGCTTCCAAAATTGCATTTCTGTTTTTCTCCCAACCCTGTAACCAGCCTTACCTGTAGAATTATAGGAAAGTCTATCCTTCTAATTGATCTAATTGATCAAGACACAATGGTTTGAAATATTTATTGACAATTCTATTTCTGTAGCACCTGGAGGACAGATGAACAGAGTATGTAGCAACTTAGATATCTACACTAGTTGGATTTCACATAAAAACATCTCAGTTGTGGAAGGGAGCTTTTATCATGCCTTGGCCACTTCTCAAACATACTAGAAGAGAGTAGAAGGAAATCTAAGGAGAGTGACCCTCTCCACTGTCCATCAGAGTCATATGAAGAGCATTTAGAAATACATATATTGGGGTCCAACCTCTGACTTATTTTCAAAATTCTAGGTATGACTTCCAGGTTTATGTATTTAAAAAACTGTTGTCATATATGTATGATATGTGGATATGGATTGAGAATTTGGATCTAGCAAATTACTACTTGATATAAAACCTCAGGTCACCTTCTTCCCTTGCCAGGATGATTTTCTCAGCATTGTCCTCATGATGTCACTTTTTTTTTTTTTTTTTTTTTTTTTTTTGAGATGGAGTATCGCTCTTGTTGCCCAGGCTGGAATGCAACGGCGCGATCTCGGCTCACTGTAGATGTCACTTTTTAAATCATATAGTGGCTCCTTTTTGGACAGTGATAAGGCTAGTTGAGAGAAGTGGCCTTCCAAATTTTTGTTTATGTAGTCCCTAAATGACCTTGAAATATGATATGGCCCCTCTATTTTTAAATGACGTTTAAACATTTGTCATTATAAATAAAAATTTGTAAAATATATATTTAACGTTATGTGACAAAATTTATGTATTGATCGAACATCAAAAATAAACTGACAGCTAGATTAGTATCTCCTCATTGAAGGCAAAAATTATAAACCAGTATGTTTCAAACTTTAATGTGTATAAGAATCATTTGGAGATCTCAAAATTCACCTGCAGCATACCTGTAGCAGGGCTAAGAGTTTGCATTTCTAACAAGCTCCAGGTGAAACCTATGTGCTTGTGCACACTGTCATTAGTTGTCAGGCTATGGATCTCCTGATTGGCTGGAACTTCATTTTCCAGTATTTCAGAAATGTAATTTCTCACATTGACTCCAGTATTTTGAATTACTTCGTTGTTTAGTGCCCTGAAGGTGTGTATACTCTGACAGTGTACTCTGGTAAGATTCAAGATGGATGTAAAACACACTTTTCTTTTAGAAAGTAAGAGAAGAGAAATTGTGAAAAGTGCTACATCTATCATAGGTAGCTATCCAGTCTGATACATTTTAGGATACAATACATAAAGAAACTGAAGATCAGGAAGTTGATTTCTTTAAAACTCTGTCACATATCTCTTAGAAAATGTCTGTGGAACACAAATATACACATACCCTCTCCCTACTAAACACTGTTTATAGAGAGCACAGCATTTGGGTTTAGAGAGGTCAGGGCTCTGATCTGTGTGATTTGGAGCCGCTTATCTTCCTCATCTACACGGTGGGGATAATAGATTTAACTCATCAGTTATGGAAAGGATAAAATATATCATATGTTAAGTGCTAAACATAACACCTACCTCCTCAAAAGTGTTTCCCAATTACAATTTATTCTTCTGGGAGGCAATTTTAGTACTCAGAATTTGAGACTTTTCATTCACTATCCTTTCTCAACTAATCTCTTCTCTTTACTGTTTTTGTTCTTGTATCCAAGCTAGGAAATTTTTTGAAAAATTCTTCTTATAAATATTGTCCATTTATTTCTCTGAGCCTTTGTTCATATAATTATTTCTAATAGCAGGAACAATTAAATTATCTCCAACAATCTAAATTTATTAAATCTCAGGGTGCTGGGACAGCATTCTCTAATTAAATCTGGCCCATACTGGGAATTCACTTGGACTCCCTTAGCACGCATTTATTTTTCCAATGTATTATGTGTTATTTTCTAAGGATTTGAATACATTACTCATGCATATTTGTACCACTACTAGATTATAATCTCTTTCAAGGTAAGGACTGTACCTTCTATTTTTCAATTGCTTATGATACACAGAAAAGTTCTATTCACATAACACGTTGAACTAATGTTTGAGGAATGAAGAAATATAAATTTTAAATTATTTCAGAAATTTCCTAATTTTTGTCCACAAGGATATATAGTAAATGTATTTATCCTCTAATTATTTTTAAATAAACAGAATCATATTTGCCATCTACCAGATACAATTTCCAAGATAATCCTTGCCAAAAGCATGCATACTGGGTTTGAAGACCAATTTTTGTTTAAACAAAAATTCCAAAACAGATGAACAAATTTGTGTGAGTAATGAAAATAAACTACCATATCTCCATAATCAGGGAATTAGGGTAGACTTGGCTAAAGCCTTTTGCTTCAGAGGTAATTTTTTTTAAACAAACAATGTAAACTAAACAGCTTTGAGAAAGGAAGAATATAAAATTAATATCATTTCACCATCAGGAAAAATTGCTAACCAATATATTATCTGTGAAGTATAATCATTTTTTGGGGCATGGATCTTCCAACATAGGAAAAAGACAGAATGAAAGGTTTTACTTATTTCTGTTTCTGAGGTTCCTTGACATTAAAAGCCTTTTCATTATGCTGCAAATAATTTGTGGATGAGGATGAATTTGCAGGTCAGTAACAATTTTAAAATGCTATTTTATGTCTGTACTTGTGCTTCCTCTATCAAGGTTCAGTAATTACAAAACAAATAATACTGCAACTTTAAATATTTTTATTTGTATTATTTATTTTTAGATAATCCGGTTTACCATGTTTTGCCAAGTTTGATTTATTTAACAAACATCTATCTGTTGAGTATCTGCTAAATTAAAGCACTGGTCTAGGGGTTGTCGAGATTGAAGATACATACAGCATGATCCTTCCTTTGCAGGAAATCCCCTTCAATTGGGAGTCACAGACATACATTGTGAATGTTGAAATAGGAGATGGGGGTGGGGCGGGGAGGGAGGTGGTCATGTGCTCTTGGTTCTGGGGCAGTGAGCTGAGTGAGGCTAGGGAATGACAAATGTCTTATGTTCCTACTGAAAGTGAGGTGTACCAATAAGGAAAAATAAAACTATTCAACCTCACTCTTGAGTAAGTCTGTCTTGGATACTAAAGCAATACATTATCTTTTTTTGGACTCCTAAAATTAGCAATTAAGTATAATTTATCTCATTAGTTGACTCAATTGACCTCTCATACTAAAGGGCAAATGTCTCCTCCATTCACTAGAAATAACCCTGGTATTGCAAAAAATAGAATTTATTGTTTGACCTTAACAGAAAATCTTTTCTTTTTTGTCTGGGTGACATTTGTGATAATGATTTGACTTATTCTGGATTTTTAGCAATTACATTTTCTGATTTAATTTTTTCTCCATCTGAAGTTAGAAAAGATAGTAACTTTTCACAGCATTCTAACTTCAGAAACAGGTGGTTTAGTTGTCAGCTATTAAAATTAATTATACCCATTTAACTACTATAAACAGAGCCTGTAAAACAAAAAGCCTCAAACAGAACACAGAATTTTTAATTTGGAAAGTTGCTGCTACATTAACTTGCTATGTAACTGTAGCATGCAAAGCCATAACATTTGCACAATAGGTAGTTTATTACTCTCAAGTTGAAAGACCAAAAGTGGAGTAACTACCCAGTTGGTTTTTTGCAGAGTGGTGTGGAACAGTGTTTTATTATTACTCGTACCCATTCTCTTGTTTACAACCAAAAAGAAAGTAATTGCTGCCATAAAACTCAGTCTCTCACAATCTGGCAGGCCTCTATAAAGCTTAGGAAGGACAAATGTGTTTGGACCAGGTGTCCGTAGTCCTGTAGAATGAGTGTTGGCCATCCAGTTTAAGTAGGTTGTTGATATTGAATGGGAAGTGGCTTATTGTTGTAAACGCTCTTTACCAATTATGGTTGTTTACCTGAGAAATCAACAGACATACCTGCTGTTGTATTGCCCTCTTCCCTCCTGAATTACTTTTAGTGCGTATCTGTTTAGTCAAATGGAAAAGAAAAGGAAAATGTGAAAATATTCCAGTGTGGCTTTTAATGTTAAAGCTGCCAATTGACAACCAACATCAACTGGCTTATTTCTTCTAAAGCACTATGTTAACTAGTTAACAAAAATAATGAATCCTACTCTCTTTCTTCTCAGCTTGATAGTCACGTATCTAGCGTGTTACAACACTGGGTCTATAATGCAAAGATAAAGTCCCGGATATAGTTTTTCTATAAAACTATCTTCGATGAGCTTTTAACTTTACTGTTTATTCCCACATCAGCTATAGCTGAAATCTGAAGTTAGCTATAACGGAAGACAGTCTCTTTGTTTCTTCTTCTTCTTCTTCTTTTTTTTTTTTTTTTTTTTTTTTTGGCTCTCTTTGATCAGTTTAAAATAACTTGGCCCTAGGTTTTAACATAAAATGCGTTTTTTCAATCAATGACTGGTACAGACACTTGAAAAAAATGATAATTCTGTAAGTTAGAGACTGAAAATAATATATATACTCAAATTTTATTGCTATTACAGAGGGTTTTCTCTCCATTAGGTACTGACAGAGTTGATCAGGTTAATTTTGGTGTTTCCGTCCAGTGTCAGCTGCTGTGTGTGCTGTCCCCACCTCATGCTAAAATGTTCTCTCCTTCCAGCCCAGTGCCTCCTCTGCCTGACATGTGCTACCACCACCTGCACAATTCAGAAGAGTATGCTCTTGAGTAACTTGGGGTTCTGGTAGATGAGAGAATACCACGCTCTTTGGAAGAAAACTTTATAGAATGGGAAGAGGAAACAATATAATAAAAAATAAAAACTATTTATAACTGTTTTAAAAGTTTCCTATTTTATGCCAATAATATCAACTTGCAAGGAAGTTATAATAATGGGTTTTTGTGGTGTATTTATAGATCACAGATTATTTAGCTTTCTTACTTTATTATTTGTCTTTTAAGGGCCAATTGTCATTAATTTAATAGCTGTCTCATTCACAAATGTAATACATAAAGGGAATGACTTTGAAAATTTATAAATTGCCATGTATAAGAAAATAAGAAAGAAAGGACTAACTGGTATTTGGATACACCTAGTATGGTCAACTAAAAAGCCAATTCTAACAGCATTAAAGCTTACACAAAAGTTTCAGTCTGTTTATACTAAAAAGTAGAAATGTATTATTGTTATTATTGATATGAGCATTCTATTTCTATCTGGGAATTTCAACAAGCTGACAGGGACTTTATACAAAACAGAAAAACTATTTTTGAAATGTGATAATATAAAATGAAAAATAATGATACTTGGGACAATTTTTAGTAAACATAATGCATTATCTTATTATTTTTATTTGTTAAACCATCCTACTTTATGAGCCCTAAGATTTATTTCATAACTGGTTATGAGAAGTTCAGTTTTCAGGACTCTAAAAGGGTCTTGTGAGGGCAGGAGTACACATTGAGTCCTCACCCTTATACCAAATTCAAATTTGCAAAATGGAATTTAATTATTGCTCATTTATTTAAATAAAATAGAGCTTTCAGAATAAGAGTAGATTCTGGCTTGATGAAGTAACGTTACCACCCAAAAATAACTAAATAAAATATTTCTAAATACAATTTAAGTTTCCTAATTAATTAGTGAGCTTGCAATTGTAACTGCCTGAGAGGTTCTTCCAGCCCACTGCATAAAGACAGCCCACGGCATTGTAGTGGAGAAAGTGTTTCATAGACACCAGGCCAGTCACACCACGTGGGACATGGAGTTCCTACTCAAATCGCGTCATTCAATGCTCATAGGATAGGGGTTTTTCAAGAACAGTTTGGGGAAGGGTAAGGGGTGACCAGGCAACAAGGTGCATGTTGCTGATTGGTGGGGGCAGAGAGGAAATCATAGGGGGTTGAAGCTGTCCTCCTGCAAGCTGAATTGCTTCTGGGTGGGGCCACAAGAGTGGGGGGTTTGTTGGTGCAGGTGGAGCCATGGCTGTCAGACATGCAAGGAAACCTGGAAAGATATCTCACAAGACCAATCTATGAAAGTGGTGTTATTTGTAGGAGTAATTGGGGAGGTTGCATGTCTTATAAAATCTGGAATAATGTCTGCACCTTAGCAGGACTCAGGTGCCTCTCCTTCCCTCAGCCTGATTGCTTTACAAAAGCGGTTGAATTTTGAACAAGTCTTATTATCATTTAAACTGTAGCCTAAATGTCTTCCGAAATTAGCTTGGCCCAATAGCCAGAAATAATTAAGGGAAAGGCAAGATGAGGGTCGAGTTAGCATAGCTTACTATTGTAATTTTCTCATTGATACAACTTTTGCAAAGGTAGTTTCATGATTCATAATGACAGTTATCCTTAAAAGCTAGATTTTCCATCCCATGTAAATATGGGAACAATCAAGTATTTGTCCAGCCTGCCTGTTGATGATGTTTTATGATTTTAAAATAAATTGTGATGTGAATTATACAGCATTTGATATACATTTTCGTGGTTTGCATGTAGAAAATAAATGTTATACTTCCTAGATTCCTGGGGCAGTTTGAAGAGGGTTTTTAAAGAGCAAGTTACTAAAATATTCCAACAAATCCTTATTAGTGTCACCAAGACAAATGAATAATATTATTTTGCCTTTAAGGAACTGTGTCCTGAAATAAATAAACATACAGAGTTATACACATCTGGTATTTTCAAAGGGACAATAAGTTAACTATGAATGAAATTTTCACCAGATGATACTTGAATATTTTTGTTCTTGTGGTTTAGAATGTTTCTCTCTTCTTAAGACAGGTAAAATAGAAAATAAAATGTTATCTGGAATAATGTAATTTTTTTTTTTTTGAGATGGAGTCTCGCTCTGTTGCCCAGGTGCAGTGGCATGATCTTTGCCCACTGCAACCTCCGCCTCCAGAGTTCAAGTGATTCTCCTGTCTCATCTTCCCAGGTAGCTGGAATTACAGGTGTGCACCACCACACCCAGTTAATTCTTTGTATTTTTAGTAGAGACAGGGTTTCACCATGTTGGCTGGGTTGGTCCCGAACTCCTGAGTTCAAGTGCTTCACCTGCCTCGGCCTCCCAAAGTGCTGGGATTACAGGTGTCAGCCACCATGCCCGGCCTTGGAATAATGTAATTTTATTATGATGATAAAATATTTTCTCCAACAATAATGCTACTTTTTGTGGAGGAGGACATAACTTCTAATGATTATTTCATTTTAAAGATTTGGTCATCTATTAAGCAGATGCCAAGATTTGGGTAGCCAAGTGCGGCATAGCCGCTGGTGTTCTGCAGAAGTAACTTCACACATTTATGTATGGCTCTCCTGAAAGTAATGTGAGCTTGCACATTTCAAACCAAGCATTTAGGGTAAAGGCTTTTGTAGCAATGGCAAATGACACTTGCCCCAAGCTTGGGCTCCCAGCCTTAGCATTATACTCAGTCAAAGTATATTTCATATTTTTTTCCCATTGCTTCAAAAGTTTTGGTGTTTTCCAAGAGAATAGAAACAAATTATTTCTATTATTCATCTTTGTATTTTTTTCTTGTTCCTAACACCTAGTCTCTTCGAAAACTTTACACATGAAAGTCTTGCTACCTAATTGTGTAATTAGTTCTAAAAGCCGCTATATGATCTGTCTCTTTTTACTTTAAAAAGTTAACAGATTGAATGTTGAGTTGAGGATGATTGCTAGCCGTGTCTTATTGAACTGACACTCAGGTGGCAGAGATTATCAGCAGTGCTCACACGTTACTTAAGTGAGGATTTTAATTTCTGTAAATGAACAGTCCATGCATGAAACACAAATGACTAAAAAGCTATAGTACCTTCCTGTAAGGCTAATTAGAAAAACCTGAAGCTACAGTAATGATTAAAACTATGGATTAGTACATCAAGGGAAAATGGCCTTTTATGGTATTTCTATAAATTGAATTTAAATACACCATAGGTTATGGTAAGAACCTCTAAAAATAGAAGATGACTTTCTACATTAAATATACATAAACACACACCAGTGATTGATAGATGAATTATTCATCACAGTAACAAAATGCATAGTATATTTTAAAAAGATCCTACTCCCAAACTTATTAACATTAGTACACACACAGAAACATATGCAATGTTGTATTGATGAGCAATGGGTTGAGTAGACTTAATTCTATTCTTTTGCTCAAATATTATGATTGATAGGTGTGTTTCCAAGATTCCACAAACAAATCTATGTTATTGATTTCCTTTAGTAGATTTTGGAAGACTGAACTCTATTGTTAAAGCTGCCTCAAAGCTCTTGTAGATTTGTGACGTTTAAAAAATAAATGTGTATTAGTATTAGGTATACTGATATTTTTGATCAGTTGGAAGTTTTATTATGGGAATTACTTGATTTTTATGTGTAGCCCTCAAAATAATAAATTTTATTTAGAGAAAAATTGGTCAAATATTATTGGGTTGCCATATTTTAAACCATTTTACATTTAGAAAAAAAATCCCAAATGATCATTTTGAAGCAATACCATACTTTGCGTCTTGATTCCTTGGGTCTTAATCATTGTCTATCTTGTCTGTCAATTTTTCCTATCACTTTCTATTCTGACTGTCATGCTCTCTCTCTTTACTCTTTTACCCTCAGATGGGTCAGGATTATTAGTTTCTTCCAAACATTTGCCATAGAATACTTGCTCACACATGGAAGCTGAAAGGTACACTTTTGGAAATTCATACCCTTCCTTGTACTCTGAAGATTTTCAAGGTTTTGGGATATGTTTTTCTGAATATAGACATGGACATACAGTTTATAAGCTTCAGTACTGAAAAATAACAGGGAGTGAAAATATATGATGAAATTAATTTGCACGTCTCCATTTACAAGATCATGGCAATTTGTTTAATTTCTCTGGGTCTCAGTATCTAAGTCTATAAAGTAAATTGGCTGAGGGAATGGGATTATTAAACTAGATTATTTACATAATTCTATTCAGCTAGAAAATGGTATGCTTTTATGGCCTGGCTTTAAATATGGCTTGTTCTTGATGTTTATTTAAAAAAAAAAAAAAAAGAAGAAGAAATAAATAGAAAACAACTGTAGATTAGGCCCCTAATGTAGCTTATTTGTGTTTTATATTGCTTGGGTGAGGCCATATAAAAAATGTATGAGAGCTATATGCCACAGGTTCAGAAAAATCAATTGACAGGATAAGTTAGAGTAAAGGAAACAAGTGGTCCAGTTTCACACTGTAAGCCTGTGGTGAGGATGAGCACACAATTGCCTTAAGCACGACCTGGGCTGAAATACTGACTACTGCCTTGAAGTGAAAAATGTAACCATGAATTGCTATGGGTTTTAACAGCAGGGGATTTTTTATTGTGAGGAGGTGAATACATGAAAAAGAGAATTATTTATATTTTTAAGAAAAAAATTACCATGGAAGAGAATTGCAGTGGGTCTTAATTATCTTGGTATAATTTTGTGTAAAATGAAGAGCTACTTGGGCCAAATAATTAGTTGGATACCAAATTTAATTATTTCTTTTTTGTTGAATTGATGTTCTGTTTTGGTGTCAATAACCAGATTTGGTTTATATTAAATTTAAGGACAATGTGGTTAAGTGAGGTGGAATAGAATGAAGTAAATTCATCCTATAAAACATATTTTACATTATGAAATAAATCAAGGCAAAGAATCTTAGAATCATTTCATTGTTATGGTTGTGGGGATATCTAACAACTTCAGGTTCATTTAATTTGTATTAATTTCTATTAGTAGGAAGGACAATGAATAGGGATGTATAATTAGAAGTGAAAATTCAGAGTTGTATCAGACAAAACAGCAACAGTCCTTCTCTGTAATTTTTGGGATGTTGGTGTGGATTGTACTGGATTTTACAGAACATGAAGAAAAAGTGGTAACAGAAACATGAAACTTTAAAACATTTGATTATACTTTTGAGTTTCAAATTTTGACTCTACCTTTATATGTACAGATGTAAAAAAAAAGTCCAAACAGAAACCACAAGGTGTACAACAGTGTGATTATTATCTTTTATTTTTAAACAAGAACACATAAAATTATGTTGACATATATTTTTAAAATGCAAGAAAGGATTAATAGAGTATAGCAGGGAGCAGGTTTTCACTTTTCATTATACTTTTATTTGCTGTCTGCAGTCTCTAAACATTAAAATTTTTACTATGCTTTGATATATACTTTAAGCTATCACTTCCTCCCAAAGATTCACAATGTACATTAATAAAAATTCTGAGTAGGCCAGGTACAGTGGCTCATGCCTGTAATCCCAGCATTTTAGAAGGCCGATGTGGGCAGATCACCTGAGGTCAGGAGTTCAAGACCAACCTGCCCAACATGGCAAAACCCCGCCTCTGCTAAAAATACAAAAAAATTAGCTGGGCGTGGTGGTGGGTGCCTATAATCCCAGCTACCTGAGAGGCTGAGGCAGGAGAATCACTTGAACCCGGGAGGCACAGGTTGCAGTGAGCTGAGATCACACCACTGCACTCCAGTCTGGGTGAAAAGAGTGAAACTCCGACTCAAAAAAACAAAAAAAAAAAAAGAAAAAAGAGAATTCTGAGTGTTTGTTTGTTAAAGATAATTTTAACATTTGTGTAAACAAATCAACTATTTACCTGTGTTTCTTAAGTAAAAACACTTTGGAAAATGCTCTTTTTTTTTTTTGAGATGGAGTCTCGCTGTGTCTCCCAGACTGGACTGCAGTGGCGCGATCTCAGCTCACTGAAAGCTCCACCTCCCAGGTTCACGCCATTCTCCTGCCTCAGCCTCCCAAGTAGCTGGGGCTACAGGTGCCTGCCACCACACCCGGCTAATTTTTTGTATTTTTAGTAGAGACAAGGTTTCACCCTGTTAGTCAGGATGGTCTTGATCTCCTGACCTTGTGATCCACCTGCCTTGGCCTCCCAAAGTGCTGGGATTACAGGCGTGAGTCACCACGCCCGGCCTGCCATTCTTTATAGTACCTATATAACTTGCAAGGAAAATGTAAATCGTTATCAAATATCTCATTGGTATGAACAATCATATTTTACAAATATTGCTCTAAATCCTAAATTACTCAGTTGGAAAGGAAAATAGGTGGATGGATGGATAAATTTCATAGACAGATATATAGGTTATTGATAGATAGTAGGTAGGTAGGTAGATAGATAGATAGATAGATAAACAGATAGATAGATGGTAGATGGTAAATGAACAAAACCCCAGCTTATCAAATTCACTTTGTAGGTTGATATAACCTAAGTGATAATGAACAGCAGAAACTGGGAAGGTAGTTTCACTTAGTGCTAACATCAAGTTATATGAATATTCTCTGAACATCAGTTGTATCTCCTGAGGAATAATGTATACAGCATACACACACTCACACTCACATTCAAGTTCTAGCAAAATGAAAAATTAGCCTAGGCTATTGACTTCCTCACTAAAACACAACATAGGAGAGGCTAGAGGAGAGCCTAGGACCCATTTTTAGCAACTAACAACATTTTTAGGAACCCAAAAGGCCCACAGATTCTGAGGGAGAAATAAAAAAGAGCTTTCCAGATATATTCTTTTCTCTACCCATCACTCTCCCTGCATCAGTGTAACATCAAGACCACGCTGGGTCTGGCTGGGATGGTTCTACCACAATTGCAGGTAGTTAGGCATCCTCGCAATGTTCCTCTTTCACCCTCTCTCTCACAATTAGGAAATTGTATCAGTGAAAAATGGTTTCAAGAAAACAACAGAGCCACAGCTAGCACATCTGAAAGCACTGTTGTAGATAAGGGAATCCTGGAAGAGAAATCGAGTAGATTACGAAGAAGTAAGTCCAAATATCAATCAAGAAACTCTCTGCCTTGAAATGGGTCCTCAATTCCCCTCCACATATTTACCCCTAGGTGCCTAAGCTAGGGCCTAGGTTTTTATCTCCTCCCTTAATAATCAGTACTAGTAGACAACTGATGGTACCAAGTATTTTAAAGGTGAACTCACAGTGAAGTTTTAGTGAAACCACTGTGAAAGGAAACAAAGGTTGTAAATAACTCATTTCAGAGGACAGGGATAGTAGATAAACACAGCAAGATGGGAGACAGGATTGGAAACATGAAGCTGAAATTGAGAGTTATTAAGAAGAATCTATTAGAGACATAGGTTTTGAAGAGACAATGTTTGAAATAAAGAATTCAATGAATGGGTTTAATAGCTGACTGTATTTGGCCAAAGAAAAAAAAATCAGTGAGCTAAAAAGCAGTTCCAAGAAGTTTCTCAACATGAAGAGATAGAAAAACAAATAAACAAAATAAATAAAAACGGAGCATAGAAGCAGAAATTTAACCATCGACTATGAGAAGACCTCAGAAGCAGAAGTACAAAAATGGGACAAAATATGCGGAGAAATAATGAGAATCCATTATCCCCAAAAGATAAGAGATCTCTGTTTGAAAATGTACATGGGGGCCTGCAAAAAGATAAACAGATGTGCAGCAGGCATATAAGAACATCAGAGATCAAGATGACTTTTTTTTTTTTTTTTTTTTTTTTGAGACAGAGTCTTGCTCTGTCACCCAGGCTGGAGTGCAGTGGTGAGATCCTGAATCACTGTAAACTCCACCTCCCAGATTCAAGTGATTCTCCTGCCTCAGCCTCCCAGTAGGTGGGACTACAGGCACATGCCACCACGCCTGGCTAATTTTTTCTATTTTTAGTAGAGACAGGGTTTCACTGTGTTTTGATCTCCTGACCTCGTGATCCACCTGCCTCAGCCTCCCAAAGTGCTGAGATTACAGGTGTGAGCCACCACGTCCAGCCTCAAGATGACATTTAAAAGAATATGACAAAGAAACATAGGTCACTGCAAATGATCACTGATGAAAAATCAGATTAATATCAATTCTCTCAAGGCAATGAAGTATAAAAATATAACAAATTATTTTCAAATTGATGAAGAAAAATAAATTTAAACTTAGAATTTTATTTTTAATTATTTAAATGTGAGCCAAATAAAAATACTTTAGGCTTACATAGACTCAGATTTTTTTTTACCATGAAAAGACCTTCTCTGAGAGAATACTGAGAGACTATATTACGTTTAGAAGATAAGTTGAACTAGGTGAAATACATTAAAATATGAGAAGTAACTGTAGGTATAGAACTTATTGACATTTATTGTTGCCTGAGTAAACAATTTCTGACAAATGTATACCCATAGCAATCTGTAAATAAACTTCACATAGTATCTGCTGTTTGAGAAAAAGGCTATCAAAAGCTGGTGAAAGCAGAAAAAGATTTTCGTCTTGTTTTAGATTTGGACATACATATAAATAAGCATTAGATACTGTTAAAAATAACATAAAAATTTATAAGTATTTAAAATACAAATGTATAAGATAAAAATTTATAAATACTTACCACAAGAAAACAAATGCTGAAGAAAACGTGTCTATCTAGCATAAGATCTGAAAGGCATGAAAGTATGAAAGGGAAAAGAAAGTAGAATGTAGTGAACATTAAGAGAGAAATGAGATAAAAGAAAAGGCTAATAGCAATTATAACCATGTAAATGGTTAAATTAACCAATTAAAAAAGTAATACTCCCATACTGGCTAAAATTTAAGATCCAGAAATTATTTTTTAAAAATGATATTTCAGATAGAGTTACCCAAGAGACATACTTAGAAAATAAAATAGTCAGAAAGGTTGACAATAAAGTCAGGAAAAAAGTACCAGAACAAAAGTCTTTCAAGAGATAGTCATAAAATGTATTTTGAGATCAAACAAAATATAACTGAGGGTGAGATATATCATAAGAGCAAACAAGTTTTCCTCCCTAATGAAGGGTTGTATGCCCCTATCCACTGTTGAGCATTTCAGCCCACGACACTTGCATTGATGGATGGATGGAGTATATACATCTTTAGAATATCTGTGATACTTCCGAGCCAAAATGTTAGGAATCTTTGTAGTGTGTGGCACCATTTTTTTTTCCTCTGATATCAGCACTAAGACACAGGCTATTCTGGCCAGGTGCAGAGGCTCATGCCTGTAATCTCAGTACTTTGGGAGGCCAAGGTGGGAAGATTGCTTGAGTTTAGGAGTTTGAGACCAGCCTGGGCAACATAGGGAGACCCTGTCTCAACAACAACAACAGTTAGGCAAGGTAGCACATGCCTATGGTCCTAGCTACCTGGGAGGCCAAGCTGGAAGAATCACTTGATTCACCGAAGGGTTGAGATAGCAGTGACCCATGATTGTGCCACTGCACTGTAGCCTGGGTAACAGATTGAGACTCTGCCTAAAAAAAAAAAAAAATTATTCTGTGAGCCTTGAATATGGCAAGATGATTTGCTGCCTATCTATAATGAAACTTTGATGGGAGAGATGTGAGGTGCACAAACTAATAGATTGAGTTTAAGTTACAGGATTGGAATATGGTCACTAAACCTAGGTATTGTCTCTTGGCTAATTCTACTAGAACTTGTAAATAAACTACTTGTTCAACTTCTTACACTAATGAGACTTTTCAAACCTATGCCTTTTCTTGCAATAAATTTTTTAATTTATTGTTGAGCTTTACTTGCAGGGAAAATGTTGAAATAGAGTTAAATCATGAAGACTTAGGTTGACAGATAAGTGACATATTGTAGAAATGTGACACTCTGGGAATTTACCCATTTACATGCTCCTTTTGACCTCTGCACAGACCAGTTTTTCAACATCCCCAGTCTCATTATGTCAATCAGAAGTTGTTCCTGGTTGCCACCCTTTCCACAAAACAGAGATAACTCAACCTGGAACTTCCATTTCATTAGCTTAATTTATCCTAAGAATCAGTAAGAGAGGTGAGAGTTCATCATTTTGGGAAGGTATTTTTATAGTACTTAGGGATGCAAGTTTAGAAAGAAAGGTAAAAGACATCAAAATATGTTTCAGGGCAAGTCACACTGACCAAATGAAAATTTAATGTTTACTAATTGTTCATTTTAAACCAAAACAAAATCACCATCTGAACAAAATGTATATTCAGTATTACTTTTCTATCTGCAAAAGTTACAATATTGAGTAAAAAAAATTCCAAAATATAGACATACTGCTTTATCATTTTCTTTATTCAAAAATGAGCTTAATCATGGAACAAATTTTGAGAAAACTACTAGATACCAATTAACTGCCATTATTTGTGAGATGTGCATACTATTCAGATTATCTTTCCACTTTTGCAAAATCTCATAGAAAGATTTGCCCCAATATGCAAAGAAAAAAATTGAGTTAATTGAAACACTCAATTTAAGTCATCATTTGAATGATGGCGAAGATAACACCTGAAATTTATTTTTCCTAGTAATTTTGTGTAGTCGTATTTGTTTTTCTTGAGTTTCTCTTTATTTAATTCTCCTCTGTTTGTTGGCACTCTATCAATCAGTAGCAGAGAACAGAGAAATCATTGGATTCTCTACTGGAATGAACTAGAGGCAGTATGGAAAACAGTGTTGCCAAGTCAACCAAGCACTCAAAATAGAATTAAAATCTCATGATAACTACAACCACAATATGCCAAGAGGGAAACAAAAAAGAAATTGTTCCCAAATGAGAGAGGAGGGAAAGCAGCATGGAGTAGTAAGACTTTTGGTTCTTTGAATAACGTGCTTTATGTCCTTGAGTGATTCACTTAATTTTCCTGGGTTTTGGATTCCTCTCTGTAAATTGAGAGGATTGGACTAAATCAGTAGTTTCCAAATTATGAACCTTGGAATAATTGCAAGGGGCCTTGAATTTGTATGTTTTATATACTTCCACAGTCACCAGGATCCAAAAGTCCCATTGAAGTCATGTGGAAGCTGGAAAAATAGTTTTACATTTTTAAAAAGGTTCTTATATAAGATATACTGGCTAAATAACATATGAAGTTTTCTTAGACTACAGAATACCATTATCTTATGAGTTAGATATCCAGATGTTGAAATGTTGAAGTGCATAATTCTTTATTGAAGTCTTTCTTGCAAAAGCAGCATTGTTACTGCAAGGAACAATGGCTAGCAGTTGGGACTCAGGTTTCTAGGCCAAACTTTCATGCATTAATTTTGTGACCTTGGGTGGGTTATTTAAATTTTCAGTTTATTTGTTTGAGGTAACTATTTGAAAAGACTTAGACAAATTTTAAAGTGTTCTTCAAGTACAAGATGGTTTTATTGCTTCTATTCATCAACTGCTCTCGGGCCTCATAATGCTAAATTTGCAGAGCAGAAATCTGAATTAGCTGTCAGGTCTGTTTGTTACTGTGGCTCTTCTTGTTTCCTCCTTTTCTTTTACTCCATCCGTATTAGTGTGCCATTTATCTCCCCAGTTCGTTTTTCCACTATAAGACTGATATATTATTTGTGGCTTAAGGATTTTTAATACTTACATAACTCATGCAGTAATACTTGCTATTTTGAGAAGATAAATAATGTAGATGTATCTTATCTTATACTTAAAGACAATTAAAAGCAAGCCAATAGATTGCCTAAAGTTGCATAGAAAATAATAATTTAATATCTTTTTGTATTCCAATTATTTTTGTCTCCTTCTTTGTGCCTGTAAATTTCTTGAAATACAGTCATGTCACTTAACCATGAAGATATGTTGTGAGAAATGTGTCCTTAGGTGATTCTGTCCTTATATGAACATCATAGAGTGTACTTACACAAACCTGGCTAATATAGCCTACTGTACCCATAGGCCATATGGTATAGCCTACTGCTCCTAGGCTACCAACCTGTACAGAGTGTTACTGTATTGAATGCTGTAGGCAATAGTAACACAGTGGTGAGCGTTTGTGTATCTAGACATAGCTAAACATAGAAAAAGTACTTCGTTGTGCACTACATTGGGACAGCTACTGATCAGAATTTTTCAGCTCTATTATAATCTAAAGGGATCACCATTGTATATGTGGTCATTGAAACGTCACGATACATGGCATGGCTATTGTGATTCTTTTTTCCTCAACTCACTCCTCAGCTGTGTGCACGTGTGTAAGTGCTTGCATATATGTGCCTTTTTCTCTCCTTTAGAGCGGTGCTTAGTAAAAAGCTCCCATTTCTATTCTTGTTAGTTACTCATGTGTCTCTCTGATAGACCTCATGATCACTGAAGCTGCTGTTGTCCTGGGAGGGATGCTCAGTTTGCTGAGAAACTGATGGAAACTCACTCCTTGTCCAGTTACTGGATTCCGAACTCAAGCGGTGTGAGAAGGACTTGTTTGGAAAGAGAAAATAAGAGGTTATCTCTTGAAACAGAAGGGATTAGGGCTTCAGATGTCTGGATGGATGAAGGACCCAGTTTTCAGAATTATTAAAGATAGTCTTGGAAAGCAGTACAGATTCCTCAACACTCAACAGCCTTACTCTTCATATCAACTTTTAATCTACCTTTTAACAAAGTTTTACAGATGTGAATGAATGTTACAAAAGGTCAACCAATTACATATTCATCAGAAAATATAGGATGGAGTAATGAAAGGCCATTTTTGTTTTACTGCAGGAAAACACATGAATCTAATTTAAAGGAAAAAATCTTCTATAAGAATAAGTTCTATATTTGACATGCTTGGCAAGGGAGCACATGATTTTTTTTTTGGTAACTTGACAGGTATAATTACAATCTAAAAGTAAAAAAAAAAACTTTCTTGAATAAAAATGTAATAGACTACTATTTTTAAAATTTACTTTGCAGTAGATTGATATTAAGAAACTACTTTGATCAAAATTCCCCTAAATTGAAAAACAAAATCCATCTAAAAGTAGAAAATTTTAGGACACTTGTTAAATTTTATTTTTGAGACAGGGTCTGGCTCTGTTGCCCAGACTGGAGTGCAGTGGCACCATCACGGCTCAATGCCACCTCTACCTCCTGGGCTCAAGCCATCCTTCCACCGTGGCCTCCCAAGTAGCTGGGGCAACAGGCAGTAGAGACAGGATTTCACCATGTTGCCCGGACTGTTCTCAAACTCCTGACCTCAAGAGATCTGCCAGCCTCGGCCTCCCAAAGGGTTAGGATTGCACGCATGAGCCATCATGCCCAGCTTATTTTAGGACATTTGTAAAGGTGTATATAGCAGAGATTTGTTGATGTTCTGGTCCCTACTTTTAATTTCTTTAACTTACCTCTCAACCCATCTAAATACGATATGTAAATCTTTTCATAGCTCTCAAAACTTTTTCCCCATTAAGCATTATTTTATTCTGTCTAAAGAAATGTGCTATTGGCATTTTTGTGATATAATTTATTACTAGATAATGTTTCATAAACAACTTACAACTGACAATTATTTATCCTGATATATATTCTTATCAGGAGCAAACTACGTAAAGTATGTATGCTACTTTCCTCGGAGTTATTAAAGAAAATAAAAGAGGAATTAAGAATGTAAAGCATCCCTTATCTTAAAGAGGTTACCATCAAGTTGATTACATATGGAATTTGGTATAAACTAAGGCCCTGTTATAAATTTACTTCATCTTCAGAGTAATAGTCACCATTTCCTGAGTAACTATTAGGTTCCAGCAACTGTACTAAGCACTTCATATAATCATCTTAATTTTCTCACAAGAATCTTTTGAAGTAGATATTATTAGGATTTTAAAGTAAAAGAAACTGGGACTTAGAGATTAATTAACTTTTAAATTATCACATAGCAACAGATATCAGCAGAACCACTGGAAGTGATAAATAATAAGGATTTATTATACTGATTTGACCTTATGCATTTGTGAGAGCTGGTTTAACCATCTACGTAAAGATTGTCTTTCTGTCTAGTGATGGAGACAGACATCATAAGGAAAGATACTTGGGAAGAGATGATGGATTTGAGCTAGGGAAAAACAAGGACAAACTGCACCTCATTATGAATAACTGGCTGCTATGGGGATAGCCTGGAACTGTATCAGGCTCTCACCTTCCCTAAGCCTCCAGTTTTGACAATAGGAGTCCATGCAAGATCATCTAGTACCCTTTGTCATGGAGCTAAACACACACCTGTTCCAGGATTTGGGGAGGCAAAAGAAAGATGGAGCAGGAGCTGAAGGAACCTTGGGTCTGGTTGCTGTCCCACGCAGTGAGATGAGCTGACAGATAAGTGACCATGTGCATGAGGTGCAATGGCACCTGGTAGCCCTGCACTGAACTTAGCTCAAAAAATATTTAAAAAAATGACTGATGGTCTTGGCTAAAATAGCTACTCTAAACTCCAGGCTCACTTGGAAATAGCAAGACAGAGAACTGTGAGAATTGTAGTCTCAGCTTGGCTTAATTAACCCAATACAGTCATGTGAATCCATGGTGAATCCATGATTCAAACATCGATTTTCTTCTGATACCACACACTATTAACCTCCATGCAAGGGTATATTGTCCCATTTCCTTATGGGTTATTCATTCTATGTTTTTGTTACTGTAATCAACAGTGCTCCTAATTTTTCTCACCCACAACACTTCTGTGTAAACCTACATAATTTGGGAAATAAAGTAAAGCTGAAGCTACAGTCAAATTCGCTGATCAGAAAACAAAAATTCTCTAAAAGTTAAAAATGTTGCTTTATTTTGGCAGTAAAATAAAAAGAACTGACACTGGCATCACTGCCCCCTGCTATCCTTCATCCTCTTTTGGCTGAGTTAGAAAATCCTGGAACTGAATCTACTTCAAGAAAGACTCACATTCCTACCTTCCCCCCACAGCCAGAGCATGGCTACCACCAGGGAAAACCCTACCATTCTCTTTATTCTTGTTTCCATTTGTAAACCCATGATATCCAGGACTACCAAGTGATTCTTTTTTCCCAGACCCTAATCTGTACCCAGCTCTGTAACATTCTTTTATGTATCTATCAGTTACCACTCTGCAACTTCAGTGGGATCAACAATTCAGTCTTAAGAAATATTTTCCACCTTTTGCTAAATGGGCCTCTCACTTTCTTACTGTCACAGAAACCTGACTCTCCCCAGAAGCCCCAGAATTCCCCACATCCCTCTCAGTGACTATTTTCTCTTCTAGTGACATAGATGATAATTCTGTTCTGCTCAGGCATTTCCAAGCCAATTTCCTTTCTTTTCTGTAAGTTCCCCAGCTTTGGATCATACCACATACCACACTCTATACCTCCTTGTTGTACTTGTAGCCATCTATGAAACCAAGGCCACTCTCTATCCTTCTTTGAAGAGTTTTGCTCCTGCCCCATTGTCACTTCTTCTACAGTACCCCTGTCACATCCTGGATAACTTCCTTATTGATTTAGATGAAACATGCCCATTTCTACTCTCTTAATACTTTAATCTTTTTTTCCTTATAATAATTGCATTCTTAACCTACTTAATAAACTCATTTTCTCATAATCATAGTTTTTGTCATTAATAACTATAATTATTCTATAATCTCAGTTTTGAGGATCTTGTTCTCAGAAAACCAACCTTTTCCTCTATCTCAGGCTAGTCTCCTTACTCCAATAATATTTTATCCCTATCAGGATGTACAATACATTGATCCTCTTCACTTGTCTATACTCATTACTCTGGGGATCTCATTAGTCTTATGGTTTCAATTACCTTCCAAATGCTGATGTTTTTTGTTTTATCTTCCATCCACAAATTTCCCATGAACTGTAGATTTATACATCCAAGTGCTTGACAACTCAAGCTTTTTCATGTGTCAAACTGGATTTTTTAGCCCCTCTCCCCTAATTTATTTCTCTTACAATCTTTGACATTTTGGCTAATGGCAGTTTCACTTTTCCAATTGCAACGACCCAAAATCTGAAGGGTATCTTTCATTCTTTCTCTCTTTCTTTCACAACTTGTATGTAATCTAAAGGTAAATTAAGCCAGCCTGCTTTTAAAATATAGACAGAAAGTGACCTCTTCTCACTTTCAATGGCACCACTTTTATGAAAGCTTATTTTACTTTTTTGCCTGGATTGTTTAACTCTTTCCACGCTTTTCACCTATTCTCAGAACAAAAATCAAACTCGTCCAATTAAAATAACCAAATTATGTCACGTTCTCCGTAAAAGTCTCCAATAATTTCTATTACCACTCAGAGCAAAAAGCCAAAGTCAATAAAAAGCCTTAGTTTCTCTATGTGGTTATACACCCTGTTTCTTCTCAGATGTCACCTCCTATTAATTTCCCTATTAATTTCCCTCTCTGGTAGAACTTGAATATCCAACCTCATTCCACCCTCATTCCTTCGGAGAAGTTATAAAGCTAACCTCTCCATTTCCTAGACTCCCTAGAATCTGGGTTGTAAACTATTTTCTACGGACTAAATGCACTTGTGAGTGATTCAAAACTTAGAAGAGAGGGAAAGATCACTTCCTTTGCCTGAGTTCATTGAGGCAGTTGAAATGGTAATCTCAGTATCCTGTGCTTGTCTCTGGCTTCACTCATATGTAGGCACTGTGGTATCATGAGGGATGATAGTAGTAGACACCAGTCTCTGTTCTTTCCATCACAGCTAAGATGGTAGAGTCCTTCAACTCCTTAAACCAGTAGCAGACCTTTCTTTGATTCTGTAAACATAGCATTCCCTATATTCAATGTTTTGTTCTGTTTGATTTACAAAGAGCAATTCCTGTTCCTGTATTCAATGCCTATTGATACACTTCCTCTTTCTCACGTAGATCTTCAGAAACATGTCATTGTCTCAGTGAGATCTTTACCTGCCACTGTTCCTAAAATTTCACCTTCCCCAAGACATTGTCTATCTTCATTGCATGATTTTTTCTTAGCACTTTTCATTTTTTAGTATGTAATTTGTTTCATATATTTACCTGTTTCTTATATCTGCCTTTCCCTCCCCACATCAAGAATGAAAGCTTTATAAAAGCCAGGATTTAAAACAAGGTCATTGCTGCATACTCCCAACTTCCTCCTCAGAACAGTGCCTAGTATGTTGTAGTTACTCAAGAAATACCTGAGTGAATGAATTTGGCTAGGAACTGTGACCCTTTATTCTATGCTTCAGTTTGATTTCTTATGTATGTGTGCAAAAGGATAAGAATATATATGCACATACATTATTGTTAAATATATCCATTATTTATAAAAGACTAGATTTATTTAAATCTATTTTGTGTAATGGTACGAGTGGAATGGTATTCAATATTTCAGCATTTTCTCTTCTTTTTCAGAGGGTTACAAAGCAGTGCTGTTTCAAACTTTACTGATAAATCGAAACAATCGCTACAAAATCTGAGAAGTGTCCTGAATGGAAGAAGGAGTTCATTGTTGGAGTTTTTGACCTCAGATTCCATTTGCAATAACATGAGAAAAGGATTTTAGTTTTCCAGTTGACCCCAGATATTTGGTTGGTTTGATCAGGCTTTACAGATTTTTATTTTTAGCTGTTTGGTTTCATTAAATCTAAGTTTCCAGATTTTTCTGAAGTGTTCTCTGTAGCTTCTTTCTTCATTATATTTCAGTATCAAGTGAAAGGGCAAGGCCAAGGCAGAATCTATAGGCTTCTTTGCCTCTTTGTAAATAGAGAAATTACATTATGAAATGCAGTAGGCCTTCCTCTCGTTCTTTGTATTCTTTCTGTCCTGGATGGCTGCTTTCAAAGGTCATGAATACTTCCACTGCAAATAATTGGTGCCACTTCCCCCAACTCTTGCACAGACACACAGACACTAAAATACTCAGACATGCACGTGCATAGGCATGCACACTCAAGAAGGATACATTGTCCTCTCCTCCAACTACTAACAAAATATGGAAAATCAATACTTTTTCAAACCATCAAGACATGTTGGCTTCTCTTTCTACTATCTGATTCTTCACATGTAATCCCATATTTGGAATTAGAAGAGCTAAATAGCCCATTCCATTATTCCCAGGTAAAGGGAAACTGAAGAACCTTTCATATAGGGTAAAACATCCAAACAAATAAATGACTTTCTCTTCCACAGCTGGGTTGAGTTGAGGAGTTATTTCTTTCTCTTATCATACCAGATCATGGGTCATTTGAATTAAAACAAGAATGTTAGTTCCCTTTAGGGCCTTGGAATTGTTATTGACCTTCCTGTTCTTCTCTTTCCCTGTTAGGTTTGTTTGGCTCTTCAGATGCCTAAGAATCTTTATAATTTTCAGACAAATAGATCAAAGCCTCTGGAATCAATGAGACTGTCAGGAAGAAGGATTAAGATATTCTAAAACTGGCATAATATTATTTTTAGTAGTAACATATAGTTATTTTTAAACCCCTGAGTATTATAAGGCTGTCATATTGGTATATTGTAAGGATATTTTTATGATGTGACACGGTTGATTTTTTTTTTAAGTGGGAAAGCACTTTACAGAATAGAGAAAACTCACTCTTACTCTTGCTTTCTCTATAGATGCATGTGTCTTTACATAAATACATATTTCACTGCATTAATTTCAGGTTGCCAACAAAGTTTGATGCATTTGGATGTTTTTGTTTCTTATTTTATATATTTGTATATAAGTTATACAAAATAAATATATTAACATATTTAAGTGTAATTTAATAATTTCACATTATTTATATATTATATATGTTATTTTATAACAATAGAAATCCCCTAGATGACATTATTACAGAACCAATATTACTGATTGCTCTTTATGGAACTTTTAGTAAGTTGGCCCTGAAGAAATCCAGTTAACTGATTAATTAATGTCTGTCCATCCACCCATTCTCATAGTAAGCTTTTATTGAGTATCTAATATCGATCTAGTGTTGTGAAAAAAGCTAAGGATGCAAAAAACAATGATCCATTTTTTTCCCTGAGTCACAGTTCAGTGGGTAAGATAAACACACAGTGCCTTCCCATCACAGTATAATACAAACAATAATCAAAATACATGGGGAGATACATGTAATGGCTTTTGAGTTAACTTAAGCTTGTTTTTCTTGGATATTTAGTATTTAACTTATATTATTGCCTTTGTTTAAACTATCAAGGTCTGCCTCAATGAAAATAAAAAATTTCCCCCTGGGAATTGTTTTTCTAAAGCCTCAAAAATTTGTTTATTTAATAATTGTTTCTAATCACAGCTTTAGCTAAAATGTTGTTAGTGTTGAAACAAGCCCAATTGTCCCATAAAACTAATATTTACAGTTCTTTGAATAAATACAGAAATTGTGCCTCCCTGGTCTTAAAACTTGAAACTTACATTTTTCTCATCTGAGTTCCTCAGGAAACAGACCCTCACACAGTGAAATGAAATTCATCAGATCACCGCATTCATGTCAGATACCTCATACATCATGACTGCTTCCTCATTCCTCCTTAATTCCTGTTTTCCTGCCTTTCCTGCTATATAAAGCCTCCAGTATTAATTGGGCAGGCAGAAGAATTTGAAACTTCATCTCCCATTCTCCTCAGCTGCAGCACCTGATTAAAGCCTTCTTCCTTCGCAATACTTGTTGTCTCAGTGACTGGCTTTCTGTGCAGTGAGCAGTAGGACCTAGACCAAACTCCTGGCATTTTGGTAGCATTATGAATTAAGAGAACAGAGATTTTGGTTTGTTGTATATTCTTGAAAGTGACTGAAATGTGGCTTAATAAAAGAGTCTTTTTCTGTAGCACTGATCTCTTCAGAAAATATGGTGTGACAAGAGTTTGAAGGAAACAGCCAGCTGGTCATGTGTTATAATTCAGCAATGACTGTAGTTTCAGGAGAAGACAATTGATTCACCAATTAGGCAAGTAACAAAAGAGCATAACTTTAAACAAACTTTTTGACATAAAAACATTACTAGGCTCATCTGAGGACATGTTCTAAAAATTGTATTAATTTTTAAATTTACATTTTCAGTACAATGCTATAATATAGTCTTATAAATATATTTCAAGTTTAAACTAATGTCCTAAAAGTAAAAGATAAACTATTTTAGAGAAGTGTTCTCTTAAGATTTGCTTCCACATCACCCTGATTCTCAATTACAATGCTGATGATCCCCTACTTGCAATGGTTTGACTTAGAATTTTTGTTGACTTTACAATGATATGAAAGTGATATGCATTCAGTAGAAACCACACTTTAAATTTTGAATTCTGATCTTTTCCTGGGCTAGTGATATACAGTGTGATGCTCTCTTGTGATGCTGGGCAGTGGCAGCCAGCCACAGCTCCCAATCAGCCATGCAATCATGACAGTAAACAGTCAATACTATACTCTACAGTGTACTGTAATCAATAAATTACCTAAGATACCCACCATCAACTTGAATATATTATGTAAATATTAGATACATCTGTTTTGTTAGTGCAAAGCAACTGATGATTGTTCTACCAGCTATAGAGAAAACTAGTAATCTTTGTATCTCTTCTATTTAAATCAATAGTTGAATTCATAAATGTCACACATTTCATACAAAATATAAGATTAAGGTAATGTATATATATATACTAAAAATATTATTATTTCTAAATGCTATTCCTTTGTATTTCTAACGTGAATTTGTGTCTTTGAAGCCATTAATCTTATATATTTCAGTCAGGGATTCAGAAAGGAAAAGGTGTTTTGATGAAAATAGCAATTAAGGATGACCTCTAATAAAATAGAATGATCATTATCCAAAGAAAAAGCAATGTCTCTAAAGCCTTTTATAGTAACATCCCATTGCATTCACTATTTCAAAATTTTACCCACAACAGAGTTATTTTCTGTCATTTCAATATTTATATGCATTCCTTTAAACAAAATATTTTGGATTTCCACTTATAGATAAATAAGTCTGTGCACAGGTTAAAATTTCTAATATAAAAATGTTAGTACCTGAAGTTCAGGGGTTCCAGGCTTATAAGAGAATCATAAATAAAGAAGTAAAATCTCTCTGAGTCATCAGAATCAAACTATGTTTCATTCTCTGGGTCACATTTATCCTCCAGGTATTGAGAAGGTTCTCTTTCCAAAAACAATCTGCTCTATATTTTTCTATGAGAATGTCACTACCACAAGTAGCCTTTAACTGATTTTTATCTGAGAAAATGAAATAACTCTTATGCGCTTTTTAAATTTTTAAAGAATATTTATTAGATCAAAAACAGAATAAGGATTTTTTTATGTACTTGTTACTTCAGAAAAAGGTAGTGATTGTAATTCTTCAAAGTTTCGTCAAGTCACAATTATTATGATCCTTGTCACTAGCGCCAAAACAAAGAGAAGAGCGATATAATTTTCCTGTAATATTATGTCCCTGGAATCCAGTCCATAAAATTGAAGCCAAAGCAGATTTCTTTTATTAGATTGCTAGATAACTGTATAAGCCACTGCATTTATAGTTACGGGAAATTTGCCTTATAAAATAAAGCAAGCTAACTGGCAGCAACACAAAAATGTAGGTAGTTTTCTTGGCAAAAAGTGTCATCTAAATTTCATGGTTTATTCTCAATATACATATAAAATTTTATAAAATAAAATTATTTAAAATTTAGACTTGTTCCCCCACTGATTGTGTCTGTTCAACTCAAAACATAATGGTCTATGCCATATTCAGAGGCTTTGCTGGGTGCCTAACAAACATTACTAAAATTTGCATTAATCATGATGTTGGGCAAGAAATAAAAATGATCCTGAATTTTATCTTGGTAGCCATTTTAATTTTTCAAATGTTGTCAAGTCTAAAAGCCATTAAAAATAGCTGGTTCATGTCAATCTAGTGTGTCAGCATCAAATACAGTTCTATCTAAAACAGTCAGGGTTAAAATGAACCAAGCTTAGATTTAATAACTAAACACAAACAATAACTTTAATTTTGGAATACTGTTATGAAAAAAGATAATAGTATACACAAGTTACTGAAGCCTTTTGACATCTTGAAAAATGTTCAGTAAACACCTTACAATACTTAAGGCCCTTTTCAAATTTGTATTGATTTTTATTAAATTCAGAAGTTTAAAATTATTTGTGGAGCCAGGCATGGTGGCTCACGCCTGTAATCCCAGCACTTTGGGAAACTGAGGCAGGTAGGTCTGAGGTCAGGAGTTCGAGACCAGCCTGGCCAACATGATAAAACCCCCATCTCTACTAAAAATACCAAAAAAAAAAAAAAAAAAAATGCCAGGCATGATGGCAGGTGCCTGTAATCCCAGCTACTCGGTAGGCTGAGGCAGGAGAATCACTTGAACCTGGGAGGCAGAAGTTGTAGTGAGCCAAGATCATGCCACTGCACTCCAGCCTGGTGACAGAGTGAGACTCTGTCTCAATAAATAAATAAACAAATAAATGTAAAAATTATACAATTTGTGGATTTTTGTTTAAGGTATTTTCACCAGATACAGATAGGATGTATTCTCTACAGGATGATTTTTGACTCAAAAAATAAAAAATTATACTATTTTATTTTTATTCTACTTACGTTTGAAATTTAGTATACTACTCATTTCAAAATTCTGTGTCTATAATATTTTATATAACTGCTTATTGAATAATTGATGGACAAGATTTTAAAAATCATATCTAGAAAATGAAAAAGTAAATTTCAAATAATTTTCCATTAAGATAAAAACTTAAATTCCCAAAGGGCACTACATTTAGATAGTAAATCTGATATTTGAGTCTACAATGTTATTGTTTCTTAATCCTTTAAATTTATGAAACTCTAACCTGTTTGGGGAGGTATCATTCATAAACCAACATAGCTAAATAATACTGCTTTCTTTCTATAATAAACAACCATCATATCAACTCATTAAGCTATACAATTTGGAGTAACTATCTTCCAGCTTATGAATTTACCACTTATAAGCTTCCTGGTTTTTGAAAAATTACTGAACAATCTATAAAGCAGGGTTAGTTTACAGAGATGCTATTAGCACCTTGTTGAATTTCAAAGACTTTATAGCAAATAACACTTTTTACAAATGTTTAGCATAGTTAATAACTGGCACCGGAATTCTCTTTCTGAAGGAAGCCTTCCCAAAGAAAAATATTTTTATAGTCCAACTGATTGCAGAATATAGAATGAAAGGGCAGAAGAAAGCAATTGTTAAATTGTTATATATAACAATATGCAAAGAATTGTGTTTAGGAAAAAAAAAGAAACATTTAAAAATATGGTATATAGGTGTATAAAATTTTTAATATAATATTGATAAAATTGTAGGCCTGTATATTTGGTAATGGCTTAAGATATTTTTAAGCATAGTGATTTTAATATTTAACTTCAATATGTTTAATATATTAAATGTAATAGTCAATTTCAATTACGCTTTTGAGCTGTAACTCCCCCGTTCTTCATAAGCCTTTAGTAAAATCTTCCATGAAAACATACACAGTGACTTTGTGAGTCACCCCTAGCCATTCTCTCATCCATACAAATCAAGAAAAGGAGTTGATTTGGTAATGCAGGTACAGACTAGCAACATTTCCATTAGTAAGGGGAAAAAAAAAATCCCTGGAAGCTGTAACTCAGCACCAAAAGATGCTAAAAAGCTTTTGCTGGTAGTGAAATCAGTAATGAATAACACAGATCTTCTGCCTTACAAGTTTTCAACAAGTAAAGAAATAGATGCAGTCATCAGATAAAAGGAAATTAAACTACTGGTTCTGCTGTATATATTTCATAGCTGGATTAGCTGAACTGGAGAACTTGCCTCATTCCACAGCCAGAATGTTGCTTCCTACTGCCTTTCGTCTGCTCACACCTGGATGCCTACCTCTTCATGGACCCACACATTCCCCTGAAAGTTTCTCTTTTTGAGGGCAGAGAAGGAATGCATCCTCAGGACAGGACATTTCCAAAGGGAGAACCTAGATGGGGCCTTCCTTACCTGCTTAATTCCTTCTTTCTGGTCACACTCTTGAGAGAGAATTATTATTTTTTGTTTAGGGAGAGACTAGAAGTTCTCTAGGAAATCTTCTCATGAAACATGTCAAGAGGACTAGAGTTCGCCAAAATATTACTGAGGCAGTTGCTTTCTTCTCCCATGGGAGTTGACAGTCAAGGCTCTGGTGTCCAGACTGTAGCTGTCAGAGAAGGGAACACCTTGCTTCTAATGTCACCACTTGTACTTAGTGTTTTATTCTGGGTCTACGTGTTGGTGTTTGGGAAAATGCCTGTTCCCCATTTCTCACATATTTATAGTGGGAAGGAAATTCCCAGTCTGCAGGAGTAACAGGGTAGGGAAATTTGTACACTATTTTCCCTAGGGAAGATTGAGGAGATTGAGAAGGAAACTAGTCATGCGTTTCCTTTCTTCCTTGGAAACCTGTGCTCAGGAGGCAGCCATTTTCTGCTTATCTATGTGTCATATTTTCCAGGTAGACTAGATACCTTCTGTTTGCCCTGTAGTCCCACTGTCTACTTTCTTTTAGCCTGGAATCCATCCCAGAATGCTGACTTGCTTGACATATAAGTGACTTTCCACCCCCCCGCTCCCCGCCGCAGGCTTCTGAGTGTACATGGCCAATAGGGAGTCCTGGCAGAAGATCGAATAGAAGCAGAACATTGAGTTCAGGTTGTTTATTGCTCTGGTTTGCCTCCCTGCAGGGATGCCCATCTCCTCTCAACATGGCCCTCCCTGCACGACTTTCTCCTTCTGTGTTTTATAACTGCTTTGTGCTTCAGGCATTGAAATAGCTCTGCTGTAACCAGTCCATGGGTCTTTGGCCTATGCCTTGTCCATACATTTCTAAATAGCTCCTTTATTTATACTTGCTTAAATGACTAATTTCTTTCTGAGACCATGACTTAGACCCAGAGTATTTTGGGGTGGTAGGCTTAATTCAGAGAAATTTTAGAAGTCGATGGTGATGCTAATTCCAACATTCATTCCCTAATCTACCTGTACTCATAATAAAGTTGATAATAGATCTCCATTTCTCTTACATGAATATCTACTTTCAGGGCTGGTTCAGAGCTCAAAAGGAGAAGAGAAGGGCATTATTTCTATGTCTTTATAAAACTCCAATGTCTTGGTGCATGGCCAGTAAACTTGAGGAATGGCAAAGTCCTGGCATTTGAGGCCCAAAATAATACGTGGATATGGAATATGAGGCTGCTTCTGTGGCCAAGGGAAGGGTTTTTAAGATTCAGACTTCAGTGCTTTTGTTGATGTGGATTTGGCCATTTTTTCCCCTTGGCAGTTTGCAGCAGTTTATTGAACTTATACAGCTGTATATATTTTTTAAACTGGCATGATCTTCAGTAAAACACCTTGGTCTTAGTATGTAGACTGCTATGGTTAACCTTTAGCTATACAGAGATACATGTTGCCAAGACAAGGTTTAAATCACAGTGAAGTCTCAACTCCATGCTTCAGCATACAGACTATTTGGGCATTGCGGGGTAGAATATATATTTTGTTCTCTCTGAAGGATATTTCTCAGTTCTTTAGCTGTCTAGGATTCTGAAGATCAAAAGGCAGCTCTTCAGTGTAGAATACTGAATATTATTAGAATATGAAATATTAGAAACTGGATTTTATATTGTTAAGTGATAGGCCTTAGAAGATAGATTAGCTGACACAGGTTTCTCAGTCTTCCTTGGAACTGCTTAAAGGGCAAGGAGAGGTGATCTGGGCTCCTTTAGTTCTGTGACTGATCCTCAAGCTTATGGTCACTCTGTGCTCCATTCTCTGTCAATCTGATGTTTACTCTAATTTATTAATAATACAATATATGGCCAGGCGCAGTGGCTCAAGCCTGTAATCCCAGCACTTTGGGAGGCTGAGACGGGCGGATCATGAGGTAAGGAGATCGAGACCATCCTGGCGAACACGGTGAAACCCCGTCTCTACTAAAAAAAACACAAAAAACTAGCCAGGTGAGGTGGCGGGCGCCTGTAGTCCCAGCTACTCGGGAGGCTGAGGCAGGAGAATGGCATAAACCCAGGAGGCGGAGCTTGCAGTGAGCTGAGATGGCGCCACTACACTGCAGCCTGGGCAACAGAGCGAGACTCTGTCTCAAAAATAAATAAATAATAATAATAATAATACAATATATGACCAAAGTTTGGGATTTTAGAGATTTTGATTGCAGCTTCACTCATGAAAGTGGGGTTCATCTCATGAATAAACAAATAAGGAATATAAAGCTTTCTAGGTAAGAAGTGTTGCATTTTCTTGGGGTGAGAGATACCATGAAAGTATTATTAACCCAAGGCCAAAAAGTAACTGAAAAAGGCTTAAGGCTGCTAGAATCCATTTAGGGAAGAATCAAATTGGTTTTGCACATATGCTTTGGTTTATTGTCACAAGAGAAGAAAGGAGAAAAAAAAAAAGAAAAAGAAAAACAAGGCAATTCCATTGGAATTGTTTTATTTGTAAAGTACATACTATGCTACACTGTGGGCCACCAGTAGCCAAAAAGACAGCTCCTGTTCTCCTGCCTTAGGTTCTAGTAAAGAGACAGGTAACGCATATATTTTAAACTTAAAGGCATATATAATAGAATATCTGAGGTTAATATACTTTATAAAGAAAAAACAGAAAAGGATAAAGGAAAACTGAGAAGTCTGTGCTATTTTAGCAAAAGATAACAAGAACAACAACAACAAAAAAAACAAAAAGCAACCATTCTGGAAATGTAACTTTGAGGAGATAATTAAATGAAGTCAAGAGGTTAGGCATACAAATATCTCCAGGGACACAATTCAGGTAAAGGGAACAGCAAGTGCAAAGATCCTAAGACAGGAATAAATTTGTTTTGGCCAAGGTACAGAAAAAGATGCAAGAAGTGTGTGTGTGGAGGATTGGAAGGCGATGAGGCACCAGCACAGCCAAATAAGGCTTTCTACGTAATGGAATGCCTGTCTGGCTGCCTACCCAAATTGCTAGTGGGGGAGGATGCTGAGGCTCCCTTCCTCAGGCGGTCCCATTATGGATCAGCCTCTTGCGTGTGCTAGTCACAAGGAAGTGGCTATGAGCAAGAAAGCTCAAAGACATCAAAGACTCACTGCCATTAAAGCACCAAAACAGTCTATCTTGGTCTCACCTGATAGTTCAACCTCCCAGCATATTGCTATGGTCTCCAAATATTTCTATATTTCTTAAAATGTCCTGGTCAATGGATTAATGAGGAGAAATAGATAAAACCTGTATCTTCCTCTCCAACTTTTGAACCAGCAAAAAATAGGCACTGAAGTCAGAGAAGTGAAGGACAATCCATCTGCTTTGTGACTGATGAAGCTAAATTGGAGAGAAGTTTACCTGGTCTGTGCCAATAATCAGTGTTTCTAATATTTCCCCCTTAGATTAAATTTACCAACCCAGAATTGTAGATTTTAGAGCCAGCTTCCCTATGGGGTAAAGCCATACCTGGTAAACCTACAGCATGGAGGAGCAGGCAACATGAGTGTTCTAAAGACAGGTCCCTTGGGAAGGAGAACCTGTCCCCACACCACTGAGACTCCCAGATCCCTTTATATATGTGTGTGTGTGTGTGTGTGTGTGTGTGTATATATATATGTATAAAATATCCGGTTGGTACAAAAGTAATTGCGGTTTTGGATGTGAATTTTAAGTCATTATAACTAGGCTCAAACATACCTTTATTAATCAAAATAGGAACCATCACAATCAACACATTTTTCTAATGAGAAATAAGTTTGTTTATTCCTGTAGTGTAAAAATCCATGATTCAGGATTTGATGAACCCATTTTCTGCATCCTGCTGGTTGTGGAAGTATTTTGCCCACAAAAAGTTGTCAAGATGCTTGAAGAAGTGCTAGTTGGTTGGCGAGAGGTCAGGTGAATATGGTGGATGAGGCAAAACTTCGTAGCCAAATTCGTTCAGATTTTGATGTGTTGGTTGTGTGATATGTAACTGTGTGTTGTCGAGAAGAATTGGACCCTTTCCATTGACCAATGCTGGCTACAGGCATTGCGGCTTTGGGTGCATCTCACTGATTTGCTGAGCATACTTCTCAGATATAATGGTTTCTCCAGTATTTAGAAAGCTGTAGTGGATCAGTCCAGCAGCAGACCACAAAACAGTGACCATGGCCTGGTTTTTTTTTTTTTTTTTTTTTTTTTTTTGGTGCAATTTTGTCTTTGGGGAGTCGTTTGGACCTTCTTCTCAGTCCAACCACTTAGCTGGTCATTGCTGGTTGTCATATAAAATCCACTTTTTGTTGCATATCACAATCTGATTGAGAAATGGTTTGTCATTGTGTAGAGTAAGAGAAGACATCCCTTCAAAATGATGATTATTTTTAATTTTGCTCAGCTCATGAGGCACCCACTTATCGCACCTTTTCACCTTTCCAGTTAGCTTCAAATGCCGAATGACCATAGAAAGGTCAACGTTGAGACCTTTGGCAACTTCCTGTGTAAGTGTAAGTGTAAGAGGATGAGCTTAAATGATTTCTCTTAATTGGTTGTTGTCAACTTCTGATGGCCAGCCACTATGCTTCTCACTTTCAGGGTTCTCGTCTCCTTTGTAAAACTTCTTGAACCGCCACTGCACTGTATGTTCATTAGCAGTTCCTGGGCCAAATATGCTGTTGATGTTGCGAGTTGTCTCCACTGCTTTACAACCTATGTTGAACTCGAATAAGAATATCACTTGAATTTGCTTTTTGTCTAACATTACTTCCATAGACTAAAGTAAACAGCAATAAGTCATTAGCAAAAAAAAAAAGTGGGAAATGTGCATTAAAATAATGTATAACATAAGGACATTTATTTAAGAATTATTGCAATATCAAATGGCAAATTTCAACAAAGCAAAAACCTCAATCACATTTACAACAACCTAATCCATACTACTTCTTTATTGGAAAGTAGACAGTGATGTGTATAGGAGGTGTCGAAGTTGTTCTATTAAAAATTGAGAGATACATGAGGACATGGGAGCTGAGTCCCCATTAACAACGTATACACTATCAAACTGACCCTAGTCCTCCAGAATCCTGGCAAAGAATCTGGGGGAATCTGAGGCATCCCAACCCCTTGAATGATGTTCAAGTCAGTTTCATTTAGATCTCAGAGGGAAGGATCCCCTACTTGATATTTGCCATTACATTTGTAAGGTAATGTTTCCTTTTTAAGGAATTATTTAACACTGGTTAGTTTTTGCCAGATTGGATCAAAGTACCTTGGACAATAAAATTATAAACTCGAATTAGGGTTGCAACTATAATTATATCCTTCACATACTTCATTATCACTGGGTATCTGCATTTCTCTCAATCTGTCATTACGGATTATGTTAGTCTTTCATAAGCAATAATACCAAATGGACACATGAAGCACTTACTGTGAAAATAATTGTTCAATGAAATGATAGTTTGATAGACAATATCTCTACCCTCACTCCAAATGGCCCTGTTTTTACAATTAACACATTTTCGCCATACGTTTTAATAGCAGGCCATCATCTGAGTAAAATTTAGCACGACGACCTCTGTCATGAGAAATGTTTTATATATAATGTTGAATAACTAGGTCAAGATGCAGTTTCAGCATTGAAGAAAATACGTTTCTAAGTGCAAAGTGATCAATGTGTGTTTATATATGCATGTATGTAATACTGTAGCAACTTGGGTTTTGTTTTGTTTTAAATATTCTGAAATTACATATCTATATTTAAAAATATTCCTCTCCCATCAGATGAAATTATCTATAAGATTGCCTCAAATTAGAACAGAAGCAGATGTAATGGGATAGCTCTTGTCTTTAAAACTGCTGACAATGAGAATTAATCTCAAAGATTTCTTTCTGTCTCTCTTTATGCAAAAGTGCATATAAGCATTTGCCATCAGATGCACACACAGATGCTGTTGGCCCCAATGCATGCAGTGTGTGTCATTGAGCAGATCCATTTCCAGTACCTGTGACATGTCAAACTGTTTACCTTGAGAGCTGTGTGTGTGACAGCTTCTGGGAGGGGGCAAGCAAGTGCAGGGAATTGTTAACAGCATGCTTTCCTTGCCTCCCCATTTACCTCCTATTCAGTGAAATTCTTAAAGTGTAGCTGGAGCCAAATTGTCATGAAGAATGACACACAAGTTTTTCCGCTTTCAAGGCAAGCCTGGGAAATTGAATTTTAGAGGAAATGAGCAAAAAGAGAAAAACATACAGGAAGCATATGAGATGGTTGTGTATACTGTGTTCCACTTCATCCAGCAGCCCCACTCTCTTTTCTGAGCACCCAACCACTCAGAAAGGTTTGTTTTTGGAGAATGGCCCCACCATTGGCATCTATGCTTTTGTTTTAATTGCATAGCCCATGTAATTTTGTGTGGAGATTTAGTCATTATAATTGGTGCTAGAGATGATTGCTAGTGAGGCAAAACTCAAGAAAAAGCCCAGATAATTTGTGCCGTATATCAGATTCTGCTTCCAAACAGCTGTCTCATTTTGCTGCATTCATATTGCCAATTGTCAGGAGGTGCTTACGTTATATCATGTATACCAGAGTTCTTCATTTCCCAAACGTTGCCCTCTCTTTTCCCTCTTATTTTAAATAACATTTCAAACATCCTGAAAGTAATATAACAAATGTTTATTAATCTTGCTTTCCTGATTTAATAAATTGACATTTTGCCATACATTTATGAGATGTTTTTCAATAAAAGGCCACAGATAAAAGTTGAATCTCTTTGTACCCTTTACTAATCGTCCTTGTCTCCCCAGATATAATTATTTTCCTCAAATTGGCATCTTTGCTGTCCTCTGTTTATATTTGTATTATATATGCTAGGTATTCAAAAATCCTAACATTGCATTAGTTTGTTTTTTGGTATCATAAATGTCATCATACTATTCATACATTGTTTTCAGCTGCCTTTTTTTTCACTTAACACTACGTATATTAAAATGTTATCCTTGCTGATTGATGTTGCGCTTATTGATTTTTGCTGTTATATAATATCCTACCATGTGAATATAATGCAATTTATTTGTTCATTTTTTGAATAAACACTAAGACTTTTTTCCACTATAAACAATGCTGAATGAAGACTTGTGCATAACTGCTTGTACATACATCTGTGAGTTTCCATAGAGCACTTAACTGGAGATGGAATTATTCCATTACAGGTTGGATTATTCCATTACATCCAACCTGTAATGGAATAATTTCTTCAGATTTATTAGATAATATGATTTTAGATAATATTTAGATAATATCTAATTTCTTCAGATTTATTAGATAATATGAAATTGTTCTCCAAATAGTGCTACCAATTTATACTCTCAACAGATAGTATGAATATTTGCCTGAAAAGTTGTATTCTCAGACACTTAATTTTTTACCTTTGATGAAATAAAATACAATTTCATTGCAATTTTTAGTTACTTGACTAATTTCTAGTAAAGGTGAGTATTTTTACATGTTTATTAGCTATTCTTTGAGTTTTCTGTCCATGTCATTTATGTACTTTTCTACCAAATTGTTTGCTCTTTTCATTGGATTTTAGGAATTCTTCATGTACTCTCTATGCTCTTTGTTGCTTTTGTCCTAGGGAACAGTGGTAGGACATAAATAGAAATCAATCCAAATGATAATGACATCCATTGGGTCCCACTGACCAAAGTCAAAATATCTTCTAAACTAAAAACTAATAAGGTCTTGGTAAATTCACACAAAAATCTAGTCTTTCCATTAAATACATCAGCATATTCTCATTTTGTTTTCCAGGTTTTGATTCATCATCCAGTGATTTTTTTCTTTTTATATCAGGAAAAATGTGACGAGATAACATATTTCCATCATTTTAAATTTAGCCTGAAAGTGGAAAAACTGACTGCATACTTCTGTCACCCAAGTTCAAGTGAAGGTTCAGGTCTCTAAAGTAAAAATTGTGAAACAAGTTTGACACACATTAAGATATATGTCATGTGTGTATACATGATTTAGAGTTTTGTGAACTGATTTACGTGAACTGCCTTCTCTTGTACTCAGAACCTGGTAAGTAATTTGTGGGGCTCCAAATAAATATGCAGGGTACTTTTTTTGAAATAATTTTTTCTGCGACAGGGCCATGTATTACTATGTTACCAAAATCCCAAGTGCTGTCTAGGTCTCACTGCTTGCTGCACAGAAAGACAATCACTGAGACAATGAGTATTGCCATATTGGAATAAGGCTTTACCACATGTTGTAGATGAGAAGATGGGAGATCTATTTCAAATCTGTCTCCCTGAACTGACTACACTTGGGGGGTTTATATAGTGGGGAAGGAAGCAATCATGAAGAATAAAGGGTCTGAAATTTCATTATTTGGATGTGGTAATCTAGTGAGTTTCAGTCCCTTGCCCGATGGTGGGTTTCATGAGAAAGGAACTCAGATAACACAGAGGTTAGTTTCCAGTTTTAAGATCAAGATAGTCAGTCAATTTCCATGTTTACTCAAAAACCCTTAAATACCATTTCTAGGGGACAACTGGGTCAGTTTCAACTACACAGGCTACAGGAACATGAAACTTACCATGCCTACATTAATGTTTACTTTATATTTTCTGTACCATTATCATATTTCACATTTCCTCTATCAACTTATGTGAAACACACGCAACATTTATTTTAATTGCAAATTTGATTTTGTATTTAAACATGCTAAACACAATCTTTTAATCAGAAAGTTAGTGTCAACAATTTTTAGATAAATTGAGAAATTAATAAAATGCATACACTACTGGAGGGTGCTTATAAGTATAAAAATAAAGATAAAAGTTTTAAAAAGCATAAAACACCAATATTTATTTCACTATTTAAAAAATACTGACTCTATGATGATAGTGATAACAACTTAGTTTTCTACAGATACCACATTTCTGAGGATAAGCAGTGTTAAAAGAAAAACTTTAGATGAATTAAACTTAACAGAATTTAATTGAGAAAAGGATTTTTGAATCAGGCAGCCACCAGAACAAAAGGGGTTGAGAGAGACTTTGGCACATCTATATGGGTGGAGAGGATTTATGGACAGAAAAAGGAAAGTGAGGTACAGAAACAGCTGGGTTGGTTACAGCTTGACGTTTGCCTTATTTGAACAAAATTTGAACAGTTGGCTGCTTGTGGGTGGTTGAATATGGTTTCTGTGATTGACCAAGGCATGGCTACTTGTTATAAGAGTAGGTTTCAGTATGTTTACACATCCAGTTAATTTCCAGTTCACTATGTACAGGGAAACCTTTAGGACAAACTTAAAATTTGTAAGGAGGCAGCTTTAGATTAGACAACAGCAACAAGACCTGTTTAACTAAATGGGGATGGGAAGGGCCAAACAGGGGTGACACTGAAATTAACAAAATAATGCTAATGTAGGATAAGACTGGTGTAGTCAGTAGCAGGAAGCATAGACAGGATAATCAGACAATTCAATAAATACTTAGTGATTACTTCCCATATTCCAGACCTCAAAGGTTGGAAATACAGATTGAGAAGAAAGCAAAGGATTTTTATTCTGCTCACAATCATTGTCTCCATAGCACAAATAGCTTTAGAATACAGATAGAGGAAGTAGGAATATTCCATATTACTTGACACTTTTCTGTTCCTATGAAAAGGAAAATCAGAGATTCAATATATTAATAAGTAACCAAACAGGCAAGTGGAGTTAAGCACGGAATCATTTAGAACTTGCTCAAGGTCTAAGATCTAAACTTTTAGCCACTCTCTCTACTGCAAGGACCAGCATGAGCTAACTCTACCGTTCCTTAAAGACTGTCTGAAATGCAGCCTATGCAAAGTTCTCTTGTAAATTTCCAAGTAGAACTATATTGTTAAGATACACAAAAGCATTAGTTATAAATATCCTCAGTTTCTAATTTTATTTCTAGATAGCTAATGACTTTTCAGATGTCTAAATTCCCATTTTTATTATAAATATTTTGAACTGATTTTTCAATTGCTCAACACACTACCTAACTTCTTAAATGGAATATTTGCATAACATATATGTTGGAGATCAGAATAATCCACCCCCAAATAGGCGTCTTTAGTATAAGAATTATTTTGAGCAGATTATTTTGAGAAACAACAATAGGAGAAGTTCTAAAAACAGGGTAGAAGTTATTCTTTTGTAGGGAAATTTACATCTAGAAAGAAAATCTCCATTTGGAAGACTGTTTCCCTCTCTGCACCAGGAAGACAAGGATGACTAAATTACCAGTGACTCTTTTCAATGTAAAAACCACTAACTTACATTTTCATAACAAACCTTAATTTTGTTTACAGTGCTTTTCCTGGTTATTTGCCTATAACTTACTTCCCCCCCGTAGTCTTATTTCTTTGTTTTGTTGAAGATGCTGTAAGTTGCAGTTCTAGGCTGTCTCTGAGAGTCACACTTTCCCTAAGTTTTCTGTCACGTATATACAAAATATACCCATTAATAAACTTGTGTTTGTTGTTCTCTTGTTAATCTGTCTTTTATTACAAGGTCCCAGATGAGAATTTAGGACAGTAGGAAAATTATTTATCTGCTATATATGCAATTGAATATACACATATCCTTCATTATAAAGATATTGGACTATTGCATGCTGTGCTTAACTCAGCTAAGTGTGAGGACATGAGTAGGAGCTTTAGCATTAGCCTGATCTTTGAAGTTGCTCCCCCTTGCACTCTGAAGTTTTGCTGAAAATCAACTGACAAAAGACAGGTTAATTAAAAAAAGGCATACAAATGTATTTAAGCACAGTTTTACTTCACACAGGAGTGTTTAGAATGAAGCCCAAAAGATACAGAAGAAACTGCCCATTTTCATGATTTGGTTCAAAGAAGTATGGGCAGCTGGGTAGAAATATCATTGAACAATAAGGGTACAATCTAATGCTAATTGGCTGAGCATGGAAACCCAGCAAGGCTTGTCTGTCTAGATTGTTCTTGGCCTTACTGTGCAGGATTCCTTCCTTCCGGGTATTTGGCAGGATCTTGTCTGGAATGGGGGTCTTATGACCTACAATCAGATAAAGTAGGTCAGCTAATTTCTTTATGGCCAGTTTTTACACAGAAAAGGAAGGCAGCATTAGTGTAATATTTTTAGGCTTTATGTCTGGCTTTGGGGAAAACGGAGTTTGGTTTTTATGAACCACCTTGAAAAAGAGATTCTAGTTTCTATGGCTGGCCTTGAGGCAGAATAAGGGGCAGAGACAGGAGGGCAGAAGGTCAGAGAGGGCTGCTACTGAGGCTTTTGTTTTAGTATCGTTCTGAGCCCTACCAGCATCCTCTTTGTCCATTTCTTCATAAGAATATGTTGGCTGAAAAGAATGACACCAACATATAAAAAATGGCTTAGACCCATTTTGGCAGTTCTTTTGATAAATTTCCTAACTTACTTCCTATCTGCTATTTTCTTATCACTACTAAGTTGTTATCTGTTACTTCCTTCAACTTTGTGTCTGTCAATAGTAAATTATATCCTCATTTATGGTTTGTACTGGACTTTTCTTTCCCCTTTAGAAATCAAATAGCTATGATTTTTAACTGTTAGAGTAAAATTAAATAGATTTTTAAGCGACAATATGAGGCTTCTTTTATAAATAAATACATAAAATTGGACATTTTTTAGTCCTCAAATTTTTTTAATTTCTAGTTTTTTAAACAACACACTTATTTTTAATTCTAAATACTTCAGTAATTGTAACTTATAATTAATAGAATTACAAACATTTGGAATTATTTTAATATTTTAAACAAAAAGAGAATACAGTAGAGAAGTAACCAGTGTGCCAGATGCAGAAAGAATATTTCAAACACTTGTTACTTGTGGGCTTGGGAAGGTCCCTAAATGCCATGGGACCTCCAACCCAGCCAGTATCTAGGCTCTTTACACTATCACGAGAAGGAATTCAAAGATGAGTCAGAAAATAGGAAAGTACAGAGACTGATTGCAAAGCAAAAAGTACACACTCAAGGGAGTGCAGGCGTACCCGAGAGAGTTGTGCAGTAGACTTTGGGGTTTCTATCTATTGGGGTTTTTTTTTAACCAAGGGATGAAACATTTAACAAATTTCCTGGAAAAGAAGTGGAGATTTCTTGGAACTGTGATACCATCTATTTTTATACCAAATATGAGTGTTCTCAGAACTGTCATGGCACTGGTGGGTATGTGATTTAGTACATGAATGAGCATATAATGAGGTCCTTGGAGAAACCTAGGTCAAATCCAGCACCACGTTTAGTCCAGATGGTCTTAGCCAGCTTGTTCCACACCTTGGTTTTTCAGAGTCTTATCAGCCTCTAGCCTCTAGTCTTGTAAAACTTCTGCCTAGTGTGTTTTATTCTCCTGTGACTACCTGTATTAATCCTATCTTACATTTATACATTATACATTTATACATTATAGTGTGATAAATTGTTTAATATGTAAGCTATTTATAATTTAATATATAAACTAGTTAATATATAATAGTATATATTTTTATAACATATAATATAATAAAACAATATGTATATCAATCAGTAAAGAAAAAAATAGAGGCTGGTAATAATATTGCTTGTGAATCTATAACCTATAATTACAAAGAACAGTTTTTTGATCAATTAAAATATAGCTTATATATTTTAATAGATTGCATATTATAAACAGTATAAACTATATATAAAGTTTTTAATATAATTGTTTTATGTATTATAACATAATATATATATAATTACATATTAGTTTATACATAAAAATATAGTTTACATATTAGTTTATATATTCATACATCTATACGTAACTTATATGTATTATATAATACTTTAAAGTATATACATAGTAATTATCTAGTATATAGTATATTAGTTGAAATATTAAACTTAAATAAATTTTATGATATATAACTATAAATTATAAAGATAAACTTGCTTTTTAAATGTGATCCTTGATGTATTTTTTGAAATAAATACAGCAGGAATTTATCCGCAGTAGTAAAACTTCTGAAATCTTACACACAAATAGCCATGTCTGATAAAACTGTTTTTGACTTGTATCATTTTTCCGTTTATACTATAGTAATAGCTGTGTTGTTAGAAAATTTCTAACACATTTTCATCTGTTAAATTTTGAAGTGTCATCTCTTTTTATTTTTTCTGAAATTTGGTTTAGATAAAAGTTAAAATTATCTGTATAGTCCTAATATAAACAATCCTTTTTCAAACACAGATTGAGGCTTACTGTATTTTTTACTTATATATCCTGAGTATATTATTTCCTTTCTTTGTGATGCAGGATAGGTGGAATGGGGAGAGATTCAGTGTCAGATATAACTGAGACGAATGCCAGCTTCAACATTTTAAAACATTGTCGCTGCTTTATTACAGCCTCTAGGAATATGTCTATTTGAAAGCATGGACCTACCTTCCTGGTATAGCCACTATTGCTAAGAGATTAGCTTTGAATTTTAAAATTTAATGTATCCTTTCCTTTACTGTGTCATAACAGTTATACCTTTCCTCTGTATAAATTTCCTATAATCAAACATAACAGTCATAAATATGTTTCATAAAGAAGAGGATATTTATTATCTAATAAAAAGAAAACTTACTGCAAGAATAATAGTGTATGCATCAAGCAATAAAGAAAGGAAAAAAAATTAGAAGCTGGTGATAAGGTTGCTGGTGAATCTACAGTTCATGACTTTCATCATGATGAGAACCAGCTCCTTCCTTTGATCAGTTTTATTTGGTCTATAGTTTTAGAAGACAGTTTTTCATGGGTCACTCAATCCTTCATTGTTGCATAATGTGCCAAAAATATGAGACCCTGAGCTATTTTTCAGGTTTGTGTTTTTGGACACCAGTCTTAAGGGGTGAGATATATCTTCTTCTGGGACGAACAGATTTACTTCTTGTCATTAAAAAACATGGATTCCCCGATCTCAATGTTCCTCTTCTATAATTCTACTCACTTTGTGTGCAAACATGATTTACACCTTCCTCATCACTCTCAAGGGATTTAGGGACAAGAACTAAGACAAACATACTAATACTCATGCTACTTGCTGTGCTATGAGTAATAAAGTCTTTTGTCTCTGATCCAAGAGTCTCTTGTCTTCTACCAGCATCAAAGAAAAAGAAACAGATTAACATTTTAGCTCATAACTATAGGGCAAACTTACATATCAGACCCATTCTTATGATAAGAATGGGATTCTGACATGACTTCAGAAGAGAAAGTACAATCAAGGTTCAGGGTTAAAAGAAGAGTCCCTAAGATCTGATAGAGAATATTTTTGCCCAATTGGTGGTCAAGGATGAAGACAATAAGGTTTCCCACTTTTCTAACTCTTTTTTTTCCCAGATGGAGTCTCACTTTGTTCCCTAGGCTGGAGTGCAGTGGTGCGATCTCTGTTCACTGCAAGCTCCGCCTCCCAGGTTCATGCCATTCTCCAGCCTCAGCCTCCTGAGCAGCTGGGACTACAGGCACGCAACACCATGCCCAGCTATTTTTTTCTTTTTTCTTTTTTTTTTCATTTTTAGTAGAGACAGGGTTTCACCTTGTTAGCCAGGATGGTCTCAACCTCCTGACCTCCCACCAGGTCCCTCCCAGAACAAGTGGGAATTATGAGAGCTACAAGATGAGATTTGGGTGGGGACACAGAGCCAAACCATATCACATGGCATGCTATTAGAATGACAATTGCTGTCCATACTGAGCTCTCTTGGAAATATAGGCTTACACAAGTCTGGCAGTCATGACCCTCTATATTCAGTGGCTTGTTATGCCCTAGGGCATGAAAGCAGCACCTCAAAAGCTCAGCATGGCCACTGAGGTCTTCTGCTACAAAATAGAGCCAAACATAGGCTCCTGACATATTTCACTTGCAGGAGGGGTGTTCAGTCCTTTGCCAGATGCTATGTTGCTAAGGGATGTTAACTCCCTTCCCAGATCCTTTGACTTTGTGAAACTCTTTGAAATTAATTGAATAAACAGCAGCAGGAGTTTGTAAACTTTACAGATAGCATCAACACCTCACACATGAAGCTACTGCTTTTCAGTCCTTAACCAAAATGTCCTAGATAAATTATAGAACCCAAGGGTCAGCATAATTGGCCGAACTTTAGAAAGCTATATTAGCACTAGATGACTTGGTCAACAACTGGCCCCATCTGCAAATTTTTACATACTTGAGTCATTGCCAATTGTCTGGCTGTCTGGTACACTGAATGACAACAATAATTTCTTATCCAGAGTAAAGAACTCTAGGTATCTCTTGCCCAACAGATATACAAAATATAAATCAAGGTTAACCCCAAGGGGTTAACAAGTATATTGATGAATCCTTGTTGTGTGGATTTAATAGGTATACACAAATGTTTTAGACATCATTAATACTGACCAAGGCACATATTCACATCTCAGAATACATAAGGCTGGGCTTTTGGATGAGGCATTTAATAGAAATTTTACCTCTCTTACCTGCCTCAAGCTACAGGACTCATAGAGTGTCATATGGTGTACTTAAACGAATTCAAACTCAATTCAATTTTAAAAATGGCATATTTTAGTCACAAACATCAGGTGTCAGTTCTAATATCATTTTTTAGTGTTTGTTTACTGACAGCTTTTAAGTTTTACCATTCCCTCTTCCCCTCCTGCCCCATATCTCAGCAAGATGATAAGAAAGCCCAGTTGCTCCCTCTTTTGGCATTAGTGGGAACTTTGAACCAATCTTATGTGGAAACCTTTACTCTGATCTCACTTCCTAACTTAGATAAGAACCCAAGCCAATCTCCTTTCCCTACTCTCTCAAGATGTTTTAAAGCCTTCTGAAAGCTACCTCCTCTCGCCTTAGAAAGTCTCATGTCTGCAACAGATATTTTTATAGTTTCTTGGTGTGCATGAGTCATCACTGTCAACATCTGAACCAAATTTTGGGTAATCTCCATCTTGCTTCTGAGGGAAAGGAATGGCACCAACTCTCCATGCTAGACCTGTGATTCCTGCCAAAAGTGAACCTATTTTCCTCTGTTTGATGAAAGCCACATTGCAGGAGGGCATTGTTCCCAGCAGCTCTTGAAAAAGTAACTGCATTGTAACTTTAACCTTTCTCATGCCCATCTTCTGTGTCTTTCTGAGGCAGACTCTTTGAGGTTAGAATTGCTGTTCTAGTTCTAATGGTTGACTCCAGTCACAGCATGTGGCTTGGCACCCTTGAAAATAAACTGCCATATTTTTGGCTTTTTAGATCATCTATAGTCTATAATTGTGTGACTTTTGTTGCAAGGCCATCCAACAATGGTCCAAAAGTTAAGATATTCAAAGAGCATTCTATATTCCCTACCATTTACAGGCACTTGTTATGGATCAATGAAATAGCCACCTCAAAAATTAATGCAAATATATTACTAACTTTATCTCTTTTATATTCTCATGGTCCCCGTTCCATATTAAGGCAGTTTTGCCACTGAATGCAGCTATCCCCTGAAATAGTTTGTCCCCTGGATAATGGCAAGGATGAAAGATGTAGAAGGTATGTAGAACTAATTTGAAAGTTCTTGTTCCCAATCCTGACAATCCTTGGGTGTGATGCATTTTTCTTTCTCTTAACCACAGGTGAGCCTGCCACCCCACATCTCTGGGTGGAGGCCTGGCCAGAAAGAGGCCTAAAATCTCAAAATTCATTTTGGTTCAGCCATCTGGATTTGCTTTTTCAATTTACATGACTAAAATCATGAAGACACTGACCACATCACTGAGCACACTGCTCCCTCAGTTCTACTATGGTTGTCCTCTTGGGCCAAAGTGAGTACTATAATGGGTTCTACATATCTTATGAAATCAATCTTGCCCTACTTGCAACTGACTCCCCTGAACAAAAGGTAGGGGTTTGAGTAAAGAGTGATTAGAGAAAAGGTGAGTTTATAATGCTGGGATAGAGCACACCAAGGTTGTTGTCACGAAAGGAGAGCAACTCTAGCACTTGATGAGGGTATCAAACTCCAAAGGTTGCAAAGAAGGAAGAATGATTAATGCTGTCTTTGTCCTCTAGATACGACACTGCAACCTGGCAAAACAATCAGATGGTCTGCCTGAGTAAAGGAGCATTTGCCATTGGTAATCTGACCCTTTGCTGAGAAAACAGAAAAAGTTATGTGTACCTGGCCAGCTCTGAACTATTTTGTTGTTCTTGATGCTATCAATAGCCTTGATGTCTAGGTGCCCTTGAGTTATATCATATACAATGGTTGAGGCTGCAATTTCTAGGTAACCCTGCCCGTGTGTATTCACCAAATCAAGGTAATGATGATCCCAAATAGGTTCAAAACATATACAGACAAGAATAACCTGTGTACATTCAGATTTTATGTTTGTATGCGGGAGATCATGGACCAAAATATTTCTCTCGATGGGGGTAGGGACTGCTTTCTGGCCCGTGTATTACTCCCTTGTACTTATTGGCAATGACACTAAAAGAGCAAGAGATTAGTTGCAACTCTCTTGTATGGGTAATAATGAATAAAAGACTTGGCCTCAGACTGCAACCTGGCTGCGTAAAATATGACTTACTGATCCTGCTAAAACATATTCATTATTGACTGATTTTGGGATCCTGGGGATATAGTTGAGGCCAATACTGTGGGTTGGAATCCTACTGTTTGACAGATTGTTAATTAAATGCTTTGTAAAAATTGAATGGGTTTGGTTGCAGCCTCTGCCAGTCAGATTAATCAGAGTGACCAATGTAGTACATTAAAAAATTTTCTAGAAGCCAAGTCATATTTGGACCAAATGGAGGAAATGGTTGGGAGATATTCCTGGGTCTTCTGCATTCCTTGACTTGCTGGACGTGCCAAGTAGACCCTGTCTGCTCTTTATCTGGGCCATTTTTCAGGGTTGCATTACTAAAGAGATTATATAGTTAACACACGAAAAACAGTGTTTTTCAGGGTTTTTCTAGGAGTATTTGAGTTGTGTCCTTAAGGGTGTCATTGAGGGATGACGTAACATCTACCAAAGGCACAAAGATAAGGCTTGCTCACTGATTGCTATAAAAGTGGTGGATGCTCCCCAGCTCAGAATTTCTCTCTGGTGCTATTAGGTTGGTGCAAAAGTAATGGCAATCTTTGTCATTACTTTTAATGAAAAAATCCAGTTACTTTTGCACCAACCTAATACATTCCATCCTGTGTGCAGATATTTTCTGGAACTTCATGTCACCTCCACTTCTACCCATGACTGTTGGATTTAGGGACAAAGAAAACTGATACAAAATGCTAATGCTCGTGTGGTCTACTGTGCCGTAAATAATAACCTGTGTCTGACCCAGGAGTGTTGTTTCTTCTGGCAGCATCCATGCGATAGTAACAGGCTAAATAATGAGCTTGTAAGTATAGAGTAAATTCAAGTCCTAGACTCAACATGTAATACTAGGCATGTTCTATCAAGCTGGTTCTTTCCAATTCATCCGTTAGTTGGTTTGCATATTAGATTCAATTTTTCCTTTAATTACTAGCATGCAAGAAGGGGACTAGGGTAATCAGTTCTTTGCTGATCTTTTGAGAAGAGTATAAAGAAATACTTCAGTTTGAGATTGGTTGTTAAACTACAACTACTAGAAGCAGGTCCAGGTGGTTACTAGGAGTTAAGATTTATACCACCCAGAGAACTCAGTCTAGGGAAATAATGCATACCCACATTTTTTGTTTGTTTGTTTTGTAAACTACTTTTCAAGTTTCTTTTTAGGCTACAAATCAGGTTTGTTTCCTTGGTTACAAAGGCCAATTTACTTGGACAATGAGTAAGGTAACTATCTTGACTCAGACTTTTAAAAGAGAAAAAAAATTTTTACATGTGCATGTGTTATTTAATAAGCTTTTGAAACAGCTCTTGAATGTTAAGGTGACTTTTGAAATAATACACGTTTTCCTTAAAATGGGATTAAATATCACCAATAATATTGTCATTATTTGAATGTTTAAACCAGGAATAACATGTGTTACCCATATATATTCTTTCACTCATTCTGTTAAAAGAATCCTAACTAGATAGAAAGTATTACTTCCATATTTCAGAATATAAAGTTGAAACTAGAAGGTTTATACAATGTTGCGGGAAGTCAGGGATGCCAAACTGAGGGAACAGCTGGAGCCCTGGTAGAGGAACATAAATTGTGAAGATTTCATGGACATTTATCAGTTCCCAAATAATACTTTTATAATTTCTTATGCCTGTCTTTAATCTCTTAATCCTGTTATCTTTGTAAGCTGAGGATGTACGTCACCTCAGGACCACTGTGATAATTGTGTTAACTGTACAAATTTATTGTAAAACATGTGTGTTTGAACACTATGAAATCAGTGCACCTTGAAAAAGAACAGAATAACAGCAATTTTTAGGGAACAAGGGAAGACAACCATAAGGTTTTACTGCCTATGGGGTTGGGCAAAAAGAGCCATATTTTTCTTCTTGCAGAGAGATTATAAATGGACGTTCAAGTAGGAGAGATATCGCTAAATTCTTTTCCTAGCAAGGAATATTAATATCAATACCCTGGGAAAGGAATGCATTCCTGGGGGGAGGTCTCTAAATGGCCGCTCTGGGAGTATCTGTCTTATGCAGTTGAGATAAGGACTGAGATATGCCCTGGTCTCCTTCAGTACTCTCAGGTATATTAGGGTGGGGAAAAACTCTGCCCTGGTAAATTTGTGGTCAGACTGGTTCTCCGCTCTTGACCCCTGTTTTCTGTTGTTTAAGATGTTTATTGAGATAATACGTGCACCACTGGACATAGACCCTTAACAGTCGTTCCGCTTTTGCCCTTTACTTTGTGATCTTTATTTGACCCTTATCAGTGGTTCTGCTTTTTCCTTTTGTCCTGTTCCCTCAGAAGCATGTGATCTTTGTTCTGCTTTTTGCCCTTTGAAGCATGTGATCTTTGTACCTACTCCTTGTTTTACACCCCCTCCCCTTTTGAAACCCTTAATAAAAAACTTGGTGGTTTGAGGCTCAGGTGGGCATCATGGTCCTACTGATATGTGATGTCACCCCTGGTGGCCCAGCTGTAAAATTCCTCTCTTTGTACTCTTTATTTCTAAGCCGGCCAACACTCATGGAAAATATTAAGAACCTAAGTTGAAATATTAGGGGCAGGTTCCCCCGATAATGCAATTTGATGATAGTTCAGAGATAACATGTAGAAGATTTGTATTTAAAATGAAATATTTCTGATATTAGGACCTTTTTCCTTTAATTTTTACTATACAGCTACTGATTTACTGAGGAATAAGTTATACAAAGCATGTACAGAACATAAAAAATGTTAGAATAGGGCAAGAAATTCTTACCACTCTTTCCTTCTTCCTCAAGTTGTCAACTCTAAAAGACAGAGAAAAAGAGAAAGAAGATGAGGAGAGCCAGATAGAAACAGAAAAGGGAGGAACTAAATGTGGGACGAAAAAGTTAAGCTCTATAAAATGTTACTTTTATTGCTTGAATGACAAGACAGTATGATTCACTTAATTAATCATTGATTGAATGTGTAGTTCCCTTTTATCACTTTTAATAAAATAGGCAGTTTGAAAAATCATCATGTCAGAACACATCTGGAGAGCTGAGAAGTGATACATAATTTTTTACCCTTGAAGACTTCCTCAGAATGTGAAAAATATAATAAAGATTTTCAATAGATTTTAAAAATGAGAAAAATCACTTCACAGATAAAATTTTAAATGTTAAAAAGATAGAATTCCAAAAAAAGTACAGGAAGGACTGAAACTGTCAAATTGTTCAACTTAGCATTAGGTTATGAACATAGGACCAAATCTTTTATCATCAAAGACATATTACTGAAACACGGTGTGTTTTTAATAATCTGTTACTACAGATAATGGAGACCCTTTCAAAAATATAGCTAAAGGGGCTGGGCAGAATGGCTCATGCCTGTAATCACAGCACTGTGGGAGGCCTAGGTGGAAGATCCATTGAGTCCAGGAGTTCAAGGCTGCAGTGAGCTATGATCACACCAGTGTCTTCCAGCCTGAGTGACAGAGCAAGACACCGTCTCCAAAAATAAAAAATAAAAAAGATTAAATATATATATGTAAACAGTGTGTGAAGAGGGGTGTGTGTGTGTGTGTGTGTGTGTGTGTGTGTGTGTGTGTGTGTGTATCAATAAAGTCATTCTCAGGAAAGTGAAGCATTTTTAGATATTTTAACAGAGATAATCTAAAGAATTGTTAACTAAGTATAAAGTTGTTTTCTAGTTACTGAAAAGGCCTAACTATGATAGAAGTAGCAACAGCAGAAAGCAGCTCCCATTGTTTGAAAGACATTTGAATTACTAAATCTTGAGAGCTGGTGAAGGGGCAGTGTGGAACAGAAATTCAATATATCTGAAGACAGGGCACATCTGACTGGAGCTGATACCAATGAGGTACATGAACTGACTGGCCCTGCAAGTGTTGAAAAAAATCATAAAATGGACTTGATATTTTATGAAGTAACTGCTGGTCAGAGTAAAGAAGAATTACTAGGTTATGCTCACAGGAACAGAGAACAGCGTCAGGAAGCAGCAGGAAGTGAGAGTAAGGAAGATGTCCCCTCTTTCTCTTCCAGTTTTGCAATCTCCTCCATGTGTGCCTTATGAGCAGAGTCTAACAGGGAGCCAGCCAACAAAACAGAAATCTTTCCAGAGTCTTAGCTGCAGTGTCACCAAGTAGATGCTGAGACAGTAGTAGCTGATACTGGACACAGTTCACCTCTTTAGCAACAGTGCATGCATCCTCACGTTTTCTATACGTATTTATGTTTCCATACAACAACCATAATACCATATGTTTCTGCCTAACAAGATGCAACTATTATTCACAGCACAAAGACATTCTCCAAAATGAAGAGTCTCAAAATCCCAAGAATCATATTCATTTCTGATAAACATTCACATTATCCATCTCTGAGCTGTGTCAATTGTTTTAAAACTAAAGTAAAAATTCCATTTGCAGTAAACCCTGTAGGTTGGATTAGAGTAAGAGATATTAGTATAAACTCATGTTAATTTTAATATGGCTACATACAGAAGTATAAATAGAAAAATAATTATGGATATATATGTATGTAAAGGTGTATATCTATCTATACATACATATCTAGACAGATATCTATGTATCTATGGAGATTATATCTATAGATAGATATCTATGTATCTATATCTATCTATATCTATATAGATTATTTCTATAATCTATATCTATAATCTATAATACAGTATATCTATCTATCTATAGATATATCTATCTATAGATAGCTATACTGTATTAGTCCATTTTCACACTGCTGTAAAGATACTCCTGGGATGGGCAATTTTTAAACAAAGAGGTTTAACTGACTCAGTTCCACATAGGTGGGGAGGCCTCAGGAAACTTTATGGCAGGGGGCAAAGAGGAAGCAAGGCACATCTTCACAAGGCAGCAGGAGAGAAAGAGAGTGAAAGAGGAACTCCCAAACATTTTAAAACCATCAGTTCTGGTGAGAATTCACTTGCTATCATGAGAATAGTATGGGAGAAACTGTCTCTATGATCCAGTCACCTCCCACAATGTCCCCCCCTTTCCACATGGGGATTACAACTTGAGATGAGATTTGGGTGGGGACACAGAGCCAAACTGTATCATATACTTTTACAAATATGTTGTACATATATTTTATATGTTTATATATTTCACATATGTGTATTTTATATATTTAGTATAAATATAAAGGTAGATGAATATATAAAACATCTGAGTATTTTAGTACACATAAATACTAGTATAAATATATAAGTATATAAAATATACACATGTAAAAAAAAAAAACAGTTACATAGGGCAATGAAACCTCAGTGGCAATGAGCTGACTCAGACACCAGATATTGGTTTCTAAATTGTATTCTTCAATGAGGAAATGGTGTTCCTTGGAGAAACGGTTGATTTGGGTGGGACCAAGGGAGGAAAAACAGAAGATGATTCTGAAGCATCTTGCAGTGCCACAGAATAAGGGAGTACTAAAAAAAAAATTTTATAAAAGATGAGACCTATCAAAAGGACACAGGAGCCAACAAGAAAGAGTTCCTAATGACCAAAGACAGAACAATGGAAGCAACAATAATTTTACTATTGGACTAAAACCTAAAGAATAAAATAAATATTCATGAGTCAGAAAAGATATAAATTATTGAATAAAAAAAGAACAAAAGGGATAAACCTTTGTTTTAGAACACTTCCAAGTAATGTAATATACACCTTTGCCTTTGTTGCGGGAAGTCAGGGACCCCGAAGGGAGGGACCGGCTGAAACCGTGGCAGAAGAACATAAATTGTGAAGATTTCATGGACATTTATTAGTTCCCCAAATTAATACTTTTATAATTTCTCACACCTGTCTTTACTATTATCTCTGAATATAAATTGTGAAGATTTCATGGACACTTATCACTTCCCCAATGAATATCCTTGTGATTTCCTATGCCTGTCTTTACTTTAATCTCTTAATCCCGTCATCTTCTTTGTAAGCTGAGGAGGATGAATGTCACCTCAGGACCCTGTGATTGTATCAACTGCACAAATTGTTTGTAGAGCATGTGTGTTTGAACAATATGAAATCTGGGCATCTTTAAAAAAGAACAGGATAACAGCGATGTTCAGGGAACAAGAGAGGTAACTTTGAACTGACCACCGGTGAGCTGGACAGAACAGAGCTATATTCCTCCTCTTTCATAAGCAAATAGGAGAAATATCGCTGAATTCTTTTTCTAGGCAAGGAACATCCCTGAGAAAGAGAATGCACCCTGATGATAGGCTTATAGATGGCTCCTTTTTAAGGCATCCCATCTTTTATGGTTGAAGCTGAAGGGATGAAATAAGCCCCAGTCTCCTGTAGTGCTCCCAGGCTTATCAGGTGGACAAAAAGTCCCACCTAATAAATTTTGGTCAGACAGGTTATCTGCTCTCAAACCCTGTTTCCTGATAAGATGTTATCAATGACAATGCTTGCCTGAAACTTCATTAGCAATTTTAATTTCACCTCATCCGGTGGTCCTGTGATCTCGCCCTGCCTCCATTTGCTTTGTGATGTTTTATTACCTTGTGAAGTATGTGATCTCTGTGACCCACACCCTATTCGAGCACTCCCTCCCCTTTTGAAAATCGCTAATAAAAACTTGCTGGCTTTACGGCTTAGGGAACATCATGGATCCTGCCAATATGTGATGTCTCCCCCGGACACCCAGCTTTAAATTTCTCTCTCTTGTGCTCGTTCCCTTTATTTCTCAACCCAGCCGAGACACTTAGGAAATAGAAGAGAATCCATGTTAAATATCAGGAGCAGGTTCTCTCGATAGCCTTCAGGATAAGTTTAATTTCTTTCCCTTGACTTCATGCTGGATTTGGGGATTCACTTGCAAAGAAAAGAGTAGAGAAAGAGGACTACAAATAACTTTACAGTGGAAAAAAGGGCAGATCCACCAAGAGGATCAAGGTTGACATCACAGGTGATAATTCATGTTGCTACCAAGTACCCCAGGTATCTGATGTGATGAGAAAACACATAATTTCTTCAGTGTTCTTCTCAAATATTTAAATCCCCATTTTAATTATAAGACAACATCAGACAGATTTAACAGGAGAAACATACAAAATACCTGAAGGTTACTCTTGAGCACCAAGACCTCCAAATTGTCAAAGCTCAAAGTTACAGGCATAGAAGCAAAAGGTCAGAACAGAATGTTAGAAGTAATTGTGACAGGAGCCATTCCTAGTTTCACCTCTTGACTGTTTGATATAAGGGTTAACTTATCCTTAAGAAACAGAGACTTATTTGATAGATGACTTTAACTTAAAGATTCTCCAATGGCCTTATCATGCCTATCTTAGAATTTCAATGTAGTCTAAATGCATCCTTCCAAACTACCTTCCTTCCCTGTCTCCTGCATTCAGGCTCAGATCTACATCATGGTCTGATAGCTCTGCCAGCATCTCCCGGCTTCCTCCCCATTTGCTATCACAAGTATTTTCCCCTAATAAATTTATGACACATATAATTATGACTTAACTGCTTCTCCCAGAATCTAGATTACCATAAAATGAAGAGATTTATATAATTAAAACTTAGAAGCTATTAGGAGAGGCCACATGGAGTTGGAACTCAGACCTCTAAGGAAGAGATGCTGCTCGGCTTGAGATGGTGGCTCTGAGCTGGGAGGAGAAACCCCATGATGCTTCGACCTATATCTCTAAGCAGGAGCAGAAGCACACAGGGAGTGGTATCTCAGGGGGCTCATTGAGGTGGGTTCTGCAGGTATGTGAAGAACTACAAACATGGATTTCACTGATGCTATGGCATGAATTTTCACTGCCAGGGTGAATTATTGCTAGAGTGATATTCACAGAAAGAGAAAGGTGACAATAAGGAAACATGAAAGGTGACAGAAGGAAACATCAGGAAGCTAGATCCTGCTCTCTCCTCTAGCCCCATATCTTCCTCTTGCACTTGGTATTGACACAGCCTAAGAAAGACCAGCTGGCAAAGCAGAAATCTAGTTTGTAGAGTCCCTGTCCTCACACTTATAAAGCAGAGTATAGAAAGTTGAACTCGGAGTTGAGAAACAATAACTTAATAACAAGCACATGCACCCACACATCAAATGGATATGCTAGAGTAATTTGGATATGCCATCCATGTTGGAGTTGATGTGTTCAGCATATTTTTTTTTTTTTTTTTTTTTTTGAGACAGGGCCTCACTCCATTGCCCAGGTTGGAGTACAGTGGCATAATCTCGGCTCACCGCAACCTCCGTCTCCCAGGTTCAAGCAGTTCTCATGATTCTCCTGCCTCAGCCTCCTGAGTAGCTGGGATTACAAACATGTGCCACCTCACCCTCCTACTTTTTGTAGTTTTAGTGGAGACGGGGTTTCATCATGTTGGCCTACCTGGTCCTGAACTCCTGACCTCAAGCCATCCACCCACCTCAGCCTTCCAAAGTGCTGGGTTTACAGGCATGAGCCACCACACCCAGTCTGTGTTCAGCCTTATATACTCATGTAAATGCTAATCTTTATTTTTTATTTATCTACCCTCCTGTATAAATATAGCATATTATATCATTTAGTACTAAAAAATTTCTGCCTCCTAAGGCATCATATAGTTAAGCTTTTTCTATTTCCAGAATTTAGATTCTTTTTTTTTTTAAGAAACAGAAGCAGTTTCCCCCCACCCCGCCCCCGGGAAGTATATCTTGAATACAATGGCAATTCTAGAGAATAGTCACATTTTGCTTTTCTTAAGAGGTTGATGTTTTAAAATAATATTAAACACAATGCCTGAAACATATTATGGGATTAATAAATGCATGTTATACAGATTAATACTATTATACACATCCTATTTTGGAATGTAGCACAATAATAATTCAAAATTACTAATATTTCTTAATTTTTACTATGCTCCACACATTGCACAATGCATGACTTACTCTTTTATCTCATGTTGGTTACATAGTTCAGTTTATTCACTGCATATGCCACTGTGTTAGAGCAGATAATATAGCAGACATGGTCTTTTGCCATTTTATAGCATATAGTTTCCAAGGAAAGAAATCCATTAAACAACTGCTCTAAGATTAAGTTGAAATATTTTCATTGAAGGAAGGATGGGGCCGAAAGGAAAACTAGTGGAATATTACTCAATTTGGAATGTATGAGGATATTATTTGAGGAGATTGAAATTTACTCTGGGACCTGAAGGGGGAGTAGTTTTGGTTAGGGAAAGGAGAAGAAATGAAGATAAAGATATTGCCAAAGAAACGGAGCAGTGTGGGTCAATGCTTCCTGGCAAGAATGAGCACGGAGCATTGTGGTAGAAGCACCTCACCCACATCACGTTGCTTCCAGACCACTGTCTGAAGCAGGCGTATTTATTTGTTAATTATTTCCCTTTTTAGAAGACTCATAGAGGACAAAAGACTTAGTAAGTTGCATAAGGCCATGGAATGATAGCACATTGTGGCTGAATTTGAATGCAGGAATAAAAAGCCCACATTTTTAACTATTGAGAAGAGAGCTCCTCCTTCTGTTGTAACACACTTTAGAGGGTGGTTCAGTGAGCAGAACACAGGATGAATTGCCTTCCGAACCAAATCAACAGCTAATAAATACTTGAAACTCCTGTTTGTGATTCTTGTGCAGTAAGTTTGTAACCAAATATTCATAAAATTTTAATTTGCTCTTGATCCAATACAAATTGGAAGAAGGACAAACCTGTATTTGTGTGGAAGATGCAGCATATACTATAAATTACTATTAAAAGCTTTCAGATGCAAAAATCTCAAGTTTGCAAATGAGTATTTTCCTTACAAAAGCACTGTTTAATTTTTAGTAAAACTGGCATTTCCTACATAATTTAATATTTTTTTCCGATATATTAGAAAGAAGCTCAACAATATATTTAAATTTTTAACAATTATCCAGATTGGAAATCTAGAGATTATTTTTAATAGCTCATTACTTAGGTTTTTGATTCTTGGCACCATCACAAAAAGGTGTTTTTTCTATCTACAGTAACAATGACATTTTGTTTTCCTCATCTGGAAACCTGAGGTAATACCAACTTTATAAGCTATTTAGAGGATTAGGGAATATATATGTGCATGGAAACTATTATTCAAGAAAGAACAAGAGTAGGACAGCAGAAGAGGTGGATAGAATATCACTCATGAAGCTCAGATGTAAGAAAGATTCCAGGGCTCTTAGAAAAACACATTTCACAATTAACGTTTTACAACAGTCATCAATGCTTTTGTCAGAGGCGCGTGAACCAGAGCAACTCCATCTTAAACAGAAGCTGGGTAAAATGAGGCTGAAACCTATGGGGCTGCATTCCCAAATGGTTAAGGCATTCTAAGTCACAGGCTGAGATAGGAGGTCAGCACAAAATATAGGTCATAAAGACCTTGCTGATAAAACAGTTTGCAGTAAAGGAGCCGGCCAAAACCCAACAAAACCAAAATGGCCATGGGAGTACCTCTGTTTGTCCTCACTGCTGCACACCCACCAGCGCCATGACAGTTTAGAGATTCCATAGCAACGTACAGAAGTTACCCAATACGGTCTAAAAAGAGGAGGCATGAATAATCTACCCCTTGTTGAGCATATCATCAAGAAATAACCATAAAAAATGGGCAACCAGCAGCCCTTGGGGCTGCCCTATGGAGTAGTCATTCTTTTATTCCTTTACTGTCTTAATAAACTTGCTTTTACTTTGCACTGTGGACTCCCCCTGAATTCTTTCTTGCACAAGATCCAAGAAACCTCCCGCTTGGGATCTGGATCGGGACCCCTTTTCTGTAACCCTTTGAAGGAGAAATAGTGTTAAAGGTCAAGTAAAAGTCCTATCTTTGGTGCCTTCCTGAGGAGGCTGTTTTAATGGGGAATGAAAGTGGAATCAGAATTCATTCAATTGCACAGTGCTTTAGTGGAAGAAATGTAATAATTATTCTAAATATGCAGTAAGTGAAATGGCCAGGAAGCATGGAGCTGTGGTAGCAATAGAATTCAGCATTGGTTAAAGGGGGGATTTTTTGTTGTTGTTTATTTCATATGTTTTTAAATATAAAAATGTATTCAAGTTATACAATTGAGTATGTTTATATTGTAATGGGAAGGATTGGATTATCAATCGACTAATCTAGGTTTGGAAGTAAGAGTAGGTAGAGACTACAACCCAAAACACAGATAAAATGAATCAGAATAGTAAATTGCCAAGACAGCACATTCTTTGCAAATGGGATGGACTAGAAATCAAATTCATTTGCATTAGCCTAAATAGTGTTCTTTTATAATTATACACTAAATCCTTTTTTTTTCTGAAGACCCTGGAGGTCAAATGAAAGCAAAGATTACAGGGTCAAACTGCTTTCACAGCTCGTTCCCATTTATACTTCTGAGTCATTCAGGAATGTGTTATCATGCAGCATTCATGTGACTGAATCGGTGTAAATTCCAAGCTGATACTCACACATAGTTGATATTATGTCAAAGATGTGTCAAAAATTCTAGTCAAGAAGTATTTTCAGCCTTAGTTATAATCTTTTTTTGTTTTGCATTTTTATACTTTACATCAAGTGTGAACATCAGTTAACTCTGCCTTTGAAATCTCCAGATACCCACATAGGCAGAATTTTATTTTCAAAAAAGTCCACTGATTGATGTGCACTTAATCAGTAGTTGTAGTGGTACTTTAGTCACTGGATAGGAGTCTTCATGAATTTAGTTCTTTACCATCCAATAATGGGTCAATCCTTTGTTTTAACTAGAGAAGAAATTTTTCTGGGTTATCCAGTATCACAGCTAATCTCTCTTACAATAAGAATCTGATGTTCTCTTCTTGGCTGTAGGACTTATTCATTCTCACAGTCCGGCCTGGACTTGTCAACCCTGGCGGCTTAATGTGATTAATTAAGGATAGTTAAGATCATTACCTGTATTAGTCATGGTTCCCAAGAGAAACAGAACCAATAAGATACTATATGCAGGCATATCCTGTTTCATTATGCTTTGCTTTACTGCGCTTTGCAGATACTGTGTTTTTTGCAAATTGAAGGTTTGTGGCAACCCTCCATCAAGCAAGTCTATCAGCACCATTTTTCCAACAGCATGTGTTCAATTCATATCTCGGTGTCGTCATTTTGGTAATATTCACAATATTTCTTTTTTTCATTATTATATTTATTATGGTTATCTGTGATCAGTGATATTTGCTGTGACTATTCTGTTTTGTGGTGCCACGGACCGTGCCCTTGTAAGACAGTGAACATAATCAATAAATGTTTGTGTTCTGACTGCTTCACTGGCTGGCAGTTTCCCTGTTCTTCTCCATCATCTTGAAACTCCTTATTCCCTGAGACACAAGAATATCGCAATTGGTCAATTAATAACCCTGTTGATGGCTTTTAGGTGTTCAAGTGAAAGGAAGAGTCCCACATCTCTCATTTGAAAGAAGTGATTAAACAAAGTAAGAAAGGCATGCCAAAAGCTGAGACAGGCAAAAAGGTAGGCGTCTTCTACAAACAGCCATTCTCTTATGCCAAAATCTAAGCCAGAGCATGGCCCTAACTCTCTTCCATTCTATAAAGGCTGAGAGGGGTGAGGAAGCTCCAGAAAAAAGATGGAAGCTAGCAGAGGTTGATTCATGAGGTTTGAGGAAAGAAACCATCTCTATAACCTAAAGTTGCATGGTGAAGCAGCAAGTGCTGATGGAAAAGCTGCAGCAAGTTATCAAGAAAATCTAGTTAAGATCATTGAAGATGGTTATGCTAAACAACAGATTTTGAATATAGTTGAAACGACCTTCTATTAGAAGAACATACCATCTAGGACTTTTATAGCTGGAGAGGAAAAATCAATGCTTGGCTTCAAAGCTTCATAGGACAGGTTGACTCTCTTGACAGGGGCTAATGCAGCTGGTGTTTATGTTGAAACCAATGCTCATTTATTATTTGGATAATCCAAGAACCCTTAAGAATTATGCTAAATCTATTCTGCCCATGCTCTATAAATGGAACAACAGAGCCTGGGGAACAGCACATTTGTTTACATCATGGTTGACTAAATATTTTAAGTGTCCTGTTGAGATATATTGCTCAAAAAATGAAAGATCTCTTTTTAAAATATGACAGCTCATTGATGATGCATCTGTCAGTCAAGAACTCTGATGGAGATGTATGAGGAGCTTAATGTTGTTTTCATGCCTCCTAACACAGAATCCATTCTTCAGCCTTTGGATCGAGGAGTAATTTTGACTTCTCAGGCTTATTATTTAAGAAATATATTTTATAGGCCATGCTCAGTGGCTCACGCCTGTAATCCCAGCACTTTGGGAGGCTGAGATAGATGCATCGTGAGGTCAGGAGATCGAGACCATCCTGGCTAACATGGTGAAACTCCATTTCCACTAAAAAATACAAAAAATTAGCCAGGCATGGTGGCAGGTGCCTATAGTCCCAGCTACTCCGGAGGCTGAGGAGGCTGAGGCAGGAGAATGGCGTGAACCCAGTAGGCGGAGCTTGTAGTGAGCTGAGATTGCACTACTGCACTCCAGCATGGGCAGCAGAGCAAGACTCTGTCTCAAAAAAAAAAAAAAAAAGAACATTCATGATTCATGGAAGGAGGTCAAAACACGAACATTTACAGTTTTGAAGAAGTTGATTACAACACTTATGGATGACTTTGAGGGGTTTAAGACTTCAGTGGAGGAAACAACTGAAGATGAGATGGAAATAACAGATCATAGAATGAGAAGCCCTCCTAGGGATAATTATTATTCACATGATTGCTTTTCAGATAAACCAACGCTAATGTTTTTTAAAAGTGAGTTAGGTTGCTGGGTGGTGGCTCATGCTTGTAATCCCAGCACTGTGGGAGGCTGAGGCAGGAGGATTGCTTGAACCAAGGTATTCAAGAAGAGCATGGGCAACATGACGAGACCTTCATCTCTACCAAAAATTTAAAAATTAGCTGGGCAGGGCATGGTGATGCACACCTCTAATCCCAGTTACTTGAGGGCTTGAGGCTGTGGGAGGATCACTTGAGCCAGGAACATGAGGCTGCAGCGAGCTGTGATCTTGCCACTGCACTCCATACTGCGTGACAGAGCAAGACCCTGTCTTCTAGAAGAAAGAAGAAGAAGAAGAAGAAGAACAAAACAAAACAGTGAGCTACGTTTCTTTCCTTCTCGGTGACCTGAAGGATATTCTAGCTGTTGACAGTCTTTACTCTCTTCAGTTTGCTGGAGGTAACTGATTTCATCCATTCCTAATACTGTATAAATTAAAGTTTCAATAAAAATTAATTCCCATCCCTGAGAAGTACTTACCCACTTGGGAAATACTATTTTTTTTTATATATATATACAAGTGTGTGAGTTCTTCCCCTTTAAGATGTTTCACAGGGGCAGCCTTCCCTAAAAGTAACGAATTTTCAGGCAAGTGAATATGAGCTGAACTCTTATTTTACTATTTTCAAAGTGAATGAGAGTAAGCCAGCAATTCAGGGTTTTTTTTCATTAAGACAACAGAAATAATATTACCTTTACAGAAGCTTGTTATGTTTAATTACATATCATGTGTAAAGAAACTGTCAGGTAGCTCTTATTTACTGTCTTAACCCTCATATAAAGGAAAAACAAAACTATGCTTCTCTAATCATTTTAGTACCTCAGAATGTCTGGAGTACATTGTTCTTGATTTTGCGTGGATGATTTATATTGCCATGATTTGTTTTGGATGGTTTTCTGGCAGCAGAGCTAGACCAAAACAGCACAATGGCCACAATGGTATAATTTATCTTGCAGAACATATCAAGCACATCTAGAGAAAACTGAGATAAGAAAAATGGATCCTTTTTCTGCAACACAAATCCTATGTAAATTAGGATAAAAAATGGACACATTTTAAAATGCTGAATTAAATGAGTAGATGGCAGGATCTTTAGATCACAGTTAAAAGAAAGAGTAAAAATGTATATATATTCTATAAATAGCAATAGCAACATGATGTGGCAAATAACATCAGATAATTTTGGATGATGAATTGACTTTTCTTTATCACACACTAACTGGAAAAAGCAAATAATCTTTTGACAGAAACTAAGAAGAGAATTATTATCAAAGAAGTTTGGCTCCGCAGTTGTTAAAGCCAAGTTGGAATAGATGTAGCTGTACAAATATAAATAAATGAGTAAAAGTTAGAAGCCTCTAGAATGGCTTTTACATAGGAACAAGGACATCATGTGCTGGGAAGCCACATATTTTAGCAATATAAACCTTTATTATGAAATGTACAGAGTATGAACTAAGTTCTGTCACTATATTATTAAAACTGATTCCAAGTAAATCAAGGGAAACCAAAAACCTATATAGGGATATTTTTAAATTAGGAAATTTGTACATTTAGCAAACATTACATTTTTATGGGTTTTTTGTTTTTGTTTTTGTTTTGTTTTTTAATTTTAGCATCGACTGTGGCCTTTTTAGTTTAAACAAAACTAAACTTTTTAAGGAACTCAAATACTGTTTAGCAACAGCATCATCAATAATAGGATTCCAAGAAAACATGTAAAACATGTATAAAGTGGTGGATTTATCTACTAATTTAAATTTTTCAGTTCTATACTTTTCACCTAAATTTTTATGGAAGAAAAATACTCCAGTTAGATATTTAAATGGTGGAATAGCATAACATAAAATATGAGGCAATTGCAAGGAATACATCTGTGTATCTAATAATGAGAAGTGGCAAAATTAATACTTCTGCTTAAAACATTGATTTTATCAGGAGAAGATTAATTTATTGGGATAAAACAAAAACATGGGATAAAAGTTAGCTAAACTTGCATTAATATTTTATTTTATTTTTTTAAAGACGGAGTCTCACTCTGTCACCCGAGATGAAGTGCAGTGGCACAATCTGCAACATTTGTCTCCCGGGTTCAAGCAATTCTCCCTGCCTCAGCCTCCTGAGTAACTGAGATTACAGGTGCCCTCCACCACGCCTGGCTAATTTTTATGTTTTTTAGTAGAGATGGGGTTTCACCATGTTGGCTAGCCTGGTCTCAAACTCCAGACCTCAGGTGATCCACCCACTTCAGCCTCCCAATGTGCTGGGATTACCGGCATGAGCCACCGCACCCAGCCACATTCATTTCTTAAATGCTAAAATGTCTCTAAAACTGTACAAAGATCTACATTTTAAGGAAAAATTTAGAGGTTCCAAGATGGCCGAATAGGAACAGCTCCAGTCTGCAGCTCTCAGTGTGAGCGACACAGAAGACGGGTGATTTCTGCATTTCCAACTGTGGTACTGGGTTCATCTCAGTGGGGTTGTCAGACAGTGGGCGCAGCACACGGGACAGGGCAGGGCATCGCCTCACCCGGGAAGTGCAAGGGGGTCAGGGAATTCCCTTTCCTAGCAAAGTGAGGCCATGACAGATGGCACCTGGAATATTGGGACACTCCCACACTAATACTGCGCTTTTCCAATGGCCTTAGCAAATGGCACACCAGGAGATTATTTCCTGCACCTGGCTTGGAGGGTCGCACACCCACAGAGCCTGGTTCACTGCTGGCAGAGAAGTCTAAGATGGAACTGTAAGGTGGCAGCAAGGCTGGGGGAGGGGCATCCGCCATTGCTGAGGCTTGAGTAGGTAAACAAAGCAGCCAGGAAGCTCTAACTGGGTGGAGCCCACCGCAGCTCAAGGAGGCCTGCTTGCCTTTGTAGTCTCCACCTCTGGGGGCAGGGCATAGCTGAACAAAAGGCAGCAGAAACTTCTGCAGAATTAAATGTCCCTGTCTGACAGCTTTGAAGAGAGTAGTGGTTCTCCCAGCACAGAGTTTGAGATCTGAGAATGGACAGACTCTCTCCTCAAGTGAATCCCTGACCCCCAAGTAGCCTAACAGGGAGACACCTTCCAGTAAGGGCCGGCTGACACCTCATACAGCCAGGTGGCCCTCTGAGACAAAGCTTCCAGAGGAAGGATCAGGCAGCGATATCTGCTGTTCTGCAATATTTGCTGTTCTGCACCTTCCGCTGGTGATACCCAGGCAAACAGGGTCTGGAGTGGACCTCCAGCCAACTCCAACAGACCTGCAGCTGAGGGTTCTGACTGTTATAAGGAATACTAACAAACAGAAAGGACATCCACACCAAAACCCCATCTTTATGTCACCATCATCAAAGACCAAAGGTAGATAAAACCACAAAGATGGGGAGAAACCAGAGCAGAAAAGCTGAAAATTCTAAAAATCAGAGCACCTCTTTTCCTTCAAAGGAATACAGCTCCTCACCAGCAATGGAACAAAGCTGGATGGAAAATGACTTTGACGAGTTGAGAGAAGAAGGCTTCAGACGATCAAACTTCTCCAAGCTAAAGGAGGAAGTTTGAACCCATCTCAAAGAAGCTAAAAACCTTGAAAAAATATTAGACAAATGGCTAATTAGAATAACCAATGTAGCGAATCCTTAAATGACCTGATAGATCTGAAAACCATAGCACAAGAACTATGTGACAAATGCACAAGCTTCAGTAATCGATTTGATCAACTGGAAGAAAGGGTATCAGTGATTGAAGATCAAATGAATGAAATGAAGCAAGAAGAGAATTTTAGAGAAAAAAGAGTAAAAAGAAACGAACAAAGCCTCCAAGAAAGATGGGACTATGTGAAAAGACCAAATCTATGTCTGATTGGTGTACCTGAAAGTGACGGGGAGAATGGAACCAAGTTGGAAAACACTCTGCAGGATATTATCCAGGAGAACTTCCCCAACCTAGCAATGCAGGCCAACATTCAAATTCAGGAAATACAGAGAATGCCACAAAAATACTCCTCGAGAAGAGCAACTCCAAGCATATAATGGTCAGATTCACCAAAGTTGAAATGAAGGAAAAAATGTTAAGGGCAGCCAGAGAGTAAGGTCGGATTAGCCACAAAGAGAAACCCATCAGACTAAAAGCAGATCTCTCTGCAGAAACTCTACAAGTCAGAAGAGAGTGGGGGTCAATATTCAACATTCTTAAGGAAAAATTTGGATTGAAGTATTAGCATAAAGTATATAAATCTTAAATGTACAACTCAAAGAATTTTTAGAGATAATTTTATCCTGGTAATTTACACTTTGATAAATATATATATATATATATATATATATATACACACACACACACACACACACACACACACACACACATATATATATACACGCTACAGAACTCTTTATGCACTCCTCCAGTTATCACCCTCAAAAATAACCTCCATTCTGACTTTTATAATCATAATTTGGTTTTGTCTTCCATGTAAATGGAATTTGGTAGACTTATTTTCTATTGTATCTGGTTTATTTTTCTTAACACTGTGTCTGTGAGATTCATGCATTACATTGTGAGTAGTAGTTCATTTTTATTGATGCATAGTTGATATAGTTGGGATAATTTTCTCTTCAATATCATGTTGAAACATGATCTCCAGTGTTGGAGGTGGGGCCTGGTGGGAGGTGACTGAAACATTGGGGAGGAATTCTCATAAGTTGGTTCTGTCTTTGTGACAGTGAGTGTGCTCTCATGAGATCTAGGTGTTTAACAGTGGGTGACACGTTTTCCCCGCTCTTTCATTTCCACTTTCACATTGACATGTCTGCTTCTGTTTCTCTTTTCATCATGAATAAAAGCTCCCTGGAGCCTTCCCAGAAACCAAGCAATTGCTGGCACTATGCTTCTTATAAAACCAGCAGAATGGTGAGCCAATTAAACCTCTTTTCTTTGTAGATTATCCAGCCTCAGGTATTTCTTTATAGCAATGCAAAAAATGACCTAATATTTTGTTGTACAGCAGGTCCTCAAATGTCATTTTGGTCAACATCATTTTGTTATAACATTGATGAGGAAAAAATAAAATAAAACATTCCTGGTGAGGCCACTGTCTGTGTGTTAGCAAATTCTTTCCATATCTGCCTGGGCTTTCTCTGGGTACTCCAGTTTCACAAAGCTGTACACATTAGGTGACGTGGTGTGTCTCTGGGGTCCTAGTGAGAGTGTATGTATGTGTGTGTGTGCCCTGTGATGGGGTGGTGCCCATTGCAAATATCTAGGAATTAACCAAAGAAGTGAAAGATCTCTACAATAAAAACTATAAAACATCGATGTAAGAAATTGAAGAATACACTATAAAATGGAAAGATAGTCCATGTTCATGGAATATAAAAATTGATATTATTAAAATAGCCATGTTACCTAAAGCAATCTATAGATTCAATGCAATCTCTATCAAATTACCAATGATATTCTTCACAGAAATAGAAAGAAAATCCTAAAGTTTATAGGGATCTACCAAAGACCCAGAATAGGCAAAGCTATCCTGTGCAAAAAGAACAAAACTTGAAGAATCACATTCCCTGACTTAAAATTATACTACAGAGCTATAGTAACCAAAACAGCATGGTCCAGGCATAAAAACAGACACAAAGACCAATGGAACAGAATGGAGAACTCCAAAAAAGATCCCCACACCTACAGTGAACTCATTTTTGACAAAGATGCCAAGAACATACAGTGGAGAAAACATAGTTTCTTCATAGATGGTGCTGGGAGAACTGGATATCTATATGCAAAATAATGAAACTAGGCCCCTATCTCTTACCATATACAAAAATTAAATCAAAATGGATTAAAGATATAAAGACCTCCAACTATGAAAATACTATAAGGAAACATTGGAGAAGCTCCATAGAACATTGGTTGGGTAAAACTTTCTTGAGTGATACCCCACAAGCACAGGTAACCAAAGAGCAAACGGACAAATGAAACACATCAATTTGAAAAGCTTCTGCACAGCAAAGGATATAATTCATAAAGTGAAGAGATAATTGCCAGAATTGGAGAAAATATTTGCAAACTACCCATCTGACAAGGGATTGATAACCAGAATATATTAAGAGCTCAAACAACTCTTCAGGAAAAGAAAAAATCTAACAATCTGATTTTAAAATGAGCAAAAGGTTTAAATAAGCATTTCTCAAAAGAAGACATGCAAATGACAAACAGGGACACGAAAAGGTGCTCAATATCACTGATCATCAGAGAAATGCAAATCAAAATTACAATGAGATATCTCACCTCAGTTAAAGCGGCTTTTATTCAAAACTCAGGTAATAACAAGGACAAGTGAGGACGTGGAGCAAAGGGAACCCTTGTACACTGTTGGTGAGAATGTAAACTACGCAGTCACTATGGAGCACAATTTGGAGGTTCCTCAAAAAACTAAAACTAGAGCTATTATACAATCCAGCAATTCCAGTCCTAGGAATGTACCAAAAGAAAGAAAATCAGTTTATCACAGAGATATCTGCACTCTCATGTTTGTTGCAGCATTATTCAAAATAGCTAAGATTTGTAAGCGTCCTAAGTGTCTATCAACAGATGAATGGATTGAATGGATAAAGACAATGTGGTACATATGCACAATCAGGTATAAAAAAGAACGAGATCCTGTCATTTGCAACAATATGGATGGAACTGGAGGTCATTATGTTAAGTGAAATAAGCCAGGCACAAGAAGACAAACATTGTATGTTCTCACTTATTTGTGGAATGTAAAAAATTAAAACAATTGAACTCGTGGAGATAAAGAATAGAAGGATGGTTACCAGAGGCTAGGAAGGGTAGTGGGTGGGTTGAGGGGAGGTGAGGATGGTTAATGTGCACACACACACAAAATAAAATAAGATCCCCTAGCATAACAGGGGGACCTATAGTCAATAATAATTTAATTGCACATTTAAAAATAACTAAAAGTATTATTGGATTGTTTGTAACATTAAGGATAAATGCTTGAGGAGATGGATACCCAATTTTTCATGATGTGATTATTTCACATTACATGCCTGGACCAAAATAGCATGTGTGTTTCATAAACATATACACCTAGTATGTACCAAAAAATTAAAAGTAGAAAAATTTAAAAATTAAAAATGAAAGTGACTTTTATGAAGTATTCTTAATTTCAATGTAGGGCATTTGCTCAATATTTTCCTTTATTCTTAGTTTTTTTAATCTGCTAAAGAATTATTTTACTCCATAGATCTGTTCTGCTATGTTATTTTCTAGACACTCAAGCTTTTGAATCTGCCATATTTGGGTATAAAATTCATCAAGAATTCAGCTTTGTTTATATTATGACATATGAATCAAGATTTATTTTTCTCTGTGGATATGTATTTGATTCTGTTAACCAATGCTCTGTAGTCTCTAACACTGGAGATTAGTTGTGCATACTCAATAATTTTTTATAAATAAATCATAAAATATACTATTTTGTGCCTGGCTTTCTGTACTCAGTAGTTTTTGAAATGCATCCATGTTATTGCATAATCAGTAGTTCATTTACTGATGCTATTGCTGGGTAAAATTCTATTGTGTTACTATACTACGGTTTGTTTACATTTTCACCAGTTAGTAGATATTTAGAGAGTTTGGCTATTAGCAACAAAGCTGTCATGAACATTTACGTGCCAGCCTTTTTGAGGACACCTGTCTTTATTTTTCTTGGGTCCATACTCAAGAGTAAATGTTCTGAATCCCACAGTAAAAGTGCATTTAACTTTATTAGAGAGTATAAAACTGTACTATTTTACACACCTAATACCAATGTAATAGTGTCTTATATTCTCCATATGTCAGCAACACTTGGTATTTTTCAAGTCTAATTTATTGTATTTTTAATTTTGTGGTTAGGGATTTTGTGTCATGGCAGGGAAGATTTGTCCATCTACTCCTGTTATTCTTGATAAATTAAGTCAAGAATATTGTATCCTAGAATACAATATTCTATTGTATTTTTTTCTATGTTTTTTTTTCCTGTTTTCTACCTGTAAACTATTTTGCGTTAATCATTGGGTATGATATGAAGTAACAATTGAGGTTGAAATCCTATCCTTTGTTGTTCTTGTCATTTATGTTAAAAAATGACAAAATGTTTATGGGTCTCTTTCTGGACCTTTCATTCTGTTCCATTTATATACTTATTTTAGTGCTAATAGGACATTGTCTTGATTATTATCAAGTCATAATAAATCTTGATATCAGGTAGTCTAACTTCTCCAAATTTCTTTTTCAAAATTAACTTTGCTATTCTAGATCCTAGATCCTTTGCGTCTCCACATACATTTTAGAATCAGCTTGTCAATTCAAACACAAAAATTTGGTGTATGGAATAGTGACTGGAATTGCATTTAAACATATAGAGAACATTGCAAAGGATGTACATATTAACATTACTATATTCTTCAATGTGGAAAAATGGTATATTTCTCCATTTATTTAGGTCTTCTCTTTTAGTTCAAAACCTGAGAGAAGGTGTCTTCTTCAACTAGAAGTTTTGAGTTAAAACACGCATTTTTTTTTTTTTTTTTTTAATTACACTTAAGTTCCGGGATACATGGGCAGAATGTACAGGTCTATTACATAGGTATACATGTACCATGGTGGTTTGCTGTACCCAACAACCCGTCTCTACATTAGGTATTTCTCCTAATGTTTGTTTTGTTTTGTTTTGTTTTGTTTTGTTTTGTTTGAGATGGAGTCTCGCTTTGTCGCCCAGGCTGGAGTGCAGTGGCACCATCTCGGCTCACTGCAAGCTCCGCCTCCTGGGTTCACGCCATTCTCCTGCCTCAGCCTCCGCGTAGCTGGGACTACAGGCACGCACCACCACGCCCGGCTAATTTTTTTGTATTTTTAGTAGAGACGGGGTTTCACCGTGTTAGCCAGGATGGTCTTGAACTCCTGACCTCGTGATCCGGCCGCCTCGGCCTCCCAAAGTGCTGGGATTACAGGCGTGAGCCACTACGCCCGGCTTCTCCTAATGTTATCCCTCCCCTTGTCTCCTGCCCACCAACAGGCCCCCTGTGTGATGTTCCCATCCCTGTGCCCATATGTTCTCATTGTTAAACTTCCCCTTATGAGAACACAAACATGCATCTTTTTTGTCTGGTAACCCATGTGTGGAGCTTTCTAAGGTCATGCTACTGCAGGCCATCACAGGGAGGTTAGGGTTCTGTAGTTGGCTTCTGACTCTTCCAGGGCTAATGTCCTAAATACCCTCCCCTATCAGGACATTAGCTTGTGATAACAATTATATATACATTACACACAGGAGGATGGGGTTTGTTAGAATCAAAAGGAATCCTACATTATCATAAGTACACATATTATCATTATGTATACTTATTTTGAAAGCCCATTTAAGGAAACTTTAATGTACAAACTCACCAGGTTTCACTGGACACATGGTAATTTGATTCTCAGGAAACCATATACAGCAAACTTGGTCATTGCAAAATGATAGTACTGTTTAGAAAAGAAAACACACACACGCACACACACAGATGGAGCAGATATTACCAAAAAAAGACAACTATTAAAATTGGACAGAAGAAAATTTTAAAAATTATATTTATTCTCTTAATAAAAGTTGGAAAAAGTTTATTACTAGAAGGACTTCATTTAGGAAACATTTCTCTTTATTTTATTGGGTACGTAAACTTTGGGATCCGTTAAGTTTCATTGAGTTACTGGATTTTAAAAACTAGATAGCTAAAAAAAATCTTTACATCATCCCTTATTACATAGTGTCTTTTCTAAATTTGTTCAGAAGCTGAATACGTAAATCACAAACACCAAGAAAATAAATGGTCTATGTTTTCATAGAAATGCAGTTATTTCTAGTTCGTCACTAGTAAGTAACATAAGTAAAAATATTAGGGATAATATAACACAGTCAAAAGGAAGCATCCTTTTGTAATAGTTTGAAACAGAGCACACTGATATAATGATACTCATTGGGGATTGATGTGCCTTAGTGCTTCCATGTTCCCAATAAAACATATAGGTGAATAAAAGAAAAGAATAGATCAATTGAATAGTTGTTGCTATTCTGAATGGAAGAAGAAGATCCCCAAAGACAACTTGGGAGTCAAGTAAAATAGAGAAATGTACTGAGATTGTTACATATTTGCACAGGGCAAATTTACGGACCCAATGTCCTTCTCTGATCTAACACATGTTGTGTTAACTCTATTGTGTGGTTGCTCAAGAATCGAAATTTACTTGACCATATTCTTTAAAAAGTTCTTACTTTCCCTGGCTACACCACAGTGGCCTATTTCCATATGAAGAAGGGCTGACTTTTCATCTGGGCAAAAAGCAGTACTCATGCTTTACAATTTTTATAATCGATTTCCACCTTTATCCCTGGCTATTTGAACTTGAAATAATATAAACCAGCCTTCCTTAAGTCATATATCATAATATCAGGCAATTTAAAAAAGATGAACATCATGATATTTAGAGAAGATTGTTAAGACATATTTTTGGTGGCAAAAGAGCTGACAAGAGGAGCATAGGCTAGGACCACTTAGCTAGCACGGACCTTAGATTTAATTTAAGAACTTCAGATTTAGAACTGTATTTTCTGTTACTGAAGTTACACTTTAAATCATGATTTTTTTTTTCTTTTTGGAAACTATTAATTTTTAATGTAAGTATTTAGATAATTTTATAACTTTATTTTGGAATTTTTAATTTTTAACACACAAGTTAAAAAAAAAAAGTCCTAATTTTCTCTTGACACATAGCTAAATCTTGGCTAGATCCCTGGAAGTTAAATTATATTGGCTGAATTCCTCAGACAATATATTTAATTGATTGTAATGCTATAGTCTTTCATAACACATCACTGCAACAGATCCTGTTCTGTATTTGTTATAAACAAGTTGAAAAGAGTGAAAAAAAGCAGTATAAAAATGGCAGTGCAATTTGAAATGTGAGCTCCTGAGACAAAGACAGAATTGGCCTAATATTGTTACAGGTACATGTGCAAATTATGTATCTTTTCTAAGTTTGGTTTCTTCATTCTTAAAGTAGGGATTTAATTGTTCATGTTAGGATTAAATAAAATACTGTAGCACCACACACAATTCCAAGCCCATAATAAGTATACAATAAGTGTTAGCTTATATCACCATTATTTATAATATTATCTATAATTCAATTGGATTCTCTCTATATAAATCTCCCTACATAAGAAATTTTGTTTAGAATTTATTGCCAGGAAAAAATATTCTCTCCAAGAAAGGATTGCTATGCTTTCCTCTTCTAGATAACAGAGCAATATAAGTTATCTTTATCCTCTTATTCTCGCTGCCGAGAAGTTTTGTGTCAAATTTAAAACCCATTTAGAAAATGTATTTACCTTTATTCTTGATTTATCTACATTCTTTTTCCTTCCTTGGTCTGACTTTGCCTTTTTTAATGCACAAATGGTATACGATTTTAATAGTGACAGATTTCTAATGCTTTCTCTTAAAGGCAAACATTGCTAGAACTGTAAAACAATATGGATGGGGTCTAAGCGTGATATATGAGCATAGTTTCACAATTGGTGAACTATTAATAAATTTTCCTAGAGCCTTTTGTAATGAGAAAGAACATATTTCAAAGAAAGAGAAAACTTAGATTTGTAATTTAGGTTAAATAAAATAGGCCATATTCAATATATAAACATAAATGAAATAATTCTTGGAAGTATTAAATTCAACAGTATCTTTAACAATCATAATCAATGAGTTTGTTACACAAATGTAAGAAACTTTTGGCATTAGAAAATCTATCAAAATAATTCACTATATTATCAAATGAAAAGAATCAATTGACTCACAAAATGCCTTTTGATTAAGTTCACCTTCTATTTTTATTTTAAAATTTATACTAGCAAACTGAGAATAAAAAGGAAATTTTCTTTAATAGATATAGGGCATTTTTAAAGTTATAGCAAATGTTATTCTTAATTGAGAAAATTTAGATTCATTCAATTTAGAAAAAAAATACTCAGGATACTACTAAGGTTTAACATAATACTGGAAGTACTCGCCAAAGCTATAAAGAATTTAAGAAGTAAAAGTGAAGATACAAGGATTGGAACAAAATGACAAAACTCCTATTATATATGATTTGATTATACACCTGTAAAACTAAATGTTGATTAAAAAAAAAAAGCTGTTAATTTTAAAATTTAGTAAAAAAATAGGCTGGGCATGGTGGCTCATACCTGTAATCCCAGTCCTTTGGGAGGTCAAGGAGGGTGGATCACTTAAGGTCAGGAGTTCGAGACCAGCCTGGCCAACATGGTGAAACCCCATCTCTACTAAAAATATAAAAATTATCTGGACATGGTGGTAGACACCTGTAATCTCAGCTACCTGGGAGGCTGAGGCAGGCGAATCGCTTGAACTCAGGAGGTGGAGGTTGCAGTAAGCTGAGATTGATCCACTGCACTCCAGCCTGGGTGACAGAGCAAGACTCCATCTCAAAAAAAAAAAAAAAAAAAGTTAAGCAAAAAATATATAAATACAGCATTTCTTTATTCTAATACTCTCCAATTAGAAAATAAAACTGAAAAATGTTCCTATCAGCAGCAATGACTACAAAATACCTAAAAGTTAACTTTAAATTAAAAACCACATGTATACATGTGATCTCTATGGAGAAAATTTAGATCTGATTTTATTGAAGATCTTCCACAATATTTTCTGGAATGAATGAATATTATAAAGATGTAAATATTCTCCAAATAAAAGTATAAATCTAATGCTCAAAACTCAAGCGCACTCTTATTTTGAGGTTAGTAAATTTTGCCTAAAATTAAGCTGGAAGCTAAAGGCCTGTGTATAACATCTAATTTTGGCCATGACAGAGTGGCCTGCAAAAAAGAATGCGTCCTCTGAAAACAGTCATGTAAGTTGAATAAAATATACACAATTACTGTTTAAAGGTATTGGATGGCTATCAAAGAAGCGTGACTTAAGGGGCTACGATCCCTGAAAGATGGGACACATACAAGGTGAGCTGTACGTTCACCTAAGCTCTATTCTTAGGAGGATTCTATAAGCAAGAGTCCAGGTAGGAGAGAGCACAAAGAGAGAGCAGCAGGCTCACAGTACCACAAGAAAAAGCGCTGGTGCTCTGGGCTTCCAGAGACTGGATCCTGAATGGTAAAATCCTAGAAAGGAGAGAACTGCAAACCGATTCCCCCAATCTTTAAGCCATACTTCTATCCCTAAACTGGAAACGTGCAGAGTAAGACTCCAAGAACCCCATCAGCAGAAGCAACTAGGAAGTTAAAGAGCTGAGGAGGTGCATGTCAAAAGCGTGGTGCTGGGAAGAGACTGTAGTTCAAATGCTGCTAAGAAGTGGCAGCCTTGGTAAACATCCCAGTATTCGGGTTGAGAACACAGAAGATCCTTGCTTTAATAATAAAGGCTACCTCTTGGAGTAAGAACAACATCCTCCCATAAAAGTTATGCCTTAGGAGTAAGGGCAATACTGAAATAGACTAAGCCATCAAAAGTTTTTAAAAAATCAAACCATAAAGGAAAGAGATACTATATGTCATTCCATTAGAAACAGATAACTTTGAAAGTCACATTCCAGAATACTATTTTGGCTTGCATACTTCGAACAAATCTAATAGACTTCTAGTACAAAAATATGCTGAATATTTTTAATGGATTCCCTCTAACTCTATTGTAAACTCCATGAAAAATTCAATGTTATTAATCTCTGTATCAATAGTAAGCCATACAGCACTATTCTATGTGTTCAATAAATGCTAGTTAAATAACTAAAACTAATTTTAAATAACTAATGTATTTTTGAGATGTTAGTCCCATATCTACTTAAACCTTGTCCATTTGTTACTAATGATTAATGTTTTAAATCAAATGATTATAACCGTAAACACAACAATAAGCAACTTTAAAGCTACAGTAGTGGCACATATAAAATAGAAATTGTCATCTTTTTGGACAACATTTTAAGAAATTCATGATTAGGGCCGGGCACGGTGGCTCACGCCTGTAATCCCAGCACTTTGGGAGGCCGAGACGGGCGGATCACGAGGTCAAGAGTTCGAGACCATCCTGGCTAACACGGTGAAACCCCGTCTCTACTAAAAATACAAAAACTAGCTGGGCATGGTGGCGGGCGCCTGTATTCCCAACTACTCGGGAGGCTGAGGCAGGAGAATGGCGTGAACCCGGGAGGCGGAGCTTGCAGTCAGTGGAGATGGCGCCACTGCCCTCCAGCCTGGGCTACAGAGCGAGACTCCGTCTCAAAAAAAATAAAATAAAATAAAATAAAATAAAAATAAAATAAAAGAAATTCATGATTAGTAGCTTGGTACATTGAATTAACTTTTGATATTATTAGGTGCCAAAGATAAATTTATAAACCCACATTTGCAATTTCTCACTATTATTATTTGCGTGTTACTTGAATCTTTATGAGAGGCACTACACTGGCTGAGATGTTCTCATTTATTATAGATTAGAGGTCAATTATTTCTCTGAGAAGAAAGGCATACATTATTATGTATGTAAAATATATAAGGAACATATATATTGAGATTAGGAAAATGTATAATATATTGAAAAGTTGGATAAGAAAGTAGAAATGAAGCATGTTGTCCTCAAAATGAAGCTCAGCAATTTTACTACACTAAACACTATTAATGACTAAGTCTCTACACAGTCAGTGTAAGCAATTCAATTCTATTTTCTTTTTCTGAAAGTTATAATTTCTCTATTCTACCTCGATGTTACATATCAGCATAATAAATTTTCTCAAAGTAAAATATTTTTAGATAAAATATGAGTAATATATATGAGCTTTAAAAATGTCAATTTAGCCTTTCTGTTATGGCCAATTAACTTGTATATTCCCTTTTTCTTCCCCCTCAAAAAAGAGATTCCACTTGAACTAAAGAAAAATTTTCAGGATATGAGACACAACTACACATGTGAATATTTTTTTCTTGTATAATAAATTGACTTTACAAAGCTATAAACTATTCTGAGTTTATGGTCTTTTGGAAATAATGACCTCCATTAGAGTTTGCAATGCATTCTGGGCAATATCATAAAAAATGTGTCAGCCGAGTAATTTCATCCTCAAAATGATCACCTTCTGTGAGTAATAAATTGCGTGCATATATTCATAGAAGACTCTCTGTGGAATATTTCCAAATTCATATGCACATACCGTCACTTTGAAATTTTATAAGAAATGAATGAGTTAGTATGTTTATGACCACATTTCAGTTACCACCAAAAAGAATATCTCTACTTCGAAAAGTGTGCTTTTCTTGTATAGAATTCTACAAGCAATTTTTAGTATTTATTAGTCTTATGTCTATCAACTTATCAGAAAGCTATCCCTTAAATATTTATAAATTCAATTATTTGAATACACACGTTATCTAGTCTTTCCACTAATCTCTTATTCTTATATAATAAATATTATACTTTCATATGTTCTTATTTCTTCTTATTAGGATAACTGATCTTTTATTCTATGACAGAAGATGAAGTTATATTTCCTAGCAGTAATAGCAACGAATAGTAGAAGTATTATGGTCATTTTTTGAACAGCCTTTTAATTATGAGTATAAGTGATCCTATTAAATGATATTGTAAAAATCTTAAAAATATATGTGTATTAAAGACATAATGACATAAAATTGAGCTGTTTTGTAATATTTTTATTGATTTAAGCATAATCACTCATTGCGAATATTATAAACTGAGTGAGAATATATCTTTTACAAAATTGTCTAAGGAACTTACAAAAATATACAGGATAGAAACACCAAAGATCAATGCACTAAATGAATTCTGACATTTAAACATCATTGAGGCATACTTTTGCCTCAATGGAAATATAGAGAAATCATACATATACATAAAATATATAATAAACTAATTGTAATGTATATTTCATTTTACCATCTACGATACAAAATCTTTATAGACAGAGTTTTGCTTGTTTGACCTCTGCATCTTCCTTAACTACTAACATGGTGGTTTTCACAAAACAAAGTTTTGGCAATTTTTTAAAAATCAATGATTATATCAGTATTTTATTTTACATTTTTATTAAAGGTTAAATATTATAACTAATATTTACTGGGTGCTTTCTATATAGCAGACATTGTTTTAAGATTATTTCATTTATTCTGCATGAAACACATAAGAATGAAAGTGTTAATAAAGAGTCTATGTGAGTTATCAATTCCTCATGATGTACTAACACTTTTAATTTTATTTTTATTTAGATAATTTAAATAGATAATTTGAGACAAAATATTCAAATAAATACAATATGAATTTCTAAAAAAGAAATATTTATTATTAAAAAGAGTAAGTGGTAGAAAATGATTAATATCAACTTCTTCAAAGTTTGAATTATCTTGGGAATAAAGTTGACCAAATTTAAGCAAGTAAAATTGAAATTGTTTTCAACACTTCTAGTACTTAAAATTGCCTAGCAATACACTCTCCTGGATTTGCACCCTGGGACCAATTCAGCATCACTGTGAGATAAATGCAGTGTTTTGATAATTTACTTAGTATCAATCACATATCCTGCTCCTATTATCATCTCATTCTGCAAAACATGGAACTATCAAAAATATCTCCAGCCTCTTACATTATGGAAATAGTTACTTTCTTGAAAATGTATTCATTTTACGTTAGAAAACAAGCTTGGAGGAGTTTAACTTTTTATAGATTAATTTATATCATTCTCTTAATTTAATCTAGTTTTTAATATGTGTCATTTTTATCCAAGTGAAAATGATACATAATCTACCCCTGACTTTGCAAAGTATCCCAGTTCTATAAAGAACTGGGATTTAATGAGCACATCCTTCTCTTGATTTTGAGACATAAATTATCTAAAGCCAAGATTCTGCGAAAATCAATAACTCATTAGATTCTAAGAGGCAAATTAATGTCTGTTTACATGCTTTATTTTGGAGCATATGGGAGTGCCAAAGCAGAAGCTGAGGGAGAGACTTAAAAACAAAAAAACATGGTCTCAAGACTTATGAAGGCATTTAAGAAAGAAAAGAAAAACTGTTCTTAGTGTACTTGTCAGGAGGACAGTGATGTTGTCAATACAGAGATTATTTGTTCTTTACAAGTAAAAATGGATAAGAATAAAAAAACCTCCAATGTGGTCCTTGTGAATGGTTGCTTTTATTGGGGACATGCTGCAATGACATATGTGTCCATTTAAAAGCTATGGCTTTTACTTTAAATGTGATTATTTCCCTCTGTGGCTGTAAATTAGGGACAGCTACTATTACATTTAATTACTTTCCGTAGCAGCATGCAGCTGGGGAAAATTTAGCTCTCAAAATGGCTGATTACAAAGGAAAGACACTTCTAAACAAAGATCATGCTCCCTTGTTTATGTTCATTCACATATCAAAGATTGAGAAACTGAACCATACTAAACAAACAGGAATTTGGTTAAAGAAAATAAAGGCCAAATTACATGCAATGCCATGACAGAACTATAGTTAGAAAATCTAAATACTCTTTTATGGGAATATATTTTGTACAATGAGCAACAATGATTTTCATTGCTCATCTACTGATTTGGAAAACAAATGATAGGATCTGTTTCAGTAAAAGCTATCATCTAACAAATGTTGCTGGCTTTACACACATTTTTTTTTCAGTATTTATGCTAAAAAGGCCTTGAGATTAGTCAAAATGACCATGAGTAATATTCATAATGCTCTTAAAGCAATGAGGCCTTCTTTGTACCTATCTTATACAAATGAGAAAATGCATATGATGCTTTGAAATGTTTACCTCACAGTCATATAGTTATGTAAAGATAAGAATCAAATTAATGGTGGTTTCTACAACAGCAAGCATCATTAATAGTCTTGCTCATAAAATTATGTTTAGTTTAACTCACTTGTACTAAGTGTGAGGAAAGTTTATTGAGAAGTGATTATCTTCTCTTAGTCTATTCAAAATCACCTAATTTGTATCTACCCATCCTATACCAGATAAAGCAAACCTCTCTTTCATATCAAGTTACACAATTTACCATTTTTAAACAATATATGTGGAAAGGCAAAGACAAATTATGTTTACTACATTAGGATATATGTATTTAAATGTGTTGTACACATAAATGTGAAAGTTATGGAGGTTTTTTTCTTTGTGCATTTAATACAAGATAGAAAATTGAACCTTTTAAAAACAGCTCAGATTCAACTGAGCAAGAGAATCTCTGTACGTAAGAGGAAAAATGAATGGCAAAATAATAACAATACTTAATGCAATTTTCTTATAGGAAGGATAGCGAAAATAGAGAAGATAGAGAGGAAAGAGCAAAAAGTTTTGCCTTTTTCTTCTGAGAAAGTAATGGATATTTCTGCTCATGTATCAGAATTTCCAAGTAATCCAGACAGTGAGCCTCCACTGAGGACAAGGAAGATCTTCAAAGCCACCAGATAGCCAAAGGAGTCAGAAGTGAGACCCTCTCAGTAAGATGCCAGGACTTCTGGAGAGAACTCCTACTAGAATTCCTCAGAATCAGCACAGAAATGTTTTGCCCAGGCCCTCTTCCGTGCCCTGGTAAGATTGGAGTTGCCCTGGCCATTAAATTGGAGATGAAATGTCTTTGCATAGCTGATACCGGTTAGCCTGATGGAAGAACTTCTTGTATTATTAGTTTTTATTTATTTGTTTTTTTTTTCTAATTTAGTTTTATATTAGTTTTTTTTTTTTTTTCTAATTTACCTTAATCAGAATTCAAAGATGCATAAGAGTACTGTTTTCAAAATTGTCACACTGGTAAGTTATGTAGATTTTTAAAAACATTACTGTCATTTATCAAGGCACTTGGAGAGTATGTCTTTTAGAATTATATTCCAAGTCCTTTCAAAGCTACATTCATTCCTTAGCTTATTCTCAAAACAAATTGGAGAGGATAGGCTTACAGCACAACCTCCTAGAAAAGGCAAAGACCTACAAATACTTATTAAGCTACCTTTTGTCTTTCCAAACTTGTTCACGATTAGAAAGTAAGTCTATTCAATTTTATGTGTAAGAATTGTAACAATCTAATCACCTCCATTCTTTGGATACCAATGACTTTGGGATATTTCCAAAACCAGATGTACTTTTAAAAAATGGCTATTTGCAATTACTTAGTAATGCATAGTGAATTAGCTTTTTCTACAAAAAGGTAGACTTCAGCTCTTCAATAATACCTACAAGATCACGTAGATCTTCTTGGTATATGCAAATTTTTTTGTTCTCTCTTTGTAATTATACATAAAGATGTATTCTTGACATTAATGGGGATATTCACATCTCTGAATTACCGGAACCAATATTTTTCTAATTGATATAAAAGTATGTATTTTCAACTTTTATTAGATGTTATTGTCAGGTGCTAAGTCAATTGTGTAATATATTATTAAACAATGTAAAGAAGTTTCTCAACATGTTACCTATTTCAATAAAATAATTTTTGCAACAGCATATAGTTTTGAATCAAAAATAGAAAATAACAAGTATTCGTATAACCCTAACATGTCAGTGTTGAATTTTTTGATGTTCCCTTCCAGTGCTCATCTATATGCTTAAATAATTTTAGCTAGTGTTTGTCATCACTTAGATGTGATCTCAATTGTATTTAATAAATATACTATCATTTAAAATTAAGAAAAATATTTGAAAGATGCTTTAAAACAATCCCTTTAGCTACAATTAAATGAATCTAAATTTCCCCAAAGGCTTTAATATTTGTCACATTAATATAAATGCCATAAACTAATTTAAAATTATTACTATAGTTAAAAAATAAAAACACAACCTTTGAGAGTAGTAGTTGTAGTCATTATTCAAGGGATTTTCTCTTTGCCAAGTCAGTTATAACTGTATTTTTCTACAAAACCATGTTCTATTTATTTCTGTGAATATCTAGTATCATAGATTCTTTATCAGAGTGGTAATGATTACACGTGCCAGCTGTCTCCCAATCCAGTCCTTTAAATATTTAAATACTCTTATTTTTACAGTCAAGTCACAAAATACTAGATTTAAAAAAACAACTTGACTTCCTCTTCACTTTGTCTCCCTTTGCTTTTCTCACCTACCTCTCGCCTACAAAACCACACAGTGACATGCCACAAAGCAACAAACCAAACTCAACACCCATCTGCCAAGGCAGGGAGGAGAGCTAGAGTATGCCCCTGCATTACTCTGCTGAATTACGAGCTGCACAGGATCTGTTGCTCCCGGATCAGTAAGCTCAAGGTTCACTGACAGTTCCACAGAGATCAAAGTACAAGAATGAAAGACAACAAAATAAAAATGTTCCTGTCATCGAGACTATTTTAACAATATTTGAAAACCTTGCTAACGTTTTAAATGAAAGTTTTTCGTCGTCGTTCACAAACTTTAAAACTGTCCATACTATTTGTTACTATAAAATTTACTTCTACAGTATGGAAAGATTTTTAGTGATACCTGTGGGAAGCAAATCAACAAAGATTTCCAAATCCGTTTCTATAAAGTTTGTTACAGAGAAGCAACTAGAATCAGTCCACTTGGTATGCATTTGTGCATGTATGTACAAAAACATACCTCTTTCCAGAAAAATTTAAGAGGGTTCACAAATGTACATGAAATGAAGCAACATATAAATGCACCAAAAGAAAATGAGATGAACAGAAAATAAAAGTACAAATGCAAATAGAGCTATAAGTAAGGACAGTATAGATGTTACATTTATGAAAACTTGCCTGGCACAGAAGTATTATTTCGCTTCCCCAAAGCCATCTTAACCCCTTCTATTTTGTGCAGACTTAGCCTTTCAGCTAAGGGTCATCACTGATGTGATTCTAGCTGATAAAATTAAGCAGAAATGTTTCAAGTTCCTCATCAGAAAGAACTGTTACTTTTCAGTAATTATGAAACAATTTGTATATTTCTCTCTGGCAAAAACCCTTCCCCTTGCTTTATGCCTCTGAATGTGAAATGGAAACATGACGTTTAGAGCTCTTGCAATCATTTTGTAGCCACGACCTAAGGCTAGGCAAACAACAGCGATCTCAACTACCTGTCTTTAAATTAAAGCTGCAAAACTATTACCAACAATTATGCACCATAGGTTTCTTGTTATAAGATAAAATGCATCTCCGTTTGTATAAGCCACAGTTAGTTTTGGTTTGGGCTGCTTGATACCAACCTTGTTCTAATTTATGCAAACTATATTCTCACAAAATTTGGATTACTTATGGGATTTTAAGTTTTCAACAGTGAACATGAAAAGTTCAACAGAGAACATGTTCAACAGAGAACATGACCAATTATGATACATATTGCTTATAAAGAAAAAAATAATTTTCCTTACAGTTCTCATTAAGGAACACATGTGATAATGTAATGTATTGAGTAAAATCCTTTATAAACACATTGACAGATTTCATAATGCTCCTCTTTATAACATTTCTTAATATAGCCAATACCATATGACAAAGACATAATTCAATGCAAGCAGTTCTCTTGGAAGCCAGCTGTGTGGTCGTTGATATGATAGATACAACCACTCATAGAGCCTATCAGTGATATGGTATGAAAGGCTCTGTTGGTATGATAGGTACCAAAATCTGATACAGGTTTTATTGAGAGTGCTATTATAAACATTCAATTATGTTGTCTGAATAGAAATTATTTTGGGGGGGATTTTCTTGATATTTTTCTAAATGTAAAGGATAAGATAGCATATAATTAATAAATTAACCTTGACCAAAAAGAGGTCTAGCCTTTATCCCCAGTTTTTGGGAAAAATCTCTAAGCCACTGGAATTTCACACCTAGTAGGAATTTATTTCCCTGGGGTCCTTGGGTCATGCCAGATGTCCAACAATTTGATTTAGAGTTGAGGCTTTGGGGCATGCCGTATCAAATCAACCTCTGAAAGTGCTGGAGGCTTAGACCAGCCACATGGACAGTCAACTCTCTAAGTGACAGAGCCTCAAGAAAAAGACTAGGGAGTTGGCCTTTAAGATGGCTGACTTGAAGCTCCCAGCACTTGCCTCCTCTGCAAAGAATGACCAAAACAGCAAGTGGATAACCACACATTGAACAGAGCTTCTAAGAAAGAACACTCCAATTCAGCAAGATAGTGACAAGGAGCCCCTGAGGCAGGAGAGGGAAGTGAAGCAGCAAGCCCAGCCAGAACCAGCTTAGAGCCAGAAGGAGCTCCCCATTGTGGGGAAAAGGCGAGAGATCTCCAGTGGTCTGCAGGCTAAAATTGGAGCCATAAGAGAGCCCTTCAGTTCCTGTGGGTCCTGAGATTACTACAGCAAGCTGCCTAGAGTCCATGCAACAGGATTGTTCCAGAGAGGGAGATCATGCTGGCTCCCACACATCCCAGGGACCCAAGCAGCTGAAGCATGGTGCCATTTTGTGAGCCCAACCCTCGCTAGACTATGTCCTGCCCTGGGGCCCAAAGCTCCTGCATCTCCACATCCCAGCAGCCCCACTGACATTCTCCCACATCCACTCAGTGGGCTGAAATTGAGCAATGCTGGACCCAGCAATGTGGTCTTATGCAATGTAGTACACTCAGGGAATGGGCAGTGCAGTGTACTGGAAAGGCTCCTATGGAACCAAAATGGACAAAGCATATACTTCCTAGAACCTGAGATCCATCTATCTAGGACCACTATCAGTAACACCAACCCTGGCCCTCACAAACAGCAGGACTGCTCTACACCTGCATGCACCTTGAGCAGTCCCAGGAACTGGCATGCCCAGCTGCAGTCCTGGGGCCTGAGAACAGACCCACCTTACTCACTGCCACCAATGCCCACGTGTACCATCCAGGGTTCTGAGGATAGATCTGCCTTGCCTACCAAACTGCCACTGGTATGTAAACATGACAACTGGGAGCTTAGGGATTAACCCACCCTGGACACCATTGCCAGTGCTCACATGCACCAATGGGGGACCTGATAACAGGCCCACCCTGCCTGCCTCCAGCAGTACCCAAGCATACTATCTGGGATCCTGGGTATTGATCCGCCTGGTCCACCACTTCTGTTACCTGTGCTCACAATAGAGGGGCCTAAGGACTTGCCTGCCTTACCCATCACTATTACTACCAGTGACTGTGATTATTATCTGGGGGCTTGGTGATTGATCCACTGTGCCTATCGCTTCTAGTGCTCATGCATGCCTTCTAAAGCAGTGGTCCTCAACCTTTTTGGCACCAGGGACTGGTTTCATGGAAGATAATTTTTCCATGGACCAGGGGTGTGGGGAATAGTTTTGAGACAAATCAAGTGCATTACATTTATCATTAGATTCTCATAAGAAGCACACAACTTAGATCCCTCACATGCTCGGTGCACAATAGGATTTGCACTCCTATGAGAATCTAATGCTGCTGCTGATCTGACAGGAGGCAAAACTCAGTTTTACTTGCTCACCCACTGCTCATCTCTTGCTGTATAGTTCAGTTCCTAACAGACTAATACCTGTCCACTGCCCGGGCGCTGGGAGACCCTGTTCTCTAGGCATGAGGATGGGCCTCCCATGCCTGCTGCCACTGTACATATGCACTTTTCAGGGGTTTGAGGATAGTGCCCCATGCCCACCATTGTCACTGCTGATGTGCAAGCACATCACTCAGGGGCCAGAGGGTTGAGATGGAAACACTACTATCACTGCCAACACTAAACACATTGCCCAGAAGTCTGAGAAATCTCCCGCTGGCCTTGCCCACTGCAGTCACCACCAACATGTGAGAGCACCATCTGGAGGTCCAGAAATTGGCCTACTGGGATCCTCCACCCCAATGCCTGTGTACACTGCCTGGGGGCCTGAGGACCAGAATGCCTCATGTCCCTATTCCCAGCAAAGACTTGCCACAGATTCCACTGAAAAATCATCCTCTAGGAAGCACAGGTAAACTGATGTTTATTACAGATGAATAAATTATACAGAGACTACACTACTACATCCAGTCATAATTAGTCAAAGCACCCTACAGAACCAACACTACAGATACAGCTATAGAAAAAAAGATTTTTCCTAAAAAAGAAAATGCATAAAATTAGAAAAAGCAACTGTTACACCACATGAACACATATCAATGTAAGGATGTGGAAAACATGAACAATATAAAAAAATAACACTTCCAAAGGAATACAATAATTATTTAATAACATTTTAATGAAAGGAATCTATAAAATGCCTGAAAAAGAATACAAAATTATGAAGTTAAAGAAACTCACTGAGATACAGGAACACACAGATTAATGATACAAAAAAATCAGGAAAACAAATCATGATCAGAATGAGAAATTCAACAAATATATAGATACCATAAAAATGAACCAACAGAAATACTGGAACTAAAGTATTCAATTAATAAAATTTAAAAAATTACAACCAAGAGATTCAATAGTGGACTATATCAGCCAGAAAAATATAATTTTTAAACTTGAAGACAAGCATTTTAAAATAACCCTGTCAGACAGAAAAGAAGAATAAAGAATAAAAAAATTATATGTGACACAGAGGACAGCATATATCAACAAAATTTTCAAACTTTGGGTATTCTAGAAGGAGAATCAAAGAGCAAAGGTATAGGAAATGAAATTAATAAAATAAAAACTGTAAACTTTCTAAGTCTCTCAAGAGATACAGGCAGCCAGAACCAGGAAGCTCAAAGTTTTACAAACTTCTTCAACTAAAAATATTTTTTTAAGGCATATTACAGTCTAGCTGTCAGAAGACAGAGATAACTCTAGAAATAGTAAGAGAAACTGTCAAGTCACATATAAAGGAATTCTCATCAGACTCACAGCAGATTTATCAGCAGAAACCTTACAGACTAGAAATGAATGGGACAGTATATTCAAAGTGCTAAAAGAAAATATCTTCCAACCAAGAATGCTATATCCACCAAGACTATCCAGCACTGAAAGAGAAATAAAATATTTCTCAGATAAGCAAAAACAGAATTCATCAGCATTTAGAATAGTCCTACAAGAGTTACTATGGGGCATCCTATATCTGAAAGCAAGGGGACAATACCTACCATCATGAAAACACAAAATGTATAAAACTCGGTGGTAGAACAGATATACAAAGTAGGAAAAGGAGTTAAACATTACTACTACAAAAAAGTCAACCAAATCTTAAAGGTAAACAACAAGGAAGGAAGAAAGAAACAAAGGATAAGCAAAACAATCACTAAACGATAAACAAGAGTAAATCCTCACTCCTCAAAAATAAACTTGAATGTTAACAGTTTAAATTCCCCAATGAAAGTCTATACTCTGCCTGAATTAAAAAAAAAAAGAGACCCAACTATATGCTGCTTCAAAGAAACTTACTTCACTTGTAAAAACACACAGAGACTGGAAGGAGATTGAAAAAATTACATCATACAAATGTAAACCAAAATTAAGCAGGAGCAGCTAGACTTCTTTGAGACAAAATAGACTTTAAGTCAAAAAACATAAAAAGAGACAAAGAAGGCAATTATATAGGGATAAAGGGATCAATTCTGCAACATGATATTATAACTTTAAATATATACGAATCCAACACTGAAACACTCAGATCTATGAAACAAATGTTATTAGAGTTAAAAAGAGAAGTAGATGCCAATACAATAACAGCTGGGGACTTCAGTACCTCACTTTTAGCATTAAACAGATCAACTAGCCAGAAAATAAACACACATTGGACTCCATCTGCGCTATAGACCAAATGGATGTAACAGACATTTATAGAACATTTTCTCCAACAGTTGCAAAATGTGCATTCTTCTCATCAGTGCAGGGAATATTTTCCAGGATAGGCCATATGTTAGGAACAAAGAAAATCTAAACTAATTAAAAAAATCAAAATTATGTATAATCTTCATAAAATGCAATAAAATAAAACTAGAAATAACAAGAGGAACATAGGGAACTGTTCATATGCATGGAAATTAAACAACATGCTCTGAAATGAACATTAGGTCAATGAAGAAATTGAGAGGAAAATTAAAAAGAAAACCTTTTATTTATTTATTTATTTATTTTTTGAGATGAAACCTTGCTTTGTTGCCCAGACTGGCATGCAGTGGTACAATCTCACTGCAACCTCTGCCATCCAGGTTCAGGCGATTCTCCTGCCTCAGCCTCCAGAGTAGCTGGGATTACAGGCTCCCGCCACCACACCTGGATAAATTTTGTATTTTTAGTAGAGATGGGGTTTCACCATGTTGGCCAGGCTGGTCTTAAACTCCTGACCTCAGGTGATCTGCCCACCTCAGCCTCCCAAAGTGCTGAGATTACAGGTATGAGCCACCTTACCTGGCCAAGAAAATCTCTGAAAACAAATAAGAATACAACATACCAACACCTATGTGATACAGAAAAATCAATGCTGAGAAGAAATAGCAATATATATATATTTATATATATATAATATAGCAATAAATACCTATGTATTAGTTCATTCTCATGCTGCTAGTAAAGACATACCTGATACTAGATATTTTATAAAGAAAATGAGATTTAATGGACTCACAGTTCCACATGACTGGGGAAGCCTCACAATCATGAAGGAAGGTGAAGGAGGAGGAAAGGCACATCTTACGTGGCAGCAGGCAAGAGAGTTTGTTCAGGGGAAGTGCCTTTTATAAAACCATCAGATCTCGTGACACTTATTTGCTGTCACAGGAACAGCAAAGGAAAGCCCCCATGATTAATTTACCTCTGACTGGGTTCCTCCCATGACACATGGGGATTATTGGAGCTACAATTCAAGATGAGATTTGGGTGCGTACACAGCCAAACCGTATCAGCCTACATCAAAAAAGTAGGAAGATTTCAAATAAACAACCGAATGATGTACCTTAAGGACCTAGAAAAGCAGGGACAAACCAAATCTAAAATTAGGACCAGATAAAGACCAGATCAGAGCAGGTCTAAAAAATGAGACTATATAAATAATACAAATGATCAATAAAACAAATGTTGGTTTTGAAAAGAAAATATAGTAATAAACTACTGGCTAGACTAAATGAGGAAAAAAAAGAAAAGATCCAAATAAATACTATCAGAAATGAAAAAGGAGACATTTAAACGAATATAAAAGGAATACAAAGGATCATTAAAAACTATTATGAACAACTACACACTAATAAATTGGAAAACCTAGAGGAAATGGATAAATTCCTAGACACATTCAACTTACTAAGACTGAACCAGGAAGAAATAGAAAACCTGAACAGATGAATAATGAATAATGTGATTGAATCAGAAATATTCTCACAACAAAGAAAAGTCCCAAAATATATTGCTTTACTGCTGAATTCTACCAAGCTTATAAAGAAAATCTAAAAGTAATTCCTCTCAAACTATTCTAACAATTTGAAGAGGAAGAAGTTCTTCTGAATTCATTCTGTGAGGCCAGCATTTATACCAAAACCAGAGAGGAACACACATATACAGAAAGAAAATATATGCCAAGGTCCCTGATAAATGTAGAAGCAAAAATCCTCAACAAAATACCAGCAAATAAAATCCAACAAATCATCAAAATATAATGTACAATCATCAAATGGGATTTATGCCAGGGATGGGAAGGTGATTCAATATATGCAAATCAATAAATGGGATACATCATATCAACCAAATAGAGGACAAAAACCAAATGATTATCTTAACAGGTACAGCAAAATCATTTGATATAATTCAACATCCTTTCATGAGAAAAACTTTCAACAAATTAGGCACAGAGGGAACATACTTCAACACAATAAAAGCCACATATGACAAACCCACAGCTAACACCCTACTGAGTGAGGACAATCTGAAAGCCTTTTCTCTAAAAACTGGGAAAAGGTAAGGATGTCCACATTCACAACTCTCATTCAACAAAGTACTGGAAGTCCTAGCCAGAGCAATCAAGCATGAAAAAGAAAAAAGTAAACAAAATTGGAAAAGAGAAAGTGTAATCATCCCTCTTTGAAGGTAACATAATCTTATATATAGAAAAACCCAGACTCTATCATAAAATTAGAACTGATAAACCAAGTGAGTAAAGTTTCAGGATACAAAATCAATATGCAAAAATCAGTAGTGTTTCTGTACACCAACAAAAAACTAGCTGAAAAACTAAGAAAGCAATCCCATTTACAGTGGCTACAAAAAATAAAACATCTAAGGAAACATTTAATGAAGGAGGTGAAACCTCTACAACAAAAACTATGGAAAACTAATAAAATAAATTGAAGATAACACAAAAAATGGAAAGTCATCCCACACTCTGAAACTGAGAGAATCAGTATTTTTACAATGACAATAGTACCCAAAGAAAGCTACAGATTCAATACAATCCCTATCAAAATACCAATGACACTCTTCACAGAGGCAGAAAAACATATTATTGTATAAAACCATAGAAAACCCCAAGTAGACAAAGCAATACTGAGCCAAAAGTACAAAGCTGGAAGCATCACACTACCTAACTTTAAAACATATTATAAAGTTGTGATGAACAAAACAGCATGGTACTGGCATAAAAACAGACACATAGACCAACGGTTATGGAATAGAGAACCCAGAAATAAATCCAGATATCATAGCCAACTAATTATTGACCACGTTACTATGACTACACATTGGGGAAAGGACACCATCTTTAATAAATGGCACTGGGAAAACTGTATATTCATATGCAAAGGAAAGAAACTAAACTCCTACCTCTCATTTCACAAAATTCAACTCAAAATAGATAAAGTACTGAAATTTGAAGACCCCAAATTATAAAACTGCTGGAAGAAAACATAGAGAAATGCTTCAGGACGTTGGTGTAGGCAAGAATTTAATGGCTAAGACTCCAAAGCATAGGAAATGAAAACAAAAATAGAAAAAGGCAATATATTAAATTGAAAAGCTTCTGTATAGCAAAGGAAACAGTCAAAAAAGAACAGCAGAATGGGAGAAAATATTTGAAAACTATTCATCTTAGAAGGCCAATATTCAGAATATATAGGGAACATATATAGCTCAATAGCAATAATACTAATAGTAATAAGCAAAGGATTTGAATAGACATTTCTTCAAAGCAGATATACCAATTGACCAATTGATATATTAAAAAATTCTCATTACCAATCATCAGTGAAATGCAAGTCAAAACTACAATGAGATATCATCTTACTCCAGTTAGAATAGCTATTATCAGAAAGACAATACCATAACAGATGCTGGTAAAGATACAGAAAAAAGAAAACTCATACATTCATGATAAGAATGTAAGTTAGTACAATCATTGTGGAAAAGAGTATGGATATTTCTTTTCTTTTTTTTTTTTCTTATTTGTTTATTTTTTTTAAATATAAAAGACAACTTAAAGAAAGAAAAAGTAAACTTCCCATAATTAAAAGGTAAACAAACAAAAGCAACAACAACAAAAAAGCCCAATGCCTGGGTACAGCAGCTTGAGGTCCTAATTTAGTAGGTCTAGAATGGCATCTGGGCTTTGACATATTTTGAAACTCTTTAGGTGATTTAATGTGTAGGTGGAAATGTGATCTTCTGGAACTACACTGTCCAGTATGGTAGCCACTAGTGACATGTGGCTATATACATTTAAATTTAAACTAATTAAATAGTATTAAGAATTTAGTTGCCTAGTAACGGTAGGCACATTTCCAATGCTCAACCGTCACATGTGGCTGGGTTGGTACTTACCATCTTGGACAGCACAGAATAACTTTTTTTTTTTTTTTTTTTTTTTTTATTATTATTGTACTTTAAGTTGTAGGGTACATGTGCATAACGTGCAGGTTTGTTACATATGTATACTTGTGCCATGTTGGTGTGCTGAACCCATCAACTCATCATTTACATCAGGTATAACTCCCAATACAATCCCTCCCCCCTCCCCCCTCCCCATGATAGGCACCTGTGTGTGATGTTCCCCTTCCTGAGTCCAAGTGATCTCATTGTTCAGTTCCCACCTATGAGTGAGAACATGCGGTGTTTGGTTTTCTGTTCTTGTGATAGTTTGCTAAGAATGATGGTTTCCAGCTGCATCCATGTCCCTACAAAGGACACAAACTCATCCTTTTTGATGGCTGCATAGTATTCCATGGTGTATATGTGCCACATTTTCTTAATCCAATCTGTCACTGATGGACATTTGGGTTGATTCCAAGTCTTTGCTATTGTGAATAGTGCTGCAATAAACATACGTGTGCATGTGTCTTTATAGCAGCATAATTTATAATCCTTTGGGTATATACCCAGTAATGGGATGGCTGGGTCATATGGTACATCTAGTTCTAGATCCTTGAGGAATCGCCATACTGTTTTCCATAATGGTTGAACTAGTTTACAATCCCACCAACAGTGTAAAAGTGTTCCTATTTCTCCACATCCTCTCCAGCACCTGTTGTTTCCTGACTTGTTAATGATCGCCATTCTAACTGGTGTGAGATGGTATCTCATTGTGGTTTTGATTTGCATTTCTCTGATGGCCAGTGATGATGAGCATTTTTTCATGTGTCTGTTGGATGTATGAATGTCTTCTTTTGAGAAATGTCTGTTCGTATCCTTTGCCCACTTTTTGATGGGGTTGTTTGTTTTTTTCTTGTAAATTTGTTTGAGTTCTTTGTAGGTTCTGGATATTAGCCCTTTGTCAGATGAGTAGATTGCAAAAATTTTCTCCCATTCTGTAGGTTGCCTGTTCACTCTGATGGTAGTTTCTTTTGCTATGCAGAAGCTCTTTAATTTAATGAGATCCCATTTGTCAATTTTGGCTTTTGCTGCCGTTGCTTTTGGTGTTTTAGACATGAAGTCTTTGCCCATGCCTATGTCCTGAATGGTATTACCTAGGTTTTCCTCTAGGATTTTTATGGTATTAGGTCTAACATTTAAGTCTCTAATCCATCTTGAATTAATTTTCGTATAAGGAGTAAGGAAAGGATCCAGTTTCAGCTTTCTACTTATGGCTAGCCAATTTTCCCAGCACCATTTATTAAATAGGGAATCCTTTCCCCATTTCTTGTTTCTCTCAGGTTTGTCAAAGATCAGATGGCTGTAGATGTGTGGTATTATTTCTGAGGACTCTGTTCTGTTCCATTGGTCTATATCTCTGTTTTGGTACCAGTACCATGCTGTTTTGGTTACTGTAGCCTTGTAGTATAGTTTGAAGTCAGGTAGCGTGATGCCTCCAGCTTTGTTCTTTTGACTTAGGATTGTCTTGGAGATGCGGGCTCTTTTTTGGTTCCATATGAACTTTAAAGCAGTTTTTTCCAATTCTGTGAAGAAACTCATTGGTAGCTTGATGGGGATGGCATTGAATCTATAAATTACCTTGGGCAGTATGGCCATTTTCACGATATTGATTCTTCCTATCCATGAGCATGGTATGTTCTTCCATTTGTTTGTGTCCTCTTTGATTTCACTGAACAGTGGTTTGTAGTTCTCCTTGAAGAGGTCCTTTACATCCCTTGTAAGTTGGATTCCTAGGTATTTTATTCTCTTTGAAGCAATTGTGAATGGAAGTTCATTCCTGATTTGGCTCTCTGTTTGTCTGTTACTGGTGTATAAGAATGCTTGTGATTTTTGCACATTAATTTTGTATCCTGAGACTTTGCTGAAGTTGCTTATCAGCTTAAGGAGATTTTGGGCTGAGACAATGGGGTTTTCTAAATATACAATCATGTCATCTGCAAACAGGGACAGTTTGACTTCTTCTTTTCCTAACGGAATACCCTTGATTTCTTTCTCTTGCCTAATTGCCTAGCCAGAACTTCCAACACTATGTTGAATAGGAGTGGTGAGAGAGGGCATCCCTGTCTTGTGCCAGTTTTCAAAGGGAATTTTTCCAGTTTTTGCCCATTCAGTATGATATTGGCTGTGGGTTTGTCATAAATAGCTCTTATTATTTTGAGGTACGTTCCATCAATACCGAATTTATTGAGCGTTTTTAGCATGAAGGGCTGTTGAATTTTGTCAAAAGCCTTTTCTGCATCTATTGAGATAATCATGTGGTTCTTGTCTTTGGTTCTGTTTATATGCTGGATTATGTTTATTGATTTGCGAATGTTGAACCAGCCTTGCATCCCAGGGATGAAGCCCACTTGATCATGGTGGATAAGCTTTTTGATGTGTTGCTGAATCCGGTTTGCCAGTATTTTATTGAGGATTTTTACATCGATGTTCATCAGGGATATTGGTCTAAAATTCTCTTTTTTGTTGTGTCTCTGCCAGGCTTTGGTATCAGGATGATGTTGGCCTCATAAAACGAGTTAGAGAGGATTCCCTCTTTTTCTATTGATTGGAATAGTTTCAGAAGGAATGGTACCAACTCCTCCTTGTACCTCTGGTAGAATTCAGCTGTGAATCCATCTGGTCCTGGACTTTTTTTGGTTGGTAGGCTATTAATTATTGCCTCAATTTCAGAGCCTGCTATTGGTCTATTCAGGGATTCAACTTCTTCCTGGTTTAGTCTTGGAAGAGTGTAAGTGTCCAGGAAATTATCCATTTCTTCTAGATTTTCCAGTTTATTTGTGTAGAGGTGTTTATAGTATTCTCTGATGGTAGTTTGTATTTCTGTGGGGTCGGTGGTGATATCCCCTTTATCATTTTTTATTGCGTCTATTTGATTCTTCTCTCTTTTCTTCTTTATTAGTCTTGCTAGCGGTCTGTCAATTTTGTTGATCTTTTCAAAAAACCAACTCCTGGATTCATTGATTTTTTGGAGAGTTTTTTGTGTCTCTATCTCCTTCAGTTCTGCTCTGATCTCAGTTATTTCTAGCCTTCTGTTGCTTTCGAATGTGTTTGCTCTTGCTTCTCTAGTTCTTTTAATTGTGACGTTAGAGTGTCAATTTTAGATCTTTCCTGCTTTCTCTTGTGGGCATTTAGTGCCATAAATTTCCCTCTACACACTGCTTTAAATGTGTCCCAGAGATTCTGGTATGTTATATCTTTGTTCTCATTGGTTTCAAAGAACATCTTTATTTCTGCCTTCATTTCGTTATGTACCCAGTAGTCATTCAGGAGCAGGTTGTTCAGTTTCCATGTAGTTGAGCGGTTTTGATTGAGTTTCTTAGTCCTGAGTTCTAGTTTGATTGCACTGTGGTCTGAGAGACAGTTTGTTATAATTTCTGTTCTTGTACATTTGCTGAGGAGTGCTTTACTTCCAATTACGTGGTCGATTTTGGAGTAAGTACGATGTGGTGCTGAGAAGAATGTATATTCTGTTGATTTGGGGTGGAGAGTTCTATAGATGTCTATTAGGTCTGCTTGCTGCAGAGATGAGTTCAATTCCTGGATATCCTTGTTAACTTTCTGTCTCGTTGATCTGTCTAATGTTGACAGTGGAGTGTTGAAGTCTCCCATTATTATTGTATGGGAGTCTAAGTCTCTTTGTAAGTCTCTAAGGACTTGCTTTATGAATCTGGGTGCTCCTGTATTGGGTGCATATATATTTAGGATAGTTAGCTCTTCCTGTTGAATTGATCCTTTTACCATTATGTAATGGCCTTCTTTGTCTCTTTTGATCTTTGATGGTTTAAAGTCTGTTTTATCAGACACTAGTATTGCAACCCCCGCTTTTTTTTGTTCTCCATTTGCTTGGTAAATCTTCCTCCATCCCTTTATTTTGAGCCTATGTATGTCTCTGCGTGTGAGATGGGTCTCCTGAATACAGCAGACTGATGGGTCTTGACTCTTTATCCAGTTCGCCAGTCTGTGTCTTTTAATTGGAGCATTTAGTCCATTTACATTTAAGGTTAAGATTGTTATGTGTGAACTTGATCCTGCCATTATGATATTAATTGGTTATTTTGCTCGTTAGTTGATGCAGTTTCTTCCTAACCTCGATGGTCTTTACATTTTGGCATGTTTTTGCAATGGCTGGTACCGGTTGTTCCTTTCCATGTTTAGTGCTTCCTTCAGGGTCTCTTGTAAGGCAGGCCTAGTGGTGACAAAATCTCTAAGCATTTGCTTATCTGTAAAGGATTTTATTTCCCCTTCACTTATGAAACTTAGTTTGGCTGGATATGAAATTCTGGGTTGAAAATTCTTTTCTTTAAGAATGTTGAATATTGGCCCCCACTCTCTTCTGGCTTGGAGAGTTTCTGCTGAGAGATCTGCTGTTAGTCTGATGGGCTTCCCTTTGTGGGTAACCCGACCTTTCTCTCTGGCTGCCCTTAAGATTTTTTCCTTCATTTCAACTTTGGTGAATCTGGCAATTATGTGTCTTGGAGTTGCTCTTCTCGAGGAGTATCTTTGTGGCGTTCTCTGTATTTCCTGGATTTGAATGTTGGCCTGCCCTACTAGGTTGGGGAAGTTCTCCTGGATGATATCCTGTAGAGTGTTTTCCAACTTGGTTCCATTTTCCCCCTCACTTTCAGGCACCCCAATCAGACGTAGATTTGGTCTTTTTACATAATCCCATACTTCTTGCAGGCTTTGTTCATTTCTTTTTGTTCTTTTTTCTTTTGGTTTCTCTTCTCGCTTCATTTCATTCATGTGATCCTCAATCGCAGATACTCTTTCTTCCAGTTGATCGAGTCGGTTACTGAAGCTTGTGCATTTGTCACGTATTTCTCGTGTCATGGTTTTCATCTCTTTCATTTCGTTTATGACCTTCTCTGCATTAATTACTCTAGCCATCAATTCTTCCACTTTTTTTTCAAGATTTTTAGTTTCTTTGCGCTGGGTACGTAATTCCTCCTTTAGCTCTGAGAAATTTGATGGACTGAAGCCTTCTTCTCTCATCTCATCAAAGTCATTCTCCGTCCAGCTTTGATCCGTTGCTGGCGATGAGCTGCGCTCCTTTGCCAGGGGAGATGCGCTCTTATTTTTTGAATTTCCAGCTTTTCTGCCCTGCTTTTTCTCCATCTTTGTGGTTTTATCTGCCTCTGGTCTTTGATGATGGTGATGTACTGATGGGGTTTTGGTGTAGGTGTCCTTCCTGTTTGATAGTTTTCCTTGTAACAGTCAGGACCCTCAGCTGTAGGTCTGTTGGAGATTGCTTGAGGTCCACTCCAGACCTTGTTCGCCTGGGTATCAGCAGCAGAGGCAGCAGAAGATAGAATATTTCTGAACAGCGAGTGTACCTGTCTGATTCTTGCTTTGGAAGCTTCCTCTCAGGGGTATACTCCACTCTGTGAGGTGTGGGGTGTCAGACTGCCCCTAGTGGGGGATGTCTCCCAGTTAGGCTACTCAGGAGTCAGGGACCCACTTGAGCAGGGAGTCTGTCCCTTCTCAGATCTCAACCTCCGTGTTGGGAGATCCACTGCTCTCTTCAAAGCTGTCAGACAGAGTCGTTTGCATCTGCAGAGGTTTTGGCTGTGTTTGTTATTGCCCTGTCCCCAGAGGTGGAGTCTACAGAGACAGGCAGGTTTCCTTGAGCTGCTGTGAGCTCCACCCAGTTCGAGCTTCCCAGCGGCTTTGTTTACCTACTTAAGCCTCAGCAATGGCGGGCACCCCTCCCCCAGCCTCGCTGCTGCCTTGCCGGTAGATCACAGACTGCTGTGCTAGCAATGAGGGAGGCTCCGTGGGTGTGGGACCCTCCCGGCCAGGTGTGGGATATGATCTCCTGGTGTGCCTGTTTGCTTAAAGTGCAGTATTGGGGTGGGAGTTACCCGATTTTCCAGGTGTTGTGTGTCTCAGTTCCCCTGGCTAGGAAAAGGGATTCCCTTCCCCCTTGCGCTTCCCAGGTGAGGCAATGCCTCGCCCTGCTTCAGCTCTCGCTGGTCGGGCTGCAGCAGCTGACCAGCACCAATCGTCCGGCACTCCCCAGTGAGATGAACCCAGTACCTCAGTTGAAAATGCAGAAATCACCGGTCTTCTGTGTCGCTCGCGCTGGGAGTTGGAGACTGGAGCTGTTCCTATTCGGCCATCTTGCTCCGCCCTCCTGGATATTTCTTAAAAACTAAAAACAGAACTATCATACAATTCATCAATCTTGCTCCTAGGTATATAGCCAAAGAAAAGGAAATCAGTATATCAAAAGCATAAAGAATAGCTGCACCCCCATATTTATTGTAGCATTAGTCATAAGGGCCAAGATATGGAATCAAACTTAGTGTCTATCAATGGATGAAAGGATAAAGAAAATGTGGTATAATGATATATAATGGAATATTATTCTGCCACAAAAATGAAATCTTGTCATTTTTAGCAATATGGATGGAACAAGAGGTCATGTTAAGTGAAATAGAGTAGTAGACCAGGCACAGAAAGACAAATATCATGTGTTTTCACTCACCTATGGGAGATATAAAAGCTGATCTCATGGAGGTAGAGTAGAATGCTAGCAACCAGAGGCTGGGAAGTGTTGGAGGGAATTAAGTGAGGTTTGTTAATGGCTACAAGCGTATTGTTAGCTAGAAGGAATAAGTTCTAGTGTTTGATGGCACAGTAGGGTGACAATAATTTATTGTGTACTTCAAATTAGAAGTTTTGAAATGATCCAACACAAAAAATTATAAACATTTGAGGTTATAGAGATCTTGAATACCCAGATTTGATCATTACACATTGTATGCATATTTTAAAATATCACATGTACTCCATAAATATGTACAATTATGTATAAATAGAATATAAGAAAAAAACCAAACTCTAGAGACTAGCTTTGTTGAGCTTCCCTGGTTTGTAATACTATGTGTATGTTTTCACACATTGATACAGGATAAATAATATTGTTATAATTCCATGGGAAGGGAACATTAGAAGCATCTCATTTGGTACTTTCTGAATTCCACTCTATGCCCTTAAACTTGTCCCATTTTAAGCTGTATTTTGCCCTATGCCCTTAAGATTGTCTAATTAATTACTTGTCCTTGTAATAAACCATAATCTCAAGTACGCAGTTTTCAGTAAATTATCTGAATCTTTCTAGTGAATTCCCCAAAATGAAGGTGGTTTTTCAACTTCTGAACTCGCACTTGGTGTCAGGAGTGAGGGAAGTTTTGTGGGTATTTTATATGTACATAGCTTCTTTAAAACTTAAAGATATGACTTCATTGCTGATAAAAACCCAGATGAAAATGTTAAAGTGATTATTTAATGTACAGCTGATTCTGACTTTAAAATCTTTTCATTCAATACCATAAAATACTTGAGCATCTGTGGTTTGAGGTTCATTCAAGAAATCTGAGCTCTTATGAAGAGTATTTTTTTCTGATATTCATACTGGATAAACTATTATTTAGTTTGTCAATATGCTCACAGATTTTTTCACAATGTAGGAGATGAAGGCTTCATAGATGAAAATGTGAAGACTACATTACTCGCAGTTGTCATAAAGATATGTCACTTTTCACCTGCAGGTCTTCTGTAGGAAGCACTAATCTGGGTAAATTAACTTGATTACCAGTCTATCAATATTACTATAATAAAGGTCTGCTGTGGTTACCATGCTAAAGACTCAAGCCAAGTTAAATCAAGTTAGCCTGAAATTCATATTGTATTTGTTACCATAGCTTGTAAATGATACAATACTTTGGATAGTCGCTTATGCAAAACAAAACAGAAAATAGTAGAAGCAAAAAAGTGCTGCCCAAAATAGTTTTATAATAACCCTGAAAAGGTAAAGACAATTTGTCGTCCTTAAGAGGTACATCTATCTAATCTGTTTTTTTTATTATCTATCTATCTCCCACAGTAGCTGGTATTGTAAAAATGAACCTAAATGCTGAAACAATAAAAATCTATCTTAGTAACCAATGGGAAAATTACCATTTTCATGATCTTTAACTTTATTGAAAATTTTAAAACTTTCTTACAGTTGGTTGTAAATGTATAGGAAAATAAAAAAGTAAAACTAATATTTAGTACACTAATTTAAAACATTAGAAACATCAAGCTTTATTTTATTTTACTATGAAAATGTATCACAATAATAAGTGTTGCTAAGGAGATAGAGAAGTTGGCACCTTCATAAATCACTGGTGGGAATGTAAAATGGTGAAATTGCTTTGTAAATTAGTTTGTCAGTTCCTCAGAAAGTTAAACACAGAATTAATGAATGGCTAATCAATTATCTCTCTATATATGTATTTTTATATATAAACATATATTTCTATATATTTATATATATTTAAATATATAATATATAAATATATATATTTACATATAAAATTCCATATATAGAGAATTCCATATATATGGAATATATATAGAGAGAGAATTCCATATATATATATATTTTTTCACACAATGGAATATGATTCAGCCATAAAAAGAATGAAGTCCTGATGCAATGCTACAACATAGGTGAACCTTAAAAACATTATGCTACTTGAGAGAAGACAGTTACTAAAGACATATATAATTCTGTTTAATTAAATGACCAGAATACACAAATCTATACAGAAAATAAATCAGTGGTTACCTAAGCTGACAGGTAAACATTGAGAGGAAATGAGGAGTGATTGTTAATAAATACAGGGTTTATTTTTGGGGTGATGAAAATGCTCTAAAATCGATTGTGGTGGTGGTTCCATAACTCTGTGAATATGCTAAAAACCATTGAATTGTATACTTAAAATTGTAAAATACATGGTATATGAATTATATCTCAATAAATTTGCTATAAACATAGAAAAGTGCACACACACACAGGCACACATACACACACATAGAAGCCATCATTTTTATAAAAGTTGTAAGTGGATGGAGTCCTGCAGGGAAATTTAGATAGATGGTGCTAGATACAAATAAAGAGGAGAGTTAAAAAGGAACCTCTATAGCTCTTAGGGCATTATTATTTGCCCAATTTTACAGGTGAGGAAACTGAGTTCTGTACCAATGTAAGAATAAATAGCTAGTATAATATGGAGCCCAGATTCCAACCCAGAAATTTGACAGAAGAGCTGGAGCCCTTAGCTGCTACATTACTCTGCCTCCCAGAAATGTGTCTCTGCTCTAAGGAAAAGTCAGGGTGGAGAACATTCACAGCCAGAATGTTTATGTAAGAGCACTCTTTCTTCCTCGTGCCAAATTCTCAGGGCTCATCAGAAAGCACTCACCACTTGCTTGCCTACTATCTGTTGAACAGACATGATAGACATCTTTGTTTCTGTAATTTTTACAGCAAAATGTAGGACAAAGCAAATCTCTTTGAAAATATTCAGGATACAGCTTTTCTCCTTCCAGGAAAAACAAAGTGGTGTCTGCTGCAAGAATATTCAGCTGAAAATGATCTAATAGAAGGCTTTGTGGCACAGCCATCCTGGTTATTTTTGCCCATATAGTGGTTATAGGCCCATCAGCTGGAATTACTATCTACTCTTATTTACCTTTCTTATTTTATTCTTTAAAATGTATCAGTTACATCTTCAAGAAAGTTTTGTTTGGCAATCTGTCATTATAGCATCTTTGGAAATTTGACAATATTTTATATCAGAAATTTTAAATCATAGTTTACATTCAGAAGCATGGAATATATATAATCAATTAACGAAATTTATTGAATTTATAGAACTGCCTTCAGAAATGTCCCTAAGAAAATCCTTTCCAAATTTTTTAAACCCATGCAGTTTCATATATTTTTATGAGGAACACTTAAAAGCAACATGAAAAGTTCAAATCAGTTTATATGACAATGAACCATGAGCATTTATCATTTGCATAGTAAAATATAACCTGTCTCTACAAAAAATAAAAATTAAAAAATACACTGCTAAAGCATGAAATGAAGAAAGTCAAATTTAAACACACACATAAAATCTTAATTTGTTCTCTTTTCCTTTAATTTCTGATATGTCTAAAAAATTATCTCAGAACCGTTTTAAAAAGTTGACTGAGTCAGAATGTTATCAGTGAATAATAAATTATGAATAGCAGGCAGTCATATAACTCCAAACATTAGGTACAAGAAGTCTTATTTCTAATAAACTGAATTCCTAATATTCTTCCAAGAAAGATTTGCCACATTAGCTCAAGACACACATACTTATGTTTACATTTATTTCAGTCATTGGAGAATTCACTCTCTGGCTTTTAGAAAATATTAAATGTAAGTTATACTATTTGTTAATATTATGGAAATAATAAATTCATAAATGTTCATCACCCCATACTCCCTACCACATTGTCTGACATCAATCAGCTGACCAACCCTGGAGCTGCCACGGCAGCTTAGTGCATGTGTCAAGTACCTTCAGGTTGCTAAGGAGCTGCAGAGACAGAAGGTGAAGACTGGAGGAGGGACTGGCTAGTTAGTGCAATGTCAGTCACTCTTGCCATATTGCCTGATGACCTCTAGTGTCTTTGTGAGATGAAAGAAAAAGCCATGCATCAGAATAAATTTTGTTTATTAGGAAAGCAGAAGGATATTATAAAAATATGTATTCCTATTAGGGAGATTTAGAAAATACAGCTAGATATCACATACATTTAATAGTTAACTTATTCATTAATTTAGTAAATATCATTGAATTCACTGAAATAAGTATTGTGATTTTTTTTTTTTTTACAGTTTTACCTTTGCAGTCATGTACTTTTGTCCAACTAAGAAAAACAAAATCAGTAAAATATAATATATCTGAGCCTATAATTAATTGAAGGAACTGTCTGTCTGAGCTAGACTGCTTTCCTTAGGGGTGGAAAAAAATAACTTCAGAAAGCTGAAGTGATTTGCTCAGAGTAGCAGAGCTAAAAATGGAAAGAGCTAAATAAAATGTCTCTATTTTAAATTCACTGCTTGTTCAGGTTTAACATACTAAGTATCTGTTTTGGGATTTCGAGGAAAGTTCCTGCAAACAAAGTAGACTTTATCTGGACCATGAACGTTGGGTTGACTTTGTCAGCAAGAAAGAGAAAAAAATATCTACCAGGCAAGGAATGGCATGAGCAGAAGCATGAGAGGTTTAGCATGTGTACACTACACTAAAAGAATGAGACAGAGAGTTCTGTGGGGGTAAACTGAAAAAAGTTGGGGAGAAAAAGGAGAGAAAGGTCCAGAGAGATTAAAGCAAGATGTCAGAGGCAGAAATCCAGAAAGCTTTTTGGAAAAACTGATCCTTGATAGAATTGGGGTGAGAATATGGGTTTTATAAGGTTAATACCTAGAGATTAGGCAGGGTGCACTGGCTAACACCTATAATCCCAGCACTTTGAAAGGCCAAGGTGGGCGGATCGCCTGAGGTTGGGAGTTCGAGACCAGCCTGAACAACATGGAGAAACATCTCTACTAAAAATTCAAAAAGTATCCAGGCGTGGTGGCACATGCCTGTAATCTCAGCTACTCAGGAGGCTGAGGCAAGAGAATTGCTTGAACCCAGGATGCGGAAGTTGCGGTGAGCCAAGATCGCACCATTGCATTCCAGCCTGGGCAACAAGAGTGTAACTCCGTCTCAAAAAAAAAAAAAAAAAAAAGAATAAAATAAAATAAAATGAAATACCTAAAGATCATAAAGGAAGGCATAATTTATTTTCTTTTTCCACTATCACTCAACAGACTCATCATTCTATCATGCATGATTTTAGAACACACAAGTTACCAATTTATGACCCAAAGATTTTGGCCATAGATATAAAAAACTGACCCTACACAAAAATTACTCTCATCATACAAGAAAATAAATGATTTTTTTTGTTGTTTATTGCCTGCACTCTAGAAATGTGGAGAAACATATTTTAAAGAATGATATGTCATTTTATTTACACATCACAAATGCAGATATAGTAAACAGTGAGGAATTCAATTAGTCATTGATCTCTACAAGTAACTGGTTTGCATAAAATGTACTAATGAAAAAAATTACTTTAAAATTTAAAATGCCAATTTTTTTGGCAAAGGATGCTACTTGTAATTAATAGCTGAGTGTCAGTAAATAAGAATGGAATGGAGACTCACTGCCTATCCTTGAGTCTTTCTGTAGGTGTGATTGATATGACAAAATGAAAAAGAAGATATAGGAAGTAATTCTAAGTCTTTCCTTGGATCATCAATTCCATCTTGAGAAACAATAAATAATTTTAATATTGGCTTTTCTTAGATCCCACATAGCCAAAGCAAGACTAAGCAAAAGTAATAAATCTGGAGGTATCACAATACCTGATTTCAAACTATATTATAAGGCCATACAAACTATATTATAAGGCCAACAAAACAGCATGGTACTGGTATAAAAATAGGCACATAGATCAATGGAGCAGAATAGAGAACCCAGTAATAAATCCAAATACTTACATTCAACTGATCTTTGACAAAGCAAACAAAAACATAAAATAGGGAAAGGACACCTTATTCAACAAATGGTGCTGAGATAATCGGCAAACCACATACAGGAGAATGAAAGTGGATCCTCATCTCTCACCTTATACAACAATCAACTCAATATGGATCAAGGACTTAAATCTAAGACCTGAAACTGTAAAAATTCTAGAAGATAACACTGGAAAAACCCTTCTAGACCTTGGCTTAGGCAAGGACTTCATGACCCAGAACCCAAATGCAAATGCAATAAAAACAAAAATAAATACCTGAGACTTAATTAAACTAAAGTGATTTGCAGGGCAAAGGGAACAGTCAGCAGAGTAAACAGACAATCCACAAAGTAGGAGAGAATCTTCACAATCTATACATCTGACAAAAGAACAATATTCAGAACGCACAATGAACTCAAACAAATTAGCAAGAAAAAACCAATCCCATCAAAAACTGAGCTAATGACATGAATACACAATTCTCAAAAGAAGATACACAAATGACCAATAAACATGAAAAAATTCTCAGCATCACTGATGATCAGGGAAATGCAAATCAAAACCCCATTACTCCTGAAAGAATAGTCACAATCAAGCAATCAAAAAATAATAGATGTTGACGTGGATGCGGTGAACAAGGAACCCTTCTACATTGCTGGTGGAAATGTAAACTAGTACAATCACTACGGAAAACAGTGTGCCAATTCCTTAAAGAACTAAAAGTGGAACTACCATTTGATCAAGCAATCCCACTACTGGGTACCTACCCAGAGGAAAAGAAGTCATCATACAAAGAAAGATACTTGCACATGGATGTTTATAGCAGCACAATTTGCAATTGCAAAAATTTGCAACAAACCCAAATGCCCATTAATCCTGAGTGCATAAAGAAACTGTGGTGTGTGTGTGTGTATTCCATAATATATATATATTTGTATTCCATCATATATATATTTGTATTCTATCATGTATATTTGTATTGCATCATATATGTATTCCATCATCTATATATCTATATATCATATATATGTAGATCTATATATCATATATCATATGTAGATATATATATCATATGTATCATATATAGATATATAGATATACATAGATATGGAATATCTAGATATATCTAGGTATATATATAGAGAGATAGATAGATAGATATGGAATACTACTCAGACATAAAATAGAAATAAATTAATAGCATTCACAGCAACCTGGATGGGATGAGACTATTAATTGGAAAACCAAGACGTCATATGTTCTCATTCGTAAGTGGGAGTTAAGCTATGATGATTCAAAGGCATAAGAATGACACAATGGACTTTGGGGACTCAGGAGGAAAGGGTGGGAAGGGGGTGAAGGATAAAAGACTATAAATTGGGTGCAGTGTACACTGCTTGGGTGATGGGTGCACCAAAGTCTCACAAATCACCACTGAAGAACTTAGTCATGTAACCAGACACCACCTGTTCCCTAATAACCTATGGAAATAAAAAAATAAAAAAATAAAATTCTTATGAAACTCTTCTTACAAAAGCGATGTGGAAAATACAGTTGTCCTTTAAATCATTTTTTAAATTAACTATTAAGGAAAAAGAAAAGAACATAGATTCTGGAATATTAAAACTAGGGAGAACTATAGAAATCATCTAATTTATGCTCAATATATTCTAGATAAAGAAAGAGAAGCTTACATAAAACTCCTACATTTATGGACAGAAAATAAATTATGGTAGTTTACATTAGCCCCTTTTCATAAACAGGTATGTGTATATTCTTAAAACTAGAAAGGACTTTTTTTTTTTTATCAGTCAGTAAAACTGAAAGCATCTAAAATACACAGTATAATTTTATCGACCCAAGTTAATATGAATTATATTGTCGACATCAACAAAATGTTGATCAACACTTTTTTACTTTGTTAACAGTTGGGAAAAGTCAAAGCTAATTGATAATATTTTAAGACTGCTGCTGCTTTCCTCCTTTTAAGGAAACGTGCTTAACAAATTTTACTTAATATTGAATGCATTGTTCCTGGAGCAATTAACTTCTTACATTTGGGATGCCTTAAGTAAAAATAAAAGAATCATTAGATGGAATATTAACTGTTGGAAAGAACAGACCCATTAAATAAAGATATGTGCTGCCAAGTTAAAATTAAGAGAGAGTAGATGACATACGTGGCATTAACAGAAGGTTGAATACAGTATTTTTACAAGTGTAAAGTTATTTACAAGAAGTTGATATTCCTTCCTGAAGAACAGAGTAAAGGTTTTTGTTGTTGTTGTTGTTGTTATTGTTTGTTTCTTTCACTATTACTCCTTCCACCTTATTTATCTGAGAACTCAGTGGGGTATGAATAACTAGACTATTTTTTCTTGAGTTTCCTCTTCCTCATAAGCTCAAATGGAAAAGCTTCTTCTCACGACCTCTAAGAATATTATAGCTGGATGTTGAATCAATTACAAATAATAATTCTGTGCCTATTACATGACTGTAATGTCCAGGAGTATGTTTTAACTATCTTTCTAATAAATGTCTTAGCTATATAAATATAAATAAGAATTTATACACTATATCACCAAGAAAAAATCCACAATCTCACAATGTGGGTCTAATTCTCCCTTCTATATTGCTTCTTCATATGTTCTCTCACTTCATCCATTATCCTCAATTTATACAGGTTCGTATTTTTTCTCTCTCTTCAACATCTCATTGAACACTTATTGAGTCCCTTCTCTGTTCTGGACATAGGGCTTACTCCGTTACCAACTTTCTCTTTCTATCTTTAAATAAGAATTTCCCCTCAAATTTTGTCCTTAGCTCTTTTCTTTCTCACTGTGTTTTTAAACTCCTTATTTCCTTCCATGCCTTCCAATATAATTTCCACAATAATTACTTCTACACTCTTATGGAGAGCCCTGAGTGGTTAACGAACTTTTCTTCTTAGACTGCTTATCCTTACTTTAACCAATCTATAATGAAATTTCTAATCACTGATTCTGCTCTATCCTATAGCAGATGCAGCTCCAGGGAATGAGACTCTGAAGTCTGCACCTAAGAAGACATGGGGACATACCCAGTTTTGTGGTAGGTCAGCTGTGAGATATTGGACAAGTTTCTTACATGTAGGAAAGTTTCTGACCTTTTCTAACACTCATTTTTCCTAGTAGTATCATGGATATAATAGAGGTACCTCCTCAGTTTTAGCATGAGTAGAAGGAGCGTTCCGAGAGTTAGAAGTGAATAAAGAAGTGCAGGGAAATAAAAGCAAAGTGAGGAGACTGTCCCAAGATTTGGATGAGTTGCAAAAACAAGCACCAAAGAAAAATCTTGGTGTGAGGGCACTGGGAAAACAATTGAATCTGACACAACAGCTTTGGCAACCTTTGAAAGAAGAGTTTATTTTCTCTATACTTGGTAGAAATGTGCCTGCCATTTGCATGGAATCTTTATTTTGCCTGATAGCCCAGCTGCATATTTCATTCATATATCTTTAAAAAATAATTTGAGTTGTAAAACAAAAGAGGAAATTCACTCTTTTATATCCCTGTTTTTATACATACCATTGTCATTATGTAATATAGAAAGCATGACAATATTGCATATTCATAGATACATTTTGCCCGTATTGTGATACATATTTTGTGTTTGTGTATTTTAATCTAACTCATTAATATTTTCTGTCTATAAAGCTAGAAGCTTTTTTTGACTTGTTTAGAAAAGGTAAAGGAAATTATTTATTTCATCAAATATGTTAGACACCCAATGTTTTCCTGGGAAATGTTCTTACACTGAAATTGAATGAGAAGAAAAAAGAGTCACATTCATTCAGAATTAATGCAAATTTTACTTCATAATTCAAAATTTTACTTCAAAATTGTGACATAAAAATATTTTCCAATGTACATAAAGGGCTGATAAAAACATTCTGTATTTCAACTTTATTCTCTGGAAACCACTGACATGCACAGAAAGCAGAAATGCACAGGAAATATATATATATATATATATGTGTGTGTGTGTGTGTGTGTGTATATATTTATGGTTAATATTTGCCCATCAAATTTTTTGAATTAGTTATGATATTTGAACTAATCTGAAAGCATACAATATGATGCATTGCTACAATGTGAAATAGGACAGGGGAATAGTTTCCTGCTTGATTATCCAATCACCTGATGCCTTTTAATTAATTAATTTGATGTGCCTAACATTTAAAAAGGAAAATCATTTTTAGTGATTTTTAAACGTTTATCTGTTTAATTCTAGAACTACAAACACATTTCCATTGTCATATAACTTACTTTTTCATCCTAGTATTCGTTTTGAGAGAGTTTCACAGATAATAATATCAAATAGGTAGCAATCTGACTAGCCTGTCACATATGGTTTATTCTCAATTTTTTAAAAAAACATACGCTATCAAAATGTTTTACTATTATTAATCTATTTATTTGTTTTTGCCATGTCCATTTATTTGTTCTCAATTTTCTCTGACTTCTGTAAAATGTTTTGTGGTCAGGGAGGAAAGTTGGGCTAGATGATTTCTAAGGTCTCTTTTGGTTCTGAGATTTTATTGCTCTACACAGTTTGGTTTTTGCATCAAGAAGTAGTTCACTTGCTTTTACTTAATTCACCTTTTTCTTCTACAATATAGAACATTTCCTTTACAAAGACCTAACAGATCACTGGTGATTTATATTTTGGATTACAACAATCTTGTAAATACACAGAACCTAAACAATTCTTAGAAATAAACAACCTGTTTTTAGTTTTATAATCCTTTAAAGAAAACTTATCTTGATGCCCTCTGGGTACTACAACTGAGGGACTTTATAGTTGAATAATTGCACCAGTGAAAATACAATGGAGAAGCTCAAAGTCAAGCAGATATTTTTTTCCCCTATTTTATGGGGTTCTGATTAGGAAGATCAAAAATTGAAAACTGCAGATAAAACATATTTGTTTTATTTCAAGCAAGTTGTTTGTGTATTTGTTTTTATACACACAAGCAACGTTTTTAGAATGAACAGAGAGAGAGCTGACTTTCCTAAATGATAAGTCCTTTCACAGGTTTCAAAGACTACAAAACATAATGATTGCATCTAGTAAGTGGTCAATAAAAAGCAGGATAAGTTACTATTATGTAGCTAGCTTTCCATTGGTCCTTTTTCAGATAATTTTCCAATGTTGTTATTCAGTTGCCCCTTTGCAGTTCATTCATTCCACTCATACAGTATTCTTTTTGTCCCAAAACCAAGACAATGTCACAACTTTCACACAATCTTACATTCTATAAAACTTTATTAATTTGTATGTAAGGTTTGATATATCACAAGAATATACATTAAACTCATACAGTTTGACATATAATGATATGAATAACTGTGAAACTATAAGAAGTGAGACTAGAATTGTTGACATCAGAACTTAAACATTTCCCCATCTTCCAAGTTTGAAGAAGTCATTAGCCAACTGCTAATCTAACTCATTCGCTGAAATGTAAATTTCAATCAGTAATAATTTTGAGTACTGTAAGTTCAGTTTGACTCTTTTTAAAAAGTAATGGTAATCCTTTATAGCCTCTTACTATCTATTCATATTTGTGATTCTATCCTTTGTTAAGCATAATCATATTTAGTATTATACACATTTTACAATTTACATCATCTTTTAGGATTGGGGTCAAAATCTATTTTTTAAATTGAACTTACTGTTTTTTGTGCATGCTCATTGATGCTAATCTACATATTTTCACCAGGCCTTTGTTGGGAGTTGCTTTCCTCTAGGTAGGAATTTTTGTTTGCTTCTATAAGCAGTTAAGGTTTGCCAAAGACGTGGAGCAACTTTATTCTCATTCCCAACAGAGAAGCCCAAATCAATGATGAACCCCAAACTTAATGCCTTACTTAAACAGTGTCCCAAGACCTGTTGTATCTATGAGTGGGCTATTACGAACCTCTGCCTTCAGAGAAATCCTGCCTACCCACAGTGTTATGTACGCACTCCAACACCAGGTACAGGTGTTTGGGAACAAAGTAAGCAGAGATAAATAGGGATTCTTTGGAGTTTTGTTTTTAAGAACTCATCCATTTTTTACAAGTCTAGAACATTTTTTTTTTCTATTTAGAATCTAGTTTTCTTGAAGCAGGAAGCTTCTTAGACCACCTAAACCACCATAATGTCAGAAATGACAGTCTAAAATGAGCCTAGTTTATTGCCTGTGTCTTTTGAATGTGCGTATCTTATTGAGAACTTGCTTCTGATATTCACATGCAGAGTTTAAATTTACTATTTGACATTTCCATATGCTTTTATCTAAAACTAAAAATGTGTTTTGAAAAGCACTTAAAACAGTTATTTTAAAACAATATTTTTGTTTTATTTCACACACTATAAACCCTGTCGTGTTCATTTTTATTAACTCTGGAAATAGATTACTGTATTTAATACCAATAACAGAAACCGATTAATGAGGATTAATAAGTGTAAGTCAGAATCAATTAGAATATTTGCTGCTGAATTTCAAAGTCATATAGACTTGAATCACCTTTATGGATCTGAAGGAGACTGGTTTCTACTAAAATGTCTTTTTCTGCTAACAAAGAAAATTATCTATCTCTACAAGGCAATGACTTTCTAAACTTGCTCAGATCTTCCACTGCGTCTTAAACATTATCATCATATTTCTATTATTAAAAAGAAGAAATCACTATGGCACTGAGGATACCATGATTTAAATGTTTTATAAATAGATAGATCAGAAAGTAAAAAGCGAACTTCACAAATTTGGAGATAAAACGACATTGGTCCAGACACAAGAAGCTGCATAGAATGTGAATGCATCACAATAATTTTAGTTGCAAACAACCTAAAATTTAATTTAGAATGGCTTACAGACTAAAAGGTGACCTATTGACTATCTTAATTATAGCAGCTTAGCAGTGTCCTTCAGGATGTGTTTTCTTTTTGTTTTGTCTTTGGGAATAAAAACTTCAACCTAAGTTAAGATCCTCTCATGGTCACAGACTGGATGCAAAGACTGACACCATGGCCAAATGCTTCCTCATTGACATCCAAAGAGGGGAAATGGGAAGGAAAGTTTCTGGTAATCTTCCTGAAGAAGAAAGACGCTACTTTCATAAACATTTTATCACTTCAATTGTGTCATTTGCCCATCTCTGAATTAATTATTATGGAAGGAGGATAGACTTTGCTGATTGGCTTAAGCCAATCAGGGCCCACTTTTCGTGCCAAAAGTAGGGCCATGAACTTTACACAATGGGAGAAAGGTGCACTTTTCAGTGGAATATCAGCAACATTTGACAGAAGAAGGAGGAATTATTTGGGAAGGTATAAGCAGCAGGTGTCTACCATAGTATAGACAAGATGATTGGGTCTGAGGGGACTTTTTCCCCAAGTGTGTACCTTTATGAAAACTATAATCCTTACTTCACTTTAGTGTGCTTACTCTTCTCTTCACAAGTGGCCCTATTGTTTAGTGGTTAAAAGCTGGCCAGAAGCTCTACTGTAAGTTCAAAGCCCGGCTCCATCATTTACTAGCTGCATAACCTTGGTCAAATTATGTAAGTATCTGTGACTCAGTTTCTTCAACTACTATTGAATATAGTAATAGTATCTACCTACTATAAATATTATGGGGGTTATATGAGTTAATCCATGTTGTAAAGCATGAAGTGTGGTACATATACAATGGATATTTATGTCATCTCCCAAACAAAAATCTTGCTATTGTCTATCATCATTATTTTAAAGCTTTTTATCTTTGATTTGCAACACATCTCTCTAAATTATCTCAAATTGATGCAAGATTAATTCTTAAGGTACCATGTCCCTTCTCACAAACCTTCCATTTTCAGCATTGCTTAGGATTTAAATTTTCTTGACCATCTTAGCTTCAAGACCTTTTTGAAAATTTCCCTTTCAAAACCTCTCTTCATATGCTTAAGTTAAACTAATTACTCTTCTTCAGGATCACACATTGCCTTCACTTCCTGTCATTTCCTGTACTGTTTCCTGTTTCTCAACTATCTTTCCCATTTTTTCTTTCTTCTAAGTCTACCTTAAATAACACCTCCTCTGTGACGATCTTCCAGATCTCTAACAACCAGGTGTACAATGGAAGTTATCTTAATAGACAATGACAGAACTTAAATAATTAACTAACACTTTCCATTCTCTCTCTAAAACGTTCCAACCACGGCATGCTTGCGTATTATCCACTGGCCCAAGTCCTGAGATATGCACAGGACGATTTGTGTGTTACCAAGAGATCATTGCCTTTGGTCTCTTAAGTATATCAGTGGTACTTGTTATAATATTTTACTGAATTCCTTGCTAATTGATTACATTTACATATAAAAAACAAAGTGTTATATTAGAAAAAAAAATTGAAAGTTTTGATATATAAAAGTCAATAATTGAAAACACTACTTAGATATTTAAAGTGAAAATTCTTTATGAAACCAGGAAAATAAAAAAGAAAAATTCTAAATTTATGCTACACTCGGATTGCTTCATTGTGCTTTATAGCAATATAAATAGAAAATTCTACTTAGTTATGACTACTACATATACAAGACTGACCTGCAAAACATGAATAGGACACCTCTACTCAGAGAAAAGTCCTGGGTCCTTTATTAAAATCTAGGCAAATTATTTTTTCCCCTGTTTAAAGCTGAATTAAATATGTGTCATGAATATGCATTTTTAAAATAATTTCTTAATTTAAAAATATTAATGAATCAACTTTTTGTACTAATCCCTCAGATGAATCACCAGCAATTCTTTTATTACATGTTATTTTATTATATTCTTTTGTGAAATATTGAAGAATTGAGGATATGAGAATAAAATATTTCCCCTTTAAATAAATTTAGATTATATTGGAAAGATAATTAAATACATAATTACAGAATACAGAGGTAAATGCCAATGGTGATTTCTATAGATTGCCATTGCTCTGTATCTGTCTCAGACTTTCCTCTTGAGCTGTGAATTTCTCGAAGACTGCTGTTGCTGTTACTTCATATCTTGTCAAATAAAGATTGTTAAGTAGATGAATCGAACTCATGTTGAGACAAGTTAACTGAGTTGCTAAAAGTCTATATCATCTAAAGTGTTGCAAAAGGTGAAGATCTTGTTCTCTGCATAAATGGACAAGAATGTATTATCTTACTCAGCATAGCACAGCTTCATGTAAAACAAAAACAGTTATTTATGTTTCCAATATTGAATAATAATGACAGATGTTGCCAGGCACCATGGCTCACACCTGTAATCCCAGTACTTTGGGAGGCCGAGGTGGGAGGATCACAAGGTCAGGAGATCAAGACCATTGTGGCTAACACGGTGAAACCCCGTCTACTAAAAATACAAAATATTAGTCAGGTGTGGTGGCAGGTGCCTGTAGTCCCAGCTACTGGGGAGGCTGAGGCAGGAGAATGGTGTGAACCCAGAAGGCAGAACTTGGAGTGAGCCAAGATCGTGCCCCTGCACTCCAGCCTCGGTGACAGAGTGAGACTCTTTAAAAAAAAAAAAAAAAAAAAAAAAAAAGAGACAGATGTTGATACAGCCCCTAGTAGGAGCCACATACTAGTTTAAATGCTTTGCAAGTATTGATTTAATGAATAACAATAAAAACCTATGAACTATTTCTATTGTTATTCTCACAGAAAGGTGAACTGATTTGCCAAGGAAACAGTAAGTAAATACTCAGACTTACACAATGCGGCTTCAGAGACCTCATTCCAAATTTTCACTGTGTTTACTAGTTCATTCAACAAGCAATTACTGCTAGGGTGCTTATTGTCAATTACTGTGCTAGGTTTCATGGCAAAATTAATAAAATAATTAATTAATAAAAATTAATAAAATAATTAATAAATAATAAAATTATCTCTTCATTTAAATATAATTAATAATTATAAAATAATATTTATAAAATAAAATAATTATAAATAAAATTATAATTATAAATAAAATAATTATAAAATAAAATAATAGAAGGATGCAAAGCGAACATATATGGAAAGGTGTTATAGATTTTGTTTTAGAGATATTTGCAAAAAGCACAAAGCATAGAATGCTAATCTCCTGGGGACATGTGGCATCTAAATAGAGTCTTACATAAACTATTACAGTTTTATTATGAGTTTCAAAGAAAAGTTAAGAAACTTGCTCATGATCATTGACTTAAAACAAAAATAAGTGGAGAGTATAGTTTTAAATCTGCATATTTGTTACATTTGTAGAGAATATCTAATGTGTTAATATTGGATTCCTCTATGTATGGTAAATTTTTACAGATAATTTAACATTTTGCAAACTACTTTATCATATGAACTAGTGACACTGAAAAAAATGCACTTCTGAGTCATGATACATAGTAAATAAATACTGGCTTGCCATATGTTGCTTTATTCTGAGTAAACTATAAATATTGGTCAGGGATCAGAAGGATCCATCTTCCTCTCTTAAAAGTGTGGAATAATGAACATGAACTGCCAGAACTGGAGAAAAAAGACTAACCTTTAAAACTTGTTTATTACTGCCAGTATTTTATTTCACTGTAAAAGATGAATTTTAGAGAAATGCTATCAGGAAAGTAAAATAGCAAAACATACCCATTTTAAGCAGTGCCAAAAGAAGGAAAAAGAAAGTATGTACTGACACTATACATAAAATTTTACTTTAAAGTATTTATAGTGCTTATCATGCGCCTAGTTATAAATAATTATGAAAGAAATGAATTGTCAACCGTAACTTCTATAGAATATTGTAAAAGAATTGGAAGTGAAGCAACATGTGGCTCCAACTGCAGGCATACACATGTTCTGCCATACTTGGCAAGAGTTTTTGTAATATCATGTAGCTACTAAGACCTAGCGAGTAAGAAAAATGATCTTTTTTTTTTACCTTTTAAATATAGACATTGTGTGTTTGACTTAAGTTTCTGAATCTTTTTGATGCCAAGCATTTGAGTTAATCAAACATCTTGAATTTTATATGAAGTACTGGTATAAACAAAGTTCTAAATACACTTCACTCTGCATTAATAGAACAGTTTACAAGCAAGCATAATATTCCATAGACTTCATAATCAATGCTCACCTCAGACACATTGTTTGTGTATTAGGAAGTGAGGTTGATTAATAATCATATATTTTCATTTGCAACAGATCAAAGATGCAGGCTGCACAGAGTAGGCAGTGGGTTGACCACCTGTGTAAGTCTACTCAGATGCTATAACAAAATGTCATAGATGTGGGTGGCTTAAACAACATATTTTTTTTTTCTCTTACAGTTCTGGAGACTGACAGTCTGAGATCAGGGTGCTGATGTGGATGTTGGTGAGGACTCCCTTGCTGGCTTGCAGGTAGCCACCTTCTCTTTGTCTCCACATGGCCTTCCAATAAAGTCACCAATCCTATCACATTAGGACTCTACTCGCACAACTTTATTTAACCTGAAATATGTCCTGAGGGCTGTATCTTCAAAAACTGTCACATTGGGGGTTAGAACTTTAACATATGACTTTAGGGGGTAGCACAATTGCATCCATAGCATCTCCCTTTTCTTAAGTAAGCTCCTTCTTTTCAGTCTCCTCCAAACAAAACCCACAGTGAACTGGCATGAGATTATTAAATATTTTCCTACTAGAGGAGCTGCTTGATCTCCAAAGGCAACACTTTGTAAGATAAATAAAAGTTTCTCACTTTCAGACCTGGGGAAAGATCCCCATTTAGGTTCTCTCTTTTGCTTTTTCCAATGCCTCTTCCTTTCTGTTACCTCCTCTTTCAGGTAATTTCATCCACAGCTCTACCTTGGAAGTATCCACACTCCCATAGAAGAAATGTCTCTTAGCAGATCTGGACAGATCATTTCCTGTGGCTTGTCGATGCAAACATCTCAGGCTTTAGCCTTGTGCTGAGGAAGGCTCTTCTTTGCTCAGAATAATGCTGATTCTAATAAGAACTGATGCTGGCCTTAAGTCTTCTGAAAGGAGGCTATGGTTAATGCTCAGATTTCAGTTCAGTTCCCTGATCAGTCTAGAACTGTGGCCTTGCTAGTTACCTAAAAAGGAAGCCCATCTCACCTGGGCAAGTCTCAGATGAGAAGTCAAATTATTCCTGTTACTGTGATTTTGACCTGTCCTTTAAGAATCATTTATTTCTAGAAGCATTTGACTCTTTCTTAGCCATAATAGCAGGAAATCGTGCCAGCTGCAATTACTTCTTCCTCATTTCAATTAACTCTCCTGAGAGAAGAGTGCTTGGCATCAGGTTTTACCTTATTCTATTTGTAATGACTTTTGTTCTGCCTATTCCCTTCTGAACTGTGTTCTCTAATTTCTATTTTCTGCATTTTCTTTCATAATTCTGTGATAGATAAGATATACATTCTGTATCTCTTGCCAGAAGATAAACTTTCTTTCTGATGTGTGAGAAAACAACTTATTTTTTCTTGTATGCTAATGTGACATTACTGTGTACCAGGATTTAGTATTACGCTAGATGAGGAAACTTAGGGGACATCCTATTTAATTATTCCTTGTTGATGTTATATAAGCTATATTATCATCTTACTTGAAGGCACTATAAACCTTTGCTTGAATTGCTTTAATATCTTCCTGACTTCCTTCGACCAGTTTAAATATTGCTGCTAAATTTACTTTTTTAAAAAGATAGCTTTATTGTGTTACATGCCTATTCACAAACATTCAATCAGTGAATTCTGTTGTCCTTAAGATGAAATTCTTCCTTTTAAGCTTAGGATTCTATATTTTTCGTTAGCTGGCCTCTCAATTTTTTAGCTTGATTTTTAATTGTAATAAGAGATCAAACCTCCACACTTGCTAAGCTAGTCTATTCAGTCTTTCTAAATAGACATTTTCTGATGAACCACCTCATCATCTTCCTCTCTCCCTCTTCTTAGCTTGGTCTTGCTCCTATTTGTCTTCCTTCTTTTAAATAATTAATTATACTTCTTATTTCATTACATAGAAGCCTATTTGCTCTATGCAAGTTTCCCATATTCTTTTTTGTCCTCATCCCACATCCTAACTCCCAGTACCCTTTCTTCTTGCTATTCTAGATATGTTATCCATTCTCAGTTATTTATTCACCCTTGCTTTCCAGGTCTCATAAAAGCCTTTTGAAATATCATTTTTCTTGATAGAATATGTCATTAAAGACTCTTATCAAAGGAACTCTGTTTTCAATAAACTTTGAGACATTTAGCCTCTTCCTGATAATATATTCCTCTAGTCTCCAGATTGATATAATTTAGATGGTTACACAATTGTGTTGAAAAGTTCTTTTCCTTCAAAAAATAGAAAATATTACTTCACTGTTTGCTTTCTCCTAGTAATGATATTTAGAACATGCTATTCTTATTCCTTTGTAGGTGATCTCTAACAGGTTTTATAAATTTCTCTGTGTTTAATGCTTTGAATTTGACTATAATGTGCAATTTACAATACAGCCGACTTTTGAACAATAGATCTGAATTGCATGGATCCACTTATACGTGGCTTTTCTTCTGCTTCTGCTACCCCTGAGACTGCAAAACCAACCTCTCCTCTCCCTCCACGTCCTTATGATTTTTTAAATAACATTTTCTTTTCTCTAGCTTACTTTATTGTAAGAATACAGTATATAATACAGATAACATACAAAATGTGTGTTAATTGACTATGTTATCTATCAGTAAGGATTTCAGTCAATAGTAGGCTAGTAGTAGTTATGTTTCTGGTGAGTCAAATACATGAATTTTCAACTGCATGGGGTGGCTTAGCACCCCAATCCCCCACTTGTTCAAAGGTCAACTGTATCAATTAATCTTGGGGTTGCTTCAGATCTTTCAGTCTGAAATGTTAGCTCTTTCTCTCATTCTGGGAAGTTACTTGCCTTCATTTTATCTGACTTTCTTTACCTTAACATATTTTTTTCACCTTCTGGGACACATATAATGTACATATTGATACATTTACTTTTATATCCCATATCTATTCTATTTTTATCCAATGAAATCTTTTTCTTAGTTTTTATCAGTTACATCACTTTGCAATTCAACTCATCCACTGAGTTTTTGTTTTACCTATTATAACCTAAAAACTTTATAATTTCTTATTTTCACTTCATGTTTCAATTATTGTCTTTTAATTATTGAAGATTTTTTTTTCTTTTCCTCTTTTTTTTTTTTGAGACAGAGTCTCTGTCGCCCAGGCTGGAGTGCAGCTGCGTGATCTCAGCTCACTGCAAGCTCCGCCTCCTGGGTTCAGGCCATTCTCCTGGCTCAGCCTACCAAGTAGCTGGGACTACAGGTGCCCACCACCACGCCCAGCTAATTTTGTGTGTGTGTGTATGTGTGTGTGTGTGTGTGTGTGTTTTTAGTAGAGATGGGGTTCATTGTGTTAGCCAGGATGGTCTCGATCTCCTGACCTCATGATCCACCCACCTCAGCCTCCCAGAGTGCTAGGATTACAGGCGTGAGCCACCACACTCCACCAATTATTGAAGATTTTAATAGTCCTATATTACATTTTTTACTTCTGCCTAGTTCATTAATTCTGCTTGTTTTGAATTAGGTATGAAGTTGTGGTTGTGCCATTACATAGTCCACCGTCCTAACAGGGTTGCTATTTTCCCTGTGAACTCATATTACCCTGGAGGTGTTAGTAACCTCATGGGGATATGTATTCCAGAGAGTCAGTAAAGCCTCTATTCTAGCTTATGCTGCCTCTGATAAATTTAAGATGCCTAATTGTACAAGGAGAAGAGTATCTGCCTTAGTGTAGAGAACTTGTACGTGTTAACACATACATCTGTTCAAACACAATTTCTTACTTTTTATTTTTTATTCTTAAGATGGGGTTTCACTCCATTGCCCAGGCTGCAGTACAAGGGCACAATCACAGCTCACTGCAGCTTCAACCTCCCAGGCTCAAGTGATCCTCCTGCCTCAGCCTCCTAAGTAGTTGGGACTACAGGCATGAGCCTCCATGCCCTGCTAATTATTGGGGGAACCAGTCCCTGATATTTCAATGTAGGTTCTTTTCTATTTTCCCTAAGTATTGGCTGGTCTGAGAAATAAAAGGACAGAGTACAAAAGAGAGACATTTTAAAACTGGGTGTCTGGGGGAGACATCACATGCTGGCAGGTTCTGTGATGCCCCCTGAGTCGTAAAACCAGCAAGTTTTTATTAGCAATTTTCAAAGGGGAGGGAGTGTATGAATAGCATGTGGGTCACAGAGATCACATGCTTCAAGGGCAACAAAAGATCACAAGGCAGAAGGTCAGGACAAAACTAGAATCACTAATGAAGTTCCATGTCCCGCTGTGCATGCATTCTCATTGATAAACATCTTAACAGGGTTCAAGAGCAGAGAACCAGTCTATCTCAAACTCGCCAGGCTGGAATTTCCTAATCCTAGCAAGCCTGAGGGTGCTGCAGGAGACCAGGGCGTGTTTCATCCCTTATCTGTAACCGCATAAGGCAGACACCCCCAGAGCAGCCATTTTAGAGGCCCCCCGGCAGAAATGCATTCTTTTCCTAGGGTTGTTAATTATTACTATTCCTTACTGGGGAAAGAATTCAGTGATATTTCTCTTACTCATTTTCAGCAATAAGAGAAATATGGCTCTGTCCTGCCTGGCTCCCAGGCAGTCAGATCTTATGGTTATCTCCCTTGTTCCCTGAACATTGCTGTTATCCTGTTCTTTTTTCAAGGTGCCTAGACTTCATATTGTTCAAATACACATACTTTATGAACAATTTGTGCAGTTAACACAATCATCACAGGTCCTGAGGTGACATACATCCTCAGTTTATGAAGATGATGGGATTAAGAGATTAAAGTAAAGACAGTCATAGGAAATTATAAGAGTATTGACTGGGGAAGTGATGAATGTCCATGAAATCTTCACAATTTATGTTCTTCTGTCATGGCTTCAGCAGGTCCCTCTGTTTGGGGTCCCTGAGTTCCCCCAACAGCCGATTTTAAAAACTTTTCGGCAGAGACAGGGTCTCCCTTTGTTGTCTACACTGGTCTCGACCATCTAGGCTAAAGTGATCCTTTCACTTCAAAGTGTTGGGATTACAGATGTGAGCCACCACAGCTGGCCTAACTTTGTTTTCAAAAGTTTTTTTCTTGAATTGTAATTACAATGTGATATGGAAGGGTTCAGTGAAGGAAAATATTCACAGGGTTAGCCAGTCTGCTTGCACCTGTTTTAAAGTTATTTTTGCCACAGCCACTGTAATGTTTCCTCATTGACTTACATTGCTTGCTGAGTTCTCCCTTGCAAGGCATTTGGGACAGCAATGGTTCATCTAGAGCAATATGGCCAAGAAAAAGGCATAGTTAAAACAACCATTTTCCACCCAAGAGGGTATGGATGGGCCCAAAAACTTTGGCTTTGCCTACCATTTTCTGTTGCCAAAGAGATGCTTCATATGTCTATATTAGTTTTATAGATCCATCCCATTTGCGATTTTGTGACATTGCTACCCCATGTTAGTGTACCATTTTAGCAAAATTCAACTAATCATCACTCAAGGCCTAGCTCAGGATTACCCATCACTAAAACCCATAGTCCAACCACTTCTACCTATAGTCAGCACTAATCTACAATTTAAAGAGCAATATCAGGTATTTAGCTAATCAGGCTATAAAATACTATGACTTTAAAAAAGCATATATATCTCAGCTAAATTTGTAATGCATACTCTAAGCTATAGCCATTGAAAAAGTGAGTAAAATGTTTATTTTAGCCAGGATATGCTGTATGTTACATTAATAGGTAAGAAAGTAATATGTAAGAAAGGGGGCCTAGAGTATATGTTTAGGCTTACTGATATGAAGAACGTCAAGAATAAGGAGACTCTGAAGATCAATTTGTTCATCAGTACTAGAAAGAAAGCTATTTCCCCTGAAATAATTACTATGCCCCTAATCTGCTCCAGGTATTGTGATAGAGATTAGCTTAACCTTTGAGGAGCTTGACTAATTCCAATTAACAGATGATTAAACTGATAGTTGAAGAGTTTAGGAAACTTGTTCATGCTCACAAAGTTAATAAAAAATAGTGGAAGGATTTAAATCTAGATGTCTCATCTCCTTTGTCAAGTCATGTGAACATCTGCTAGCAAATCATTACCTATAAATGGTGTGGATGAATGAGAATCCAAACTTGGGGAATTGATTGTTTCAGCCACTTAACACAAAATGACCTTCCTCTAGTTATAGACTGTTTCAAATCTGTTAATAACTGTAGGGGAAAGTGCCCAGTCAGGGCAACTGTGAGAACTTAGTTTCCTTACAGACTGAGTTTTAGCTTCTAAGAATCAGTCCTGCTGATCTGCCTAAGTCATATGCTTCTATTTGAAGAAATGGATTGTAGTTGAAGAGTAAGGCAGGATGCATGAGAGAGAGGGTTAGAAATATTCCTTTGCCTCCCTTTCAGATCATTCACCCCTCTGTCAAGATCAGGTCTCTGCAGTTAGGGGACAAGACAAGGAGAAAACACAGCCACATTCTCACTATTATTTCAGGTAACATAGATGATATGAGGAGTTTAACCAATTGAAGTTGGGACAAATCATAGGCACATGCATTTTGAGACTAGTGGAGAAGTTATATTATTTCCATTTCTAATTTTGAATCGTTACTATCCAAATTTATTCTATCATAAAATGCAATGTTGTACTTGAATGTAACCTGTGAATTTAATTACCTGTACTAAAGGCACATTTGAAATAATTGTTTAAAAATTATTGTAAGTTGGGAACTATTTATCATTTTAATTGTTTTTTTTTTTTTTTTACTATTTTTAGAAATCCTCAACAAATAGACCTATATAATCAACAGTTGCCAACATTTTCTCTGCAATATTAGTATAGCAGTTTGTTGTTGCAAGATAAATTGGTGAACTAAATATAAACTCAGAAATTTTGATAATTTAAAAAATAACTTATTTGTTATCAGCTGCAAAGCAGAATAATGTACAAATGTAGGGGGTAATTAACAGAATTTGAGTGTTTCTCTGCAAGGAATACACTTGTTGTATCTCTTCATCCATAATGCTGGCTATTGCAATTAAAGAAGAAATATGTTAAAGAGATGCCACTCAGGTTCACAGGGTTCTCATCCTCAATTTTCTAGGTCAAAACAGTAAAATCTGTCAGAATAATCAGAGTTTACATGGATCTCAAGTCCTAAATAATTCTAAGAAAATTCAGTAACTTATGCATGTATCAAAACACCAATAATTTGTTTACCTCAATGCTGTGCCAAAACTTAAATACTCATATACAATATCCATACTATTTGCTTCCTGGTATCAGAGTACCTGGAGGGTGAACTATGAAACAAAAGTTTGCTTGAGTATTACCAGTGAGAAAAAAAGAGCTAAACTGCTTTGCACACACACAAAAAAACAGAAAAGTAATGGATATAAGTGTGAGCAAACTAGAGAGTTTAAGAAACTTCAAGTTATTAGTACAGCAAAGGATACCAATTGTATAAATTATGTTATAGTCTTGATTAAATATAATTTTCTAGACTATAATAAATTATTTTACTTTTTGTCTTTACATGAAATAATGTATTCTGAGCTACAGAAGTGATAAATACAACTAGTCTATACATTGTAGAGTTTGCATTGTAAGAGCTTCAGTTTTCCTTTGTCTACTTTAATCCAATGATTTGTTTCATTTATTTTAATAATGAAATTATATTACCTAAATCTGAAATTAAAATAAAGAAGAGTTTGTTCCACTGATTCTTAGAAAAAGTGAGATAATCCTCTTTAATTAAAAGGGCACCTTACATGATCAGATTCTCTTCACTTCCCTTATCCTTTTCATCTTTTTGTATTGCCATAAAATTTCTCCCATCTTTTCATGCTTGAACTGAAGTAATCATGAATAGTTTTTAAAACTCCATTATTTAAATTTGATTTTTTATTCCTTAGTTTTAGGTTTGCATCTAACTTAAAACCAAGTATCTGTGTTATCCAGGCCCAAAGCAGCCTTATTATAAATACCCTATTTTATTTCCAGACTGGCAAGATGCTGCACTAAACATGTTATTTGCTCCATTGCTTAGCTGCATTAAGCAGTAAAAGGCATTTGATCCAGCAAAGGCAGCTGGTGATATGAATGCAATGTAAACCACTATCACGCCTATAAAAAAAAGACAGATTAAGTTCATAACTGTGGCCATAACCTTGGTCTAATAAAATAAAACAAAATAAGGCCCATTATGGTGTGTTTATTGCCATCTGTTACTAAATCCTCCTTTTGGATGATTCTGGAACAGCTTCATAGCCTTCACACTGAGCCGGCTGTCTATGAAATGCAAAACTCAGAGGAATTAGAAAGACATTAAATGAACTCACATCACAAATGCAAATCCTCTATGTTCAGACATGCTATATTATCAGTTTAGAATCCCTGAATTTTCACTGAATGATTTTCATCCTGGGGAGAAACCACCAAGAGTTTGTGGAAGATCGCTTGCTATGTTCTACATTTATACAGGGCTTGTGCCCTCTACATAATTTAAATGTAGCTATCTTCATCACTTGCCTTTGAAGAATCCATTCCTCTAGTTTATGGAAGATAGAATTAAAACACGGGCAATATGTAATGGATTAAAATATTGAGCTAGAACAGACCAAAATAATGTATCTTTATGGTCCCAAGAATAATGGCTCAGCAACAGGGCAAAAGTAGACTCAGTTACACCCCACTCTCGGGGAGCCAGCAGACGTGGCTTGGAGAGAGACAAGACTGCTAAATTTTGTCTGATCATTTGCAGAGCAAGTAGTGGGAATGGAGACAGGAAAAAAAATTAATTTATTCACAAAACGAATCTGTGTACTATTCCCCCCTCCTCTGAACCCCTTTCAATGAACGTTGTCCATTCCTCAAACACTGTATGATGGACAAGTAAAGTGAACATATAATTTAACATTCAAAACAGGACAGTATCAAGCACTAAAAGGGGGGCACTATTAACAATTATGATAGTGCAACAAGATAGTATGAAAATTACAGTTTCTATAGGTATGAGACGGATGATATTCCATTTTAAATCATTTTAGATTTAATCTTTCTTTGTGCTTAACCAGCTTCTGTTTATCCTTGTCCTCTAAAAAGAACCTATTCTAAGATTTAGAATTTGCTAATCTTGTTCTATATAATACTGAGTATTTTAATATATTCAGGGCCTGAAGAAGAATGAAAAATAAATAGCCATTGTACTTCATTTTATTTAAATTTCTGATTCATATAAATATATCCATGTATGTATATGCATATGCATTTATATAGATATCTGTGCATATATAATTTTTCTGTCTCACATAGATAGCATTGCTTAATAAAAATACTTTTGTCATTTGCTAAATGAGCTTTTACATGCAGGATTAATATTTTCAATAACATAATCTCAAACTAATTAATTTGCACTTAGGAGTCAAGCTGAGATATACACAAAATGTTTGTTTGTATTTTAATTAGAAGGTATAATTAGGAAAGGGACAGGGATATATCCAATTATGACTCTGGAATCCCATGGAAAAAAACAAGACAAAAATAAAAGGGAAGCTCTGTTGCCAGAACTGGAAACAAGGACAGAGAAAGAATAGGGTAAAATTTAGTTCAATTCTGAGTCTTCTGGCTTTAAAAGTTTACTACTTCTTAAATATTGTTCAACTAAGAAAACAACTGGTCCCCAAATTTAGATAGATCTGAGTCTTCAGGTGCATGTCAAAGGACTTCAACTTTGGAGGGTACATGCTATGGGCACTAGGTGACAGTGAGGTTAGCCCAATCATTCATTTTGCCTTGTCAAATATAAATCTGTTTGTCAATTTAATGTCATTTACATTTTTTGGAAAGTGTTAAAGGCATCTTTGAGATAATTAAATTTTTTATAAGAAACAGTCTGTATGTGTACATATCATAATTACTATATTTTAAATTCACCTGGTTAGAAGTACAAGGAAAAGTTTCGTAGGCATTTTAGAATGTGAAGGCTGAAAAGACTCAAAGATAATTTAGTCTACTTCCATTGAGTTATAGGTGATGAAACTAAAATCCATAAATTTTAGTTGATTTGCATAAAACTAGTTCATGGGGCAGAACTGGTGCTAGATTCTGAGTCTCCAGGATCCTGATACAATTATTTCCTCAGTATGTCATAACACCTCACATTGTCCTCATATATGTGCCCTAAAAGACGCCCACTTTTCTCCATCATCGTATATTTGACTATTGATTTTGTGAGCTTTCTGAGAGTCTGTTCTATTATTGAAATGCCAGGGTAATTCAAATAGTCTTTTTGAATATATATATATATATATATATAAAATGTATAACTATACATGATACATATATTTTATATATATAATTGTAAACACCATCAACTTCATATGTTAAGAACTCCTATATATTTTTTTTATTTAAAGTAATCTATGTACATTTTTATGATATGTTTCTCCTTTAATACAATATACCCAGTCTATGGAAATTACTTCTCATATTTTTACTTTATGATTAATTCATTTATTCCTGGATTTATTAATAAAACAAAGTTATAGAGCACCTGTTATATGTTAGCAAGTCTTTTAGGTACTAGAGAATAATAATGAACAGAAAACAAACAATAGATACATGCCTAGTTCTTAAGGAACTACTTTTTCTTTTTTCTTGGCGTAAAATTTTTCTCTTGATAGAAAAAGAACTGAATAATGAAGACATAGCAGTTTAAACAGGACTTTAAGTCAGTTTATGTGATTTTCAGAGTATATTTAAATGTCACATTAGATTTACTAGTCATCTCAGATTGAATTGGAAAACATTTTCAATATTCTGCTCATGTTATTCCAAGTATTTTTCTTATATTTAGTAAAAAAATGTAATATTTTAAATCATATAATTAATGTCCCCAGAATCCTCTAACCCCATTAGATCTATCTCCACTTTGCCTATTCAACACACATCTTACACATTCTTTTACTGTTATTTGTCATTGCGGTAATAGGATCACTTGATCAAAAAATGTTTTACTGTATCTTATATATATTGTGAACATTTCTACCTATATTACATAAATGAAAGCTCCCAAAATTTTAGATTTCTCATTTTCAGAAATATTTCAAGTCTATTAGGTATCCTCAGATTATAAAATATAATTCAGTATAACAGGAGAACATGGTATACTGTTTTGATTTGTATTTTAATTTTCAAAATAAATGATATTGAAAACATTTTAATATGCTTTGGCTTATTTTTATTTTTTGAGAGGGTAATCATTCCTTTGCCCACATTTTTTTAATAGAAATCACGGTTTTTCCATTTTACTTTCTGTGATATATGTTTTACTTTTCCAGTTTGTCTTTTTTCTCACTCTTTATCATATTTGTCCATAGAAAGTACATTTTAATATATATAATAAACTGATTTCTTCATGGATTCAGAAATTTTATTTTGTTTAGAAAGACCTCTGTCTCCATTATTATAAGTAGTTGCTTTCTTCAAGACCTATTAAATATTCTCTGCATTTAAATATCATCTGGAATTCATTTTGTATGATAAAAGTATAAGACTATGGTGTTTTCCAAATTGAAAATAAAGTACTCCATGTGTAAAATATTCCTTTTGCTTTCTAGTTTGTGAAGCCTCTAAAATAATTTAGTACTTTTGCAATGTTGCTATTGTGCAGAAATGAATGGAAAAGAACAAAATTGATACCAAAAAACCTCTTTAAGAACATATCTTAACATATTGTGTTGAGGGAAGATAGTAGCTTGCACAATGTGGGTGGCAGTGTAGATGGAGAGGAGTAGAGATATTTGAACAAACTGAAAACTTAAAAGGAACTATTGATTGATAGAAATTTGTAAAGGGGAAAGGAGGGGAGAGAAAGATATGCATATACAAAAGGATAATGTTTTAGATACATATACCAAAGGATAATGTGCTGGATACATATACAAAAGGATAATGAGGTGAAAAATTAACAATGAAGAAAGAGGAGATTTATATGTAGAAAGAGATATGAAGACATCTCTGGTAAGACGTGACATGGTAAGTGCAAGTTTAATGATAACTCGCAGTACAAAGGCTATTATCTAAAGCTTTTAATGTAGATAATAGTGCCCCTGGAAGCTAAATTAGGAGGTAGAAAGAATATAAACTATTTTGTATTGGTCAGAGCACTACAGATAAAGGTTTGAATAAAATGAAACTCAGAAAACATTGAAAGGCACTTAGGATGTATTGAAATTCAAGAAACTGATGGTGTCACAAAATACCTGGTAAACATTCTGACACATAAGTTATTTGTGCTTCAAGTAAAAGAAAAGCATATTTATGAAGATGGTTTTGTTTTTCGGTTTTGTGGGGGCATACTTTTTGAGAATGCAATAAAACTGTGATATCAAAATCCAAAGACTATCCATCTGGCCATCATAATGTCCTGGTGTCTACAGAGATTATTCTGTCTATATCAGAGGTTTTAAAAGGATAATTCCTTTTATAAATTTTTAAATGTTTATTTTAAGTTCTTGGGTACAAGTGCAGGCTTGTTACACAGGTAAACTTGTGTCATGGAGGTTTACTGTACAGATTATTTTATCACCCAGGTATTAAGCCTAGTATCTATTAGCTATTTTTCCTGATCCTCTTCCTTCTCTTGCCCTCCAACCTCTGAAAGGTCACAGGTGTGTGTTGTTCCCAGGTGTGTGTCCATGTGTCCTCATCATTTAGCTCCCACTTATGAGTGAGAACATGCATATTTGGTTTTCTCTTCCTGTGTTAGTTTGCTAAGGATAATGATTTCCACCTCCATCTATGTCTCTGCAAAGGACATGATCCCATTCTTTTTTGTGGCTGCATAGTATTCCACGGTGTATTTGTATCATATTTTCTGTTTCCAGTCTATCATTAATAGGCGTTTAGGTTAATTCCACGTCTTTGCTATTGTGAGTAGTGCTGCAATGTATGCATACATCTTTATAATAAAATGATTTATTATATTCCTTTGCATATATACCCAGTAATGAGATTGCTGGGTCGAATGATATTTCCATCTGTAGGACTTTAGGAATCACCACACTGTCTTCTACAGTGAGAATTCTTGATAAAATTATAGAAGAATTTATTGAGAAAAAAGCTTATAATTCTATATCCACAACTAATGTTTTTATTGTATTCAAGTGCTAGACACATAACCTTTCTAAGAAAAGGGTTTTGATTTGTACAATCTCTTCCCTCCCAAAGTTGTTTTTATGCAGAACATTAGTTACCTGAATTATCAGATGGGGCCTATTTGAGTTTCCTGATAGCTGGTTTTCTAGTAGTCAATATTCACTGTATCACTCCCCTATAGGTGCAAAGACACTCATGGGAGCTGTGGTAGCTGACAATTTGGTATCCCATCACACTGAGAGTCTGTGAATATTTTTAGATTTTTTTTAAAGGGGATTCTGAGTGTACCAGGTGACAATTAAGGAACACTATGCTTCCTTCTTCTATGATCCCAAGCAATTCAGCTCTAGCCCAATCTTGCATAGTACAAGTAGGGGGAAAAAAAAAAAAAGCCCTGTTTCTCATAGGATCTTCACTTAGAAATCAGGTTATTGACTGTCTTCAGCAAGTTCCTATGGAGTTTTATCCTCTACATAAAGAGACTTTCAAGGTTTTCCTTCCAATTCTGTGCTGCCATATTCTTCCTTAGATGAGTTCTGGTTAAGTACATTTGTCTTTTCAAGATTGCTGACTCAGGCATCTGCTTTACTGACCCAGATCTTAATCAACATCTGATGACAGAAAATCAAAGCTGCTCATAAGAATTAAGTTGAAGTAAAGAGAGAAAAATAGAGAGAGACAGAAAAATAGAGACAGATATTCTAATGACACAGAATCAAGAACAAAATATGGTAGCATGACTGAATTCATGGAGGAAAAGTAGCAGCAAACAACTCATAAAGCAGTAATGGAATTGCTCTCTTTAAACAGAGATCTTATGCAATATTTGAGGCAGAGTCCAGAGGAAACAATGATGGAAGGTAAGAGCATTCCCACTCCGGAGTATTTAGCCCCAGTAAATCTATGAATAAAACCAACAGTTAAGGACATTGTCTCTTACGTGATGGACAGTGAAATAAGGTTGAATTAATAGGCATTGTGATCTTTCGCCTGAAAGAAGGATCCATAAGCCTACTGCTATCTTCTATTTGTTCTACCAAGAATAAAGACATCATTAGAACAAAGGAGTATTAAAGGGAATTCATTCTACTTCTGTACTGAGTGTTTAAGAATTTGAGCAGAGCATCTTTTTACATGGATTCAAGTAATAACAAACTATATATTTTGCAAATCAGTCAGCTTTGTAAAGTTTTGCTTATGATGATCCTGCATATGCAGTGTTAACTTTTTACAGTACTTAACTGATCTAATATCTCTCTCCCTCACTTTTTTTTTTTTTTCCGATGGTGTTTCACTCTTGTTGCCCAGGATGGAATGCAATGGCACGATCGCAGCTCACTGAAACCTCTACCTCCCAGGGTTCAAGCCATTCTCCTGCCTCAGCCTCCCAGGTAGCTGAGATTACAGGCACCTGCCACCACACTCTGCTAATTGTTTGTATTTTTAGTAGAGACAGGTTTTCATCATGTTGGTCAGGCTGGTCTCAAGCTCCTGACCTCAGGTGATCCACCTGCCTTGACCTCCCAAAGTGCTGGGATTCAGGTGTGAGCCAGCACGCCTTGCCAACTGATCTAATCTCTTAAGTGCAATTGTGTTTATTCTTTCTTTCAATATTCATTTCCATGGTACCTTGAAACATGACACATTCTCGTTGCACTTGATATTTGTTATTCCAGTTCTGTCAGTCCCCAAATCAGCAAAATCTGACAGCAATTTACAATTCTTGCACTGACATATCGAGAAGATTAAGCTGTCAAACTCTGATTTTTTTGATAGCTCTTTTCTTCTGGGAGAAATTTTAAAAGGAATTTAAATGTCAGTAAGTGAATTAATTATAGTCCTTCAATTGAAGGAGGCACTATTGACGAAAGTTTGTTGAGTAATATAACTATATTTGTGTAATTTAATTCTGAATAAAATAATATTATGAGACAAGGTAGTTTTTTTAAAAGCATAATGCTATAGGATAAGGCAGACTGTCAAAATGAACTGAGATATTGAGATTTCTTACCCCAGGCTTACCCCCCAAAAAAGTAATGACTTTAATTTGAAAACTAGAAAGTAAATATTATTGAATATTATTTTAAAAATAAATTTTATTGTGTATATTTGATGTTTAAAATAGGATATTATGGGATACATACGGATAGTAAAATGGTTACTGTGGTGAAGGTGATTAACATATTTATCATCTCACATAGTTATCTGTGTGTGTGTGTGTGTGTGTGTGTGTGTGTGTGTGTGTGACAAGAGCAGCTAAAATCTACTTATTTAATAAAAACCCAATACAATTTTATTAATGATAGTCCTCATATTCATCTCTAGACTTGTTCATTCTTCATATCTGCTACTTTGTCTTAAAAATGGAACATTCTTAATAGGCATGATTTCTTATGCTAGTTTCAAAGAGTTTAGTTTTAAAATACATGCTGAAAAACTATTTTTCTGGGTTTCAAATTGATTATGCTTTATATGTGTATATATTCCATTCATTATTTCAAAGCACCAAATAGATATTAAATATAGAACATAATTTGCACTGAGGATGCAGAACTTACCGTAGAAAACATGGCAATAGACTCTCTGTTGCAAGATTTCACTTGGAAGTCACTAGCAACAACTCCCATTTGCAGTTTATTCATACTCATGTATGGGCAAAAGCCCTAGCTGCCCTGATGTGCCTAGATTAGACTTTTTGACCTTGCCAATCTCACACCGGTGAGATTATTGGAAATTAGGAATCCTACTGACATAAGATTCTTGAAATGAATGAGCTTCAAGCATTTCCTCTGCAATTAAAGGGAGCAACATTTCTAGAGGGTGTTATGGAAGGGAATACACATGAATGGGCAATCAGTTTAGCACAATTTTGCTGGCAGTTTTACATTATGCTGAAGTGGTTAAAATTTAAGTGAGATATAAGGGGTAGCCAATTCTATTTTCTTCTCAGAAATGACGTCAACGGATTTATTTTTCAGGAAGTCGGAGACATTTATTTTTTTCTATTCTGTTAATCATTTATTTAGAAATAGAGATCAAAATTCTTTTTCTGATGACTCCATTCTTTTTCTGACTACCTCTTTACTCTGCTCAAAGTTATATATTAAGTTTATTCTAGCTTCTATGTGTCAACTAGTTTGAAGACAATTCTATTTAACAAGTACATGTAAATTATCTACCATGGACTTGCAGTTCATGAGACTAGAAACAGGACATAATTCTAAATGTATATATATAGAATTATTTTTTAGTCTTTTAACAGATATTAGAATTGCAAAGATAGAATAAGAGTATGTGAAATATTGTTATAAACAACATATTAAATATGATGCTAAGTGCAAATTTTGTTGTTGTTGTTGTTGTTTGTTTGTTTGTTTTAATGGGATGAATAGACCAGTGTTGACTTTGTTCTCCAAAAGATTGGAGGCTAAATGAGGTGAACTGAATTTTTCTCTTGGGTGGGGGAAGAGAGGTCTATGAGCTTTTTCATTCATTACAAATGTAAATAAACCTAAGAAAACTAATGCAGAATAATGTAAAATTGTAAATTGCACTTCTGCAAACTTCTAGAGTCCTACCTTCCAAGATCTACCAGTTTTAACCATTATATATTTGTGTTGATTCTAGTGGATTTTTTCTGTACGTTTAACCTTATTTCTTGCTTCATCGCCTTTAAACTGCATCATTTGATTTTTCTCTTATGGAAAATAAGGAATATAACTAGCATTACTCTGTTTTAACTTCCTCTTTCCTCTGCCCCCGATATTTTCAGTCATTTTGTTTTGCTTGGTAAGCTTTACAACGTGCATCACTATTTCTTGGTCCATCAAATTTCAGGTTTCTATTGCCATTCTATGAAGTACAATGAGGAAATTAGTTCCCCTTCAATGCTCTACCTGACTTAAACACCCAATTGTGTGACTGTCATCATTATTACATTGTAAAACATTATATACTTTACATCCCAGTTTGTTTATGATTTCATCACCATTTGCTTACCTTGTAATTCTTAACTATATTTATTCTTTTTGACAAAAAAATGTTTCTGTGCTGTATATGCTCACTTTGTTGTTAAGAATTTTCTTCTGTTCAGACAAATCCAATTTATTCTTGAGGTATACTTTTTAAAGTCTGCTACGTTATTATTCTAATTTAGATCAGTTATGTATTGGATTATCAGATAGTTATTATTCTAGGATGTATATTCATTGTACCCATTGGTGAAGCCCACTGTCCTGCGAAATATATGATGACTACTCAATTGTAACCTTTTCATTTTTATTGTATACCATCAAAATGTATCACCAACTATTTAAAAGAGGTCCAAAAAAGTAAGCTTTCTGATTAAATACATGTGCGAAAAATCTAATTTAATATGTTCTTATTTTAAAAGTTATTTTGGCTGGGTAATTAATTCTAGTTTAAAAACACTTTCTCATAACTTTCCAGTATTATTTTTTTCTCTAGAATTTAGTGTTACTAATTAGAATTCTGAGGTCATTCTTATTTGTTAGTCTTTTTTGTTCTTCTATTTTCCTTGAATCTTGAAGATTCTGTGATTGCATGTGTCTGGAGGTCACCTTTTTAGTCATTGAGTGAGTGCTCGGTGAGACATGATCATCTTAAAATATATACCTTGCATTATTTTTCTGATAACTTTATCCCCTCCATTTTCTTTATTCTGTCTGAGATTTTACTTTGGTGGATATTGCACTGACTGCCTAGGTCCTCTGGATAGTTTATTTTTTCTCTGTTATTCCTAATGTCTGTAATATGGGATGTTTCTCTGTTTTCAACTTTCATTGTTCGTACATAAAATATAAAGTTACCTATATTTAATGTATATAAGATCTTCTGTTTTAGGAATTGTTCCACTGTCAGGGAATCCATTTCTTATTTTGTAGTATATCTTCTCAAAATTCTCTCAGAATTCTCTTTGCTAAGTTGTTTCTATTTTTCCAGCAAGAGATACAATGCTTTGGTCTTTCTGTTTTACAGTGATGATTTCTGGATTTGTGTAATGGCTGTTCTGTGAACCTTTCATGCCTAAGAATAGAGATGTGGACAGCTGCTAAGAATTTTCTTTGTAATTGTGATAGTTGCTTTTTTCCTCCATTATGTCCCCCCCCCCCTTACAATATCTGAGACACAGCTCTGTGTATGTGGACAGACTGTATTAAGTATACTCTTTGGAGCAAGCATGTGAGCAACTGCTTACCAGATTGTGGACCCCCAAGTGCAAAGGGGAAGATTTAGCCCAGGAACACCTAGGTAGGCAGAATAATGGCGGGCCACAGACACCCACATCCTCATTACAGAAGCGACTAAGTTAGAGAGCTTGAGATGGAGAGGTTATCTTGGATTGTTACGTTGCACTCAGTGAATGGAATGACAATGGTCCTTACAAGTGAGAGTCAGACAGGAATGTCAGAGTCAGAGATGGAGGTATAATGACAGAAGGAGAGATCAGTGATGCAGTTGATGGCTTTGAAGATAGAAGGAGGACATGAGGCATGGGATGTAGGTAGCCTATAGAAGCTGAAAAGGGTAAGGAAACAGATTCTCTCCCAAAGCCTCCAGAAAAAAAACACAGCTCTGTTGACTGCCTGATTTTAGCCCAGTAAGACTATTTTGTATTTTTAACCTCCAAAACTGTGAGACTTGTGTTATTTTAAGTCACTAAATTTGTGGTAATCAGTTATAACAACCATCAGAAACAAATGTTAATTTTGGCACCTGGAAGTGGGTTACAACAAATAACAAAATATGTGGAAGGGGCTATGGAATTAGGCAGTGGACAAGGCTGGAAGAGTTTTTGAGGGACATGATGAAAACAGCCTAGATTGCTTTGAACAGTTAATAGAATGAGGAACATGTTATTGGAAAATGGAGGAAATATCATATAGTATTATGTAGTGGCAGAAAGCTTAACTGACACATGTCCTGCACAAGTAATATGGCAAGCAGTTATATGGTAAATGAAACATGGTAACAATAAATTCAAACATTTACCTGAGATTTCCATGCACAGAGTTGAAAAGATGGTTGGTTTCATTTTCTGCTGAAAGTAAAGTGTAAGAGGAAAGACACGGATTGAAAGAAGAAATCTTAAGCAAAGAGAAACTAGACTTGATGATTTTGGAAATTATCAGCCTTTTCAGATGGCCGAAATTAGGAGATTCTTTGCCAGAAAAGTATGCTCTGGAGAGAAAGCCAAAGGTGTGGCTGGGCAACCTTTTGCTACTGCCTGGAAAAATCCAAAGGTCAGAATGTTCCCTCTCACAGAGGGCTCGCTGAAAGAATTAGGCACATGACTATGGGTTCCCTCACTCCTCACCAGAAGTCAAAAATAGGGATGGGATTATCCAGAAAGGTTATGTGGACAAGCCTCTTGTCTGATTAAATGAATCTAGGACACACACATGGAAGACCTACATGGATAACATTCCTGATAATGTTATCCCAGCAGAAACACTGCCAACTTGAACTGAAAGGGACAGAGAGAAGACTTAATTTAAGAAATCTATCAGACTCCCCAAATTCTACATGCAGGAAACAGGCTGATAGCAGTACTCAGCTGCAAGCACATGCTACTCATTCAAAAAAAAAAGGAACGGCAACTCTAAGGGCAAAGAAATGCACCCAGAAGGCAAAGTCATAAGACACAGAGAATTATTCCGAGACCTTGAAACCTAAATGAGTTTGTACTACTACAAATGAACAGTATGAAATAGGTTCCCCATTACAAATAAGCAGTATGAAATAGTCAACAGGTAGAATCTTTGGGGTGAATGTGATGCCAAACTGAATCTTAGCTCCTTTTTCTAACTGCCTAGGGACAAACTATTTCACCTTTTGGTATTTCAGTTTCATCACCTAAAAATTAGGATGATGACAACTTCCTCATACATTTGTTATAAATAGAGCATTAAAAACATGTAAATTGTGTAATCCATACACTGATCCATAGCAAACACTCAAACTGGTAGCTATTCTACCAGTGAATCATGGAGGAAAAGTTAAAGAAAGGATATCATTCTTGCAGTTAACCACTATATATCAACAGATAAGTATAATATTTTAAAAGTTATGCATTGTCATCTAAGTGATAAATCTATATTTTTAGTATTTCCATGATGACAAAATATGAAGTATTTCTACCTAAGATTATGCATAAAACTTAAATATGAACATTTACTTCTGTATTAACAGAAATTTTGCCAATCTCACAGTAACTACAAAAACTAGAAAATAAAAATCTGTCTTTGGGTGTTATTGTTATTCATTAATGTAACTAAATTACTATTAGGATTGTGATGTCACAAAGTCAACTGCGAAAACATCTTTAGATTTGTATTCTTATCACAGGGAGCGGTGGCTCGCGCCTGTAATCCCAGCACTCTGGGAGGCTGAGGCGGGAAGATCACAAGGTCAGGAGATCGAGGCCATGCTGGCTAACATGGTGAAACCCCTTCTCTAGTAAAAATACAAAAATAAAAATTAAAAAAATTAGCCGGGCTTGGTGGTACATGCCTGTAGTCCCAGCTACTCCAGAGGCTGAGGCAGGAGAATCACTTGGATCCAGGAGGCAGAGGTTGCCGTGAGCATAGATAGCATCACTGCACTCCAGTCTGGGTGACAGAGTGAGCTCTGTCTCAAAAAAAAAAAAAAAAAAAAAAAAAAAAAGTAGATTTATATTCTTATAACTGCATTCTGGTATTAGAGAAAAATACAGAATTAATGAGACATATTTGATCTATAAAGCATCATGTAGTGATGACTTAGAGTTTAATGGCATGGTACAAATACAATATTCATCAAAATGCCTCAGCAAGAGTCAGAAATCTACTTGCCTAAAGGTTAGCTTCAGATGATGCAGGTTTTATAATCTACACAAAGACAATGCTAGCAGGTCAATTCTCACTCTTGGTGGTACCACATACTCCTTTTTTGAGCCACAGGAGGAAATAAGGAGTGGGATGAAAGTGCTTCTTAGCATTTTATGGCACATAGTGTTATCACAAGGTACTCTATCTTTCCTGACTTATTACATCCCTTAGTAGCCATATAAATCTCAAAGAGTAGAGCCTAACCCTTATGAATTACTTTAGAATATGTACCATGCTGTTAGAAATGAATTATTTTACCAGCCATTGCAAAAACATGCCAAAATGTAAAGACCATTTAGGCTAGGAAGAAACTGCATCAACTAACGAGCAAAATAACCAATTAATATCATAATGGCAGGATCAAGTTCACACATAACAATCTTAACCTTAAATGTAAATGGACTAAATGCTCCAATTAAAAGACACAGACTGGCGAACTGGATAAAGAGTCAAGACCCAACAGTCTGCTGTATTCAGGAGACCCATCTCACACGCAGAGACACACATAGGCTCAAAATAAAGGGATGGAGGAAGATTTACCAAGCAAATGGAGAACAAAAAAAAAGCAGGGGTTGCAATACTAGTCTCTGATAAAACAGACTTTAAACCATCAAAGATCAAGAGAGACAAAGAAGGCCATTACATAATGGTAAAAGGATCAATTCAACAAGAAGAGCTAACTATCCTAAATATATATGCACCCAATACAGGAGCACCCAGATTCATAAAGCAAGTCCTTAGAGACTTACAAAGAGACTTAGACTCCCATACAATAATAATGGGAGACTTCAACACTCCACTGCCAACATTAGACAGATCAACGAGACAGAAAGTTAACAAGGATATCCAGGAATTGAACTCATCTCTGCAGCAAGCAGACCTAATAGACATCTATAGAACTCTCCACCCCAAATCAACAGAATATACATTCTTCTCAGCACCACATCACACTTATTCCAAAATTGACCACATAATTGGAAGTAAAGCACTCCTCAGCAAATGTACAAGAACAGAAATTATAACAAACTGTCTCTTAGACCACAGTGCAATCAAACTAGAACTCAGGACTAAGAAACTCAATCAAAACCGCTCAACTACATGGAAACTGAACAACCTGCTCCTGAATGACTACTGGGTATATAACGAAATGAAGGCAGAAATAAAGATGTTCTTTGAAACCAATGAGAACAAAGATACAACATACCAGAATCTCTGGGACACATTTAAAGCAGTGTGTAGAGGGAAATTTATAGCACTAAATGCCCACAAGAGAAAGCAGGAAAGATCTAAAATTGACACTCTAACATCACAATTAAAAGAACTAGAGAAGCAAGAGCAAACACATTTGAAAGCTAGCAGAAGGCTAGAAATAACGAAGATCAGAGCAGAACTGAAGGAGATAGAGACACAAAAAACCCTCCAAAAAATCAATGAATCCAGGAGTTGGTTTTTTGAAAAGATCAACAAAATTGACAGACCGCTAGCAAGACTAATAAAGAAGAAAAGAGAGAAGAATCAAATCGACGCAATTAAAAATGATAAAGGGGATATCACCACCGACCCCACAGAAATACAAACTACCATCAGAGAATACTATAAACACCTCTACGCAAATAAACTAGAAAATCTAGAAGAAATGGATGATTTCCTGGACACTTACACTCTTCCAAGACTAAACCAGGAAGAAGTTGAATCCCTGAATAGACCAATAGCAGGCTCTGAAATTGAGGCAAGAATTAAAGCCTACCAACCAAAAAAAGTCCAGGACCAGATGGATTCACAGCTGAATTCTACCAGAGGTACAAGGAGGAGTTGGTACCATTCCTTCTGAAACTATTCCAATCAATAGAAAAAGAGGGAATCCTCCCTAACTCATTTTATGAGGCCAACATCATCCTGATACCAAAGCCTGGCAGAGACAAACAAAAAAAGAGAATTTCAGGCCAGTATCCCTGATGAACACTGATGCAAAAATCCTCAATAAAATACTGGCAAACCGGATTCAGCAACACATCAAAAAGCTTATCCACCATGATCAAGTGGGCTTCATCCCTGGGATGCAAGGCTGGTTCAACATTCGCAAATCAATAAACATAATCCAGCATATAAACAGAACCAAAGACAAGAACCACATGATTATCTCAATAGATGCAGAAAAGGCTTTTGACAAAATTCAACAGCCCTTCATGCTAAAAACGCTCAATAAATTCAGTATTGATGGAATGTACCTCAAAATAGTAAGAGCTATTTATGATAAACCCACAGCCAATATCATACTGAATGGGCAAAAACTGGAAAAATTCCCTTTGAAAACTGGCACAAAACAGGGATGCCCTCTCTCACCACTCCTATTCAACATAGTGTTGGAAGTTCTGGCTAGGGCAATCAGGTAAGAGAAAGAAATCAAGGGTATTCAGTCAGGAAAAGAAGAAGTCAAATTGTCCCTCTTTGCAGATGACATGATTGTATATTTAGAAAATCCCATTGTCTCAGCCCAAAATCTCCTTAAGCTGATAAGCAACTTCAGCAAAGTCTCAGGATACAAAATTAATGTGCAAAAATCACAAGCATTCTTATACACCAATAACAGACAAACAGAGAGCCAAATCATGAATGAACTTCCATTCACAATTGCTTCAAAGAGAATAAAATACCTAGGAATCCAACTTACAAGGGATGTAAAGGACCTCTTCAAGGAGAACTACAAACCACTGCTCAGTGAAATAAAAGAGGACACAAACAAATGGAAGAACATACCATGCTCATGGATAGGAAGAATCAATATCATGAAAATGGCCATACTGCCCAAGGTTATTTATAGATTCAATGCCATCCCCATCAAGCTACCAATGTGTTTCTTCACAGAATTGGAAAAAACTGCTTTAAAGTTCATATGGAACCAAAAAAGAGCCCGCATTGCCAAGACAATCCTAAGTCAACAGAACAAAGCTGGAGGCATCATGCTACCTGACTTCAAACTATACTACAAGGCTACAGTAACCAAAACAGCATGGTTATGGTACCAAAACAGAGATATAGACCAATGGAACAGAACAGAGTCCTCAGAAATAATACCACACATCTACAGCCATCTGATCTTTGACAAACCTGAGAGAAACAAGAAATGGGGAAAGGATTCCCTATTTAATAAATGGTGCTGGGAAAATTGGCTAGCCATAAGTAGAAAGCTGAAACTGGATCCTTTCCTTACTCCTTATACGAAAATTAATTCAAGATGGATTAGAGACTTAAATGTTAGACCTAATACCATAAAAACCCTAGAGGAAAACCTAGGTAGTACCATTCAGGACATAGGCATGGGCAAAGACTTCATGTCTAAAACACCAAAAGCAACGGCAGCAAAAGCCAAAATTGACAAATGGGATCTCATTAAACTAAAGAGCTTCTGCACAGCAAAAGAAACTACCATCAGAGTGAACAGGCAACCTACAGAATGGGAGAAAATCTTTGCAATCTACTCATCTGACAAAGGGCTAATATCCAGAACCTACAAAGAACTCAAAAAAATTTACAAGAAAAAAACAAACAGCCCCATCAAAAAGTGGGCAAAGGATATGAACAGACATTTCTCAAAAGAAGACATTCATACAGCCAACAGACACATGAAAAAATGCTCATCATCACTAGCCATCAGAGAAATGCAAATCAAAACCACAATGAGATACCATCTCACACCAGTTAGAATGGCAATCATTAAAAAGTCAGGAAACAACAGGTGCTGGAGAGGATGTGGAGAAATAGGAACACTTTTACACTGTTGGTGGGATTGTAAACTAGTTCAACCATTATGGAAAACAGTATGGCGATTCCTCAAGGATCTAGAACTAGATGTACCATATGACCCAGCCATCCCATTACTGGGTATATACCCAAAGGATTCTAAATCATGCTGCTATTAAGACACATGCACACGTATGTTTATTGCAGCACTATTCACAATAGCAAAGACTTGGAACCAACCCAAATGTCCATCAGTGACAGACTGGATTAAGAAAATGTGGCACATATACACCATGGAATACTATGCAGCCATCAAAAAGGATGAGTTTGTGTCCTTTGTAGGGACATGGATGCAGCTGGAAACCATCATTCTTAGCAAACTATCACAAGAACAGAAAACCAAACACCACATGTTCTCACTCATAGGTGGGAACTGAACAATGAGATCACTTGGACTCGGGAAGAGGAACATCACACACCAGGGCCTATCATGGGGAGGGGGGAGGAGGGAGGGGGGAGGGATTGCATTGGGAGTTATACCTGATGTAAATGACAAGTTGATGGGTGCTGACGAGTTGATGGGTGCAGCACAGCAACATGGCACAAGTATACATATGTAACAAACCTGCACATTATGCACATGTACCCTAGAACTTAAAGTATAATAATAAAAAAAAAAGAAAAAAAAAAGAAATGAATTATTTTTAAAAACCATGAAATCAAACTGATAGCCTACAAAGTTTTTCATCTTCTCATAATCATGCCAAATTATTACATTTGCTGTTTGGTTAGACAGGTAAGTGAATATATTTCCTCTACTCAGGTTGGTTGAGAAGGAGATTTAAATGATGCTCTTCCCTGAAGATCTGATAGATGTAGGCAGGGTTGACAAGTTGTTTTCTGTCTACCTTTTGTCTTTGGGTGTAATGTAAGCATGTGGCTTTCTTACCATAGTATTTATTGTGTATATTACAGAGGTCAAAGCATTTCTCTTCCACTGATTTTATGATAACAGCAGCTCTGGAAACTGTTACTGAATGATAAACAAAAAAGATACAAACCTTACATAAGATACAAACCTTATATCCTTATAATGTTTGAAAAATGATTTTTTAAAGTGAGTAACAATTGTATAACACAGCATAATCTATTGAAATGTAAATTTAAATGAAATACCAAGGAATATGCTTTTAATAATAACACTTTATGATCCTTTTGCCTCAGGTTTTCTTTCCTCCATCTATTCATTGAGCAGACATTAATGACCAATGCAACCAAACAAAAACAGTTGTCTTTAGTGACATAGCTATTATGCTTTTAAAACGTTGTGGTCTCATTTCAAGTAAGATGATTGATAGAGGCTTATTATTACCATTATTGAGTTATTTCAAACAAATGGCATTTTAGAAACAAAATAGGATGCAACAACACAATAATGGTGTACATGTTTTTCTAATATTAGTCATGTATTGTAAAACAAAACAAATGGAAACTTTAGTTTTTACTTTAGTAAGGCCTAAGATTTTCTTAAAAAAAAAAAATAACCAAAAATTTTTACAGGGAGATGGGTGATACAATAGCCTGTATTATAAATAGATTCTCAGTCATTGTTACCATATGAAATTGCTAAAAAGAGGCATCCTACTTAACATTGTTAGGCCAAATCCAGTGGTATATATACTATTCATTATTAGAGCTCTGTGTAACTTATTGATATAGCACGGACCCGCTTTGTTTGAAAAGCACTCTTTACTGAAAACTTGTCTTTAACATAAAATACCAAAAGTAAATGAATGAAAATATGATGGCAATGATTGTTTTGAGTGTCCCTGTCTTTACAGCATTAGGATTATCCTATCTGATTACCCTTCTCTTTGTTTTATTCTGATTTTTGTGTTCTTCCTATTCTCGTTTGCTTTTCCCCGTGCTCCTCTTTCATAAATGTCTGCCTACGACGTGTGTTTTAATAGGAAGGCAGAGGGAAGGACCTGGGCATCCAAACTTAATCTCCATCTTTCTACTCTCATCTTTTACCCCCGGCTTCTGCTATACTTTCCATCTCTGAAAAGCACCTGCAGGAGAAATTAAAAATAAACAGCTGCAGAAAGGGTAAGGCAGATGGGTGTGAGAGAGACAGATACACCAAGCTCACTGGGCAAAAAAAAAAAAAAAAAAAAAAAAGGAAAAATCTGTGTTAAACCACTCTGTTTACAGTCTTGAACATCTCTGCTACCTTCCACTGTTACCTTACGCTTCCAAGTCCTGAGTCATCCTTGTGGTTCAAAAATAATTTCCTTGGTACTTTTTGCTCCCCAACTCTGTAGGCTTTTAGGTAATAACAGTTTTTCCTTTTTAAATTAGTTTATCCATTTTCCCTCCCCCTACTTCCTGTATTTCAAAGATTTATTTAAATCTCCAGTGTCATCTCATTATTTCTTTGTCCTTGTGGGTTTATACCTTTTTATTCTATTACTCTCCTTTAATGAGGTTTTGAGAAGCAGAAGTGATACTTCTCTGTAGTAAATCTGCCATATTTATCTGATTTCTACTAGAACTTTTGTGTATCTAATGTCACTGCAAATCATCCCAAGCTCCTCAGACACTAGATACTTAATAAAATATTTGAACTTGTATATAAACTGAATTAGCAAGTTTCTAGGTGCCAGGATTTAGAGGAGAGTAATGAAGAAAGATACACTGTGCGCCTTGACATTAAGAAATCCTTTGGCAGCATTGTAATGATTTTCTCTGACCTTGTGAATGCCTTATGGAAACTGTACACACTCATCTATCTACTCACTATCTTCAGAGTATCACTGGAATAGTTTCTGCACATTAATGAGACATCATCACTTCAAAGGCATTTTTTGAAAAAGAAAAATAGCTGAAGGTAGCAACAATTATATTTTTAGTATAGTTGTAAAATCTAAACATAGAAAAAGTACAGTAAGTTTGAAGAGACTTATTAGACTAAAAAAAATAGTTAACTGGCTATTTAAAAAAAGAAAAATGTGGGGACCTATCATCTTGGTCCTTTTATGTTTCTTCACCTTTAAAGGACAAATAAGATCAGAAGTGAAATAGAATGGCTGCTTTTGTTATGACAGTAATGAGCTAGAACTGGACTAAATAAAAGAGACTGCAGATATGGGGTCACAGAGCGGTGAGACTTCATGAATTTATTCATTGAAATATGTCCGTGTCCTCATCAAATGGGATGCCATCATTACATGTGTGGATTGCTTTGTTGCACAATGCTGCTGTCTAACTTTGCTCTTGGGAGGTAATCCAAAACTGGTTTATATATTTGACTACAAATATAAAAATATTAAAGTTTTAAAGAGAAAACAAACATTGGATCACTCCTGAGAGGATTTAGAATTTTACTTTCTGATAACACTATAATAAATAAAACTGTGTGTCCTGAAAGAAATGGAATATTTTTGTGGATAAAGTGCTGAATTTTGAGTTATTTTAAAAGAAATGATTAAGAAGTATTTTCTTAATCTGAAGAAAATTACGTTTGATGGAGATTTGAAATTGTCTCAGAAACACATTTTTCAAAAGTTTCATTGTTTTGATGTCTTGAGGCATTTGGCTAATCTCTAAGATATTTAGTTTTTTTCTCTTTTTTTCTTTTAACGGCCTAGCCTGACGAATAACCAATAAAATTAACAATTATTGCTTAAGTTAGAAAGCACGTTGAAAATGAATGGCAGTGAATTTTTACAAATACCCTGAAGTTAAAAAAAGAACAATAACAAACTTTGAAGTCTATGTTGATGTTAGATTTCCCCCTTCCCTATGGTTATTAATTCCTCGTCAAGAAAATTCTTTAGACTTTTACTTCTCTTTTTTTTTTCTTTGAGATAAGAGTCTCGCTCTGTTGCCCAAACTGGAGTGTGGTGGTGTGATCTCGGCTCACTGCAACCTCCACCTCCTGAGATCAAACAATTCTCCTGCCTCAGCCTCCCGAGTAGCTGGGACAACAGGCACGCAACACCACGCTCAGCTAATTTTTGTATTTTTAGTCGAGACAGGGTTTCAGCATGTTTGCAGACTGGTCTCGATTTCCTGACCTCATGATCCACCTGCCTCGGCCTCCCAAAGTGCTGGGATTATGGGTAAGAGCTACCACTCCCGGCCTACTTCTAGTTTCTAACTCAGGATTCTTCATGAGAGATAACTAAAGGACAAATGTAGTCTTTAAATGTATAAGAACATTGTAAAAACTATACATTCTTTAGTATCTTTAAAAAAATACGTGTTCATTTTTGCTATACATATTTAAACTACACAGAAAAGTGCAGAGAGTTCTATAGCAAATATTCGTGAACTCACCTTATTAGCTTTAGTCATTCAAAGAAAATTACAGATGTAATTAAAGCCTACTTTGTATCATCTTGAAATATATACCTAATTTATATATATAAAACTTCTGAAGAGTTCTACATTACTCTTCTGCAGTAATCTATCTGAACTTTGTTTGTATTTTGCCAGATAGTACTTTTTCAAAAATGTAGCAAATTATTATCTCACTTTTATTTTTATACTGTTTTAATAAATTCTGATATATTTATGATTTTATTTTAGATTTTTTTAGTCTTTTAGCTTTATTTGTATTTGCTGTTTTGTTTAATTTTCTAATGCTTAATTTTTTTTCAATATCTACTTAAAAACACATTTAAAACAATACAAAAATACCCACTTTCACCACTACTATTCAACATTGTACTGAGAAGTTCTAGCCAGAGCAAATAAAAGTCATCCAAATTGGAAAGAAAGAAGTAAATCCCCTCTATTCATAGATGACATGATTCTGCGTACTAAAACATCCCGAAGAATCCACATGTAAGCTACTAAAACTAAGAAACACATTTAGCAAAGTTGTGGGATGCATTATCAAAACAAATAAGTTAGTTGTTTTTATGTACATAAAATGGACAGTTAAAACAGGAAGTCGAAAAAGTAATTCCACTTACAGTAGCATCTAAAAGAAAATAAATTCAAGTATACATTTAACCAAGGAGGTGAAAGACTTACACACTGAAAACTACCAACCATTCTGAAAGATATTAAAGAAAACCTAAATAAATGGAAAGACATCTCATGTTCATGGATGGGTAGAAAGTCTTAATATTGTGACAGTGTCAATAATATGCAAAATGATCTACAGATTCAATACAAACACTTCCAAAATTCCAAGAACATCTTTTGCAGAAATGAAAAGCTGGTTCTCAAATTTCCATAGACTGAAAGTACCCCTAAATAGTCAAAACAATCTAGAGAAAAAAAAAAAAGTCAGAGGAGTTACACTTACACAATTTTGAATTTTACTACCAGCTACAGTAATCAAAACAGTGTAATACTGGCAAAGTATTGATATAAAATAGAATTGACAGTTCCAAAAAAAAAAAAAAAAAAAAAAAAAAAACTCAGACATCTATGACCAATGATTTTTAACAAGGATGTTAAATTCATTTCATGAGAGAAAGAACAGTATCACAACAAATGGTTCTGGGACAACTGAATTTGACATGCAACCATTGAAGCTGAAACTGTACTTCACACCCTATACAGAAATTAACTGAAAATGAGGAAACAACCTAAAAATAAGACCAAAATCATAAAACTTTGTAAGAAAACAGAAGGATAAATTGTGGCCTTGGGTTTGGCAATGGATCAATGAAACCAAAAGCAAGAGCAATAAAAGAAAACATAGATAAACTGCACATCATCAAAATTTGAAACTTTTGCACATCAAAGGACATTATAAAGTAAAAAAAAAAAAAAAACCCTAGAAAATGAGAGAAAATAGTTTTAAATTTTGTATCTGATAAGGGGTTAATATCCAGCATATATTAACAAGTACTAAAACTCAGCAACAGAAAGACAACCCAATTTTAAAAATTAGCAAGGCCTTGAAAACACACCTCTGCAAAAGAAGATAATCAAACGACCAATAAACATCTAAAATGATGTTAAGTAAACTTAGCCATTAAGGAAGCACAAGTCAAAACCACAGTGAGATATTGCTTTATAACTTCTAGAATGACTATAATCAAAAAAGGGAATGTTTGTCAGAACACAGGGAAGTTGGAATGCTTGGAACTTATTGATGGGAATATAAGATGGTGCAAATGACGTAGAAAGCAGAATGGAATGTCACTTCCTCAAAAACATAGATTCATAAACATAGATTACCATATGACCCAGCAATGATACTTCTACGTATACACCCAAAAGAATTGAAAGTGGAGATTCAAACAGATGCTTGTATACCAAATAGTCAGAGCAGCATTATTTATAATAGCCAAAAGATGACAACAACTCAAGTATTTATTAACAGAAGAATGAATAAATAAAATGTGGTATATACAAACAATGGAATATTATTCAGCCTTATAAAGCTAAGTTCTGACACATAGTACAACATGGATGAACCATAAAAACATTATGCCATGTGAAATAAACCAGACATAAAAGAAAAATATTGCATGATTCTGTCTCTATAAAATATCTGGAATAAAAACATTATTGGAGATAGAAAGTACATTAGTGGTTGTTAGAGGATGGAGAGATAGGAAATAGGAAGTTATTACTTAATAGTTACTGAGTTTTTGTTTGAGGCAATAGAAAAATTTGGAAACATAATAGTAATGGTTGCAAAACAATGTGAATATAATAAATGTAATTGGACACTTAATCATTAAAAACACATAATTTATGTTACATACATATTTATCATTTTCAAAGATACATTATAACTATAAATTTGCTTCTATGTCTTGTTGATAGGTTTCTCCAAATTGTGACACTTTGTATTCCACTTGTTATTACATTTTATATATTTTCTAATTTTCGTTGCTATTTCCTCTTTAACCCATACGTTAATTAGAAGTGTGGATATTTGCTGCTGTTATTCAATTCTCAAAGGGGATTGATTGAATTGATACTTTAAATGTTGACTTCCTGTTTAAGATGTTCTTTGAAATTTATTGAGACGTTTTTTGAACTTGCATATAGTATTTTAGGCAAATTTTCCTTACGTACTTGAACAAAGAACAAAATAGTCATTCTATAGATGCAGTTCCAAAATATGTAATAGATTTATTTTGTTGTTTTCTTCATATTATTTCTATCCATAATTATTTTTGTCTCCTAACTCTGGTGTGATGTTTTATAATTTATACTTATAGTTCTGTTGATTTATAAAAGCTTAACATTTAAATAAAATGCATATCAAGCCTATGAGGAGTATTAGCGTTTATATTATTCATTTTATTGGATTGTTTAATATATAGCCTCTCTCATTATATCAATTAATAGTGTTTACCTAATGACATTTTAATCTAATAGTAATGTTACAGCATCTATCTTTCCTTATTTATTTTTATTTTTTGAGATGGAATCTCGCTCTGTTGCCCAGGCTGGAGTGCAGTGTCGCGATCTCGGCTCACTGCGACCTCTGCTTCCCAAGGTCAAGCGATTCTCTTGCCTCAGCCTCCTGAATAGCTGGGATTACAGGCACCTGTCACCATGCCTGGCTAATTTTTGTATTTTTAATAGAGGCAAGGTTTCACCATACTGGCCACTCTGGTCTCAAACTCCTAAACTCAAGTGATCTGCCCACCTCAGCCTCCCAAAGTGCTGGGATTACAGGTGTGAGCCACTGTGCCCAGCCACACAACTTTCTTTTAAACAATATTTGTATACGAGACCTCTTACCATCCCTTTACATTCATGGTTTTTCTTGTTATTTTTTAGGTTTGTTTCTTTTAAGTTGTATGTAGCTAGTGTTATTTATTTATTTTTTTTAAGAAGTTTAGCTCTGTTGTCCAGACTGGATTGAAATGGTGTGATCATAGCTCAGTGCAGCCTCAAATTCCTGGGCTCAAGCAATCCTCCTGCCTCAGCCTGTCCTGAGTAGCTGGGACTATAGGCATGCTCTACCATGCCTGGCTAACTTGTTTTTATTTTTTGTACAGATGGCATCTCACTGTTGCCCAGGCTAACTAGTTTATTTTTATTATGCTTTATGTTCTAGGGTACATGTGCACAACATGCAGGTTACATATGTATACATGTGTCATGTTGGTGTGCTGCACCCATTAACTCGTCGTTTACATTAGGTATATCTCCTAATGCTATCCCTCCCCGCTCTCCCACTGCACAACAGGCCCTGGTGTGTGATGTTCCCCTTTCTGTGTCCAAGTGATCTCATTGTTCAATTCCCACCTATGAGTGAGAACATGCGGTGTTTGGTTTTCTGCTCTTGTGAAAGTTTGCTAAGAATGATGGTTTCCAGCTGCATCCATGTCCCTACAAAGGACACAAACTCATCCATTTTTGTGGCTGCATAGTATTCCATGGTGTATATGTACAACATTTTCTTAATCCAGTCTGTCATTGATGAACATTTGGGTTGGCTCCAAGTCTCTGCTATTGTGAATAGTGCCGCAATAAATATATGTGTGCATGTCTCTTTATAGCAGCATGATTTATAATCCTTTGGGTATATATCCAGTAATGGGATGGCCGGGTCAAATAGTATTTCTAGTTCTAGATCCTTGAGGAATCGCCACACTGTCTTCCACAATGTTTGAACTAGTTTACAGTCCCACATCCTCTCCAGCACCTGTTGTTTCCTGACTTTTTAATGATCGCCATTCTAACTGGTGTGAGATGGTATCTCATTGTGGTTTTGATTTGCATTTCTCTGACGGCTAGTGATGATGAGCATTTTTTCTATGTGTCCCTTGGCTGCATGTCTTCTTTTGAGAAGTGTCTGTTCATATCCTTTGCCCACTTTTTGATGGGATTGTTTTTTTCTTGTAAATTTGTTTGAGTTCTTTGTAGGTTCTGGATATTAGCCCTTTGTCAGATGAGTAGATTGCAAAAATTTTCTCCCATTCTGTAGGTTGCCTCTTCACTCTGATGGTAGTTTCTTTTGCTGTGCAGAGGCTCGTTAGATTAATTAGATCCCATTTGTCAATTTTGGCTTTTGTTGCCATTGCTTTTGCTGTTTTAGACATGAAGTCCTTGCCCATGCCTATGTCCTGAATGGTATTGCCTAGGTTTTCTTCTAGGGCTTTTATGGTATTAGGTCTAACATTTAAGTCTCTAATCCATCTTGAATTAATTTTCGTATAAGGAGTAAGGAAGGGATCCAGTTTCAGCTTTCTACTTATGGCTAGCCAGTTTTTCCAGCACCATTTATTAAATAGGGAATCCTTTCCCCATTTCTTGTTTCTCTCAGGTTTGTCAAAGATCAGATGGCTGTAGATGTGTGCTATTATTTCTGAGGACTCTGTTCTGTTCCATTGTTCTATATCTCTGTTTTGGTACCATAACCATGCTGTTTTGGTTACTGTAGCTTTGTAGTATAGTTTGAAGTCAGGTAGCGTGATGCCTCCAGCTTTGTTCTTTTGGCTTAGTATTGTCTTGGCAATGCGGGTTCTTTTTTGGTTCCATATGAACTTTAAAGTAGTTTTTTCCAATTCTGTGAAGAAACTCATTGGTAGCTTGATGGGGATGGCATTGAATCTATAAATTACCTTGGGCAGTATGGCCATTTTCATGATATTGGTTCTTCCTATCCATGAACATGGAACGTTCTTCCATTTGTTTGTGTCCTCTTTTATTTCGTTGAGCAGTGGTTTGTAGTTCTCCTTGAAGAGGTCCTTCACATCCCTTGTAAGTTGGATTCCTAGGTATTTTATTCTCTTTGAAGCAATTGTGAATGGGAGTTGATTCATGATTTGGCTCTCTGTTTGTCTGTTATTGGTGTATAAGAATGCTTGTCATTTTTGCACATTGATTTTGTATCCTGAGACTTTGCTGAAGTTGCTTATCAGCATGAGGAGATTTTGGGCTGAGATGACGATGGGGTTTTCTAAATAGATAATCATGTCATCTGCAAACAGGGACAATTTGACTTCTTCTTTTCCTAACTGAATACCCTTTATTTCTTTCTCTTACCTGATTGCCCTAGCCAGAACTTCCAACACTATGTTTAATAGGAGTGGTGAAAGAGGACATCCCTGTCTTGTGCCAGTTTTTAAGAGGAATGCTTCCAGTTTTTGCCCATTCAGCATGATATTGGCTGTGGATTTGTCATAAATAGCTCTTATTATTTTGAGATATGTTCCACCAATACCGAATTTATTGAGAGTTTTTAGTATGAAGAGCTGTTGAATTTTGTCAAAGGCCTTTTCTGCATCTATTTAGATAATCATGTCGTTTTTGTCTTCGGTTCTGTTTATATGCTGGATTATGTTTATTGATTTGTGTACGTTGAACCAGCCTTGCATCCCAGGGATGAAGCCAACTTGAACATGGTGGATAAGCTTTTTGATGTGCTGGTGGATTCTGTTTGCCAGTATTTTATTGAGGATTTTTGCATTGATGTTCATTAGGGATATTGGTCTAAAATTCTCTTTGTTTGTTGTGTCTCTGCTAGGCTTTGGTATCAGGATGATGTTGACCTCATAAAATGAGTTAGGGAGGATTCCAACGTAAGAAACTTTCATTAAAAAATAGGATAGTGATTAAAAGTATTTCCTTTGAAAGCCAGATTCTGGATGTACATCCTAACTCTACTGTTCACTTGCTGTGTTATTGTGTACTTTGGTTTCTTCATGTGTAAAATGAGAATAATAACATTTCTTACTTTCTATGAAGTAATTAAAACAATTTCTGATATGGAATGAAATCAATAAACATTAAAAACTTGTGTTACTGAAACAATGAGTTCAGTGAATTAACTTTTACTAAAATTTCTGATATTTATTCTTGAGACTCATTAGTGTAGTCTTACTGGTGTTTCTCTGAGTCTACTATTTTTAAATTGATTTTCCTATGCCTCCCTCCTTTGGAGTTCCAAATTTTTCTATATTCCTATAATTCTATATTATTTGTTATAAATCCTTTAATTGATATCTTCAAATATTATGTTTAAATTTGTTTAAATGCACTATTTCCAATTAAGTATAAAATGTATAATACTTCTATCTACCTTCCAGACTGACAAATACAGTACCATGTTGTGGTAGGCAGGTTCCAAAAAACATTCCCAGTGATCCCCTCCACTCCTAATATTTATGCTCTTGTTTAACTCTCTCTCCTGGAATGTGGAGTAAATCTAGTCATTTGCCTCCAATCCTGAAATTTGGTAAAAGTGATGAGATCTCACTTCAAGATTACATTACAAGAGTCTGTGACCTATTCCTTCTTCTCATTCTCTTAGCTGTTGCCTTTTAACTTGCTCATTCTTATGAAATCAGGGGCCAGGTTGTGAGTTTCCATATGTAGAAGCTCACATATGGTAGCAAACTGAGTGAGGCCTCTGACAGTTTGATGAACAATTGAAGCTTTCAATCTAACAACCCAAAGGAAAGGAATTCTGGCAGAAGTGACATGAATTGGCTCAGAGATGCATCCCCAGGTAGGTCTCAAAATGACGGCAGTCCCAGGTCTTATTCACTTTACTCACACCTTGATTGTGAGAAACTGAGAGGCAGAGAACTGAATGAAGCTATGCTCATTATTTCTGACCCTCAGAAACTTTAAGATAATACATATTGTTGTTTTAAGTCACTAAATTTTGGGGTATTTGTTATGCTGCAAAGGCAAATAGATGGTTTTGAAATTTTTCAGCCTTTCCAGAAAGCAAAAGATGCTAACATTAAGAAAGGGCTTGTGAGCTCTGTCAGAAACCCATATCCTATGTGGCTGGCTGTATAGCTACTTGTTATAGTTATGGCTGTATAGCTATTTTCTATGTATTCAAACAAATCAAAGAATAAGAGGATTATTCACCTACACACAGGACCTTTTCAGGGCATTAAGGGTGTGCCTCACAGATCCTCTTAATGAAACAGGACCACTAGAGAAGTTTATGGTCATTGTATTCAACCATTTTGCAGAACTAGATAGAGAAGGACTAATTTCAAAAATATTTGCATGGGTGGCTTTCGTGTAATATATTTCAGTTAGATCACAGATGATCCACAAAGCTTTGAGAAGAATACATTATTAGTAAAATCACTTCTAGCTCGCAATGAGTGGAACATACAAAATAAGTAGAGACAGTTGGATCCTAAACTTTTACTGGCAGGAAGGAAGCTTAGAAAACTACTTAGTTACAAAACAAAAACAAAAACAAAAACAAAAACAAACAAAAAAAAAAACAACTCAGAGGGCAGAATCAAGAGTCCTGAGGGTTTAAGAGCCATGGCCTTAAAACCTAACAAGAAACTTCTGGTATTTCACTGGCTGGATTCTACAACCGCGATTGACTAGTGACTTTTATTTTCCTTGTGTTTTTTTTTTTTTTTTTTTTTTTTTTTTTTTTTTTTTTTGAGAAAGAATGTCTATAGCTGTTGTCCTATGCCTGTCCCACCATTTATGTTGGATGTATGTTGGAGGCACATAACTTCTCTCTGTAGCTTCTCAGATCAACATAAACTGCCCTTGAGCAGTTATAATTAAAGAACTATAACCCACAAACCTAATTAATACCTCAATATGGTTTAGATGGTAGGATTTTGAACTTTGGGCTGATGCTACAATGGGATGTGACTTTTGGAGACCTTGGGAGTGCCAGGGAATGTATACTGCATGTGAGGGATATGGATAATTGAAAGCCAGATGTCAGACTAATAGGCAAGCTTCTCACATGGCCCCCAATGTTTTCTATCGCCTTGTGTCCACGTCCTTGTGTAATCCACTTTCCATGATGTGGGCTGAAACTAATGTCTTGTTCATAATAAACAGAGTAGTTCAGAGGCAATGAGATAGTACTTCAAAGATTAGGTTAAAAAACACTGACTTCAATTTGGATGGCACTTTCTCTCTTGTTCTCATTTGCTTGCTATGATAAATCAAGCAGCCATGTTTGAGCTACACTATAAAGAGGTTCATGTAGCAAAGAACTGTGGGCGGCCTCAGACCAACAAATAGTAAAGAACTGAGGCCCTCAATCCAGTAGTCCATGAAAAACCACATGCTTGAGTCCAGAAGCAGGTCCTTTACTTGAGTCTTAGAATGACTGCAGCCCTGACTGGCACTTTGATCAAAGCCTAAAAGAGACTCTGAAGCAGAGGATCATCTGAACTATGTTCTTATTATTGACCTACAGTAACTGAGATTTAAAAGGTTGTTTTAGGTCACCAAATTCTTGAATAATTTGTTAAACAAAAATTAATAACTATATATTGAATATGCCCTTTATCCATCTTCTCTGTCATTGTTTTCCGTAGTTTAAACTTTTAAAACAGAAAAATGGAAACATTTTATTCCTTTATGTCAATAGCAATTGCTAACATAACTTAGAAAAATTTTAATCCAGTTTTTTACCTGTTTTGGTTTTTGTTAATTTTATTTTTCTTCTTGTTGAAGTACATGATTTGGTAATTCTTACTGTAGAATCAGTGAGTAGTGAATCCAGTTAGTTTATTATATCTTAAGAAATCTATTACCTCTTAAATGATAGCTCAACAGAGAGAAAAATAGCTTGAAATCTTCCCTTTGCACTTTGAAAATATTTACTGGGGTTTATTGTTACTATAGAGAAATCCATTGTCAGTCTAGTTGTTCACTAGTGATCTTCACCCTCAGGTAACCTTAAGAGTTTCTGCTTTATCTTTGCTATTTTGCATTTCCACTATTAGACAGTAAATTAAAAATAAATGCCCTGCTTAATAATCATGATTTTTTTTTTCTTTTTGAGATGGAATCTCACTGTCGTCCAGGCTGGAGTACAGTGGCACGATCTCTGCTCACTACAACCTCCACCGCTCAGTTTCAAGTGATTCTCCTGCCTTAGCCTCCCAAGTAGCTGGGACTACAGACACCCGCCACCACGCCTGGCTAATTTTTGTATGTTTAGTAGAGATGAGGGTTTTAACATGTTGGCCAGGCTGGTCTCAAACTCCTGACTTTAGGTAATCTGCCCACCTCAGCCTCCCAAAGTGCCGGGATTACAGACGTGAGCCACCGCGCCTGGCCTCATGATGTATTTCCAATGTGAAGACAGTTCTGGAAATTTTTCAACTTTTATCCACTTGAGTTTTATATCTCCATTGTATTTTGTATAACTTCAAATTACTTTCTACATCTTTATTAACCCTTTCATATTTCTTATCTCTTCCTCTGTGAGCTCTTCGCTAGGTTTATTCCTCAACGTGATCTTTCAATTTCCTACTTTTTCTACTGTTATAGCAACTCCACTTCATTCTAAAGTTAGATCCATTTATAGATTTTTTTTAATTCAGTGACTGAAAATATTTTAATTACGATTTTTTCAAATCTAAATACTGATGCTTTTTTAAACAATTTCTTGTCTTTTTAATGGTTTATTTCATTTATCTCTGACAATCTTACACATGCAAATTCTATTTTAAAAATTGTTATATTATTGAATTTGGGGGTAAATTAATGATGAGTTCTTTTTTAAAAATTATGTCAACTGCCTTTCTTAGCATTACTGTACAGTGGATCCTTGAACACAGATTTGAAATGTTTGGTCCACTTATTTGCAGATTTTCTTCTGCCTCTGCTATCCCTGAGATAGCAAGATCACCCAGTTCTTCTCCTCCTCCTATTCAACATGAACTTGAGAATGAAACCTTTATAGTGCTCCATTTCTACTTAATGAACAATAAATATGTATTGTCTTTTTTATGATATTCTTTATAACATTTTCTTTTCTCTAGCTTACTTTAATGATACAGTATATAATGTCTATAACATACAAAATATGTGTTTGATGGTTTATGTTATCAGTAAGGCTTCTGGTCCACAGTAAGCTATTAAAGGTGAAGTTCTGGGGGATTCAAAAGTTATGTGTGGACTTTCAATTGAGCAAGGGTCGAACCCCCAACCCCTGTGTTGTTCGAGACTCAGTAGCACTTGTATTGGAATTTTGCTGGGAAAGTTCATTTCGTGAGTAAGCTTCAGTCTTTCCCATGTCTAAGCATTTATCTTCCATTTTTTTGTTCATTGAAATGATTGTCTTCTTTTGAAATGGGATTTTTATTTTTTTCTGCTTTTGTTCATAATGTATTACTGCTATTAGTTCAAATAAAAGATAAGCACTTTCGAAGTGTGAATTTAGAATGCAATCTTGGCTAAAAGTGTAAATATTTTTCAAATTGTTCGTTAAAGTATTATAAGGAGAGAAAGAAGAGTTGAAAATCTGAAGAGCTTTTTATTTTAAAATGTTTTCAGATAGTATTTTTCATTTTTAGGTATATGAATATTCTTTTCAGCTTATGAAACTTTTCTGGATTTTTTAAATAGATGTTTCTTTACTATCATATCATGCATTATGATGTTAAAATGCCATGAAATTCTTGACTCAGTTTTTCATAACGTTTTATGCATATAATATTTTAAGGAAAATTCATGGAGATAATAAGCATGTTTTGCTAAAAAATTCTTGAGAACTGCAGACTTTCCTTGGTTACTCCCCACAGAAGACACTTATGCTTGAAAGACACAGAACAAAGGTTTGCGGGTTTCTTTTAGCTGTGAAGTGGTTGTCTGATTCTGCTAAATGCTGTAATCAACAGGAATTCTCTTTTGGCAGCAGTGCTAGCTCAGTAGTTACCAGCATTTGGAATCAATGATGAGCCGCTAAAGAAAGATCCCTTATTTTATTCTTTTTTCCCTATTAGTTGGAAATTTGCATATAAAACTAAAACTTTACTTCAAGTCATAAAGGGTAATTGTTTCTTAATGTATGTAACATTCTAAATAATTTTACTCCACTATAAAGTTCTTTGAAAAAAAATACCATATTGGTGGATAGAGCATTATCAGGTGTTCTTTTTTGTATACAATAGTCTGCCCTTATTGCAGTTTCACTTTTTATGGTATGAGTTATCCACAGACAACCAGAGGTATATTAAATGAAAAATTCCAGAAGTAAACAATTTATAATTTTTAAATTGTGCACTGCTCTGAGTAGCACGACAAAATGCCACTCCATCCTTCTTTGTTGCACGGGGCATGAATCATCCTTTTGCTCACTATATGCACCCTGTATACACTACTGGTCTGCTAGTCACTTAGTAGCAATCTCAGCTATCAGAGGGAAAAAAATATAGCATATATAGGGTTTCAGGCAACCACTGGGCATCTTAGGATGTATATACTTCAGAGAAGGGGGGACTACTGTATCAAGCTAATGAACACTAAAAATATTTAGTATATTATTTATAGATTTTATAGCCACATAGTGAAATCATAATTTCCAAACAATTCTGTAGCATTGTAAGAAGAATGTAGGAAATATGACAGAAACTGTGACTTTACTCTGTCAATCAGTTGGATCCAAGATCTTCAAGTAATTTAACCCCTGTGTTCTCATGTTTTTCACTATGGTCTTTCTGACATAATTATTAATGCTTTTAATCTTTCTACTTGAATTATGTAAAAAAAAGATTTGATTTTCTTAGCTGGGGGAAAGACAAGTCTTTGCTTTTATCACACATGGGAAGTATTTACTGTTCAGCTCACTGTTTTTGACAGGTCGATTACTCAAAAGATTCAGCTTTAGTCAAATGCTCTCAGAACAAATACTCTTGCACATAAACATGCAGGAAAGAAGGATACTTGATATTACATCAGTAAGCTCTGTCATCCAATGATTTCTTTACTACCACTTAAAAATAATTCATAGAATTTGAAAATCCACTACAAACTAATTAAAAGTTATAGTTTTAAAGGAACTCACAATAAATGAAAGAACTTCTACAAGGAAGTTAAAAAAAGGGGATATATATGTGTGTGTGTGTGTGTGTGTGTGTGTGTATAACCACATACTCTGGCTGAATGAATAAAATGCAGGGCAAGAATGACCAATTAGGAATATCTTAGTGGCATACTAAAGTCACCCCACATAGCTGACTTCAATGATGCACTTCACAAATGGATTAATGGATTAATGGGCCTATGACACTCCTTTTCTGGGAAGGGAGAAAAAAAAAAAAAAGAATTTTCCCAGGAATTCTGGGCTACTATTTGAAACAAAAGTAATTTTTACTAGGTTTGAAAATAATTTTTATGCATGGCTTTCTACATAAAGACTTAATAAAGTTACATCTGTTTTAAATAGAGGACATTGAGCATCAGGCTTCAACATCTATTTTGACAACAAGAAAACACACAAGACTGAAAAATTCTAGAGCTACTGATTTCCTACCACAACTAGCTTCAGTCAAAATGGCTAGTCTTTTTCATATGTTTTGGAGAACTTATTTTATTTAGCTAAAAGTCATTGCTACTGAAAGTCATTTTCAATTGCAATACTCATCATATTTTTTTAAAAAAGAAAAAAAAATGTAGTCAGAATGAATGTTCCTCAAATATCTAAAGCCATCCTAATAAAGCATTCACTTTGAGTCAGCGGCTCACCCTGGGTGCTGATGGTTGGTGGCCATCACTCTACTTTCCTCCACTTGTATAGCTCAAAGCAACAGAAAGGCAGGACTTCTGGGATTTTTCACTGATGCCATACAACATGGACAGAAGCTCCTCAAAAAATAAGGGGAGTGTACCTTAAGAGTATTTGCATGCTCAGTGTCAAAATGTTTAAGTGTCTTCTACTAAACTCAATGAATTATGATTACCTGGACATGCTGAAGTATCACATCTATGTTATTATTATTTATTTATTTATTTATTTAGTTTGTTTGTTTGGAATGTTGCTCAATGAGTGAAAAAGGAAAAGAGGATACAGGATTTTTTTTTAAATGTATAAGCTTGTGGGATTAGTCTCTTCCTTTTGCAATTCTATTTCTTACCCATGGTACACATCACTTTTTGTATGTGTCCCCCACCCCCACTGTGAATGTCAGCCTCATAAAGGTTTGTTTTGTTAGTTGGTACATTTCCAGATCAAAATAATTGTTCATGGTACAGAGCTGAAATTCACTAAGCAGTCATTAAGGCAAGGAGTTAGCAATGTTCCCAGATTTGGGGAGGGGTTAATACAATAGTTCAGGTGAGAGCTCATGCAAAATATCCTCAGAAGCAGATGCAAAGGTGAACAGTAAAAGCCCGACACACATTAGCAATTAGTAGCATCAGGTACCTATGATCCTTGATTTTGCCCATGAAAAGTGACTTAATATCAATCGCAGAGATAAAATGTAACATATTCTACCTAACAAAAATGGTCATGAAGTATATATACAAATATGATTTCTTTCAAAGGGTCTGTTTTTCATCAAGTATATGGAGTCCTTTAAAATGATTCTAACATCTCAGATGCAAGCAACAAGAAAGATATTTTAGATATATACATTTATATATTTTTATATATTTACATATAAATGTATATATGTATATAGATGTATACACATACATACACACATGTATTTATAATTCCACCATTGTGACTTTTTAAAAATATGATCCATGCTAACCTTAATAATGCAGGAGCATACTGCATGTTATTTTTCAGCAAATTCCAAAATTAAGCATAATTATTTTAAATGAACACCCAAAAGAATGAGGAATACAATACCTACCTCACCTCATAGATATTCTTTGAGAAAGCTAATCTAGACTCAAAAAACTGATTTGCTTGTCATTTTATTTTCCAGTCTACAACCAGTGTTACTTTTCATTTTATTTGTTAAAAGAGTAAGTAATTATTTACTCACTGGTCAATTATTCCAGACCAGTGACTAAACACCTTTATTATTTTTATTTAATCAGAATGCTTTTAATACACCCTTACTTTGGAATAAAAATATCAATTTCTATCATACTTTGCAATAGATATTCTAAAATTGCAGGCAGAAGTAATAAGTAAATATTTATTGCCATTTTACATGAGACATTAACTAGGCAATTTTAAGTAATCTAGTGTTTTTAGTAGAATATATTAGCAAATTATGTGCCACTGATCAGAGTGAAAAAAACAGAGTATAGCAAATCAACACAAGTCATTTCCTGTAATTAGAGCTATTAAATAGACATATAAGACTGCATAACTATTTGATAAATTGTTAGCATACCAACAAAATCTATATTCTTGCCTTACTAATTTTTATAACAGTAGTTGTAAATAAATAAGCAAAATTGTACACATAATCAAAATAGTATAATTTGAAATTCTCATAAAAAATAGCTTCAAGTGCTCAAATACAGAGAGATATATATATACACACACACACATACATATACACACATATATACAAACACACACACACACATAGACATATATATGTACACATACATACGTACAGAGAAACAATTTTCCCTTACAAGTATTTCTGTCACCTTCAGTATACAGTGTCAGAGATACTTCTCCTAAAAGGCTGAAGCCATCTAAGGATCTAAGGATTTCTCCTACCTCCTGCCTGCCCAAGTATATTTGAAATAAATCTTCTGAGTCATACCCCAAAATCCTAAAATAAGGGCTGATGTCAATATTGATTCTGGAGATTCACTTGTGAAGGAGTCAGTGCCCTATTGCCCTAACTGATCTCTAACATGCTCTATATAAAGTATAAGATAATTAAAAGCAAATGATTTCACATTTTCTTTTTCTAAGCAAGGGGAGAATATTTAAAATAGAAACAAATTATTTTAATGTAGCTGCACTAATCCTGGTTCATTATTTTTATGTTGCTGTACTGTATTCCATGGTATGAATGTGTTTTTTATTTATTGCTTCTAGTATTGATCAATACTTAGATTTTCTAGTATTTTCTAGTATTTGAATATTATAGATAATATTACAAAAAATATTACAAATAATGTTGCTATGAACATATATTTATATATATATGTCTCTCTGTGTGTGTGTGTGTGTAGGTACATACACAAATGCATTCTCCTTGGGAAAATTAATCTTAGAGTAGAAGTATTAGTATGTATGTGTAATATCTTAGAGCAGAAGATATCACTCTAAGATGTAATATCTTAGAGTAGAAAATATCTTAGAGTAGAAGTATTGTTACGTATATGTACACTTTTATAGAATATGTCAAATAGTGAGCCCAAGTGATTGTATCAATTTACATCCCAACCACCAGCACTCTAAGATGTATAGACTAACTTTTCATTTCACCTACACAAAATATTGTTTTTGTTTTTAACTGTATCCATTCTCAAGATGGTATAGTAATATCTCATTGTTTTATTTTGCATCTCCTTGTAGAATGATGAAAAAGATCATCTTGTGATTTGCCTCATGTCCATTTGTCCATCATCTTTATATATATATATATACACACACACACACACACACACACACATATATACACACACACATATAAAAATATATATACACAGATTATATATACTGATTATATACTGATTATATATAATTTATATAAAATTTATATTTTGCCTACTTTTAATTGGGTTACATCTTCTTATTAATTTGGAGCAGTTTATATAATTTAATGTATAGTTTTTGGTTTTAGGTTCATAGCAAAATTGAGTGAGAAGGTATAGAGATTTCTCATATACTCTCTGCCCCACACATGAACATCCTCCTTCATTGTCCATCACTATCAATAATCCCCACCAGAATGATGAATTTGTTATAGCCGATGAACTACATTAACATATTATTACCACCCAGAGTTCATAGTTCACCATTGTTGTACATCCTATGGGTTTGGACAAATTTATGACATACATCCACCATTATTGTATCATACAGATATTTTCACTCTCTAAAAATACTCTGTGCACTGACAACTCATCTCTTCTTCCCTCTAATTCCTGGGCAATTACTGACCTTTTCGTTACTTCTATAGTTTTGGCTTTTCTAGAATATCATATCATTGGAATCATTCAGTATGTAGCCTTTTACATTGGTTTCTTTTACTTAGAAATATACTTTTAAGTTCCCTCCATGTCTTTTCATCACTTGATAGCTAGCTCATATCTATTTGGCATTAAATAACATTTCGTTTTCTGAAGGGACCACAGTTGATTTATTCATTCACTAACCAAAGGACATCTTAATTGCTTCCAAGTTTTGAAAATTTGCATTTCTTTGCCATATATTTTCTTTAATATATTATTCACAGTTATTTCAGTGTCTGATCATTGTAATACTCAGATAATGTATGGCTCTTTTAATTGTCTGGGTTTTCTCTTGGTCAATATTTGGTTTTTAATTGAGATTTTTACTGAATGCTGAAACTTACCTATGAAATAACTTGTCCTAATCCTGCAATCTCTCATCTGTCCTCTTTTTGATTAAAACTTTTTAGTTCTATTTTAATAATTAGTGCACACTATTATATACTTATGATTATACCTTTCATTTATGATTCTTCAAACCAAATAATATATTTTTTCAAGTGTTAAAATAGAACCAGAATTCTATATCCAGAGAAAATACCCTTTAAGAATGAAGGTGAAATTAAACATCTTCGTGAAGAAAAATTGAGACAATTTGTTGCCAGTAAACATGCCCTAAAAGAACTACTAAAGGAAGTTTATAATATAGAAGGAAATGACAGATGAAACAAATACGGAATATTCAGAAAGATAAAACCAAGTGCTGGCTAGGATTTGCTGCAGCTGGAACTTTCACATACATTACTGATGGGAGTGCAAAATGATACATCTATTCTGGAAAAAAAAAGCTTTGGGAATTTCTTATAAACATATGCTTACCATATAACTAAGCAATTTCACTCCTACATTAGGTTTACAAAAAGACTTGTAAATATTACAGGTCTATTTATAAGCGCCCCAAACTAAAAACAACCCAAATATTCTTCAACAGGTATTCACAATAAACAAACTCTGGCATATCTGCAAAATGAAATACTAGTTAGAAATAAAAAGGAATGAAATTTTTCTTTTGATTCTGATTGTGATAGAGCTACTCGGGAGGCTGAGGCAGGAGAATGGCGTAAACCCGGGAGGCGGAGCTTGTAGTGAGCTGAGATCCGGCCACTGCACTCCAGCCCGGGTGACAGAGCGAGACTCCGTCTCAAAAAAAAAAAAAAAAAAATTTACAGATAAATTAAAATTCATATAATTTTATACCAAAAGAAACACCAAGTCGATTTTACTATTTTAATTTTAAAAAGAAAACTTTTAAAATGTAAATGCATTTCACTTGTCTTAACAAACATCTTAGTTTCAACCGAATCATAGTCCTTTTCTTTATAGACAAAAATTTCAAATTATAAATTATTACTGAAATTAAAGTCCATTTAGTTCTTAATTAAAACTTGTATCTATGTCTAGACATACTTGAATGGTTGTAGCACTTGGTGAAACCAGTGACTCAAGGATTAAAAATTAATAATTTTACAGTCTCAATGAATGTTTGATTTGTCTAGAGTTGGTATTTCACATGTCTCTGAAATTCGTAATTATAAGTGATGTCATATATATATTTACTCGACTGTAGGAGTAGAAACGGAGAACAGAGGGAAGTCAAGATATTCAAATATTTTTGGAGACAGAAATAACAAGGAGTGTTTTCATTTGGGGATGCAGGAAGATGAAGGAGTTGAGGAGGAAATATCAGATTTAACCCATTTGGATGTAAGGTGTTGCCATTTGCTGAAGTAGGAGATGTTGGTAGAGAGGCCATTTTAGATATGTAGGCAAAGAGAATTCACCTTGGTACCTGCTGAGGATGAGATATTCCATTTTGGTGTTAAGTAGGAAGTTGGATAAGCGTGTTAGGACTTACCACATGGACTAAAAACAAGTGTTTTCCATTTCATTTGTTTTAGAATAAGATAAGATTCTTAGTCATATATTCCTTTAAATTTCTACTGTGCCACTGGGTAGCTATGTAAACTAGATCAATTTACTTAGGCTTATGTACCACTATTTATCCAATATTATAATATAATAATATGATTAATGTTCCATAATTATTGAGAAATTATAATAAAATGAAATATATAAAACATCATACAGCTGATACTGTATCAATTATATATAAATATATTTTTCCCTTTCCTTTGTGGAACATAAATTTTGTGGGTTGCAAACAAGTCGTTATTTTCTTTGAATTAAACTCATTACCAATATCTAGGGGAAAGTATGTATAATATATTGCTATATTTCAGATGAATTCCTAAGGATGAGAAATTTTTTATTAAAATATTTTTTCATTGTAAATGTGTTGACCTTAAGTGAGATGTCACTGAAGATAGTATGGTATATTCAGACTGCAATTTTACTCCTTATTGATTAAATTTATTAGATAATTGATAAGCACCTTGTTGCATTTTGACTAGAAAATAGGATAAAATCTTCTTAAAGTATTCAATTATGATAAAGAGAAAATATCCTTGTTAAAAAATGCATTCAACTCTTATTCCTTGTGTTTGAATATAGGAATACTCAGGGAAATATCACTGAGATGCTAGAGGTCTATAATAAAAATTATCAAGACCAAACAGCTTGGCTTCTGCTACTGGACCTCATTTGTTGATGTCTAATTAAAAGAATCATTTGCATTTGCTAATGCATGTGTTTAGCTTTTACTCAAATAATTATTGAACAAGCATGTGATTTAATTTTAATCTGAATTCTCTAGTGGCTCACTTTTCATGGTTACTTAAATATTACCCTTCAAGATGAGTGTTATTAATGTGTATGGCACTTCTGCATTGTCTTTTCATCATAATTTATTTTATTGGATTTTCCCCCATTCTCTTGTTCTCCTGTTTCCAGCATTTATTTTAGCACACTAACCCTGGATGAGTTTGCATTCTGGAAAGGAATGCATCAAATTCCAAAGAATCAAGCCTTATTTTTCCAAAAATTGGGTGAGCGCCCAGAAGACATTTAATGCTTCATAGTTTTATAGTTTAAGCAATAAAGGAGAGGAAACTAATTCCCTCCCCTTTCTCATGGTCTCCCTCTAAAGATAATTGAAACAGTTTCTGTGCTCTTGCTCATTTGTTTTGACGCCCATGAACAGTCTTGCTGAGGTGTATTTTTTTATTTCCCCTGCTGTATCCATTATTGATTTTATTAATCTTCCATCCCATATGATGCAGCTTGGATAGGATGTCATGCAATTATTAGGCCAAATTTAAAAATACTTAAATAAGAAGCAAGGTAATTGATAACCAAGTATGGGAAGTATTCTTGTGAATGTTATGAATGTAAGTTTTTATCAGGATAAAATATTTCTTACTTTTAAGTTATTTCATTTTTATTTGGATGTTGGAATTTTGTCCGAAGAATATCTAGAACTGTCATTTTCAAACCACAAAATTCCATTTCCAAGGTCAAAAATCATCAGAAATATAGCAACATCTTATTTCTATTATTTTTAAAATCTCAGTTTTTTAAATTATTAAACATGGAAAATGATTCACTTTGATATTTATTGCCTTTTTTGGCTCAATCTGTATTTCTGTGAAGTTAATGATTCATTATACAGCAAAGTCTTAATAAAATTACTCATTTGGTCAAGGAACGTGGCATATATTAATAACTAGAACACCAGTAATGATTTTCACAGACTTTAACTTGAGCTCTACCACTACAACTTTTTCCCATTAATTTTATTTCACTCCATGAAAGCTGGAAAATATGCAGTGGAAAGCAAAATGCACAACTCCAAAATCCAAGTAAAGAAAAAGGAAAGAAAAAGTGTTTTAATATCACTTTAATAATGCTTTTGAATTTTTACTATTCTATTTATCATGCAGATTCTATTTGTTGGTACTTAAAGCAAATAAACGGAAATTCTCAAATAATGATTTAAATGTTCTCCCTTTAACTCAAAAATAAAAGGCATAAGCCACTACATTTATAGTGGAAATTTTTAAAGGGCATATCCAGACTATATGATCTTTTACACCTCCTACTTCTAACACTTCCTTTGAAATTTGATCACTATATCTGGAAAATATCTAAGAATTCACCATATGCAGTTTTATCAAATTGCTATATTCTTTTGTTGAGACATTTCCAAGTGCTGAAGAAATGAGAGATTAAATTAAATGTAGTATTTAGGATTTTATGGTAGGAGAATAAATTATGGAATTTTAAAGACTTTAAATTACATACTTTTTAATCAGTTTTTTTATACAAATACGATGTGTGTTGATTGGGGGAAATCTTGAAGATTCAGGAGAGAATAAACAAGAGGAAATTATTGTTTCACTATCCACATATAAGTCTATTTACATAATGATGTCCATATTTTAGCTCTTTATATATTCATTCAATCAACAACTATTTACTCAGGAATGGCTGTAGGCAAACATGATTCCAGACACCCAGCAGCCTACTACATTGTAGCGGGAGGAACACTGGAAAGCTAAAGAACAACAGAATGTTTGGTATTAAAATGCAATGGGAAGAAAAACAAAACAAGATAGCATAAAGCTCAGCAGCGGAAGGGCGAAGGGCAAGTAATTCAGTTGGGTGGTGAGGAAAGGAGGGAAGATATGATGTTAAAAATAGAAGCTGAATAATAAGACAAAGCCAGCCATGAGAGAAGAATTTTCAGGCAGTATGAAGAAAATAAAATGCAAACTCCTAAGGTGGCAATAAACTTCAATGTGATGGAACAGAAAAACACAAGAAATGCCAGAAATGTACAGAGTAAGGGAGAGATTGATAATGAAGTGAAAATGAAAAAGTAGTCAAGGGCCAGATTTGGCTATGGTTAGTTTAGGTTTTATTTTAATTTGAATTCAAAGTAATGAAAGCATTATTAAGTATGCTGTAGTATGACATCCTTTTTTTAAAAAAGGTGATTTCTGGGTAGAGAATGGAATGTGTTGGCCTGGTGGAAGAGTAGAGGTGGAGAGTTGAAGGAGTGGAGGGGAACCCTATGCTTTGGTTCCCATAAAAGTAATGTGGCTTGTGTTAAAAGAGTGGCAGCAAAGAGGAAGAGAAGGAGGGAAGATTCAGTATGTCTTGGAGTCTGACTCACAGGACTTGGAATATGATAGATGGCAAGAAGGAGTAAGAAAAGAGGATGGAATCCAGAATGCCACCTAGATTTTAGAGTGCATGATGGTACCATATACAGAGAAGGGATAAGATAGTAAAACAGGAGGGGAAGAACTCCATCCAAAAGTTTCCTTCTTTAAAACACCACATCAAAAGATGTTTGTTAGATATCTAAGTGAAAAGTGTGTGTATGTGTGTGTGTATATGTATGTGTATATATATGTCTATGTGTGTGTGTGTATACACACACATATATGTCTATGTAGGCTTGTGTATATATATACACACATATATATGTAGGAGTATGTGTATATATATACACACACATATATACACACAGACACAAATGTATACAATATATATGTACACAAACCATGTTTTTGTAACCTATTTTTACACTTAGTCATTTACAATTGTTCATATAATTTATAAAATATCATTTTAAAAACTATATAATATTTGTTATATAAATATAGTACAGCTTATATGCACTAATTCCCCTATTGCTGAACATGTAATTGTTTCTATGATCCTGGAGGGTTTTTTCCAATTATTTATAACTCTGTGTTATCCTTGAAGATAATTATGCATAGCTATTTTATTCCCATGGGTTAAATTTCCAAAAATTGAATTGATAAACCTGAGTTTACATGCTTTTACAATTTTTGATACTTTAGATCTAATACTGCTCCAGATTGTTCTATCACAGTTCATCAATAGTTCACAGGAATGCCATTTCTTAGTATTACTGCCTAATCCAGTTACATTTTGTTAATCTGTACCATTTTGCCCGAATAAAATATCCCTGATTTGTAGTGTTACAAATAGTTCTTTGATGCTGTTGATGGTGTTTAATTTTTTGTGTGTATTTAGCCATTTGCCTTTCTTCTTTACTGAATTAGCTTTATGTGGTCTTTGTCTATTTTTCATTAAAATTGTTATGTTCTTCTTACTCATTTGTCAGTAATCTTTATTATTAACTTTTCTATAAACATTGAAAATATGCCTCTAGTTTTAACACCAGTCATTCTAATTATGGGGAGCTTTGATATCTGAAGTAAAATTGTTTTCAACATTTTCCTCTTTGTAATCTATGTTTTGACGAATGCTTAATGTAATAAGGAGTCTGACTCTATTTTCTGATGTTTTACATTTGATAACAATCCTCAAACCTCATTTTCTCCTTTCTGCCTCACATCTGGTCAAGCTGATAAAAAAAGCCTGGGTGCTCCCTCCTTTGGTGCAGAGTAGGGGAGATTGAAGCTACCCAGGTCCGTGCTGGTACATGGGAACCCTCACCCTGGCCTGACTCCCTAGTCAAAACAAAAACGCCAAGCCAGCCTCCATTTCTTGCTCTCTCAAACTATTTTCAGGTCAGTTTGGGAAGACTGTCCTGTTCTTCCCAAACGCCTCATCCCATAGGTAATAAACCTTTTCCTATTTTGGTGTGGTATGTGGCATCATGGGTCTTGGCACTTGAACCTAATTATGGCTGGCAGTTCATTCTGCATCTGCAGAGTAGCCACATGACTGAGAAAGGAAATTTACAGCCATAAGTCAGTTAACTACTTGCCAATATTTTATCTTTCTGAAAATCCGTTTTATACATATATAATTTCTTTGAAAATTAAATCTTTTTGGATTATGGCATGAGGTAAGAATGTTTATTTTTCTAAACATTAAACCACTTGCTTCAACACCAATTAATGACTAGGCCATCCTTTCTAATTATTTGAAAAGCCATAGTTATATTACAACTTATGTAATTTAGCCAGAAGAGATCATGTGATTCATTATACAGTCAGCTATTCTAATTATTTATGATCTTATTTACATTGTTATACATTTTACATTGTAATATTTGCATAATAAACAGGATAATTCCAGCAGAACCCTAGAAAAATGCTTTTTCTTATCATTTTCATTAAATATGCCATAGTTTCTGTATAATTAATGAAACACAAGAAGTTACTGGATTTTGGTGAATAGATTACTATTGTTAAACTTGGGTATCTAACTCAAGTTACTTGAAGTTTCTGTCTGTAGCAATATTTTTTTTTAAAAAGTTTCGTGGATCTTCAGTCTTTTTAAAACATTAATAGTTTAATTGTTCCCTGATTCTTGTTTTATATCTCATGATTTGCAGCTTTAATTTATTTCCTGTCACAAATCACAAGTTTACCCCTGTTTGTTCTCAGGATGAAGTAAAACTGTATACATTTTGGGTCAGGAGGACAGAAGATGGGGGAAGGTCAACTCACCGAGGGGTCTGGCTCCAGGCCAGTATCATATGTATGATTTTTCCAGCAATTATAAAAACATCACCTGATAGATCTCATGGGAGAAAGCTGCCCTCCCCGCTTCAGCCTGGGTGCACAGTCTGAAGGGAGTTACAATCAAGGACTCAGCATTCCCAGGCTAGCCACACTTTGACACATGTTGCATTTTTAGCCCAAATGCCTCCATTCAGAGGTCTTTTTATCCAGGTACTCTCATCTTTGTAGGTATCTCTGCTGAGACCTCCTTACTGGGGAGCCTTGACGACAGTTTCTCCACTCTGACATGGTACTTGCGCTTTTCCACTCCTAGTCCTCCCTCATCCCCCTCTCCCTGTCCCCTGGGACCATTCAATGGCAAAAGCCTCTAGTTCAGGGTTTAGCTCTGCAGCAAGACATTACTTCCAATCTGTGTTGATGTATCTGACCCTCACCACATGCTGTTCCATGGAGAAAAAAAACCATTAAAGGAGACAGCACCTTTTTTCCAGCCTCATTTATGCCATCACAGTAAGTGAATAAAACCTTAATTGTTGATTTCTATTTGGCTTGTTGTCCTAATTGACCACCTCAGTACCTGGCATCTTAGCTCTCCCCAGCTCACCTTTTTAAAATTATTATACTTTAAATTCTGGGGTACATGTGCAGAACTTGCAGGTTTGTTATCTAGGTATACACGTGCCATGGTGGTTTGCTGCACCCATCAACCTGTCATCTATATTAGGTATTTCTCCTAATGCTATCCTTCCCCTAGTCCCCTCACCCCTTGACAAGCCCTGGTGTGTGATGTTCCCCTTCCTGTGTCTATGTGATCTCATTGTTCAACTCCCACTTATGAAAACATGCGGTGTTTGGTTTTCTGTTCTTGTGTTAGTTTGTTGAGAATGATGGTTTCCAGGTTCATCCATGTCCCTGCAAAGGATATGAACTCATTCTTTTTTATGGCTGCGTAGTGTTCCATGGTGTATATGTGCCACATTTTCTTTATCCAGTCTGTCATTGATGGACATTTGGTTGGTTCCAAGTCTTTGCTATTGTGAATAGTGCTGCAATAAATATACGTGTGCATGTGTCTTTATAGTAGAATGATTTATAATCCTTTGGGTATATACCCAGTAATGGGATTGCCCAGCTTACCTCCTAACACTGTGACCTTACTGTGTCGACTACTCCCCTCCCACTTTGGCTAGGATGTTACAAGGGCATCTACCCATAGCAGCTGTATTGGGCTAAAACCAACCCAATGTTGGGGCAGAGATGAGAGTCCCTTCTGCTAGGTTGTCATCTGTCAATTACAGGCAGCTGTTGAAAGATTTTCTTACTAATCATCCTGAAGAAGCACATTTAGCTCCTAGCCCCTACTCCTATAAGGAGCTTCAAGAATGTGCCTGAGAATGTCTCATCAAGTTACTATGACCCTTATTTCTGTCTGTGTGGCTATGTTCCCCAAGAGGGTAAAGAAAGCACTCACATCTTTATCACAACAAATAATGTGCTGTACAGGAGGAAACCAGCACACATGAAAAATAGAGGCATATGTGGTGAGGCTTTAGAGTTTGCAAAATGTCTTGGCATACATGATCAAACTTGGGCCTCATAACAGCTCTTAATTGTAAATGGAGAAACCAAGACCTTAACGGGGCTAGTTCCTGACTCAGATATTTGATAATTAAACCCATATTCATTTGAGTAAGCCTGGTATTGAAGAGTGAGTTAACACTTCTTGGAAGCTATTAGGAGGAATGCCAAAGAAGTGGAAGGAAAAATAATACTTACTTTAGTGCCTTTGCAGGTTTCCATGGGCATGACCATTATTTTTTCTTAGAAATTTATGAAACTCGATAAGAATCTTAGATACAATTATGACAACTTCCTAGACTTCAGTGTTATATCTTAAATGCTCTACAGAGATAACTATATTATTTAAGAATGTATTATTGGGCATTACTTGAAAATATCACTAAATTCATTGCAGATTTAGTCTAATTATTACAATGTAATAATTATTATTTTACTATTATATACAGTTAAGATAAAATAATTATAAAGAAATTGTCTATTAGTGAAAGATAATTGGCAATATTAAAAGTGGTGAACATGCCCCTCCTTTATGGCATTATCAATATGCTGAAGAAACTGAAAATAATTTCCAAGATTAAAAATGTAAAAGACAAATAACAATTATAAAAGGCAATTGAGAAGCCATACATCTGTTTTCTCACTTCTGAGATAATGTAATTGGGTAGAAGTTTCTGTTTAGTCACTAAGGGCCTGGAACCACACTACATACTTTTTTATTATTTCTCATCTGATACATCTTGGTAAAAAAGAAGAGACATATTATATGTATGTATGAAAAAATAGTGTATGTTTCATCTTTGCAAATGAAGAAACTAAGATCACATACATTGACTAGTCACATTTGTAAGCCATAGGATGTAGATTAGAATTCAGGTTACATGAATTGAAGACATTTCAGAAATATGTTTCCTTGAAATGATTTTGATGCATGCACTCTGTAAAATCTGTTATTTGTTTAAGAAAAGGTAGCTAAAGAAATGCCAATAAATGCCATCGCTGCAGGTGCTGAACTTTCTCAAATTTGAAGTAATTTTAGGCAATAAGTTGTTATGAAAATCAAGATTGTACACTACTTTTCCCTTCTATTTTCAGAGTTCTTTCCTTGGTTGGAACTTGTTAAAGGATTCTCTGCAGGTGCATATTCACTTCTCTTACTGTACAAGAAAAGGGAACCAATACAAGGAAAAATGAAGGGTATTGTCAAATATCAACCCCTGATCATTGGAGGCCTGAAGTAAGCCTTGGCAGACCAGAAATGACAAGATTCTATGAAGTTCAAACGAACCATATTGGAGGTCAGTTAAAAAAACAAAAACAGGTAGATGAGAAATCTAAAGGTGAACCTATATTTTCAGTGCCACATTACATGTCATTAAACTTATAACACAGGTCTCCTTAGATAAGTTTTCAAGATTTGATTTCCTACTTCTTAATTTAACTTTATGAATGGTAAAATTTCCTAGACATCAATGTTATTCATTATTTACTAAAGATAATTGTATTATCAACAAATGCATTATTTGGCATTTTATTGCTTCAAAAATATCTCATATAGATACTTAATCAGCTTCAAAGATGGATTACAATGAGTGTTTTATATTCATATCATAGAAATATATTTACAAAAAGGAAGTCTGTGTCTGTTTAATTCTTTATTCAGGTATAACTACAAATACACTGTAGATAAGAAATTTTCAGGTAGTGTTCATAGCAACACATTTTCTGAACTAGAAAAAGGTATTATATATCCCACGATTAAGGGTTTCTATTGACATTTGTTCTCAATTTACATTTATAGGATTGTATTCTTCCCTACCATTCTTCTTCCCCTTTCAGCATATCTCCTGCACTTAATTTAGCAAATATATATTTATCTATCAAATACACTATTTCAATCCCTATTATGGAGAATTAGAATCATTTGCATTCACCTGGCATGAATAGCAGCATATGTTTATAACTTTGCCACAAGACTATGTTAACTTTCCTGATCTTTGTCACAATGAGGTCAGAAGGGAGCTTAATCATCTGGACATTTCACGTTACATCATTCTGATCTACTATTTTGAGGGCACCATGTTAACCTGACCTTGAGGAAAGTAAGTGGCAAACACACTGGATGCCCTGTAAAACATATGCGTCATCATTTATGAGATAAATCATAATAAAAATTCAGGAACATGTCACACAAATATAGTTTTTAAGTGCCCAGAGATTATGGGTGTGCTAAATAATTCCTTTAACATAAAAGACAAGTTATTGTACTCTGTGCCCCCTATCACTAAGAAAAAAGCACAAAGCTTGCTAGGCTTCTCCATATTTGAAGATAGGATGTACCACACTTGAAAATATAGCTCTATCCCGTTTATCAGATGATTTGGAAAGTTGTCAGTTCAGTTATCTGGATCACATTAAAATGCTGTGCTAAAATCTGGCAAGCCTAAAAGGAGTGTCATAGCACAGACACTCAGGATTTTAGGGCAAAGACATACCAACTGCAGCAAAGGGCTATTCTGTTCAAAAGTGTCTCCTGAATTTCTGTTGAGCCCTAGTAGAGACTGTGCAACTGAGCATGAGACATTAAATGAATACAAAAACACAGGTATTCATCATGAGCTGTTGTATTAATCCATTTTCACACTGCTATAAAGATACTACCTGAGACTGGATGATTTATAAAGAAAGGAGGTTTAATTGACTCGCATTTACACATAGCCTTGGGGGGCCTCAGGAAACTTACAATCATGGCAGAAGGTAAAGTTTCTCTTCCGAGGTAAGCAAGGCGCATCTTACAGAGAGGCAGGTGAAAGATAGGGTGAGGAAGTGCCACACCTTAAAACTATCAGCTCTTGTGAGAACTCCCTCACTATCACAAGAACAGCATGCGGGGAAACTACCCCCAGGATCTAATCACTTCCCTTCAGTTCTCTCCCTCAATACATGGGGATTACAATTCTAAATAAGATTTGGGTTGGGACACAGAGCCAAACCATATCAACTGAGTATTATAATAAACCATCAAGTCACAAGAGCAAACAGGTACCAAAGTAACCCAAAATACAATTGAAATGAAACATTTTGAATCTAGACCAATCAAGTTTGGAAGACATAAGTAACTTACACATGCAGGTGACCATGCCATCTATCATTTTCACGCACGCCTCTCCCTCAGCTTACAGCCGTGGTCTCTTGAGGTCTTCCTATGATCTGCTACTGGAAATGAAAAAACTAAGGCCTAGTTCATAGATTGCTGGATACACATATTAGCACAAGCTTAAGATGAACTGCTATAACCCTAGAATGTCACTGAAATGTGGCTCTGAATGGCAGTGATGAGGGAATTGTATCTCAGTGGGCAGAGATTCAAATAATCAATTTCTGTGGAGGAACAGCTGACCTGAGATCAAGATGTTCTCAGAATTCAGAGTAGCAACAAATAGCTTAGCTGATTGGTTAGGGACTTGAAATGGCAACATTTAAACACATTAGGGGGTAGGGGATATGGATGTACCCATGGGATTAATCACAGAGATAATGGATCGCTGCATCTCCTGCTGATGTTCACTAAAGAACATCCACCGCAGAAGTGACGTATAACACAACAGAGACAATGAGTTGTCTAGCATAAATCAGCACACCACTAAATTTAGAACACTACAATAAAACTTATGAGGACACCTGGTTGGTCAATAGGCCAGCTGGCAAAAAAAGGTGCCTTTTTTTTTTTTTTTTTCAGTATTGTAGTAATACTATTTAGAAAAAAAAAATTAAATTTAAATTTAAAAGGTATTTTATACCAGAAGCACTAATTGATCCTGATATGAGGAAATAAGGTTGCTGCTATAAAGTGGGGAGTAGGAGATACACTTGGGCAACTCATTGCGCTTCCATGTCTAGTCATAGTTGTAAATGGGTGCCTGCCGCTCTATGGTTTTACCAGGGCAAAGAAGTAAGGGGTTCAGACGCCTTAGGAATGAAGGTTTGAGTTCTGCCATTAGGCAAGCATTCCAGAACAGAAGTGCTGGCTGAGAATGAGGGGTATCTGAAATTAAATGTATAGGAGAAACAAGACGAATGTCCATTGCTGTAGTTTGTTTCACTAGACCTCCTTTATTAAGTGTTCCTTTGACCCTCTAAAATTGTGATTGACAACTATATTAAAGAAACAGCAATGAGAGGGAATAAATTTAACATGAGGCCTGAGTGGATCTGAGCAGTGCTAAATGCAGACTGTAGCATCCATTATGTATTTCATATCCCTTGAAGCTTTTCATGTGTTCAGATAGGCTTTTAATTCCCGATACCTGCAGGTATGTGCCTGAGGCTTTTTTTAAAACAAAAACAAAAACAAAAAACTCCACAAAGCTGTAATTCTCAACCAATTGTTCTCTGTAGTTGGTGTTTAGTTACCCAACTCCTTTACTACTCAGGGAGAATTGTGAGGTCTGTATTTTGCACCATTCTTCCAAGTTTTCCTAACACTTAACATGCTAGGCCCACTTAATAGCTCAGCACTAAATGGATACCCCTTTTCTGTATCACTTACCTATTTCCCTACCAGTGTTCGCTGCATTTCCTAAATAAACTACTTGACTTGAAGCCTTGATTAGCAGTCTACTTTGGGGAGAACCCAAAATAATCCATTATGCCAGATATGGATATAGATGAATAAAAGATGGGGTCCATGCCTGGAGAAATTTATATTTTGGAATTAAAGAATGAGACATAATAAAATAATTATAGTGTGGTAACAGCTATAATAAAATTGGGTACAAATGCTGGGAGCAAACTAAGAGGAAAATACCTAACATCCTTGGAGAAGCTAGATGCATCAGAAACAACTTTGTGAAGGAATTGCCACCCCACCAAAGCCCTGAACGAATGACGAGTAGACAAGCTGTACAGCTTAATGGGAAACTCATTTGCAGAGAGAATGATACCTAAACACATACTTTTTGTTTATGATTGTTTACTCCTTTAAGGAAACCCAATCCAAATTTTGAGAGTCTCTAATGTGAATCATTTCCTGTAGAAAGTATGCCCTTGTGGAACATTTTTTAAAAAGCAAAACATAGATTAAAAGCTCCCCTAGATAGCTGGTTAAGCAGAGGACCCTTCTTGAGCCTATGAAAATACTGCTCAGACAGAAGTTAGTTCCTTCTGTTACTTCCGAAGAAAGGTTAATGGATTTCTTTTGCATGCCTTTTATGTGCAGGTTGCTGGAAAATGAAATTTTCCAATTCCACAGTTCATCACTCTCATACCTGATTGCAAAAATTAGTGATTAGAAATGGGAATAAAAAGTGAAAGAATGTAATTTCCTTCCAGCTTTGAAACCGCTTTTAGACAGGAAATTTTCTGCTTCTTTATGATGTAATGTCTCCTCATACATCGTGCTGTCAGTAGTAATGAGTTGGGTGAGAGTTGTTTTTTTCTCTCATATAAAAAAAGGGATCTGAAATATTCACAGGGTAAAAATGAGCCTCAAAACAAATTATGTATTTCAATATTTTCTTGAAGATTAATGTACCAGACATCTAACATTTTTTTTTCCTTTCTAGACTTACATAAAAATGTAGTTTTCCCTGTGGATCTGTTATTCACAAATAGTCATTTTTTCCTAATGTGTATTAGACTACATGACATTGGTTATAGAAGGATTTGTTCTTTCACAAATGACTCTGGGTCTGGTACAAAATGATTGTGTATAATCTTTCAAAGGCTATTTTTAGGTGAATAAAAGGATGATCCAATTAATATTGTTAATGATGTACTAGCCAAATGCAAATCAAGACCCTCTAAAGAAAGATAATGAGGGAAATTATTTATGTCTTACTTTCTATTATCAAAGAATAATGGAAGACAAACTTAATCTTTGTTTCTTTCATAATTGAGTAGTTCCTGGAAGCCTATAAAGTCACTGGGAAAAGTTATTTGTATATTAAGTCTCAGGTCCTGCCTAGCTCTGACAAGAGTAATTTTATCTCCCACTTTTGAAATATGAAACTTCTGTTACTGAATTCTCATGATCTAGCAATGTTATGTATCAAAAAAAATTTTGGAAGAAAATTAATGTTTGTACAGAACTTGGCTATGCACATGGAGCTTCAGGCATTTATACATTTCTTCAAAATATATTCTAAGGCATTTGTCATTTAAATATACTTTTTGTAAATTTTTCATGAAATGTTTTTTGTGTACCTTAAGTAGGAAGAATGAACATAAAGAATATATAAGAAAAGTATCTTTCATGTAGATAAAAGAAGGGTTATTTAAGAAGAAGCTTAAAACTGAGAGGACCATACCAAGTAGGATGTGAAAATGTCACAAATTTTTGATATTCGTCAAAACTTTTCAATAAGTCACATGCATTCAATCTCTCCAGATATTGGGTTATAGCTAAAACAACTATAAAGAAGCAATTATTGGCCGGGCGCCGTGGCTCAAGCCTGTAATCCCAGCACTTTGGGAGGCCGAGACGGGCGGATCACGAGGTCAGGAGATCGAGACCATCCTGGCGAACACGGTGAAACCCCGTCTCTACTAAAAAAATACAAAAACCTAGCCGGGCGAGGCGGCGGGCGCCTGTAGTCCCAGCTACTCGGGAGGCTGAGGCAGGAGAATGGCGTAAACCCGGGGGGCGGAGCTTGCAGTGAGCTGAGATCGGCCACTGCACTCCAGCCCGGGCGACAGAGCCAGACTCCGTCTCAAAAAAAAAAAAAAAAAAGAAGCAATTATTAATCAAAGTGTGCCCAGTAGTCAAAGAATATAAGAACAGAACAATTTTTATCAATTCAATTTCAATACCTAAACCTTATAACACAAGAGTCCTTTACATTGCTAAGAATTAGATCTTTAAAGTAGGTAAGATTAAACATTATCATTAAACAGACCGTTATCCATAAACAAATGTTATCTGTGAAACAAGTCATTATATAATTATGATTTATATTTTAATAACAAACCATAATTTTTAGCTGCATTCAATCTGTGATTTTTATCTTTATGTAACAGAATCAGCTTCATTCATGTCATACCACTCAGAATGTTCGGTGGACATAACCTAAGATGCCAGAATATCACAGGCTTTGAAAAGACACTGAAATGTTGAAAGTGGCTGAGACTTGGTATTTTATAACCTTGAAAATGTCTTCTCTATATAATAGTGTGTAGAATTTATAATCATAATGCAAAAAAGAAAACCAGTTTGAACATGCGGACACAGTAACAATTGCTCTACACAGAATATGGCCATCAACCAGTAGCAGTGGGATTCACAGAAAATGTAAAACCCAAAACAGTTCATGCTCCATGAGAGCAAGAACTGTCTGTCTCTCAGTGAAGGGCAAAGTGCTAGACGTATAGTAAATACTCAATAAATACCATTGAAATAGTGAAGTACAATAAAAAAAAAAAAAAACAAAAATAATGCTCAACAATCCATGAACAGTGTTTCTAACCTCAATATTTTGCTTCTTTCTAGATGAACCTAGATGCATTCTTTCAGGTCAAGAACAAAAATAAATATATAACACGCATGTGCATGCATCTATCAAGTTGAAAGCCTTGTTAAAAAGTTATAAAATGGGACTATTTCTGTGTTCTGTGTTTACAGAATTGTATATTCCTTTGTTACTTATGAGTAGTACATAGAGTTAGGATTTCAAAAGCCAGATTCAGTGTTCAAAATTGGTCATCCAACCAATTACAAGTTCTGTGACATTGGGCAAATCTATTAACTTCTATATGCCTCCATTTCCTCATCTGTAAATGGAGGTAATAGTGAAAGCCACTCAAATATAAATTGTAAAGATTTAATTAATTATCACAAGTAAATGCTTGAGAAGTGCTTGGTGCATTGTTAGTGCATTTGTGTTAGCACACATTACTTATTATACCAAAAGAAACAGAAATGACATTACACTCTTATTTTATCGCATCTGAACTACTATAGTATTCTCTTCATCTCCAGTCCTTTCCCTTCCAAGTTATCCCACTCAGAGGGATATTCCATTCAGAGTAATCTCTCTAAAACATGGTCTATTGTTCATATCAGAGCCATACACTAGAAATGTCCACTGACCATAAAAGAAAATAAAAAACTCTTAATCTGGCATTCAAGACCTCTCCCAATCTAATTTCTCCATCTTATTTTTAACTGCTCCCTTTCACACATCTTTCATGTAAATTAAATTGAATTCCCCATTTTCTGAAATGACCCTGCACTTTTTCATCTATGATCTGCTGCCCTGACCCTTCTCTCTGAGTACAATGTTGGTTCTCCAACTCCACAGTGAATCTTTTTTTTTTTTTTTTTTTTTTTTTTTTTTTTTTTTTTTTGAGACGGAGTCTTGCTCTGTCGACCAGGCTGGAGTGCAGTGGCCAGATCTCAGCTCACTGCAAGCTCCGCCTCCCGGGTTCCCGCCATTCTCCTGCCTCAGCCTCCCGAGTAGCTGGGACTACAGGCGCCCACCACCTCGCCCGGCTAGTTTTTTGTATTTTTTAGTAGAGACGGGGTTTCACCGTGTTAGCCAGGATGGTCTCGATCTCCTGACCTCGTGATCCGCCCGTCTCGGCCTCCCAAAGTGCTGGGATTACAGGCTTCAGCCACCGCGCCCGGCCCACAGTGAATCTTTAACTGAGTCCAGCAGGTTGAATTAATGTATTATAAAAAAAAAAAAGAGTAAGTATATTTGCCTGAGTATGGGTGGATCCTTCACTGATCCTGAGATTATTCATCCTTTAATTTTGTGCATCACAGTAGGTCTAGGGATTATAGAATGTTTTTTTGTTTTTTTGTTTTTTTTTGAGACAGAGTTTTGCTTTTGTTGCCCAGGCTGGAGTGCAATGGCATGATCTTGGCTCATTGCAACCTATGCCTCCTAGGTTCAAGAGATTCTCCTGCCTCAGTTTCCCAAGTAGCTGGGATTACAGGTGTGCGCCACCACATCTGGCTAATTGTTTTGCATTTTTAGTAGAGATGGGGTTTCACCACCTTGGCCAGACTGGCCTTGAACTCCTGACCTCAGGTGTGATCCACCCACATCGGCCGCCCAAAGTGCTGGGATTACAGGCATGGGCCACCGCACCCGGCCTGTAGAATGCATTTTTAAAACTATCTGATATTTCTTGGCTTATTCATTAAAACATTCCATCTCCTCTTGGATTTATAGAGGAAAAATTCTGTCTCATCACCTTGAAGATTTTATGCCACTGCAATGCATTTACATTACCTGCACTGTGACATTTTACATTATTGAAATCTGTCTTGTTGAGGGATATCTTGTCTTTGACAGCAACCCAGGAACAGCATTCAAGATTAATTTTATTTGCTGATAATTAGACATTACTTAGTTTATGTGAAATCATAAAATTTAGTCTATAATGTTTAATTTCTAATAAGTAATTAGCTCTGTGATCATGGCAAGCTAATTCTTTTGATGAAATGCTTTCTATGTGTCTTAAGTTTAGAGAATAAACATTAAGAAGATAAAAGTGAAATATATATCACAGTGAGATCGTAAAAAGTAGATTTTTAATCAGAGGATGAAAAGAGGAGTTGACTTTTAATTAGAAGCTTTGGATTTTGGTTCCAGTTTGACTGCTTTTAGCATAGAGCTGTTTATTTACCTTGAATTTGCAGCTTATCTTTCGAGTGAGGATATCATTTCCTGGGAAGCTTGCCTAATACAGTTAAAGCGAGTAGCAAATGAGATTCTGTACATCCTAAAACTTTGAAATTTTGTGCCATACAAATGAAAGGAATTATTATTGAAAAAGGATTAAAATGATCTCCAAGTTTTATCTCTAAATGTATTGATGTTATGACTGCAATATAAAAGTGCAATTGTTTTAATTCTTAGTTATTCATTATAACCTGAATGGCAGATAATCTGATAGGTTTGCTATATTTGTTTGTACCATTGAGCTGTGTTTATCATAAATATGGAAGAAAAGTCTCTGCCTTCTCAGAGCCTTGGAGTGGGCAGAGTACTTGTGAGAGGCGAGGAATAAAAACATGGGAACTAAACTCTTAATTGCTAGGGTTTAGAAATTGTTAGTACCAAAGAGTTCTCTGTTCGTTTTCTATTGCTGCTGTAACTTATTACTACAAACTGTGTGTCTTAAAATAACACAAATTTATTCTCTTATAGATCTGGAGGTCAGAAGTCTGAAATGATTCTTACGGGGCTAAAAACAAGGTATTGTCAGGGCTAGTTCCTTATGAAGGCTGTAGGGGAGAATCTGTTTCCCGGCTTTTTCCAGCTTCCAGAGGCCACCTACACATTCCTTGGGTTGTTGCCCTGAATCATATCATCTTTCCTCCCCTCTGCTTCTATTAACACATCATCATTTTTCCCCTTGACCCTCTTACCTCCCTTTGGTAAGAACCTTCATCATTACATGGGACTCACCTCAATAATCCAGGATAATCTCTTCATCTCAGAATCCTTAATTTAACCACATCTGTGGGGGTTGTTTTGCCATGTAAGGTAACAATCTCAGGTTCTGAGAATTTAGATGTGGATATATTTGGAGGAAGGGGTAGGACATTATTCAGCCTACCACAGTAGGAGCATTTCTCACTTTCAGCTGGTCCATATACTACTGATTATTACTGCCCCACTAAATTACTGAATTTCAGCGCTTTGAGATATTAACTTATAATTTAAAAAGGAACTGTGTGAACAAATATGAACTGAATATAGAAATTACTTGTCTAATTTGTGGGGTTTTTTCTCTCTCTTTTGCAATGAGAGAGTTCTCAAGTAAAGGAACCGTTAAGTAGGATGACTAGTTCTTCTATATTAGTTCATTTTCACACTGCTATATAGAATACTCCCTGAAACTGGGTAATTTACAAAGGAAAGAGGGTTAATTGACTCACAGTTCCGCATGGGTGAGGAGGCCTCAAGAAACTTACAATTATGGTGGAACGCAAAGGAGAAGCAAACATCTTCTTCAAAAGCAGCAGGAGAGAGCAAGCGAATGAAGAAGGAACGGTGAAACACTTTAAAAACCATCAGGTCTCGTGAGAACTCACTCACTATTATGAGAAAAGCATGGGGAAATCTGCCCCCATGATCCAATCACTTCCCTCCCTCCACACGTGGAGATTATAGTGCTAGATGAGATTTGGGTAGGGATGCAGAGTCAAAGCATATCACCTTCTTAACCTGTAATACTCTGATGGCCTTCATATATACATATATATATGAACCTATGTGTATATGAACCTATGTGTATATGTTTGGCCCCATCTTAGTTTGTCTTTCCTCTTAGTGAAACTGCGTCTGGTGGTTTGTCTTGCCATCTTTTGTCCTAATACCCACCGGGATAAAATTAGTTTTGACTCATGATGATTGAAAGTTTTCAGCTGGGATAACTGAAATAGGACCAAGTGATAGCTGTAGATCTCGATTACAATGTTGCTTAGCAACCTAGATACAGGTTTCCATTCTAAGAAATGATACTAGTACATACAGACATCTTACAAAAGATAGGCATGATAGGAACTTCTAACTTACAAAGAAGCTATCATTTCAGATGTGGGAAAACAAAATCACCAAACAATTCTGTGAAGGTAATAGAATTAAAAGGACACATTCATGATATAAGACTGTTAAAACCCTAAAGTTGGTGTCCTCTTATTTCCTATTAGTTATGTTCCAGTGCTTTTGAGTCCTTTATAGTCTAACATCTTGGAAAGGCAAAAAACAAAACTCGTTTAGCAATGGAACGGTAAACACACAACTATTATAACATACTATTAAATATCCTTATCTGTAGTTCTGCGTTCTGCGGTTACCTGCAGTCAACTGCAGCCCAAATATATTAAGTGAAAAATTCGAGAAATAAACAAGTTGCGAATTGTAAGTTGCATGCATTTCTGAATAGCATGGTGAAATCTGCAGCCCAGCTCGTCCTACCAGGGGTGTGAATCATCTTGTTGTCCATTATACCCATGCTGTACACACTGCTCTTCTGTTACTTAGTAGCAGTCTGGGTTATCAGATCAACTATCACTACTGCTATCACGGTGATTGTGTTCCAGTTACCTCATTTTACTTAATAATAACCTCAAAATGCAAGCGTAGTAATGCTAGCATATTGTTATAATTGTTCTACTATTATTGTTTATCACTTTTGTGTCTAATTTATAAATTAACTTAGTCATAGGTATGTATGCATAGAAAAAAACCCTTTGTATATACAGGGTTGATTACTCTCTCCAGTTTCAGGCATCCACTGGGGACATTGTGACATATCACCATTGATAAGGGAGAACTATTACGTGGATTTTGAACATTTGAAAATAGGTAAAAGTATTTTAGGAGCAATTTTGTACTCCTATATATTTTTAACAGCTGTTTTATCACAAAAACAAATTGAATATCTATAAAAGTTAGGAAATATTAAAGCTATAAATGAAGTATAAAATTCCTGTAACCTCCTTTACCAGAGAAAGCCACTGTCAATATTTTTGGCTATGGGTGTTTTGTTGTTTTGTACTTACTAGCATGGCACTCAATATTATAGAAACAATCTTTAACACAGAAAACAGAATAATGTTTTACCTATATTGTTAGAAATAATTGAAAGCAAAACTTACGACAGAGAAAAATCTAAATTTCCTGCAATTATTATTATTTGGTTTTAATTATATTTGCCTTTTATTAAGGCATTGAAAACATTAACTCAAACTCTCAGGTTTATGTCTCTGTTTCAAAATCTGCAGAAGCACTATTAAAATGATTAATATTTTATAATACTTTTGAGTTCATAAAGCACATTCAGAAATTTACTTCACATATATAATCTCAATGGCACCTGTGACATTTAAATGTTAACTACAGAGTACTTATCAAGGCAGAGTTGCACATTGGGTCTTGCAGTTTTTGCACTGCAATAGCACTTTACCAAGACAACAGAGGAGCTTCTAATGCTAGAAATAAACTAACCGCTCATGGTTTCAACTCTTTAATCTTACCTGAATAATATATGGATCCCATGGAGAATTTCACTCTTTGTTTTTTGTGGTTTTTGTTTGTTTGAAATGGGGGTCTCATTCTGTTGCCCAGGCTGGAGGGCAGCTCATTGCAGTGGCATTACCATAGTTCACTGCAGCCTTGAAATTCTGGGCTCAAGTGATCCACCCGCATCAGCTTCCTGAGTCCTAGCTAGGACTACAAGCATATGCCACCTTGCTCTGCTAATTTTTTATTTTTATTTTAGAAATTAGGTCTTGTTATGTTGCCCAGGCTGATCTCAAACTTCTGGTCTCAAGTTATCTTCCCACCATGAACTCCCAAAGTGTAATCCCAACACATGTGAGCCACCACACCAGGCAAATTTTACTTAAATATGGAACACTGTGGTGTTCCAAGTGTAGTTTTGTACCACTAGTGTGCAGCCAGTGGGTCTTACCATTTTGTCCCTCTAAGGTCTTGGAGGACTTATATTTCACACAGCATCTTTATATATATTCAAGGATGGTAGGATTTTCTTCTTGCCAAACAAAAGCACTAGTTGTAGTGAACAAGGAAACTAAGATGACACCTCAAGGGGAAACTATCATCACTCTGCTGTGAAGACCAGTAACACTATCTGGTGAATAATATTGGAAGCTCTCATGGTTTGTCTAAGCATTCAGCATGAGGTGCTGCACCTGAACTCAGTGTCTCATGAGGCTGGAGAGCAGCAGTTGTCTAGGTACTGGGCACTGGTGCTTCCAGCATTCTCAAGTGTTGCCACAAAAATTCAATTTTCTTAATACTTGACCTCAAAATATGTATTCCTCTTACAAGCCCATTCTTATACTTATGCACAAAGAGAAAGCCACAAGGGGGCAAAGTCCATCTCCAAAAGAAGCACCCAAGGGGACCTAGCTTGATCCTGCCCATGTGTGCCGCTCTTCGGGATGGTAAGAGACCAGAGACCCCTCACTGCTGCCCCTGCTTTCTGTCACTTATTTTTTATTTTATTTTATTTTTTGAGACAGAGTCTCTCTCTGTTGCCCAGGCTAATGTGCAGTGGTGCGATCTCGGCTCACTGAAACCTCTGCCGCCTGGGTTCAAGAGATTCTCCTCCCTCAGCCTCCTGAGTAGCTGGGATTGCAGGCACCTGTCACTGCACCTAGCTAATTTTTGTAGTTTTTTTAGTAGAGACGGGGTTTCACCATCTTGGCTAGGCTGGTCTTGAACTCCTGACCTCATGATCCACCTGCCTCAGCCTCCCAAAGTACTTGGAATACAGGCGTGAGCTACCACACCCGGCCTGTCACTTCTAATTTGCACCAAATGATGTTCCAGGCTCTCTGCACATGTGTACACAAGGCCTTACATACAGCTGAAGTCAAGAAAAAAGAAAAAAGACATTTACATGGGTAAATGGGTTATTACAAGGGAGTGGAAAGATAAGTAAGAATAGCAAAATCTGTGACATCAAGACATTGTTGTCAACTGCCATGTATTTCCACATTAAATGAATAGATATATATTCAAATATTCGTTCCTCTTGTTTGGGAAACATTTTAAAATAACATTATTGCCATTTGATGGGTGCCAACTAAATAGCAGACACTATGTTAAGAATTACATTATCTCTAACCATCATGATATCATGATAACTCTATTTGGTAGACATTATTATACATATTCAAATTTTATAGAAACCAGGCTGGAGGATTTGAGAAACTTTACATTTGAAGTGGCTGAATCAGGAGTGAAACCCAGGTCTGTGGCTACAAAGCCCCAGCAAGCCCTAATATGTTATGGTGACTTAAACGGGTATCTATGTTGTCTTCTTTTTAAAGAGAGTGAAAACTAAGAACTTTGCTAGCTAATAAAATATTCTATGGTACTATTTGTATAGAAAATCTATGCAAAATTAGGGAATTATATCTGATTGTCATTCAGAATATATCCAATTAGAAGACATATTTAATTCTAAATTCTACTTTAGCCAGTTGAAGAGAGACATGTGTTGCAATAGTGATAACCATAGCAGCTAATTCTACTTTATATACAGTTCTTATAAAATCCAGATAATTATTTTGAATTGTGAACCACCTTATACAATTACTAGGAAATCACCACTAATTCAATGTGAATTACTGTTTAGTGCCAAACTACAGATGTTTATTTTCTCTGTCATGCCAAAACCCACCAGTTAGGACAATTAAAAGAAAAATAAAAGTTTATCTGTGGGAAACAGGCTTCTTTTTTTTTTTGACAATTATTTTTTGTATTTATTAGTGGGAAAAATACTGCAGAATTCGAATTTAGGTATTTTACTGAGATTTTATGACTTTTTCAAAATTTTTTCCTGCCTGAAATATTGTCAATCAGTGGTCAAATTTCCTTGTCTTCTTTCACTCAAATTAAAAAGAATCAGGTCCAGAGACTGCCATGAATTCTCAAATAGGACACTCAGGTTTAGAAATAATTTCTCCTCTTTGTTCAGCATAATTAATCTAAATAATCTCCTCTATTGCTAGTCTTGGAATTTACTACATTGATATTACTTATGATAAGTGTGAAAATGAGGAAAATACATATTATTTTGCTTAATACTGTGTCTATAGTAATCAACACTTTTTTGATAGAGAGTTTATGATTTATTTTTTATTGTTTTGAGATAGAGTTTCACTCTTGTTGCCCAGGCTGGAATGGAGTGACAGGATCTTGGCTCACTGCAACCTCTGTCTCTCGGGTTCAAGTGATTCTCCTGCTTCAGTCTCCTGAGTAGCTGGGATTGCAGGTGCCTGCCACCATGCCCAGCTAATTTTTGTATTTTTAGTAGAGACGGGGTTTCACCATGTTGGCCAGGCTGGTCTCGAGCTCCTGACCTCAGGTGATCCACCTGCCTCGGTCTCCCAAAGTGGTGGGATTACAGGATTGAGCCACCGCTCCCGGTCTGATAAAGTTTAAAATCACGATAGTAATTATCTGTCTTTTACTATTTGCTCTCCTTTCTAGCTATGCTCCTGCAATATATATATAGTTTTTACTGTTTTGCTTGCTTGTAATGAAGAAAAGTTATTTAAACGATGCAAAGTGACTTCATAACTTAAACTTTTTCATCTCTAAACAACACTAAGTGATAAACATCCCCAGAACTGGAGGCTATTATAATGCTGCATAATGTTTAACAGCTTAGTGGTTGTCATGGCCTCTGAGGGGTATTAAAATAAAGACGTGATAACACAGATCAATTATTATTACCAAAATACATACACTAGATGATCAAGACAAAGTGGCACCATCTTTATACATGAAGGACGCTATATCTTCCAAAAGGATCAGGATTCTCTGTTTACACAGAGAAATAAATAAAATAAAAACATCAAAACAAACAAACAAAAAACACCTTGTAAATTTGGCCAAAATGAAAATACACTCATATTTTATACTTGTCTTCATGAGGGGATTACAAATCAGAATTAGCTTCTCTCTTATTTTTAAAATATTTTAGATTGTTTAAACACTCTGATTCTCTACACATGCTGGAGGATTGTTTTTATTTCTTTTTTCCATGGCTTAGACCATAAAATTCAAGTAGTGTGAACAACATTCTACGAGCTCTGTTAAAAGGCTTGCTGCAAATATTTACTTGGAAGCAAGAGCTCCAAATCACGCTTTGTGAATACTGCTTTAAACACAGACTCTGTATGGTGCCTTCAGCATTTTATGCAGACAACTAGAAAAAAAATGATAAAAAAACAAAGCTGGATGATTTCATAATAGCAAATTAGGCAAATGTATAAGAAAATGTCTATAGGGAAGTCATTATTTTCCCATCTCATGTAAAATCCATCATCAATATATCTAATGCACTTCTTATCACCTATATCTCAATACAGATGGGTCTTGTACTCTTTATTATAGTTTAATGGCCCTGTTCATGATTGTACTTAGTTTTAACTCCACTGAATTGTCACTGTGTTTCTAATCATGAAAGCATTTTATTAGAGATGTGGTTTAAAGTTAAGATTTTTTCAATAATTTTTATTTTGTAAAGTAGTCATTGTCGTTTATGCATAAAGCACAGTGTTAAAGTTGTAAAGTTATGAAGAGCTTTTATGGCATTACCTTAGTGGACTGTATTTGTTATTGTTCTGTTCTAGACTACACATATAATACATAAATAGAAAAATTCATGTACGTTTCAAGATAAGGTGAGAAAAAGAAATGAGACACAAAAATTATATAAACAAATCAAATAACAAATTTATTTATTTATTTATTTTATTTACTATACTTTAAGTTCTGGGATACATGTGCAGAACATGCAGGTTCATTACATAGGTATACATGTGCCATGGTGGTTTGTTGCACCCATCGACTCCTCATCTAAATTTTAAGCTGCACATGCATTAGGTATTTGTCTAATGCTCTCCCTCCCCTTGCCCCCAACCCCTCAGCAAGCTCTGATGTGTGATATTCCCCTCCCGGTGTTCTCATCGTTCAACTCCCACTTATGAGTGAGAATATGTGGTGTTTGGTTTTCTGTCCCTGTGTGAGTTTGTTGAGTGATGGTTTCCAGCTTCATCCACGTCCCTGTAAAGGATATTAACTCATTCTTTTGTATGGCTACATAGTATTCAGTGGTGTATATGTGCCACATTTTCTTTATCCAGTCTATCATTGATGGGCATTTGGGTTAGTTCCACGTCTTTGCTATTGTCAATAGTGCTGCAATAAAGCAATAAACATACTTGTGCGCGTCTTTATAGTAGAATGACTTATAATCATTTGGGTATATACCCGTAATGGGATTGCTGGGTCAAATGGCATTTCTAGTTCTAGATCCTTGAGGAATCACCACACTGTCTTCAACAATGGTTGAATTAATTTACACTCGCACCAACAGTGTAAAAGAGTTCTTATCTCTCTACACCCTTTCAAGCTTATGTTGTTTCTTTAATGATCACCATTCTTTTTTTTTTTTTTTTTTTTGAGATGGAGTCTCGCTCTGTCACCCAGGCTGGAGTGAGTTGGCACGATCTCAGCTCACTGCAAGCTCGGCCTCCCAGGTTCATGCCATTCTCCTGCCTCAGCCTGGCAAGTAGCTGGGAATACAGGCGCCCGCAACCACGCCCAGCTAATGTTTTGTATTTTTAGTAGAGACGGGGTTTCACCATGTTAGCCAGATGTTCTCAATCTCCTGACCTCATGATCCGCCCACCTGAGCCTCCCAAAGTGCTGGGATTACAGGCGTGAGCCACTGAGCCCAGCCTAATTATCACCATTCTAACTGGCATGAGATTGTATCTCACTGTGGTTTTGATTTGCATTTCACTAAAGACAAGTGATGTTGAGCTTTTTTTCATGTTTTTTGGCCACATAAATGTCTTTTTTGAGAAGTGTCTGTTCATATCCTTCACCCACTTTTTGATGGGGTTGTTTGTATTTTTCTTGTAAATTTAAGTTCCTTGTAGATTCTGGATAACAGACCTTTGTCAGATAAATGGATTGCAAAAATTTTCTCCCATTCTGTAGGTGGTCTGTTCACTCTGATGATAGTTTCTTTTGCTATGCAGAAGCTCTTTAGTTTAATTAGATCCCATTTGTCAATTTTGGCTTTTGTTGCCATTGGTTTTGGCGTGTTAGTCATGAAGTCTTTGCCCATGCCTATGTTCTGAATGGTACTGCCTAGGTTTTCTTCTGGGGATTTTACGGTTATAGGTTTTACATTTAAATCTTTAATCCACCTTGAGTTAACTTTTTATAAGGTGTAAGGAAGGGATCCAGTTTCAGTTTTCTGCATATGACTAGTCATTTTTCCCAGCACCATTTATTATATAGAGAATCCTTTCCCCATTGCTTGTTGTTGTCAGGTTTGTCAAAGATCAGATGGTTGTAGAGGTTTGGCGTTGTTTCTGAGGCCTCTGTTCTGTTCCGTTGGCCTCCATATCTGTTTTTGCACCAGTACCATGCTATTTTGGTTACTGTAGCTTTGTAGTATAGTTTGAAGTCAGGCAGCATGATGCCTCCAGCTTTGTTCCTTTTGCTTAGGATTGCCTTGGCTATAGGGGCTCTTTTTTGGTTCCATATGAAATGTAAAGTAGTTTTTTCTAATTCTGTGAATAAAGTCAATGGTAGCTTGATGGGAATAGCATTGAATCTATACATTACTTTGGGCAGTAGGACCATTTTCAGGATATTGATTCTTCCTATCCATGAGCATAGAATGTTTTTCCATTTGTTTGTGTCCTTTCTTATTTCCTTGAGCAGTTGTTTGTAGTTCTCCTTAAAGAGGTCCTTCAAGTCCCTTGTAAGTTGTATTTCTAGGTATTTTATTTTCTTTGTAGCAGTTGTGAATGGGAGTTCACTTATGATTTGGCTCTCTGTCTATTATTGGTGTATAAGAACACTTGTGATTTCTGTACATTAATTTTGTATCCTGAGACTTTGCTGAAGTTGCTTATCTGCTTAAGGAGTTTTGGGCTGAGATGATGGGGTTTTCTAAATATACAATCATGTAATCTGCAAACAGAGACAATTTCACTTCCTCTCTTGCTATTTGAACAGACTTTATTTCTTTCTCTTGCCTGATTGCCCTGGCCAGAATTTCCAACACTATGCTGACTAGGAGTGGTGAGGGAGGGTATCCTTGCCTTGTGCCGGTTTTGAAAGGGAATGCTTCCAGCTCTTGCCCATTCAGTATGACATCGGCTATGGGTTTGTCATAAATAGCTCTTATTATTTTGAGATACGTTCCATCAATACTTAGTTTATTGAGTCTTTTTAGCATGAAGGGGTGTTGAATTTTATCAAAGGACTTTTCAGCATCTATGGAGATAATCATGTGGTTTTTATCATCGGTTCTGTTTATGTGACGGATTTGGTTTATTGATTTGCATATGTTGAAACAGCCTTGCATCCCTGGGATGAACCCAACTTAATTGTGATGGATAAGCTTTTTGATGTGCTGCTGGATTCAGTTTGCCAGTATTTTGTTAAGGATTTTCGCATTGATGTTCATCAGGGATATTGGCCTGATATTTTCCTTTTTTGTGTGTGTCTCTGCCAGGTTTTGGTAGCAGGATGATGTTGGCCTCATAAAATGAGTTAGGGAGGATTCCTTCTTTTTCTATTGTTTGGAATAGTTTCAGAAGGAATGGTACCAACTCTTCTTTGTACCTCTAATAGAATTCGGCTGTGAATCCATCTGGTCCTTGGCTTTTTTTGGTTAATAGGCTATTCATTACTGCCTCAATTTCAGAACTTGTTATTGGTCTATTCAGGGATTTGACTTCTTCCTGATTTAGTCTTGGGATGGTGTATATGTCCAGGAATGTATACATTTCTTCTAGATTTTCTAGTTTATTTGCATAGAGGTGTTTCTAGTGTTCTCTGATGGTAGTTTTTATTTCTGTGTGATCAGTCGTGATATCACCTTTATCATTTTTTATTGTGTCTATTTGATTCTTCTCTCTTTTCTTCTTTATTAATCTGTCTAGCAGTCTATCTATTTTGTTAGTCTTTTCAAAAAACCAGCTCCTGGATTCACTGACTTTTTGAAGGGTTTTACATGTCTCTATCTACTTCAGTTCCACTCTGATATTATTTACTTATTGTCTTCTGCTAGCTTTTGAATTTGTTTGCTCTTGCTTCTCTTATTATTTTAATTGTGACGTTAGGGTTTCGAGTTTAGATCTTTCCCACTTTCTGATGTGGGCATTTAGTATTATAAATTTCCCTCTTAACACTGTTATAGCTGTGTCCCAGAGACTCTGATACCTTGTGTCTTTGTTCTCATTGGTTTCAAAGAACTTATTTATTTCTGCCTTAATTGTGTTATTTACCCAGTAGTTATTCAGAAGCAGGTTATGCAGTTTCCATGTAGTTGTGCGGTTTTGAGTGAGTTTCTTAATCCTGATTGTCTAATTTGATTGCACTGTGGTCTGACAGGCTGTTTGTTATAATTTCCATTATTTTGCATTTGCTGAGGAGTGTTTTACTTCTAATTATATGTTCGATTTTAGAATAAGTTCTATGTAGTGCTGAGCAGAATGTATATTCTGTTGATTCGTTGTGGAGTGTTCTGTCAATGTCTATTAGGTCTGCTTCGTCCAGAGCTGAGTTCAAGTTCTGAATATCCTTGATAATTTTCTGTCTCATTGATCTGTCTAATATTGACAATGTGTGTTAAAGTCTCCTACTGTTATTGTGTGGGAGTCTAAGTCTCTTTGTAGTATCTAAGAACTTGCTTTATGAATCTGGGTGTTACTGTATTGTGTGGGTATATATTTAGGATGGTTAGCTCTTCTTGTTGCATTGATCCCTTTACCATTATGTAATACCCTTCTTTGTCTTTTTTGATCTTTGTTGGTTTAAAGTCTGTTTTATCAGAGACTAGGATTGCAACCCCTGCTATTTATTTATTTATTTATTTATTTATTTATTTATTTTGCTTTCCATTTGCATGGTAAATATCTCACTGCCCTTAACATTTTTCCTTTCATTTCAACCTTGGAGATTCTGACAATTATGTATCTTGGGGTTGGTCTTCTCGAGGAGTATCTTAGTGGTGTTCTCTGTATTTCCTGAATTTGAATGTTGGTCTGTCTTGCTAGGTTGGGGAAGTTCTCCAGGATAATATCCTGAAGTGTGTTTTGCAACTTGGTTCCATTCTCCCTGTCACCCTTCAGGTACACCAATCAACTGTATGTTTCATTTTTTCACATAATCTCATATTTCTTAGAGGCTTTGTTCATTCTTTTTCATTCTTTTTTCTCTAATCTTGTCTTCACACTTTATTTCATTAAGTTGATCTTCAGTCACTTGATATCCTTTCTTCCACTTGATCATTTCGGCTATTGATACTTGTGTATGGTTCACGAAGTTCTCATGCTGTGTTTTTCAGCTCCATCAGGTCATTTATGTTCTTCTCTAAACTGGTTATTCTAGTTAGCAGTTCCCATAACTTTGTATCAAAGTTCTTAGCTTTCTTGATTGGATTAGAACATGCTCCTTTAGCTCAGAGGAGTTTGTTATTACCCTCCTTCTGAAGCCTACTTCTGTCAATTCATCAAACTCACTCTTTGTCCAGTTTTGTGCCCTTGCTGGAGAGGAGTTGCAATCACTTGGAGATGAGGCATTCTGCTTTTGGGAATTTTCAGCATTTTTGTACTGGTTTTTCCTCAGCTTCATGGATTTATTTACCTTTGATCCTTGATGCCAATGGCATTTGGATGTGGTTTTTATGTGTGTGTCCTTTTTGTTGATGTTGATATTATTGGTTTCGTTTGTTAGTGTTCCAACAGTCAGGCCTCTCTTCTGCAGGTCTGCTGGAGTTTGCTGGAGGATCACTCCAGACTCTGTTTACCTTCACCAGCGGAGGCTGCAGAACAGCAAGGATTGCTACCTGCTCCTTCCTCTGGAAGCTACATCCCAGAAGGGCACCCACCTCATGCCAGCCAGAGCTCTCCTGTATGATGTGTCTATTGACCCCTTCTGGGAGGTATTTCCCAGTTAGGAGGCATGGGGGTCAGGGGCCTGCTTGAGGAGGCAGTCTGTCCCTTAGCAGATATCAAGTGCCATGCTGGGAGATCTGCTGCTCTCTTCAGAACCAGCAGGCAAGATCTTTTAAGTCTCCTGAAGCTGCGTCCACAGCCATGCCTTCCCACCAGTCCTCTGTCCCAGGGAGATGGCAATTTTATGTATAAGCCCCTGACTGAGGCTGCTGCCTTTCTTTCAGAGATGCCCTGCCCAGTGAGGAGGAATCTAGGGAGGCATTCTGGCCACAGCTGCTTTGCCGTGCTGCAGTGAGTTCTGAACAGTCCAAACTTCCTATAGGCTTCCTTAACACTGTGAGGGGAAAACTGCCTTACTCAAGCCTCAGTAAGGGTGGACACCCCTCCCCACACCAAGCTCAGTCGTCCCAGGTCGACTTCAGACTGCTGTGCTGGCAGCAAGAATTTCAAGCCAGTGCTTCTTAGCTTGCTGGGCTCTGTGGGAGTGGGACCTGCTGAGCAACACCACTTGGCTCCCTGGCTTCAGTCCCCTTTCCAGGGGAGTGAATGATTCTGTCTCCCTGAGGTTCCAGGCAGCACTGGGAAAGAAAAAAAAAAAAAAAAAAAAAAAAAAAACTCCTGCAGCTAGCTCAGTGTCTGCCCAAACAGCAGCCTAGTTTTGTACTTGAAACCCAGGGCCCTGGTCTTGCCACACAGGGAATCTTCTGTTCTGTGGGTTGCAAAAACCACGGGAAAAGCAAAGTATCTGGACTGGATAGCACAATCCCTCTGGCTAGCAGAGGGTGGTCCTTGGACCCTTGCACTTCCCTGGTGAGGCGAGACCCCACCCTTTTTCTGCTCACCGTCAGTGGGCTGCACCCACTGTCTAACCAGTACCAATGAGATGAACTGGGTACCTCAGTTGGAAATGCAGAAATCATCTGCCTTCTGTGTTGGCCTCTCTAGGAACTGCAGAGCAGAGCTGTTCCTATTCGGCCATCTTGCCATCTGATCCAAATAACAAATTTAAATTTAACATGTCTTTCTTTTGAAATAATTCCTCCTGTATTTTGGTTAATTAATATATCCTGAACAAAATAATATTGATATTAACAATAATAAAAAATAAAAATAGCTTTTGATTTAATACCAATTGGGAGGATCCAATATTTAAATTGCACTACTTAAGGTTTCTGGATGACATATGTCGTCATCATATTAAATCCTGTATTTCTAAATTGAAATAACACATCTAAAATTCTGTGTAATTGTTTTTGAGAATCAAAGAGAATCAGTAAACAACTAGTTATATTACCTTCTCCATCAGTTTCCATTGTATTGCTATAAGATTAATATGTTTCAGAGTATAACTAATTATAAAGTCAGTTTTTAATTTGCATTTCAATTTGCTAAGCATTTTGGCCTTTCAAAAGATCTCCTTCTTAATGATCTATTGGGAAAAAAACATAACTTCATAGACTTTATTTCTAACTGAATTAAAAATACAGATATTTTGCTTTTCTAACTTACCAAGGAAATTGTATATAAAGGTTCAAATTTCCTTGGAATATTTTGTTAGTATCATAATACATAACTTTCAGTTTCCTCCATTCTTGCCAGCATTTTGCTCTACGTTTATGATATTTTCATTCATCTGTCTGTATGTTTTTATAATCCAGTGAGATGTTTTATATTGAAGATGTATTGTTGGCCATTTTCACCTATAATTCATCTGGTGGTTATAATTTGTTTGTATTCTTGGTGGTTTTGTTGTTATCTTTTGTTTGTTTTATATATGACTTTGCCAAAACTAACCTTTGGAAAAGCGATGTATCTGATTCAATGTCTTTATTTTAAAAATTCTTAAAGATGATCTATAACTCTTGTTGTATTTCTAATGTTGTGTAGTTCTGTGCTTTATAAAATTATGTGTCCTAATGGCCTAGTTTGGTTCTATTATAAAGTCTTGGATATGATAGAGGATAGTTTTACCTCATAAATATATCAATATAAATATATATCATATATATAGCATATGTCTAGACTGTTTGCCCAAGAATAAGAAGAAATTAGAATCAAGGGTAGGGTAAGTGAAAAGAATTGATACTCAGGCTTATGTTTGAACCCCCAGATTTAGCATTTACTACTTAAGTGACTAGGGACAAATTATATACCTGTAAGCCTCAGTTTCTTCAACTAACAAATGGAATTAATATCAAAGAAAGATTGGAAAAATTAAATACACAAAAACCTAATACATAACAGGGTTCAAAAAGTGTTTTCCTTTATATTTGATTTCAAATATATTTTGTCAAATACATTATTCAGCTAGAATACTTTGCATTATAGAATTCTGAAATAATGCTACCATAAGAAGTTGTTTATAGGTCATTTTTAATGACTCACATTAAGTCAGTTGGATCATTTGTATGTCACCTTTGTCAACAGATCTATTCACTAAGATGTCTTGCCTCCCTACCCCTTAATTTGCCACTTTTCTCTGTCTCTGTATCCAACAGCAAAGTCCAAGATCCTATCAGCCATCAGCTGGATTATGGAACCACATTTAATTTCTAAAATATTAGGCTACAGTCATAATGGATTCACAAGATTATTTATTTATTTTTGATGATTACAAGAGGAAAATATCCTTCCAAAATTTTGAAGAATTACTGAATGCTGGCTTTGAAATAATAATAATCTTTAAAGACCTAAACATTTACCATGATACATGAGTCAGATAGGAGATTGTGATAGGAAGGAATATATGGAGTTTCGGATGGAGTCTATGTTACAGTAAACTCAATGTGCTCATGGATTTATCCATCAGTTTTTCTCCTTATTTGACAATTGACAGAATCCTTCCTTTGGCTGGTAGCCTCTTGAGTTAAGGCATCTATTACATTGGGAGGGGTTAAGTGGAAGTTTCTAAAACTGAACTCCCCACTGTCACCACTGCATGTTTTAAAAATGTAGAAAGCTGAAAGCAGTGCTAGATCCCTGGAGGAATACGAAATTTAGTGCCACTATGACAGACTTGAAAGATAAAGGGGCATTGATTCATAGTAGACCTTCATTTAACTCATCTATTTGGTGTGTAAATGTCACTCAAGGAAGGGCAACACATAATCAACTGATGTTTCCAATATTAGCTGCTGTACCAGGTATGGTTTCAATGATAAACAAACAACACAATGCCTTTGCTCTCATATGTTGCTATTGATCCAAAAGCCAATGTTGTTCAGGTAGAAGGATAAAGGTATATAGGCTTCAGCAGGCAACAGAAGTAAGACTTTTCCGGCAATATCTGGCTAGCTTCTGAATCACTCATTTTGGTGCATCAAGAAACTGAGATCAAGGGTGCCAATGGTCTGTGATTTCTGCACTCATTCTCTGATATCTTGAATCTGGAAGCAGCTTTCCCTAATCTTTCCTCTTTTGCACTTTTAATGGTTTTGCTATCTTCTTATACCCTGTAGTAAATCCCCTCCTACTGCTTTCTTGTAAATTGCAGAATGGTATCTATTTTCCAGACTGAACCATGACTAACTTAACCCAGAGGTTTGCCCTCTCCAGGTTTTCTTAGTCTCCATAACTAACACATTTATTTAGCTCAAGACAAAGGCCTTGCAGACATTCTTGATGCTACCCCTTTTTTCAAACCCCACATCCAATCCATTAGCAAATCCTATTAGTTTTACAAAAACATATCCCAAAGCTGTACATTTCTCTCCACCTGATCTGCTGCCACCAGAATGCCTGGCATCATCTTCCAGGTGAACACTGAAATAGCATCCTAACTGGTTTCCCTGCTCCCACACTTAATTGCCAACAATCTGTTTTCCACTCAGTGACAAGAATAATCTTTTAAAAATAAAAGTCATGATCATTTCAAGTTTTATTCAAAATCACCCATAACTTTTCATCCTCCTTATGGAATATTCAAAGTCTTTACCATCCACAAGACCTTCTGTTTGTCTCCACTCTCATTTCCCACCATTCCTCCCATATGCCCTTTTAGTTGTACTGGAATTCAGTAAATGTTTGCCTGCCGCAGGGCCTGTGCAGGTGCTTTCTTAGTACTGTCTCTGGTGTTATTCCCCTCAGTGCCCTCATCACTTCCTCCCTCACTTAATTCGGGTCTCTGTTCAAACCTACAGAAGGAAAGTTTGACGATCTACCATGACCTTCCCTTGTTACAATTGGTTTACAAAACAAATTGATTTTAATTTTGACTGATGCATTAATTTACTCTCCTTTTTACTAGAATGATAATTCCAAGAAGGCAGAGATTTCACCTGCTTTGATTACTGATATGTCTACACCATCAAAAATGGATTATATAATAATATAATTTTAATACATTCATTGATGCAAAAAGAATGAATAAATGATTCTCATAGTGTATTTATGAATCATTATTTTAAATTTAATATAAAAACCATAAAACATTTAAACATAAATATTACGATAAAATAGCATTAAGGACAGTGGTATCTACTTTAATCCATACCCTTACAGGTTTCCTTAAGCACACAGAGAAAAGCTTAAGAGTTTAAAGTCAATTTATTAAATCAGCAGTCTGTGGATTTTGCTGCTTGCCTGGCCTGGCATTGTCTACCATGAGTATGAAATACTTCACTGTATTAATCAGGTAGCGGCAAATATAGTCTGTATCTCAATCCCTGAGGAATAATTTATTTCTTCTTTTATGAAAACAATAAAGGTTTTTCCTTTTTAATGTTTGATTCAAAAATGGGAATATGTACTTTATACATAACATAGTCATAACAATATGAAAAAAATATGTTATATATAGAATTGTCATATTAATTCAATTTTTTCCTCCACTGAAGATCCAATAAAGCCCATAATCGCAGGCTGACTGTTTTGGTCTGAATTCCTCCTTTCTGCCTTTGTACAAGTTCTGCTGCCTCCCTTCTGATGAAATGGTCTTCCCGAGGGCCACTTTTTTGTGTTAGGACGGTGATTGCTCAGACTGTACCTACTGCATGTGTCCTACTGTCAGGTTTTAAACAAAAGAATACCAATTGTATTTCTGAAGAAATTATATCTGCCCAATATACTGTGAAAAAATTCCTACCTCTAATTCCAGGTACTAGGAATTGATGTGTCACTCAGACTTCTCACGTACTAATATAACACTGCCTGTGGTTTCCATGAGATGGTGTTTTTTATATTCTCTGTCACAGGGCAGTAAAGAGAAGTTTCTTATATTCCACTATATATGGTATGAGAAGTAACTTTCTAATGATGTCTGAGCTGAAATTGGATTCTGCACTGGGCAGAAATAATATAATTCAACCCTTTAAATGCAATACCGTCAAACAACCTCCTTTGGGCAACAGGAGCCATTTCTGTTTAATCTTATCCTCACTATTATTATGGCTACATTCACAAATCCCTACCATCAAAGTTATATGCTTATTTCATGGTAAGACATTAAAGCAGATAAGTCATTTACAAAGCAGTTAGATTGTCAATTACCAGACATTTATCTTTTCACACTTCTCAACTTTCAGATGCTCTTCTCCTCAAGTTATTTTACAGTATTTCTATAATCACTGTGTGAAAAACCTTTAGACTCTTTGTCTCTGTTGAGTAAAAAGCCCTATACCTATCCTAGTTACCTAAAAATAATCATACATTCAAGGAATCTTTCAAGTGAGTGCATATTTACAGTGTCCAGAATATATTACAAAGCTCAGGAAAAGGTACAACTTTGGAAAACAGATCCAACGGATAGATCTTTGGAAAACATCAGTGTGTTGGTGGCAATTGAAACCAGGAGATTGGTCAAGGAGTGTGTGCTTTTTGGTGAATCATATAGAGAAGCCAAAAATAAAAGCATGAACAATGGAAGAGGTGTTCATAAGAGATATAGAAGTATAAAAATAAACCATGAAAGCATGTTACTATGGAAACTAAAGCAATAAATAGTTCCAAGAAGGATGAAACATGCAATTCTGTCACATGACACAGCAAGAAACTGTGTAATAAGGATTGAAATTACTATTTGGTTCTGGCAATTGAGAGAGTTTTGATGACCTTAATGAGAATGATCTCCATAAGATCAAAATGTAAGACATACTACAGTGGGAGAGTTAAGGAAGTGGATACAAGGCATGAGGGCCATTTCAGAAATTTGAGTGGTAAGAGTAGGAAGTGAATTATATCAAATAGTCTAAATGATCAGAATACTAGAATTAGCATGCAAATGATTCTCTGAAATTGAAATTGTTATTTGAGGGAAAAAAAGAATATTTTGACCAAAAACTCATGAAAGTTGATGATAGAGACCCATCTGGATGGTCTTCATAAGGTTTCCTTATCAAAATTGAACAACTCATATAATGAATTATAAAAGTATTTTGTAATGTTGATTTAGAGTTGGGTTTTCCTGGGTGAGTATATCAGAAAAATAAAGGCACAAAGGAATAAAAGTTTTTGGTGGGAAGGTAGTTGAGATGACCAATCAAATGCAGTGATAGCAAATCCATAACTCATATAGCATTTAAAATGGGAAGAGATATTCTTATCCTTACTTAACAGACAAGAAAACCAAAGCACAGAGAGGGAAACAAGTTATCTAGAATCAAATAGCTACCAAGTTACAGAGCCAGGATTTGAACCAGAGTCCAAATCTAGTGCCTCTGTTCTTAAACACTGCAGATGGATTCCTACTTTATGGCTATAATTAGTTTAAATTAAGTTTGAGTAGTTTAATCAGAAAAATAATGTATTAAAGAGTGGGTCAGAGTGCAAGGCTTTGAAGTTGTGCAAAAAAGAAAAGCCCCTAGGATCACCCTGCAAAGCTGTGCAGGTGAGGTACACAGCTGCCCTGGCACAGTGCAAACCCTTCAGCTCACACAGATTACATTACAGTGAGGGCCAACACTGGATATGGTTACTATCAGTAGACCCTCAGGCACTGCCACCAGTGAAACTGGATGTGGTTCATGCTACCCTTCGCAGAAGTGAATCCATGTAATGCCAGTTTTCTCATCACTTTTTACATCAATAATTTCCAATTTGGCATGATGCATTTGACTGGCACAGGCCCAGGGCCCATGCCTATGTAGTAGAGTCCAGGAAAGCAATTACTTGGCTTCTACAAGATGGGCCACAGAAGTACATTCAAGGGGATTAGCAGCCAAATAAAAAAAGGAAAAAAAAAAAAGAAACAGAAAGGCAAGTGTCAACTTTGCAGGTGGTCTTGGCTAGGTAGGATGGAAAGGAAGCTGAGGGCAACTGATCGAATGAAAGTAAATGTGGAGCTCAAAAGCCTGTCCATGAGGTTAAAGAGCAGGTAGAGTGGGAGAGAGAGACGGCACGAGAACAAGGAGAAAAAGACACCATCGACATCAAAGAGTGAAATGTTTGAGTTTAAGATGCATAAAATGGAGCTAGTCCAGGTGATGACCAGATCCATGTTCGGCTATGGAAGTATTTGCCAAAGTTATGGAGGTAAAGGACATCACTTTAAATAAACTACACATTTTAATACTCATTTGTTAGATTTATTTTCTCCATGGACTCTGAGATCTCTTAAATGTAGGATGAAATTTCAGGATGAAAAAAGATGTGGTTGTTCTCAAAGCCTTTAGTGAACGAAGTATACTGACTTTTGGGTAAGTACATGGCAGCAACGAGGAAAGGTAGGGAGTACTAGAGTCTCATGGCAGGAGCCTCAAACAGGAATGAGCACTTACACAGCAAGAGGAAGCATTGTGTACAAATGACTGGCCTTAATTACCTTGTCATTCTGTCCCTAAATAATATCAGCTCTTTATGCGATATATTACCTGGTCTTATGGAAAAGTTGAAAGCTCTTAAACAGCTGCACTGCAGGGATAGCAAGCATTCTTCATTCTTTATTTCTCTACCTCTTCCACTTATTAATTGGTCTATGTATTCATTCAGCAGATAGATATGAGAGAGAGAGAAAGAGAGAGGGAGAGGAGTAAGGATAGATAGATACGTAAATGTATGTTAGGCTTTAGGTGTACCAACAAGTGGAAACAAATTGGGATACAAAAAAAATTACAGTGCTATGAGAGGCAGTAAAAGAGAGGAATAATTTAGATTGGAGGTTCAGTAATGACCTCCCTGAGGAGCAACAGTTCAGCTGAATCCAAGAGTAGAACAAATGTAAAAGACTTCTAGATAAAGGAAGCACAGCATGTAGGCTTTTAAAGTGAGAAAAATGATTTGTTTGAAAAACTGATATAAATCTAGTGTCTAGAGTATTTAAATTTGTGTTTTTCCTAACTCAATAATTAGCTATAAGTATCCTATGATCTGAGACCATATATATATATATAAAATATATATATATATAAATATATATATATAAATATATATATATTTATATATATATAAAATCGGAGACTTTGGAATCATAGAATGATTGTCTTTTATAAACATGTTTTGTATTTGTATAATATGAATATATTAATCATATATAATGTTATACAATATGTAGTAATATGTATATTAAGGGTACAAATTTATCTAGCTATACTATACATACACATGTATCGGGTTTTTGATTTTACACACACACACACACACACACACACACACACACATTCCATTATCTGGTTAGATGGGTTAGGTGATTCCCTTTAAAGGACAGTAATAATTTTGATAACCTTTTAACAAACTATGTAAGAAATATATATGGTAGTATGGAGAAAGGAGATCTCTTGGCACATGAATTGATTATTAAATCCCTAAGAGCAAGTTTTTTTATTTTATTTTATTTTTTTTTGCCATAACAGTTTGTTGTTGTTGTTGTGTATAAGGCAGGCAGACAAAAAAACACATATGAAGTAACTAAGATAAGACAGGTAAAAAATTAATAAGGGAAAATACAAGTAGAAATGAATAATAACTCAATTCATAAAATTTTTCTCTGAGAAAGTTAAGGAAGGTACAGTCTGAGAAATCAAAAGTTTGTGAGGAAAATCTCTTAGTACATCAAAGCTCAACACTAATGTACTCTGAGGGGTGAATCCTGGAGAGTGATTCACTTCGGGAGTGGATGTTAATAACAATGAATCTTGGCTATTTGGAAGAAATGTCATTTGTGTTAGTCTGTTCTTGCATTGCTATAAGTAAATATCTGAAGTTGAGTAATTTTAAAGAAAAAATGGTTTATTTTGGATCACAATTCTGCAGGATGTTCAGGAAGCATGACACTGGCATTTGCTCCTGGTGAGGGTCTCAGGAAGCTTTCGATCAAGGCAGAAGGCCAAGAGAAAGCCAGTACATCACTTGGTGGCAGAGGGAGAAAGAGAGCAGAGGCAGCTCCCAGACTCTTCTAAGCAACCAGATCTCACATGAACACAGAGAGGAAAAACTCACTCACTACCATGAGGATGGCACGAAGACATTCATGAAGGATCCACCTCCATGACCCAAACACCCCCAACCAGGCCCCACCTCCAATATTGGGGATTATATTTCAGCATGACATTTGGAGGGACAAACATCCAAACAATATGATTCCACCCCTGGCTCCCAAATCTCATTGTCCCTCTCACTTTGCAAAATGCAGTCATCCTCCCTAATAGGGCCCAAAAGTCTTAACTTACCCCAGCACCAACACAGTCAAAAAGTCCAAAGTCCAAAGTCTCATCTGAGAGTTAAGTCACGTTACTTCCACTCATGAGCCTGTCAAATCAAAACAAGTTATTTACTCCCAAGATACAATAGTGGTATAAGCATTGGGTAAATGTTCCCATTCCAAAAGGCAGAAATTGGCCAAAAGAAAGGGGTAAAAGGCCCCACACAAGTCTGAAATCAAGTAGTGTAGTTGTTAACTCTTAAAGCTCCAAAATAATTCTTAACTCCATGTTCTGCTTTCAGTGAACACTGGTGCAAGAGGTGGGTCCCCAAGGTCTTGGGAAGTTTCACCCATTGCTTTGCAGAGTAAGCCCCTACGGCTCCTCTCTTGGATTGGAGTTGAGTGCCTGCAGCTTTTCCAGGCTTGGAATGTAAGCTGCTGGTGGCTCTACCATTTGGAAACTCTGTGTGGAGGCTCAAACCCCACATTTCCCCTGAATACTGCCCTAGTAGAGGATCCCTGCAGCAGGCTTCTGCCTGGGCACCCAGGCTTTCTTATATGTCATCTGAAACCTAGGGGAAAACTGCCAAGTCTTCTTCACTCTTGCATTCTTTGTGCCTGTAGGCTTAACACCACATGAAAGGCGCCAAGGCTTATAGCGGCTTGTGTTCTCCAAAACAGCAGCCCAAGTTGTATCTGGGCCCAGAGCCATGACTGGAGATGAAGTAACACATATGGGGAGAGCAGTGTCCTGAGGCTACACAGGGCAGCAGGGCCCTGGACCTGGTCCCTGGCACCATTCTTTCTTTCTAGTCCTCGGGGCTTGTGAAGGGTGGGACTGTCCTGAAGACTTCTGAAATGTTTTGAGGCCTTTTCCCCATAGTCTTGGATATTAGCACTTGGCTTCCTTTAGTCATGAAAGTCTCTTTAGCAAGTGGTTGCTCTGCAGCTTATCTTACACTCCTGTATTACAGTTATATTACAGTCCTACAAATGCTTTTTGTTTCTTTGCCACATGGCCAGGGTGCATATTTTTCAACTTTGTATGTTCCCTTTCTCTCTTAATTATAAGTTCCAAATTTAAGTCCTTTCTTTGCTCCTGTGTCTGAGTTGTAGGATGTTAGAAGCAGCCATGCTGCTTCTTGAACACTTTGCTGCTTAATAATTTCTTCCGCCAGATAGCCTAGGTCATCACTCAAATTCAAAATTCCACAGATCCCTAAGACAGAGACACAATACAATCAAGTTTTTTGCTAGGGTGTGACACAGGTGACCTTTATTCCAGTTCCCAGTAACTTCCTCACTTCCATCTGAGACCTCATTAGCCTGGTCTTTACTATCTGTATTTCTATGATCATTTTTGGTCACAACCACTGAACAAGTCTCTAAGATGTTCCGAATTTTCCTCATCCTCCTGTCTTCTGAGCCCTCCAAACTCTTTCAACCTCTGCCCAGTTTCAAAACTGCTTCCACATTTTCAAGTATGTTTACAACAACACCCTACTCCTGGTGCCAGTTTTCTATGTCAGTCTGTTCTTGTGTTGCTATGAAAGAATACCTGAGGTTGGGTAATTTATAAAGAAAATAGATTTATTTTTGCCCACAGTTCCAAAGGCTGTACAGGAAGCATGGTGCTGGCACCTGTCCCTAGTGAGGGCCTCAGGAATCTTCCAATCATGGCAGAAGGTGAAGAGGGAGTTGAGTGTATCACATGGTGAGAAAGGGAGCAAGAGAAGGGATAAGTCTCAGACTCTTTTAAATAACATGACCTCAGAGTGAGAACTCACTCATTACAGTGAGAATGGCACCAAGCCCTTCATAAGGAATCCATCCCATGATCCAAACACCTGCCACCCGGCCCACCTTCAACATTTGGGATTATATTTCAATGACATTTGGGGAGGACAGATATCCAAACTGTATCACCATCTAAAACTTTTCTTTGCTATTAAAAGTATATGTTTAGTATTATTTTCTTAATTGGTACACATGAACATAAAGATGGAAATAAGAGACACTGGGAACTCCAAAAGCAGAAAGGTAGGAAGGGAGTGAGAGTTGAAAAATTACCTATTTGGTACAGTGTTCAATATTTGGGTGATGGATTCACAATGGTCTCAAGCCCCATCATCATACATGTAATCTGTAACAATCACATGTATCCCTGACTCAAAGAACACACACACACAAAAACAAACTTGGACACATTCAATAATAATATCCCAACATATCAACTACAGTTGCCAGAAACCAATAGTAATTTAGAAATCACTGTTGTTTTGATGGATTTTATTCAAATTTACTCTGTTTTTATGAATTAAGCAGACATTCTTTAGTTAAAGATATAGGAAACTTTCAATAAGTCATATAACAAGTTTTAAAATAAAACATTTTCCTTCCAACAGCATTTTCTAAAAGACCTTAACCTTGCTTCCATATTTTCCCAAAGTACTTTCATAAAGTGTTTTTGCAAAGTACTTTAGCAAAGTACTTTTCTATAATTTTTGAAAGGTGGTAATGATTCTTGTCTTTTTGTCTTACCCCAAATAAAATAATCCTTTGGTCATTAACATTTTAAATCATTTTCCTTATAAAGCAAATGAATTAATCAGATTTTTTGGTGCACTGATCTTGATGGAGAGAATAATGATTATGACACCTGAGTATCTGGCTAAGGTAAAGAGAGTTACTAATTAGAGAAATGGCCCACAATACAGAAGTCAAGGACAACCAAGGACATATTTTACAATTTCTGAGTTGTCTTAGTGAAATGATAAAATATTTTATGATATACACTAAACAGATATTTATTGTAATGTTATTCATCTGCTTATTGAATCAACAAATATGTTGATTGCCTAAAAAGTTCTAAACACTATTTTTAATAAAAGTTGAAAGTTGAATCCCGTGAAAATTGTGATTTATTATTTTGGGCCACATTTTTCCAGCTCTCATTTTCAATGTTAGCCCATTATATCGGTCCAAGCCAATCATCAATTTGTCATTAAGGTATATTGTAACACAGACAACAAAATATTATTACATTTTTTCTGAAGAGACTTTAATCCCATTTGTGTTGGTTGAAATTTCTTGTTTGCAAGAATAGAAATCCAGTGACAAGCAAAACACGCGTTTATTATAAGAATAAAGGAAGATTTCACAGGGTCCAAAGATAGCAATACATCTGGACTGTAGGAAAACAACTAAAAGCAAAGAATATAAAAGCCTTCCAGGTCTTCTTATTTCTTTTATTGCTGCTGCTACCTAAGTGTATATTTATATCTCAATGCATCCACCATAAGAAAGAAGCAACCTTTCTGGCTCTCCAGCCAAGGTGCCAGGAAAGGAATTCCTTGATACAGCTTACACCAGATGTCCCTCTGTGTGGATGTTAACCCATTAACTGTGCAAAGGAGTCATGTCATTAAAAAAATACCATAGAGGGCTCGTCCAACATTCACACAGATAGAAGGAAAAAGAGAAAATCCTACAGAAGTGTTGTGGAAAAATAGTAAGTTTCTGTTATACCATTCTGTAGAAATATGAAGTTAACTAACATTTGTTGAACACTTAACATTTAACAAGAACTACTTAGATAATCTCTTTCCATGTTCATTGTAATGCACTGAGTATATACAGTGATATCTACTTTATAGATGAAGAGACAAAACTAAAGAAAATTGAAGGACAAGCCCAAGATCAAAGATTTACTTGAAATTCAATTGAAGCAAATTAAGATACAAGTATTATGCTTCTATTTTGCTAACCAGTGTTCTAAGATTTGAGAATACAAAAGCCAATGATACAGTCCGTGACTTTGGAGAGCTCCAGGCCAATTGGAAAAGCAAAGAGAAAAGGATAATTAAAATATAGCAGTTAAGCTTTATATTTTTGCAAACCTTATCTGTGCCAGAGGTTCCTCTGTGGAACATCTGATGAACTGTGACCCAGTCCAGAAGGAAAAAAAAGTTATTCTGGATTGGTAACGCTTGAATTTAAAAAGATAAATTGCGATTAACCAGATGAAGAAGAAAGATCAATGAATTTAGGCAGAAAGAACATATATGTAAAGGTGTGGTCATTTTACACAATATTACTATCATGTTGGGGAAACATAAGTAATCTGGGATATATAGAATTTAGGTAAAAGGGGGGACAAAATGCTTACCAATGAGAATCAAGAGAGGGAAGCTAGATCGTGTACAACACTGAATATCATGGTTAGGATTTCATTGTTATGAAGAGGCAATTAGAAGTCTCTGAAATATTTTTAAAAGAATATTGCACTTAACCAAAATTGAATTAAAAATTATTCTGGCAAATACAAATAATTAATGAATTGGAAGTTGGGAAGACTAACAGAAACAACAGGAGTCAATGGCAGAAAGCTCCGTAAAAGATCATGAAGTTCTATCTGAAAGAAAAATAGGACAACTGGTGAAGCTAAGATTCTAGTTATGATGTGGCTTCTTTAATTACACACCATCACTCTTCCATTGTTGAAAATGGAGAGGGGAGAGTGAAGGAGATTGAATTCAATTGGGAAAATTAAGAAATTTCATCCACCACAGCTAAAAGCCAAAATATATTCATTAAAATATCTAGATTTTATTTTAAACTACCTCCATTATCTTAGACTGTAATTGATACGCATAAATTCATTAGTTAAGCTACATTGTGGAAACTATCATCTGACCTAATCAGGAATCCATACATGGGAAGTGGTCAGCTAGAACTATTTTGAAAGACCACACTTCGGACTCACTGCTACAAGAATTGTTTCTGTCCTTAACTTGAGTATAGTTAAGAGACTTTATAAGATATTTCATTAGTGGAATCTGTGTTTTCCTAATCAGCTTAATGGCTGTTAAAAATGAGCTCCTTTTGGTGACATTATAGATATCCAACCATGAGGACTGGCTAAAATAGTTTAGAGAAGAATCTCACCTTAACATGGAAATGGATAGCATCCTAAAAAGCTTATTGCAGGTATCCTCAGAAATAATGCTTATGATTTAAATGCATAAGGGTTCTGTAGCCAGTAGGATGCTTGCTATCAATCCTGTCATAGAATTCTACAAAATGTTGTCTTGTCATATGTAAGTTACTGAAAGAGAAGGAGAGCGAGAAGAGGATAAGGGAAATTTGTGCAAATATTCTTCTCAAATATTTGATTTTGTTATTTTCCATTACCAAGATTATAGATGTAGTGGCTAATCCACTTGACTTGAATGGCTACAGCGGAAAGAAATGACTTGTCACTGTCTTTAACTTTGTGCAATTTCAGGCAGTTTCAACTATTAATTTTGATATAACACAATGCTTATTTTATATAATTAAATTTGGGAGCACCACTTCTCATTTTATTAAAGGCTTTACTGCTGTTTGTGTGCTCATTTCTCACTGGAATGGACACATCATAGGAGTAGAAACAATACACTATCATGTTTTCCATGGAAATCCAGGATCTACAAAGAAACAGGTAATGCATAAAATGGAATGACTTAGCTTCTGGTTCTGCTTCAAACATTTATTATTTTGTGTATTTTTATGAATATTTGAAAGGAAAAGAGGAAGCAGCTCAGGTATCATTTCATCTACCAGCCATCTGAATCCACAAGTGACCCAAAATATTGGCATTCATATTCAGTGAGGACAAATCACTTTTACATGGTTCATGCATATACTTCTACTCAGGTTGACACAAATACCTCTTTATCACTCCAGGAATAATATGCAATTTTGGAAAAAGATGTCCAGTCCATGATTCTGACAATAGGCCAACCGTGTCATTTGTTTAAACATAATTAAAACATATTTCCTAGTTTTTAGAGAAGAAATGAGGCATTTTAGACCGGCGCAGTGGCTCAAGCCTGTAATCCCAGCACTTTGGGAGGCTGAGGTGGGTGGATCACGAGGTCAGGCATTCAAGACCAGTCTGGCCAACATAGTGAAACCCTGTCTCTACTAAAAATACAAAAAATTAGCCAAGCATAGTGGCAGACGCCTACAATCCCAGCTACTCAGGAGGCTGAGACAGGGATTATATGGTATGAGGTGATTTAATAAGTGGACAGTTAAGACTGTGATGAGAATAAATGCCTTTGTACTTATTTTTCAGTTGGGAGGTCATGTTGATTTTATGAAACTAACATGTTCCTTTTTCTGACTAATTCATACAAAAAAAATCAATGGTAAAATGTATCAAAAATCTATATTTTGAAACAAAAATATATGAGTATCATATGAAGTGAGTTGAAAATATTAGATTTAAATCATACTAAAATTACAACTTTAAGAAAAGTGAGAGAACACTTCTTTGTTATATATTTTGTCTCACAGGTATTTTTCATGAAAGGCAAAAATCTAGCAATAATCTTGATGACATATATAAAATTAATACTAAGTTCCCCAAAACCATTTTTTGGCAGAGAAGAACATAAACATTTTAAATTCTTTTGTAAAAATAACCTAAATTCTACCCAAATAAATTAAACAAAAATCAAATTTGTTTATTAACGGTATGAGCAGAACTCGAATAGACTTTTATTTAATAATGCCCTCATCTTTTTCAGACAAAGTCAGAGACAACCTTGTCAGATGTTTTTACTGATCTTACATTGTTTTCCTTTGAGATTTTATCTTGCATTTCAGCACTAAGTAGTTTGTAGGAAATTTATGACTCCTCAAAAAGGACTCAGAGAGCATTTCACAGTAATGAATATTAGGTCAGCTTTGACAACCTTGTAATATATGTGGTAGAATGTTAAAATGTATTTGTTACTTTTAGAAGCCTTTCAAGTGGCAAAAAAAAATCTTTGGAATGCAAAACAGTGAGTCAATATGATAACTTCTTAATTACACTATTGGTACTATCATGTGTCTACACCTTACTGTTGTATTTCTTTTTACTTCATATTTCAGTGTATCATGTGAGGTTAGATAATTCTTGTTTGTTATCAAGGTCACATTTAGAGTTACTAAAATAGTAATTTGCATGATTTATATATAGAATAAAAGTCTTTTTTAGGCTTGAATGAATATGCTATTTCTATCATTTTTAACATAGGAATTTCACAAATATGCCATACTTCTCAAATACATTGTCTACAGGCTATTTGATATTCATTAAATACATGTAATCTTTGACCCTTATGAAAATGCTTCCTTTTTATAGTTATAAAGAGAGAGAAATAGCATTTATCATTAATCATTGGGTAATTTCTTCTGCTAGTTTCATATTACCAGAATAATACATTTTAATTATGAAGAATTTGGGAATTATTGCAGAAACTCGCTTACTGAGTTCTGGTTAACTACCAAGATTAACCAAGTCTCCTTGCCTCTATAAAATTCTGAACACTCAAGTGCACTAGACTTGAAGCCATTTGCATCGTTTGCTTACCAGAGTTTGCTGTGGTTCATGCTCACACCTGTTTGTATCAGTGTCACTTAGTACTGTCATTATGCAATTTAACTAGGTATTAAACAAAACAATGATAGATGGCTGTAAGAAGGGAATCCCTTTAATAAAAATTAAATAAAATACTACAGAAATAATAAATAATAGAATATTGCTTGAAAATCTATTACTGATAAGATATGTATGGGTGAAACAACTGCAAAATATGAGCAAGGAAATTAGAAACATTTCTGTGGTTTTGAAACTCAGATTGCTATACAGGTGTCTATAAGTTCTTGCTACACATAAGAGAAAACAAAACTGTAAATCATAAGCGTAACACAAATTTGGCAATGTCAAATCAGATAGTGATGGTTAATTTTTCAATATGTGATTTGATTTTTTTTTTCTTTTCCTGGTGATATCCAAAACAAATAAAGACAACAGACTTAGTCTAATGAGAACAATAGATTTTTTTTGAAAAAAATTTGACCAACAACAACATACTGAACACTAGTCTTACTAAATGTTTACTGAAACAGTCATAAAGAATTTCTGACATATAAAAGTTATTGCTTTAATGTCATAATAGGAATAAGTATTCTGATGATAATAGTCAATTTCTTACATGGCTGCAAAATTGCTTGTTTCCCTTATGTTCATTTCTCTATCTGACAATAAGGAATTATGCTTGTATTAAGATTGCCAACCTTCATAATTTATGTCTTACCTGTGCCAAATTATAGTTAGGACTCTAAATATGGCATTTTCCAAAAATATAATATCAAAAGGATAGAATCCATAATGCTTTTACCAAAGTATAGAGGTCTTCCTTTGTCATATTGATGAAGTAAATTGGAATTCTAACATGGTCTATAGTCAAAAATGCCACAGCAATGCCATAGCAACAATGAATAGCAAAATATACGACGTACCAGAAGATTAAAAACTCTGCTGAAGCTACCTCTGCAGCTACCTTTATTTAATACACATTCATTGAATGAAGAGTATCCACCAGGTGTTGACTCAGTCAATGTAACATTATCCCTCTCCTTCCTTATGCACCCAAATTCGTACCAGCTACTTCTACCCAGTGAATTTTGGGGTTACAACTTCCTTCCAGGTACTTTTTGGTAGTATGTATAACACCAGGGAACTGATAACACATTGTATTTGATAAGACATGGTAATGACAGTCCTCAAGAAGTCATGTGTACAGCAAGTAAAAATGCTATTCTGGTTCTTGTATCAATAAGAATGTTTTAATAACAGTGCAAAAGACCACTTAAAATTTATTTTCCTAGCAACTTTCAAATATACAATATACTAATATTAACTATAGTCACCATGATGCATAATAGAGCTCTTGTACTGATTCCTCCTATCTAACTGAAATTTTGTATCCTTAAAAACATAACATTTTTATTTGTCAATTAAAAAATTGTGCCAAAAAGAAAGCAAGAAAAAGCAAGAAACATGATAAAAACTGAGTTCACTTATCAAATCTACAGATTTATCATAATTTGTTTGCACATCAAAGAAACCATCGACGAGACTTCACGTCTATACATGTATTCATGTATAAGCAGTAATGCATTTACCATTCTCAATTACTCCTCCTTTTGCTGCATTTTTGGGGAGACTGAAAGAAAGGCTGATCTTTGTGATTATTTGGCACTCAAAACTTTCCCTAAAGCCTAGAATTGTTATTTGTAATATATAGGAGAGAAGCAAATATTCAATACTTTAAAAAATTACATTCTGTTGAAAACCATGGAAATAGCCTGAAAGTGGACCACATTCTTTATTTGGTCAGATCATATTCTTTATGCTGCTTTATTTGGTTAAAGCAGGTTATCTCTACCTAATTCATTCCTTTTTATTTAGGTTACATTATACACTTAAATATTTATTTCTTTTATCCAATATATTGAAGTCCAGGCAGGCCAATAATTCTCAACCAGAATGACTGGCACAAGTTATTGTATTAAAATCACCTTCCTAAAGTATAACTATGACCTGGAATCTTGAAAAAATAAAGATAATTACAATATCATTTCAAGAAAGGACATCCTATATTTTATAACACTAATCCTCAGAGAGGATTTACCTTTATATTTTATTTAGATTTACCTATATATTTACTTAGATTTATTTAATTTACCTATATATTTACTTAAATTTATTTAGATTTACCTATACATTTACTTAGATTTACCTTTATATTTTGGAAATATTTGTGAGTAATAAAATATTTCATTGTTTTTAAATAATAATATTAAATATGAAAACCAAATTATTACACCCAAAATGTTTATGAGACTTAGGGATAGAAGTCCCTAAGCCTCAGATTTGTTATTTAAATAGCTAAAATTAAAGACAAGAAGGAGACATGATGTATGGTAAACATGACTTATTCTTTAAAAACAAATAGAATATTATTTTATTAATAACATCACTATTAAAAATTGTGTTTTGATATAATGTATACAGAACAGTTTTTCACAAATATATTCTAATTACTAAGCTCTAGATAATGATTTCCTCCCCTCTTGTGGAGACTATGAATTACTAAAACATTTTTCCCCTAATGATGTCAAAAATGACCTCTGAAAACCAATATCAAGTGATCAGAATTGACATGGAATATAAAACCTACATGTTAATCTCGTATTAATCTTCCACAATTGGAGTTCTTTAGGGTCTACATTTCTGAGTGTTATTGATAGAAGAGCGACTGCCAAGAGTAAACTAAAAACAAAGGCATTCCTTTCTTTTTCTATATCAAAGTCATTCCCATCCTTCTTTTGAAATTTAAGAAAAGCCCAATTATGTTGGAGTTTGGCCACTCTAACCCTTAACCTTACTATTTTGAATGTACCTTGAAAGGAACTGTGCCCCCAGAATTTACTGTGCAAGAGTGGCTGGTAAGAATCTGTGTGCATGGGGGAGAACAGGGGTAATATTACATCAACTGAGTCATCACCAATTAGATGATAGAGGCAATACCTGAGATATCTCAGCATAGCACTCCCTCCTGGGTCTTCCACTAATGGAACTGGCTGCCTGGCCCAGCTGGATTTCTGTACAGTATTAATGCTCATTGCTCAAAATGCATATTAAAAGATCATGTTACTATGATAAAATGTCAAAATAATTTTTTGTATGTATATAATGTATTAATCTGTTCTCATGCTGCTAATAAAGACATACCTAAGACTGGTTAATTTATTTTAAAAACCAGAGGTTTAATTGACTCACAGTTCCGGATGGTTGGGGAGGCCTCAAAATCATGGTGGAAGGTGAAGGAGGAGCAAAGTCACGTCTTACATGGTGGCAGGCAGTTCCAGATGGTTGGGGAGGCTTCAAAATCATGGTGGAAGGTGAATGAGGAGCAAAGTCACGTCTTACACGGTGGCAGGCAAGAGAGTGTGCAGGGAAACTCCCCTTTATAAAACCATCAGATCTCGTGAGACTTAATCACTATCACAAGAACAGCACAGGAAAGACCCACTCCCATGATTCAATTACCTTTCACTACGTCCTTCCCATGGCCTATGGAATTAGGAAAGCTACAATTCACGATGGTATTTGGGTAGGGACACAGCCAAACCATATCAGATAATTAAATGCTTCCTGTAAGACTCCCAGGGGACCATGTAAGTTTATGCAAAGGGCCACAGAAAAATGACACCTCCACATCTGAGAAAGGGAATTTCCAGGCAGGTATTCTGGCATGTTCAAATGCTTCAAAATATGTAGCTTTTCCAAACTATTAACTATAAGAAATTTGTGCATTAAGAATATTTTAGGGTTGGATGCAGTGGTTCACACCTGTAATCCCAGTACTTTGGGAGGCCGAGGCAGGCAGATCATGAGATCAGGAGATCAAGACCCTCCTGGCTAACACGGTGAAACCCCGTCTCTACTAAAAATACAAATTAGCTAGGCGTGATGGTGGACTCCTGTAGTCCCAGCTACTCGGGAGGCTGAGGCAGGAGAATGGCATGAACCCGGAATGCCGAGCTTGCAGCGAGCCGAGATCGTGACATTGTACTCCAGTCTAGGCAACAAAGCAAGACTCCATCTCAAAAAAAAAAAAATAAAGAAAAAAAAAAAAGAAAAGATTATTTTAATATGGCAAGGTCAGTTTTCTCAGACTCACAAAATTTGAAGTGATAATGTTGAGAACATTAATTAGGCTTCTCTTCTTCAGGACTTTTTATTTTATAAATAATGTATTTGTTAATGTTGTTAGTGAAATGCAGCATATTACCTGTGATATTATTTGAGGCTTTTAACTGATATGTAAAGAACTATCTTGTTAGTAATACATACATTCTAATACTTTGATAGGGATGTTTTATAATAAATTTATTTAATTCAAGCTCTGTTTTTATTTATAAGCCAATAGTACAAATTACTAAGATGTAGAGAAAATTTAAGATTAAACTTTACATATACATAACTCATTCTCAAGAGGTAGTCAAATAGTTTTAAATTTAATTATTGAATTGTTATTAACAAGATAATCTTAGCTCTCTCAGAACAATAAATGATAGATCTCATTTGAAAAAAGTTTTTTATTACGTAAATAGCTCTAGAAAGTGAGAATTAAAAAATTAAGTACCACAGTTACTATATTGAAATTAACTATATCTATAATTAGAAGAATGATATTAAATAAAATCTGTCTTAATATTTGTATTTCTCTTTGGTGGATATTAAAATGCCTTGTGGTTTAAATGCATTTTTATAGCAGCCTGTGTGTATGTGTGTGTGTCTTGTGTTTTGAAAACTCATTGTGACTTGGAAAATTTGAATTTTCTATTATGCTGGGATGGCTGCTTTTATCCATTCAATATTTGGTATTGGTAAATCATTTATTTTCATGTTTTCTCCCTTTTTCCAATGGAAGAATTTATCCCATATTCCATTAACATGGAAAAATATGATACACTTGATTTTGTTCCCTGCTTAAACTTACTCTTTCTTCTCTATCTTCTAGTAAATACTTCTCCAAACTGAGCTCATTTCTTTTTCTGAATTCATGTTTTCAGTTTTTTCCAACTCCCCTTTATGCATGACTAGAGTTATCTTTCTGCCAAGTTTAGCATAGCCTGCTACATTTCAGAGGTTCTTAACATAACAAGACTGAGAAATGTAGAAAATATTAGCATGTGTTTTCTTGGATTATGATATATTGCAAATTCAAGTTTGTTTCTGTGCTTTATTAAGGTTTGATTTACAAAGATAGCATATACTTACAGTATACAATGTGATGTTTTAATATATGTATACATTGTGTTAAATTTGAACTTTATCTTGGATTAGTCAGTTCTTGCATAGCTCTAAAGAAATACCCGAGATGTGTTACTATAAAAAGAGGTTTAATTTGCTCACAATTCCACAAACTGAACAGTGGGCATGATGCTGGCATCTGCTTGACTTCTGGGAAAGTCAAGGAAACTTACAATCATGGTGGAAGGCAAAGGGGGAGCGAGGCATTTCATATGAGAGGAGCAGGAGTGAGAGAGAGAGGTGGGAAGTACTACACACTTTTAAACAACCACATCACCTGAGAACTCTATCACAAGAACAGCACCAAGAGCATGATGCTAAACCATTCATGAAGGATCCACCTCCATGATCCAATCACGTCCCACCAGGCCCCACTTATAACACTAGGGATTACAATTCAACATGAGATGTTGGTGGGGACACAGATCCAAACCGTATCATATGTCTTAAACCTACACACAGTAATGTTATTAGTGAAGAAGACAATACATCTCCAAATAGTCATTCAGCTATTGTCTAAAAGATCATTGTAACAGTTGTGATTTATGTCTATCACAAGAACAGCACCAAGAGCATGATGCTAAACCATTCATGAAGGATCCACCTCCATGATCCAATCACGTCCCACCAGGCCCCACTTATAACACTAGGGATTACAATTCAACATGAGATGTTGGTGGGGACACAGATCCAAACCGTATCATATGTCTTAAACCTACACACAGTAATGTTATTAGTGAAGAAGACAATACATCTCCAAATAGTCATTCTGCTATTGTCTAAAAGATCATTGTAACAGTTGTGATTTATGTCATCTCTCTTAAAAGTCAATGAAAAAAACAAAATGAATAAAAACAAGAGCTCCCTGAATTTGTATAATTCTTGACATTATCACGGGCTTGGTAGCTTAGTTGCTAGAACCCAGGGAGTCTAAAAGAATAATTTATTTTTCTTCCCTCCTTTATACTACTGTGTATTATTTTGGTTCTGCCTGTTATAATAATCAGCACTTTGTTTCTTGAAGGAATTGTTGAAGATTCTATTTTATTTATATTTCCAGTGCCTAGCATTCAGAAATGCTCAATAAATGTTGAATAAATGAATGCATAACCAAATTACTAAAGTACGTTTTTTGAAAAGCTGAAGAATAAAGTATAAGTAGTAGTAGTCATTAAATGATGTGTTAGCAGAAGATTAATTCATCTTTTTTTATATAAATAATGTTTTACTATTGCTACTTTATATAGGTTCATAAAATTAGTCATTGCTCTGGTTCCTGTATTTCTCTTTCTTTTCTAAAAGTTTTCTGATTCATCTAATTTCTCCTACTGAAAATAAAGATATCCATAGAACAATGACACCTACAATAGCAACAAATACCTGAAGTTAAAAGCTTAAGACTTCAGACTAGGCTCAGTGACTCACGCCTGTAATTCCAGCACTTTGGGAAGCCTAGGCGGGCGGTTCACCTAAGGTCAGGAGTTTGAGACCAGCCTAGCCAAGATAGTGAAACCCTGTCTCTACTAAAAATACAAACAATAAGCCGGGCGTGATGGTGGGCGTCTGTAGTCCCACCTCCTCAGGAAGCTGAGGCAGGAGCGTTGCTTGGACCCAGGAAGTGGAGGTTGCCGTGAGTCGAGATTGTGCCACTGCATTCCAGCCTGGGTGACAGTGAGACTCCACCTCAAAAAAAAAAAAAAAAGAAAAAAAGAAAAATTTAAGACTTCAAATAATATCTATCACTGATGTCTATTTTCATCCAAAAAAAATATTGGCACATTTTCTATGTGCTGTAGCAAGTTCACACTTACATGCATCTTTGATTCCAAACAGTACATAAAATGTAAAGAGAATATAGGACTTAAACACAAGATAGCATTTCATGGAGCATAACTGAAGTAGAGTTGAGTGAGCCAGTTGGCCTGCTCAAAGCTAGAGACTAAAAGAAAGCTTATAGAGGAGGCTTACAGAAAACACACTTGAGGTTGATAGGAGAAAGCGAAAGCAGCCTACTGAAAAAGTGAACCAAGCACCCCAATAACTAGGAAACTACATTTGTATAAGTATCACAACAGGACAGACCTCCACATGCTACAGTTCACCCAAACGCAGACCATAATGTATCTGAGAATACACTTAGCAAATTAATGTAAGACATTTATGGGAAATAATTATAAAACGTAACATTCTTGAGAAAAACTAAAGAATATAAGAATAATGAGAAGATATATTCATATATGGAAAGAATCAATCATCAAATACAATGACATCAATATTTTCCCTGTTTATCAGGAAGTTAAATGCAATTCCAATCAAAATACCAAAGGTTGTTTCTGGAACTTAAATATTTGATTCTAAAATGTCAGTACAAGATAAAAAGGGCAAAAATATAGCCAGGAAAATGTTGAAAAAAGAGGAGGAACTTGACTGTCATTGTCAAGATTTACTATAATAATGAAGCCCTGTTACATTAGTGCAGATAGATAAAGTCGAGTAAAACACAAAACATAAAAAGCAACACACAAATTTTAAAAATTTGATGTGTTATAAAAGCAGAATAATAGGTTAGTAGAAAAAAAGGCAAAAATTAATCTTGGAAAATGAGCTGTTTATATGAAAGAAGAAAACTTAGATACTTAGATCCCTATCTCACACTACATGTTGTAATAAGTTTTCAAGTGGATTAAATATTTCAATGTAAAAGTAAATATAGAAATCACATAGACAAAAAATATAACTTATCTTTAAGGCCTCAAAGTAAGGAACAATGTGAGGATGAATTTCTTAAAACATGACAAAAGAAAACAATTGATATGTTTTACTACAGTAAATTTTAATGTGTCTCTATAAAAAAAAAGCAATTTGTAGGCAATTAAAAAGCAAGTTACAGATTGCAATAACATGCTAACAATAAGCATGATTGTAAGAGGATTAGTATTTTTAATTTATGAATAATCTCTTTAACCTAAAAAGAAAACACAAAACAAATAAAACCTCCAAAACAAGCAGTAATAAGGCAATCTTTAATGAAAAAAAAGTTACAGTAATAAAAATGCAACAGGTTGCTTAACCTCACTGATAGTCATGGAAATGCAAATTGAAAGGTCCCAGTGCATTTTGCACAGATAAGCTTAACAAAAGTTTAGAAAATTATGCATCAGTTCCATTGTTGTGATTACGGTGAGAGAGGACTCGCATACCCTGTTGCTGGTTGCGTGCACTGTACCGTAAAGTTGAAAGCTATTTTGGCAATATCAACGAAGATAGAAATTTCATAAAATCTAGTCCCACAGTTCTACTTCTAAGTTTATGTCCTAGGCATACTTTTAAACGCATGCATGAGAGGATATGTGCAAAAGCATTCGTAACAGCCCAGTTTATAATAGAAGTAATTTTTTTTTGGGGGGGGGAGGGCACAGAGTCTCACTCTGTTGCCCAGACTGGAGTACACTGGCATGATCTCAGCTCACTGCAACCTCTGCCTCCTGGGTTCACGCAATTCTCCTGCCTCAGCCGCCCGAGTAGCTGGGATAACAGGCATGCACCACCATGCCCGGCTAATTTTTGTATTTTTAGTAGAGACAGGGTTTCACCATATTGGTCGGATTGGTCTTGAACTCATGACCTCAGGTGATCCACCCGCCTCGGCCTTTCAAAGTGCTGGGATTACAGGCGTGAGCCACTGTGCCCTGCCGTAATAGAAGTACATTTAAACAACTTAAATCTATTCATTAATAAGCAAATGAAGACATATATCCATAAAATGAAATAAGCAAAAGCAAATTAGACATGTGGTGCCGCAGATATTCATGTAGATAATTTTCAAATACAAAGTTTTGAGGAAAAATTGAAGTGCCTAAAAATATGCATTGTATTATAATCTCTCTAAATTTTAAAAATATTTTAAAAATCTATGTATTTTAGATATGTATGTGTATATATGTAGTTGAAGATATAAGGTCATGAAAAAAACACTAAATTTATTTTAATGTTTCCCCCCTGAAGAATAAAGGAAACACAGAGAAAAACATGATCAAGAGTGATATACAATGGACTTTAAACATACCTGAAATGACTTTCTTTAAAAAAATGGCAAAAATTAAAGTTTGTTAAAACTCTTGTAGTTGTTTTATTATTGTTATTATCGTTTATTATTATTATTATTATTATTATTATTAGAGACAGAAGCTTCCTTTGTCTCCCAGGCTGTAGTACAGTGGTGAGATCTCGGCTCACTGCAACCTCCGCCTCCTGGGTTCAAGCGATTCTCCTGCCTCAGCCTCCCAAATAGCTGAGACTACAGGTGGATGCCCCCACATCTGGCTAATTTTCGTATTTTTAGTAGGGACGGGGTTTTGCCATGTTGGCCAGCCTGGTCTCTGAACTCCTGACCTCAGGCTATCCGCCTGGCTCGGCCTCCCAAAATGCTGTTGTTACAGGCGTGAGCCACTGTGCCCGGCCTTGTTTTATTATTTTTATACCTGCCTGTGAGTTTGAAATATTTTACAGATTTTAAAAGAGGAGGAAAGATTACAGATATTTAGAAATTCAGCCGTAAAGTTTATACAACACATGGTTAAACTTTTAAAAAATAAGGAGAATTGAAAGCTATTTTGAGCTGAATTATAATGAAAACACTATTATCAAAACTTGTGGGACGCAGCAAAAGCAATCCAACTGTTTAGCTTTTTTATGTCGAAGGGGATTTTCCACCTTAAAAATGTAGAAATAAGTAAGTAAAGAAAATCCAAAAGGGATACTAAAGATAATGTGGAAATTCATGATGTAGAAACAAATAAATAATATAAATTTTTTGAAGTTGGTATTTTGAAAATATTAATACAAACTGATAAACTCATAGCTTAATAATAGAGGAGAGAAAAACACAAATAATCAATATTAGGAATGATAGAGAATACAGATCTCCAGATTCTATAGAAATGTAAATATTGATAAGAAGATATAACTTAAAATCTATAAATTTGACAACATAGACTAAATGATTAAATTTCTTAAAAACATAACTCATGAAACCTGACCAAGAATAATAAGAAATTATGAAGAGCTCTACACCTGCTGAAAATATTGAAATCAATTATAAACCTACCTGAAAGAAAATTGACAGTTCAGGTGTGATTTACTAGTGTTTTCATCAGACATTTCAAGAAAATATAAAGAAATTGTGCATAAACTCTTTTACAAAATAGAGGAGAAAACACTTTCCAAATGATTGTATAATATTAAAATGATTTCATATCAAAACCTTATGGAGACATTAGAGGAAAAGAACTTGACATACATGGGAAAAATGACATTTATTAAAATGCTAAAAATATTGACATATCAGATGTCATCAACAAGCTGATTTATTCTAGGGCTGCAAGGTTGGTTCAACATTCTAAAATCAATCAACATCATTTACATATTAACAGAAAAAAACAGTAAGTTCTATGATTATGTCAACTGGTAAATTAAAAACATTTGACAAAATTCAATATCCATTTATAACAAAACTTAGTAATGAAAGCACTATTATCAAAACTTGTGGGATGCAGTGAAAGCAATCCTAGAGGAAAATGTTTAGCTTTAATTTTTTATGTTAAAGGGGGTTTTAGACCTTAAAAATGTAGAAATAAGTAAACAAAGTAAGAAGACTCTACATAAGTAGGAACTTACAGGAACATGCTCAATATAATAAAGCTTCCAAAAAAACAAAAAAAAAAACCCCACCAGATAACATCATACTTAATAGTGAAATTTGAACACTAGACTTCTAAAATCTGGCACAAAGCCAGGATGCACTCTACTGTCACCACTTCTATTTAACATTGTAATGAAGGACCTCATCAGTGCAATATAGCATTAAACAATCATATAAGATTTGGAAAACAAATTAATAAACCTATCTTTTTCCTCGTTAACATGATTATCTAGAAACCTTTAAGTAACCTTCAAAGAAAACTACAACTAAAAGTGAACACAGCAACTATTTTACAACTATTGATATACAGATTCCATAGAATTCTGAACTCTATTTTTTGTAGAAATGATGTAGCTGGCTATAAAATTTATATGGAAATGCAAAGGACCTAGGGCAGCCAAAATGGTTTTACAAAAGAAGAAATTTGGAATATCAGATTTCAAAACTCGCTACAAGGGTACATAACTAAGAACAGTATTGGCATAAGAATAGAGAAATAACCTTGGCACAGTGGCACATACTTGTAGTCCTAGCAAGTCAAGAGGCTGCCGCTGAAGGACTGCTTGAGACCAGCCTGGCACCACAGCAAGACAAGAAAGAAAAAGAAAGGAGAGAGGAGAAAGGAGAGAGGGGGAGGGGAAGGGAAGGGAAGGGAAGGGAAAGGAAGGGGAGGGGAGGGAAGGGAAGGGAAGGGAAGGGAAGGGAAGGGAAGGGAAGGGAAGGGAAGGGAAGGGAAGGGAAGGGAAGGGAAGGGAAAGGAAGGGAAGGGAAGGGAAGGGAAGGGGAGGAGGAGGGGAGGGGAGGGGAGGGGGAGGGGAGGGGAGGGAAGGGAAGGGAAGGGAAGGGAAGGGAAGGGAAGGGGAGGGGAGGAGGAGGGGAGGGGAGGGGAGGGGGAGGGGAGGGGAGAGAAAGAAGAAAAGAAAGAAAGAAAAAGAAAGAAAGAGAGAGAGAGAAAGAAAGAAAGAAAGAAAGAAAGAAAGGAAGGAAGGAAGGAAGGAAGGAAGGAAGGAAGGAAGGAAGGAAGGAAGGAAGGAAGGAAGGAAGGAAGGAAGGAAGGAAGGAAGGAAAGAAAGAGAAAGAAAGAAAGAAAGAAAGAAAGAAAGAAAGGAAGGAAGGAAGGAAGGAAGGAAGGAAGGAAGGAAAGAAAGAAAGAGAAAGAAAGGAAGGAAGGAGAGAGAAAGAAAAAAGAAAGAAAAGAAAAGAGAAGAGAAGAGAAAGAAAGGGAAAGAAGGAAAGAAGAAAGAGAGGGAGAGGAGAGGCAGGAAGGAAAGAAGGAAGGGAATAGATCAATGGCACAAAACAGCATTCAGAAAATGGTCTAAAATATGTAGAAAATAATTTTCAACAAAATACCAAAGCAAATAGAGAAAATAAATGTTTTTGATAAATATTTTAACAACTCAACATCTGTGTAAAAAAAAGGAGCCTTGACACATTCCTGTCATACACATACATGTCATGCACAAAAATTTTAAACATATCGTAAAATTTTTAAAAAATTAAATGAATCATAAACCTAATTGTGAAATCTAAACTTATAAAATATCTAGGGAAAAAATAGAAAATGTATTTGTAAATATGAGGATGAGAATTCTGAAACATGACACACAATATATTAATTATATATGTCTTTTAAAAATGTATGTTAGATTTTAACAAAATACAAACATCTCCTCTTTCAAAGAATTATGAAGCAAGTTACAGAGCAGAAGAAAATATTTGTAGTGTACATATCTGAAAAAGGATATGTGTCCAAAATAAAAATAATCTTATAGCTCAATAACTAAAACACAATACTTTTTTTAAATGGGCAAAAAATTTGAAAACACAATTTTTTAAAACAAGCACATGAAAAGGTACTCAGCATCGTTGCCTGATTGAGATAAAGCAAATTGAAACTACCTTGAGGTATTAATTCATGCTGAGTAGAGTGACTAAAATTAAAAATATTAGCAATATTGAGAGTTGACAAGGATGAGTAGCAATTTGAACACTAATACATTATTGGTGAAAGTGTACAATTTTAGAAGCACTTTGGAAAGCAGCTTGGATACACTTAAATTATGATCCTGCAATTATATTTCCAATAACTTACCCAAGAGTAATAAAAATATATGCCTGCAAATGCACTTATACACAAAAGTTCATGGAAATTGTATTCATAATAACCCAAAACTGGAAGTAATGAAACCAGCAACTGGTTAATTTGATCAGGTCAGCCTGCTTTGATTGCTTTTTAAATTTTTTACCTGCTTTTCCATGAAGCTGAAGTACTATTGAAGGCCAAAACTTAACCTTTGCTAGCTACTTTAAAAATAACATTCATGCCGGGCGCGGTGGCTCAAGCCTGTAATCCCAGCACTTTGGGAGGCCGAGGCGGGTGGATCACGAGGTCAGGAGATCGAGACCATCCTGGCTAACATGGTGAAACCCCGTCTCTACTAAAAATACAAAAAAAAAAAAAAACTAGCCGGGCGTGGTGGCGGGCGCCTGTAGTCCCAGCTATTCGGAGGCTGAGGCAGGAGAATGGCGTGAACCTGGGAGGCGGAGCTTGCAGTGAGCCGAGATCGCGCCACTGCACTCCAGCCTGGGTGACACAGCGCGAGACTCCGTCTCAAAAAAAAAAAAAATAAAATAAATAACATTCATAGGTCACCATGGTAATGGTCACTTCAGTTGTATTTTAGGAAACTGGGCCAGCTCCTATCCAGTTGAAACCCATTGAGATCACTGGCCCTACCACTAGGCCTGCACATGTGCCCAAGAGGTAAGCTATTGATGTCAGAAGGCCAGAAATTCCATCCTCAGATTATACTAACACTGCCATTTTCTGTACATATGTTTTATGAAATGCCATGAACACTGACTATGCCTATACAAAATAAGCTTATTACTTCATTTTCCTCCACTGCCAATCACCTTTCCCCATGCCTTAGACCACTTCACTTTCCTAACCCGTAAGTATCTCTAAGCTTTATCTTCAGGGAGGTGAATTTACAGTTGTTCTGTCACCTCCTCATCACTCAGCAGCCTTGTAAAACACGCTTGTCTTTTGCACAATCCCTGTCACAGTGATTGATCTACTGGGCATGGAAAGAAGGGACATGGACCTGTCAGATAACTGTCACTTAAATTTTCATGATAATTTGACAAGAGAATGAACAAATGTAACATAGTCATACAATGGAATACTATTCAGCAATAAAAAAGAATAAACTACTTATCACATAACAACATGAATGGATCTCAAAAATATTATGCTGTGTGAAAGAAATAGACACAATAAAGTACATTCCATACAATTCCACATATATTAAATTCTAGAATAGGAAAAATTTAAATTATGGTAACAAACATCATGAGAATTGTTGTCACAGGTAAGGATTACATAGACTTTATTTAATGGTAAAATGCCCTATATCTTAATAGGATAATTATTTGCATGAGTGGTTACTCCTGTTAAAACTAATTAAACTGAATACTTAAAATGCATGTGCATTATTATAAGTTAATCATATTTCATTAAATATGTTTGTTGCTTGGTTTAAACAAAGTTATAAGGAAAATAAATAAATACTCATACCCCACAAATGCCATGTTTTACACTCTTTTTTATAATCTCTTACCTAGGCAATTATAAAAGTTTACATACTAGTGATCATAATATAGATAAAATATCATATGCTATATTTACTTCTAAGTGATATAGCATAATTTCAGGCCAAACTCAATTGTTACCAAATTAAAGATATGAAAAGCAAATAAACAAAAATATATGAAACATATAGCATAAGCAACACAAAATTACTTGTGGACAAAAAATACAAGAGAAATACTTATCTAGTAATTCATAAGTTTTGGATTTTATTAATTTCTTGGAATTCCTAATTTTATCCTCCAGAGAATAAATAAGGAGAAGGGATAAAATACAGAATTCTGAAAAAGAAATTTGAATCGCCTTTGCTTTGAGAATGGCAAACAAGAGAGTAAGTTCCCTATTGCTAAGAATGGGAAAGCCCCTCTATTTAGCTGAGAAAGATAGGGTACAGAAGATGACCCATGGGGAGATTTTCTGAAGATCTCTCCTCTTCCCAGTAGATTCAAAGCTGGAAATACAATCACTTAGGTAATATGGCTTTTCTTTTCTGCCTTAAGCATTTTGGAATGAACTGCTAATGAGAGCTGCATGCAATGGAACAGACCAGAGTGACTGGTTCTTGGCTAGGAGCGAATTATTTGAATCTCAAAGGTTGTTGAGAACTCCAGTAAGAAACGAAAATTTGTAGCAAAAACAAAAGCAACAAGAAACAGAACCTAAGTCTACACCGAAGGTTGCACATGACGTTATTGAACATTCTTCCTGCCACCATAGTGTCCTCAGAATACATTCCTCAGCTATTAATGAAGGAAAATATTTCTCACAAAGAAAATAGAATCAAAGATAATATCTCTTGTATCAGATTGCCAACAACAGTTCTAAACAGAGTTGACTGCTTTATTTGTGAGGAAAATTAAAAAGTGCATATCTCATAGACAGATATATTGAATAAAAATTAATTACATAATAGCCTATAAATGAGATAGTACATAAAAAATGCATAAGCTCTGAAAGAAAGCACACACGAAGGAAAAAAATAACATTATCTAAGAATGGTTTGCCTAATAGAATTGAGAAACTTTATAAGATTAATGGGAAAAAGAACTCAAAAAAGGTAACTAAAAAATTATAGCAGACGTTATTGATTATCTACTCAAGAGACAGTATTCTCTTCCTTCTTCTTTCTAATATACGTCCATATCTCAGATGCCAATTTGTCATCAGTGCAAACAGGGAAAGGTTATCTTTTTCCTAGACCATGGGAAGAACAGAGATTAGTCCAAACCGATTTGTGTCCTTATGTTCTTTTTTTTCACACTGAGTGGCTAGGTAGGACTCTGTGATTCCATGTTCATCATTGAGACATAGGCAAATCTGCTGGAAAGCTTCTGTCAGATTTTCCTTCTCAGAATATGGGAAATTTTTTTTTGAGGAGATAATGCCTCTTTCTGCTTATTGATTTTTTCCTTCCCAATAGCAGTTGTATGACAACATGATGTTTGGAGCTGTGAAAACAAATCCATGATCGTGAGAGAAAAATTCCTGAAGAAAAGAATCAGTGAAAGGAGTATTGCAAAATGGCAAGGAATAAAAAGAATGTATGCCCTTGAGGATTTCATTCAGAATTATATCCTGAAACTGTCTACCTTCAGACCTATTATTTTCTGAGATACTTAAACACTCTTATTGGCCAGGCACAGTGGCTCACACCTGTAATTCCAACAGGAATGATGAAATCCAGAGGATTGCTTGAGCCCATGAGTTCCAGAACAACTTCGGCAACATAGTGAGATGGGGACACACACACATACATATATATGTGCATATATTATATATATAATACACATGTATATATAACATATAATATACATGTATATATACACACTTATATATTATACAGTAAAATATACATTATGTAGTACATATATTATACAAATATATATTTTACTATATATAATATTCAAATATATATTTTACTATATATTTGTATACATACATATATACACGCATATATACATATACACACATATATGCATACACACATATATATACACACAATAAAGCATATTTTACCATATATGTATGGTAAAAAATATATGGTGAAATATATATATAGTAAAAGCTACTAGTTCTTTTATATTGACTTCTCATATCCTTTTGTCCGCTGGATTTTGTCACGGCAATGGGGTTTTCATTTTATTTTGTCTAAAAAAAGGATATAGAGGTGCTGTGTTTCCTGAAATCTTTTATCTTTGGGAATTTCTTTCTTCTTTTATATAAGAATAATTGTGGGTCGTTTTTTCTTCTCAGAAGTGATGGATCATTGCTTAATTGTAAGCATTTAACGAAATAACTTTTTAATCAAATGCAGAGGAGTCTGGAGACAGATTTTCCTCTTGTACAAGATTTTTATGAGCTACTTACATGTCTCTAGAATTTTTTTTAATCCTTGAAATTAAATCAGTAATACATATATGTCTCAGGTAACAACCGATTTATTTTCAGGAACATAGTGTGTCTGTTCTGATTACAGATCCACTTTGTTATTTACAGGAAATTTCTATTATGACACTGAGTGCATTGATTGGATGCTAAACTTAAGTCATGATAATTTTCCTATGTTAAAATTATATTTGTCAACAAGGTTATCTTTTCTAAAATTGCTTTGATGCTGTAACTTATATATATATAAAAATATATATATTTTATTATCTCAGGACTTCTCTACTTATGGTGGATCAGAGATCACCTTTGTCTTTCCTTTTCCTGGATATTTGTAATTTATTCATTGTTAGTTAAGTTCTTAATTCTGTAATCTACCTTTGCACATCACTTTATTTATATGTATGCATTGAGCTGCAGGTAACAAAAAATTATTGACTAACAGTGTCTTAAGCATTAAGAACATTTCGTGTGTGTGTGTGTGTGTGTGTGTGTGTGTGTGTGTGTTTGAGAGAGAGAGAGAGAGTCTTGCTTTGTCATCCAGGCCAGAGTGCAGTGCCATGATCAAAGTTCACTACAGCCTTGACTTCCCGGGTTCAAGTGATCTTCCCACCTCAGCTTCCCAAGCAGCTGGGACAGGTGTGCACCAATATGTCCAGCTAATTTTTAAAAATATATGTATTTTTTTTGTAGAGACAGGGTCTCACTATGTGGCCCAAGTTGGTCTGGAACTCCTGGGCTTAGGTAATTCTCCAGATTCCACTTTCCAGAGTGTTGGGATTACAGGCGTGAGCCACTCTGCCTGGCCAATAAAAACAATTAGCTATCTCACAAAACAATGGGATCGAAGGTAGACAGTTTCAGGATATATTTCTGGGATGATACCATCAAGGGCATGAGTTCTTTTTATCCCTTGTCATTTTGCAATACTCCTTTCACTGATTCTTTTCTTCAGGCTTTTTCACTCGTGATCATGGATATGTTTCCACAGCTCCAAATATGTGGTCATACAATTGCTTTGAGGTATATTTTATATACATGTGTGTGTATAATGTCTATTACATATACATTGTAACATTTATAATGTATGTATACTAATATGTATATAATGTATATTACATGTATTCTATATACATATATTATATACACATTATATACATCACACAAATATATAAAATATGTGTATGTATTATACATGTACATATACACATATATATTATATATACACACACACATATCCTGAAACCGTCTACCTTCAGACCCATTATTTTGTGAGATGATTATATGTTCAATATTTGGCCTTCTGTACTTTACTTATTTCACTTAACAGCATGTGCTCTAGGCTCATGTGTGTTGTCACACATGACAGACTTTCATGTATTATGGCTGAATGATATTTTGTGTATATATCATATTTTATGCATTCATCTCAATGGACACTTAGGTTGATTCTATATCTTGGCTATTGTGAATAGTGCTACAGTTAACATGGGAGTACAGGAATCTCTTCAATATGCTGATTTCATTCCCTTTTGATATGTACCCAGAAGTGGGATTGTTGGAACATATGGTAGCTCTGTTATTAATTTTCTTAGGAACTTCCATACTGTTGTCCTTAATGACTGTACTAATTTACATTCCTACCAACAGTGCATAAGAGTGCCCCTAAGTCTAAATTTTTATGTGCTGCTCTCATATTTTTCATCTCTATTGTTTTTTAGATTCTGGAAATGCTTTAAAGTACATTTTCTAAATTGCAAATAAGAATTTCTTTGGTGTAAATCCGCTTTTTTATTCTTTCTAGTGAACATTTTATTTGGCAATTATTTCACATTGAATTTCATACTTTTCTTATCCAAGCATGTCCTTGTTTAACAGAACTAAAGATTTGAGTAATACTTTATAGTACTAAGAATAAGAAACAACTGTGTTCTACATTTTCTTTTGTGTCATAAACTGAATTCAATTCAGGGAAGGGTTTTCTTCTGAGTCATTACCATTTCATTTCTCTTTCCCTATTTCATAATGCTTTCTTGACATTTTCTATTAACTCCTGTTGGAATTTGATTTGTTGATATTTGTTCCTCCTGCAAGAATGGCTGATGCATCACATCTTAAAGTCCTTACTATAGATCTATTTCAAAGAAAGGAAATGATCCATGCCTAGTGTTGGGTGATAGTAAGAATATGGGTTTTGAATTCTCTTTCCACAGTAGTTTCCTGGATACTGGCAGATACAGTTTTACTATGCAAAATAGGTAGTATAACAGTTCTCTCATTGTGGAATTTAGCAAATGCTGGTTTTCTTAGTTACTCTGTGTACCTTTTCAAATTTCTCAATAAAACCAAAGACCCACTCAAAAATATGTGAAAAATAAATTTCCATGGGCCTAGAGTCATGGTTCAGAGAACAATGTGAAGTGGGCCAGAGGTTATTATCAGTGCTCCCAGGTGTAGGCATTACAGGATTTATATTTGTGACTAAAAAGCTGAAAGGCAAAAAACCCACAAAGTAAGTACTGGAGATCTTTCAATGTGTGGCTCTCCATGGCAATGTTAGCCAGAGGCAATTAAGGTCACAAGCCTGGAGAATTAGTTGTGCAGACTTCCGTGGACAGAGGCCAATGAACACATTGTCAGTAGAAGCTAGTAATGGCAATTCCTAGTACATTTTGGTCAAGTCAAATGACAGAGAAGTAATAGAGGGATGACTTTTAATTCTAACTCATCTGCTTAAACAGCTAAGCAAATGTAAGATAAGCTGACTTCTTGCTTCTCATTGCAAAGGTGTTAACCTTTTTGTTTGTTTGTTTGTTTCCCGAGACAGAGTCTTGCTCTGTCGCCCAAGCTGGAGTGCACTGGCGCCATCTCGACTCACTGTAACTTCTACCTACCAGGTTCAAGCAATTCTCTTGCCTCAGCCTCCCGAGTACCTGAGATTACAGGCACGCACCAGCGCACATGGCTAATTTTTGTATTTTTAGTAGAGAAGGGTTTCACTATGTTGGCCAGCCTGGTCTTGAACTCCTGACCTCGTTATCTGCCTTCCTCAGCCTCCCAAAGTGCTGAAATTACAGGCATGAACCACCGCGCCCAGCCTAACCTGTCTTATTTTCAAATAGATTAATAGCTTATTTACAAATCAAACAAAATGTAAAACCAGGTCAAGTGTTCCTGCCAGTTTCATTCACTCTTCCATCTTTCCCTAAGTGAGATAGGCAGAAAATTTGTATTTCTCCAGTTAGTACTTTAGATCCCTCCCTCCGAGAACAACATCAAAACAACAAAAACCACGAACTCCAAGAAAACAAAGGTCACATTTGAAACTCTGCTGGAAAGTTGGAAACAGAAGCTGCACTGGGCGAAGAGGATAAGTAAACACACTTTGAAAGAGTTTAAAGTCCCTGTTTTCTGCAGGAAACAGTAGGACATGAATTACCAGCTTTAAAAGGGGTAGTGCCTTTACCTTTTAAAAGGTAGAAGTGCCTAGAGAAAGTACCTCCACCCCAGAGAAAAGAGACTGATGCATCGGCTTTGGTATCCTAGGCCTGTGGCTTCTAACACCAGAGTAGAGAGAAGGAAAGCTCATCTGGGAAGCTGCTAGATCTAACATAGTTCTGGGGAAACTGTCTCTCCAAGGGGACCTTGATATTGGAAGAGTGAATCCCAATGGACTTGGGAGAAAATAGTGGAAGATCAACTCTGTGGATCCTTATGAGGAAGAAATAACCCTCCTGGGGCAGAGGATACATTGTTGCTTTTTCAACATCAGAACGTAAGAACCAATGATTTAACTCTAGGACACCCATCTTTGGCTTTTCTCTCTATCTACACCTCTCCCATTGTCAAGCCCCCTGCCACATTGCTGTTTCCAATTACATTGGTTCACCACAGTCTCTAAATGTGAAGGGTCAAAGGATCAAGGCTGTCCTTCAGAGAAGGGCCTTCAGTGCAAGCTTCTCATCCTGCTCCATCTTCATGCTCTGAGTATCTACTGTAGACAATTATCTACACGTATTAGAAGATAGATGACTGTAGATGAGAAATTGCAAAGAGTTTCTTTTTCTCCCTTTAATCCTTACTAATTTATTGGCAATCGTGAATGTAATTTTGCTCGTGTAATAATAGAAAGCCTGCCAGAGAGTTGTATAACATTTTCTTAATGATGTTATGGGGTATCTGCTAATACAAAATCAGGGATATTTTTTGCTCTATATGCCAAAATACTCTCTAAATAAGGAACCTAATCAGTAGAGTGTCAAATATTATCTATGGCCTCCATATACGGTTTATTTTGATCGAGGAGTTGTCAGAACATCACATAGGGTGCCCTTCCTGTGAGCAATAGAAGTGAGGTTGGTGGCCTCAGGGTTTCCCCAGTTAGACACTGAGCTTTCCTACACAAACACAGAACAAGTGGGCTCTAGAAAGCCAGAGAATTCCTCCTAAGTGCTTCCGGAGTTGAGCTGGAGCAGAACACTTGACATCCCTACAAATCCATAGGCCCCAGGAGGAGCATGCAGATTGGAAGAACAGCAGCACTGCCACATTAAACTCCAAACCAAAGGGAAATTATGTGTCAGAGTTAGGGAGGAAGATCAATCATTTAGGAGAAGAGCCCAGAAGGTGAATGGAGGAAAGTGCCAAATAGATATCTCAGTCTGCATGTAAGAACTGAGGAAAACGGCTAAAGTGATTAGAGATGGGAAACCATTATGCGTTAGTTCACCCTGAGCTGATTTTCATAGTCTACTCACGCATGCAATGCATGAAATGGTTTTGGCCTGGTGGCATCTTAGCAATGATGCACAGCAATTGACAAATTGACATTTATATTTTCTTTTTGTTGTTGTTGTTGTTTGTTTATATGTGATATGGTCATTTGATGAGCTTCAGGTTACTCAAAGTTTAACAGATATGGAGAAAATTACAATGAACATTAAAACTATTTTTCTGTCAAGGGGTGTATGTGTGTTGGTTTGTAATGTATACGTGCATAGGTGTGTGTGTACAGATTTTCAACTTTCTTAAAAGGACAGACTAGAGGCACCTCATAGTGTCAGCTTTTGTTCTAACATTCATTGGCATAAATGTTTTGTGATAGAAATAAACTCCACAAGGTGTACATTGAGGATAGATCTGAAAATGATTCCTGTGTGAAATATAATAATACAATGTTAAGGTGATTAATAATAATAGTATTTGCACACATCCAGTACACTGGGTTTTGAATGCACATTTATTTAAAGGCATTCCTATATTTCTGATGATTCTTTTTGTTGTTGTTGTTGTTGTTTTGAGACGGAGTCTCGCTCTGTCACCCAGGCTGGAGTGCAGTGGCTCAATCGTGGCTCACTGCCAACTCCGCCTCCAGGGTTCACGCCATTCTCTTGCCTCAGCCTCCCGCATAGTTGGGACTACAGGCACCTGCCACCACGCCCAGCTAATTTTTTTTTTTTTTTTTTTGTATTTTTAGTAGAGACGGGGTTTCACCATGTTAGCCAGGATGGTCTCGATCTCCTGACCTCGTGATCTGCCCACCTCAGCCTCCCAAAGCGCTGGGATTGTAGGCATGAGCCACCACCCCTAGCCTCTGATGATTCTTTCAAAATAGTTTTTATTCTTGTTTTATGGATGAGAAAAGTCAAGTTCAGAGAGATGTGATTAGTCCAGGTAACTGTGATTGTAGGGAATAGAGCTGGAGTTTAAATAGGTGTTCCTCAGTGTAAAGCCCATGATTTCCCTACTTCACCTTAGCCGCAGATGTGAGGAGTTAGCATTAAGTCCTCCAGACCTGAGGTAAACCATAAAATTTGTCCAACGTTTTTAAATTGCAAGTATCCAGGATACACAGGAATGGAATGGAAACTTTGAGAGAAAAATCAGCATCTTGGTGAAGCTGGAAGAACCATAAACACTCCACACATCATACATCCAAAAAAAAAAAAAAAAGCTACTCTGACCAACTGGAAAAATGGTTTCGCAGTTCCTTCAGGACCATACTCAGAAAACTTCCTTTTAAATGGATGGGTAATAGTGGTGACTCTTAGTCTGTGCTGGATCTGAGTAGGCCACACAAGCAATAAAGAAAATAGGGAGAAAGATTTGTGTGATTAATACGGTAGGAATCAGCATATATGCAACGAAGGCCACTCATTAGTTTATTCCTGACACTCGTGTAAAAGAAAAAAGCTTTAAGAAAGGGGTTCTTTGGCCGGGCGCGGTGGCTTATGCCTGTAATCCCAGCACTTTGGGAGGCCGAGGCGTGAAGATCACGAGGTCAGGAGATCGAGACTATCCTGGCTAACACGGTGAAACCCCATCTCTACTGAAAATTCAAAAAATTAGCCGGGCATCGTGGAGGGCGCCTGTAGTCACAGCTAGTCGGGAGACTGAGGCAGGAAAATGGCGTGAACCCGGGAGGCGGAGCTTGCAGTGAGCCGAGATAACGCAGCAAATAAAAAGAAAAAGTAAAAGTGTTCTTTAACACAGAGAACGTGACTGTGAGAGCAAGCACATAAAAAGAAGAAATACAAATAGAAGACAAAAATACAGTGGAAAGAAACAAATTCCCCTCAGCTGTGCAAGAGAATGGAACGTGCTCATTCAAGAGCTCAGTAACCATGTGTAGCCAATCCAGAGGTAGAGCGTGGGTGTAGGAGATGAGGGCATAGCTGTAGCCTTGCAAGTCTGATGTTACCACCAATATCATCTTCCACTGTGACAGTCATACTTTTACTGTAACTAGGATTCACACCAGTCAAGAAGCTAATCAAAACAAAGATGCCAAAAGCTCCATTTTCAGGCTGGGCTTTTATTCAATTTAATTCTTTTAAATATTCCTTGCTTTGAGTATTTTTATTCAACCACTGTTAAATTTACCAATTTCACAATTTAACAAACTCTTCTGGAGTAAATGTATAGTATTCGTGAACTAGAATCTCAACAGATTTCTTATTCTCCCTCAAAACACTGAGCCAGCAAATGAACTTTAATTAAATTATTCCATGATTTAACATATTTAACTATTATATTGTACTAGAATGACTCAAAGGGTGCAACAATAAAGCAATTGTGTTTTGGTCTCTCATTGTCTATTTATTTTTTATTTATTTATTTTTTTACTGGAGTTAATTTTTTCCTTGCTTGTGAATGAAAGCTTAAGAATGACCTATAATGCTTGTAATCATTCATAAGCAATATAATCCTCTTTCCTCAGTTATGCACATAAAACCTGTGTAAGTTCAGTATTTTAAATGCCCAGACTTGAGAATTCCAGGTTCATAGCAGAAATGTAGAGCAACCAAAAGAGCATAGCTTCCACACTTACATAAAGGAGAATGCTGGAAAAACTGGAAATATTAACAACTTTTCTCACACACATTAGAGAAATGATGTTTTAGGGGAAACCACTAATCTGAAATCTGCAAAAAGACAGACACCTGCAGGGAGAAACAGGACCTGATCTTACATACAGTAAAGCTTGCCTTAATATCATATTTGGTAGCAAAATATTTACAAGATTTTAAAATATTTTGTTTATAAATTGAAAAACTCACTAAAACTTAGCAATTTTTATCAAAATTTAACACATTTCATTGCTTCTTTTCAGGCTTGTTATTTATAAATATAATAAAACCAGATGATTAAGTTACTGTTTACAACTTGCAACTTTGTATATTTATTAAGGTTTTGATTTTCACTGCCTTCACTCACATGCAGGCAGAACATTTATGAATTTACTAGTCCCAATTATCCTTGATAAATAAATCACAATCTATTGCCTTGAATATAAACTTTTCTGCCACTGTTGATTTTACTATATTCAATTATTCATACTGACTACATTTTTGGTTCAAAATAGCTGTCTAAAGAGAAAACTGGGAGGTGGGTGTTTGGTAATTATCTCTTACACAAAGCATTTTAGCAGACCAATAAGACTCATAAGCATACAAGATTTAATGTCTTAAATATACCCACCTTCCTTGTACATCTTAATGGCAAAAGTGAACATATCCATTAACATGAGCCATATAATAAGCACTCTATTACATAGTAATCAAGTAACACACACACGCACAATCACTTACTTGGTAACCAAGGTTTTCATATTTTATCTAACTTAAAAAGCATTTGTTCATAAAAAGAATATTCATTAGTAAACTTTACTTAACATAAATTTAAGTTCTTAAAATAAGGATCTTGGAAATTGTATTTGAGTACATATGTTTCTGAACCACTCTTCAGATAAAATATTATAATTAAAAATCAAATTACTTCAATAAAGTTTAATATTTTTCAAAATTATAAACATTACAGAGACATTTTCTTACCTCATTAAGTAAACCAATATAGTAAGCTTAAGGCCTCAGTAGATTAACCAGTGTTTCCATGTGAAATACAAATCTTACTTTTTTAATGCTGTATTACACTGTATACAGATAAACCCAAAGGAAAATAATACAACCATTTCTAGTTGGGCATGGTGTCTCTCACCTGTAATCCCAGCAAGCTAGGAGGCCAAGGAGGGCAGATCAGCTGAGGTCAAGAGTTCGAGATCAGCCTGATCAACATGATGAAACCCAATCTCTACTAAAGATACAAAAATTAGCCTGGTGTGGTGGCGGGTGTCTGTATCCTAGCTACTTGGGAGGCTAAGGCAAGAGAATTGCTTGAACTCAGGAGGCGAAGGTTCCAGTGAGAATAAGAAGAAATAAGTAAGAAGAAATGAAATAAACCAGATTCAGAAGAAATGAAATAAACCAGATTAAATGAAATAGATTCAGAGATTCACGTGCTCTCCTAAGATTTGTGGGAGATTGCTTTTTCTAAGTAATGCTGAGACTTTGTTGTAAGGTTGCATAGAGCTCATTAGGCAAGAAATTCTTGGAATCTCCTTTTGGTTTACAGCAATTAGCTGTTTGAACACGGGCTTATTTGTTGTAGCAATTAACTTTGTGGAAAAATCGCCCGTTAAATTATCTTTGGATAACATTCACAAACCTATCAATACTTGTTTTCCTATAACGAGGTCTTCGTAATTTCTTTGGCCTTTTTGTTGTTGTTGTTACAAAATATTTTTCCCATGTACAAGGCCAAGTTCTCATTGCTGTTGAAGTAAGTCAGGGACTAGAAGGACAGGGGTATAAATGCATTATGTATGCATTTTCCTCCCTCTTGTGAGTTAGCTGTGAAAGACAATGAGGTATTCTGACCGCCACAAATCAGCTTGTGACTTGACATTTAAATATGACTTCTTACGAATGCTATATATCTTAGAAAAGAGAAATCAGATAATGTTCTTTTCTATATTGGCAATTTAATTCATATTCATGAGTCCTCAAAAATTATTTTCAAGTTGTTAAGATAGATTGGGCCTTACTATTCCAAAGAGAATAGGCACATCTCCTAATTAATAAAATATTCAAGTACAAAAGAATGTCATATCTATCCATATCCATATCTGTATTAGTTTGTATCTATCTATAGGCAGCCAGCTACTCATATCTACCAGAGCTGATCTGGAATACCTCCTCATGGTAAGACAGTTTTGCTCTTCACTCCCTTTGCCGTTATGACTCCCCAGTAGTGATGGGGTTACCATCACCTAGGAATAGAATGATACATGGTTTTTTTTAATTTTCCTTTAAGTCAGGAAGTAATGGAAAGCCCACCTGTCCACTTCAGCTGCACTTTGGAAAGAACAGGAAGACAGAAGCAAGTTAGGAGATGAAATGCCAGCATCGTTTACCACCAATCTGGATATCAACTTTGGGGAGTCTGTATGCAGCTCAGCAACATCTACATAAATATGACAGGAAGCCTAAGGCTGTCAACACCAAAGGCCTGTCTCTCAAACACACCTTATTTTGCATGCCTCTTGAAGAAACCTAACATTAGATCAGAATTATGCTCAGATGGAAGTAGACAGATGAATTGACGGCGGTGTTCTTTGTTCTTGTATCCTGTAGAGGATGTGAGGATCATTAGTGGTTAATGATGTGGTGAGAAAACATGGAAGTATTGAGATGGTCAGTGGACAGTGAAGGATCAATACAACCATGAAGGTCTGGGTTTGAACAAAGAGAAGATAAGGGACAAAGACTTCTCAAAATACAACAGATGGTGGTTCAGTCCTGTAATCCCATCAATTTGGGAGGCCGAGGTGGGTGGATCATCTGAGGTCAGGAGTTCGAGACCAGCCTGGCCAACATGGTGAAACCCCGTCTCCACTAAAATAAAAAAATTAGCCAGGCATGGTGGCACATGTCTGTAATCCCAGCTACTCGAGAGACTAAGGCAGGAGAATCACTTGAATCACTTGAACAGGTTGCAATGAGCCGAGATCTCACCACTGCACTCCGGCCTGGGTGACAGAGTAAGACTCTGTCTCAAAAAAAATAAATAAATAAAAGCTAGCAGATGTCTAAGATTATGTAGTTTAGCAGAGGATGTTTAAAACGCAGGTCCTTTGCTGTTGTGAATAGTGCCGCAATAAACATACGTGTGCATGTGTCTTTTTAGCAATGTGATGTATAATCCTTTGGGTACATACCCAGTAACGGAATGGCTGGGTCAATTGGTATTTCTAGTTCTAGATCCTTGAGGAATTGCCACACTGTCTTCCACAATGGTTGAACTAGTTTACAGTCCCACCAACAGTGTAAAAGTGTTCCTATTTCTCCATATCCTCTACAGCACCTGTTGTTTCCTGACTTTTTAATGATCGCCATTCTAACTGGTGTGAGATGGTATCTCATTGTGGTTTTTATTTGCATTTGCATTTCTCTGATGGCCAGTGATGATGAGCATTTTTTCATGTGTCTGTTGGCTGAATAAATGTCTTCTTTTGGGAAGCGTCTGAGCAAACTATCACAAGGACAGAAAACCAAACACCACATGTTCTCATTCATAGGTTGGAATTGAACAATGAGAACACTTGGACACAGGAAGGGGAACATCACACACCAGGGGCTGTGGCTGTTGTGGGGTGGGGGAAGAGGGAAGGGATGGCATTAGGAGAAATACCTAATGTAAATAACGAGTTAATGGGTCCAACACACCAACATGGCACATGTATACCTATGTAACAAACCTTCACGTTGTGCACATGTTCCCTAGAACTTTAAGTATAATAATAATTTTAAAAAGGGGGGTCCTGAAGTCAAAGAGGATCTTAGGCAGAAAACATCACATTGAAAACCAGACAGCATGTGCACCTCCCTTCTCCACAAGATTCCTAAGACCACATCTACCTGCATACCATCTTAGAGAAGAACATGAGAAGGCTGAGATTGTCTGTCTCTAATTTTATGTTTAACGTGATGCTTTAAAAGTTCAAATCAAATAAAGTATAACAAGTACTTTAACATATTTCTTCTGTATAATTTTGGAGGATTCATTTTTACCTTGACAAATTAATGTAAAACAGTCCAAGACATTTCAAAAAGATTTTTAACAGGATGAGATATTTAAACTGAAAGAAGCTGAAATTCTAGTACATTTTAAGTCTCTTCTCCCTCTCAACCACTCCTCAGTGATGTAGGGCTCATATTAAATAAGTTTAAAAATGGATGAAACTGCCTTTTCTTTCCCAACCTGAATGATGACAGATGTAAATTTGTGATCTCATTATATAAATATAAAACAAAAGGTATTAGAAATCTGTGTATATATTGGCAGATAAAGGAAGAGATATATTTTAGAAGAAAGTTTTTTGAAAAATTATTATTTACAAAAAAAAAATTATCTGAAAGGAACATTTAGAAACACAGAAATCCACTCAGAGTTAAACATTCCATATATATTGTGTTATAATATTATTGGGAATACAGTTATACTATAATTCAGCTAATTTAATAATTTAAACTACAAAATTACTGACATTTTAGTAGCTCATCCTTGTTCCTACTTCATGTAAATGTAGTCTTCTTTCACACCAGCTGATAATTATGTTCTGAGCTATTTGTGGGACTTCCTTTGTGTCTTTGAGGGAGCATACTAGTTCAGCTTCTCTGTGATAAATTAATGCTGTGTCTGCAGGCATGGTACTAGATCTGGTGTCTGCTGACTATACTTCAGAATCATTTCCAACACACTACCTCGCCAACAAGTTACTGGAATATAATTACCAAGCCCAATTCAGATTAAGACAAACCCTTTAGAAGGATAAGCCTTCCTCACATCTGGAGTACCTGGGAAGTACTATCACTGTTGGCCTTTTGCTTCTACTGACAGGAGAAAGCTGCCCAGAAACAGCCTAAATACACTGGTATGCATATTTCTTTTACTGCGATTTTGCAAAGTTGCAGTATAGATGAACCAGAGGAAGACCTTTTATGTAATTTATATGTTTCCTTATACCACATGTGCAGACAGCACAACAGGCTTTATTAGTAAGAGAGTTACCCATAGAGAAGTTCCCTTTCCCAAATATTCTCTTTTTCACTATTGTCCCCACTTCCTTCTTTTTTGCTGTCTTTTAAACCCCTCAACACCACTTCAATGTAGTGTCTTTTCGTCATTAGGAAATGTTCTCTCTTCCTATATTAACAAAAGAAACTCTTCTAAATTCCAAAATGGCTCCCCTAATAGAACAGTGAGGAGGGCACATGTCTTAGTTCAACTCTCCACACAAGGCTTAAGTAAGTGAGAATTTTCAAGCATAAACTTAAATATGGACACCATTAAATAGATTCTTTAATGTTGCATATTAAACTGTTCACTTTCCTGCATATGGATCTGATTTGGTGTGAACATTCTCAGATGATTTCTTAGACACTTACTGTTACAAGCACCATAACGTACTGTTGTAATTAGTGGTTAAGAATAAAAGATCAATGATCCTTATTACAAAGACCAAGTGATTAAAGAGAAGCTAACAACAGACTTTCTCTCAGTGTTTTGGTTTCCTTTGTAAATAATGACAGGAAGTGACACACATCAATGACTCATCTCACTGCCTCAGTATTCACAGGTCAGGGCAGCAGCAGGACCATCAGTTACAATTTGAATTCTAAATACCATTACCGATGTAGCTCTACAAGCAAATAAAAAATCATTTTTTGGTTCTCAAATATAATATTTTTTAAATTTCATATTTACTTTTATATGAACATGATACTCTAAAAGTTCAAATTAAATGAAAAACATGCACTTTAATGTATTTTTAATGTATAAATTTGTGTCATTTTTACCTTGAGAAATTTTAAGTTAATATCGATGCCTTAGTATTTATTTAAATAACATTATGATTGTTATAAAAGATTCTCTGGTCATATTGTATGTACGTAAAACAACAGTCAAAATAATAGTAAGAGATAGCAACAGACTGAAAATGGCTTCAGCAATTAACAAACAAAAAAAAATTTAAAAACAAGAAAAAAAGATAGTATATTCATTGGCATAACTGGGCAGATTGCCTTCAGGACTGACTGGATATGCGGTTTAAACGATGTCATCAGTACTCTATTAGATTTATTGGTGGTAAGATGTGATCTTATGCTGGCAGATTCAAGTCTAGTAGAAAAGGCTTCTCTACAACAGACATCTTATTTTGGAGAGGATTTCTCGTTGGTTTTTATTGTCCTGCCTTAGCCTTTGTGTCAACTCCACATTGATTACTGTAACTGGAGATATGCATGGTCACAGAGGCATTGGTAAGGCACCAATTCAGAGTAAGAAAATTATAATTCCCAAAGAAAATTAGAGCAGTATTACTAGAGGGAAGGAAGGCAGATGGTAGGAAGGAGAGAATGCCGCTATCTTTATTTATCCACTTATTCAATCCACAGTTATTTATCATATGTTTATCATGAACAAGACATGATTCTTGACACTGGGGAATAAGCAGTAGCTGAAACAAGAAAGGCTCTGCCCTCTTGAAATTTTCGTTTGGTTGAGGAGGGACAGTAAGCATATAAGTACTTAAATATTATGTAATAGATAAAGCATAGATAAGGGCTATGAAAAAAGTAAAGGAATAGAGAGTGGTGAGCAGCATTATGTTAAATGAGGTGACCATTAAACAGCATGAGCACATCTTATTTTATTGTGCTTCACTTTACTGCATTTCACAGATACTATATTTTCTTACAAATTGAAGGTTTGCAGCAACCCTGCATTGAGGAATTCTATCAGCTTCATTTCTCCAACAGCATGTGGTCACTTCCTGTCTCCATCACATTTTGGTAACTCTCACAATATTTCAAAGATTTTCATTACAATTATATATGTTATGGTAATCTATGATCAGTAATCTTTGATGTTACTATTGTAATTGTTTTGGGGCACCATAAACCACACCCACAGAAGACCGCAAAATTAATCTCTAAATGTTGGGTGTGTTCTGACTGCCCCACCAACCAGCTATTTCCCCATCTCTCTCCCTCTTCTCAGGCCTCCCTATTCCCTGAGACACAACTATATTAAAATTAGGCCAATTAATAACCACACAATTGCTTCTAAGTGTTCAAGTGAAATAAGTAAAAAGCTAGAAATGATGAGGAAGGCATGGCCAAAGCCAAGATAGGCCAAAAGCTAGGCCTTTTTGCTAGTTATGCAAGTTGTGAATGTAAAAGTAAAGTTCTTGAAAGAAATTAAAGTCCTACTCCAGTGAACACAGGAATGGTAAGAAAACGAAACAGCCTTCTTGCGGATATGAAGAAAGTTTGAATGCTCTGAATAGAAAATCAAACTAGCCACAGCATTCTCTTAAGTCAAAGACTAATTCAGAGAAAGCTCCTAACTTTATTCAATTCTGTGAAGGCTGAAAGAGGTGAGGAAGCTGCAGAATAAAAGCTGGAACCTAGCAGAGATTTTCTGAAGTGGTTTCAGGAAAGAAGCCATCTCTGCACCATAAAAGTGCAAGGTGAAGCAGCAAGCGCTGATGTAGAAGCTGCAACAAGTTACACGAAGATCTAACAAACAAACTGGTGAAGGTGGCTACACTAAACAACAGATATTCAGTATAGGTGAAACAGTCTTATATTGGAATAAGATGCCATCTAGGACTTTCATAGCTAGAGAGAAGTTAATGCCTGGCTTCCTAACTTCAAGGACAGGCTAACTAACTTGTTTGGGATTAATGTAGCTGATGACTTCAATTGAAGCCAATGATCATTTACCATTTTGAAAACCCTAGCACCCTTAAGAATTAATATAAATGTACTCTGCCTGTATTATATAAATGAAGCACAAAGCTTGAATGACAGCACATCTATTTACAGCATGATTTGCTGAATATTTTAAGCAACTGTTGAAAGCTACTGCTCAGGAAAGGAAAAGGTTTTCAAAATATTCCTACTGGTCATTGACATTGCACCTAGTCATCCAAGAGCTCTGATGGAGATGTATTAGATTAATACTGTATCTCACCTGCTAATACACCATCCATTCTGCAGCCCAAGGATCAAGAAGTAATTTCAACTTTCAAGTCTTATTATTTAAGAACTACATTCTATAAGGTTATAGCTATCTTAGGTAGTGATTCCTATTATGGCTCTAGGCAAAGTAAATTAAACATCTTCTGGAAAGGATCCACCATTCTAGATGCCATTAAGACGCTCATGAGTCATGGGAGGAGGTCACAATATGAACATTAACAGGAGTTTGAAAACAGTTAAAATCAATCATCATGGGTGACTTTGAGGGATTCGAGACTTCAGTGGAGAACGTCTGTGAAACGTAACCACATTTTCAGATGTGGTGAAAATGGCAAGGAAACTAGAAGCGAATACTAAAGGTGTGACTGAATTCTTGCAATCTCATGGTCAAACTTTAATGTATGAGGAATTGCTTCTTATGGGTTAACAAAGAAAGTGGTTTCTTGAAATAGAACTTATTCCTGGTGAAACAACTGAGAAAACTTTTGAAATGAAAATAAAGGTTTTAGAATATTGCATCAGAAACATAGTTGATAAAGCAGCAACAGGATTTGAGAGAATTGACTCCAGTCTTGAAAAAGTTCGACTATGGATAAAACACAATCAAACAGCATTGCATGCTACGGAGGAATCTTTTAATGGAAGGAAGAGTTCATCGTTTTGGCAAGCTTCATTGTTGTTTTATTTTAAGAAATTGGGCCGGGTGTGGTGGCTCATGCCAGTAATCCCAGCACTTTGGAAGACCGAGGTGGGTGAATCACCTTGGGCTGGGAGTTCGAGACCAGTCTGGCCAACATGGTGAAACCCTGTCTCTACTAAATATATAAAAATTAGCTGGGTGTGGTGATGCACATCTGTAAACCCAGCTACTCAGGAGGCCAAGGCAAGAGAATCACTTGAACCCTGGAAGTGGAGGTTGCAATGAGTCAAGATTGCGGCACTGCACTCCAGTCTGGGAGACGGAGTGAGATTCCGTCTCAAAATAAATAAATAAATAAATAAATAAATAAATAAAATAAAATAAAAAAGAAAAGAAAAGAAATTACCACAGCCACCCCAAACAAACAACCATCCTCCTCAATCAGCAGCCATCAACACCGAAGCAAGACCCTCCACTAGCAAAAAGATGAGAACTCACTGAAGGCTCAGAAGATCCTTAGCTTTTTTTTTTTTTTTTTTTTTTTTGCAATAAAGTATTTTTAGTTGAAGTATATACATTGTTTTTGTAGACATAATGCTATTGTACACATAATATACCACAGTATGGTGTAAACACAACTTTTATATGCACTGGGAAACCAAAGAAAAATTAAGTTGGTTTATTGTAATATTTGCTTTATTGTAGTTGTCTGGAATGGATTCTGTATATCTTTAAGGTATATCTGTATTCAGAGAAGATTTCATAACAATATTTCACTTGGGAACTACTGATTTTTCAGTTGTCAATTAAAATGATCCAAATCTAGAGGACAAACATATTTCTACAAATTTAAAAAGAAATATTTGAATACATGTATGTTGGTTTCTCTGTGTGTTTGTGTTTGTACATGCATATATTCCCATATATATCTATTTACCTGTGTGTGAGTTGGGGATTTAATATGTGAGCTTATGTATTAAAAATCGTACCATGAACTATCTTCAGCACTGATGTGTTTCTTAGTGAGTTAATAAATTAACTGTGCTGATGTAAAAGGAGCAAAACTTTACCTCTACTCTATAGGGATTTTTGTATTAGCTAACCCGAATAATTACATGAACACACGACAGATCAACAAAAGAAAAACATACAAGTTTATTTAATACGAGTTTTACTTGACACAGAGCCTTCACAAGGAAATGAAGACTTAAAGATGCAATTAAAGTTGAACACTTAAGTACTGCATTAGGTAAGAGTAGCAAAATGTGAAAATGTAACAAGGAAAAGGGCTGGGGCTAGGGTAGGTAATTTGGTGGAGAAGTGCCTGGAAAGGTACTTCCAGGGTTAGTCTAACAATGTTTGTTTGTATAGTTTTTTTTTTTTTTTTTCTGCCTCAACTTCCTGTCTCTGATGATAAAAATGATACTTTCCTCTAATACAGGGAGACTCTTTCACATGGAATTTCATCTCCCGGTTTTAAGAGACAGAATGTATGTCCGAGTCATCTTCTTGCACCTGCTGTTTCTCAAGTGCTTGTAACTCAAAATAGTCAACATGCCAACGTGGCATATTTTGGCGTGAATATTCTTAACTCCTTCATTGGCTAACTTGTCTTTGTAGAGAATAGTGTAACTGACATTAATATGAATCAATCTAGTGACCTAGGTTGATGTGCTCTCCCAAAGAAGTAAATTTTGAAAATATCATTGGGGAGTGTGCTTCCATTAAAATGAAAGCAAAGTAAGATTACAATAAATGCCTTTGGCATACAAATTAAATATTTAAATTTAGCATTGTAAGTTTAATATACTTTCTGTAAAAAATTTTTAGTACTTCTGAATTGCTATAATCTTCTGGAAAAAATTAACTATAAAAATACATGAAAACATTTGTATAAGAACATGTAGTTTCCTTTTTGCCTTAAGGTCTAATATGATTCGATAGGGTACCTGTGTCTACCATGTAGAAGATGCTCAAAAACTGTTTGCTAGTTACTGAATGAATAAATAAATCAACCCCTCCAGTTATGTCATTCATGGGAAGATACTCCAGCTTTCTTTTTCAGTGGGTTTTGTTGTTGTTATTATTGTTTTTGTTTTGCTTCTTATCTAAAAGCCCTAAACTGCCAGATTTCAGCTTTCTACTAAACAGTAGATAAGGCAATAGATCATCAAAATAACCTCAAAGAATGAGATAAGGAGGTTTTATGATAATATTTTGTTCCTAGGATTGCTATTTTTTAGGCAAACTCTTTATGTGAACACTTTTTATAGATTATAGTTCATTTTTGGTATTTTAATATTACTCTTAATATTTATTGAGCACTTACTATATCAGTGCATTATATGCATTGAATACAAAATCTTCATAGTACTTTAAGAGATGAAGAAATTCAGGCTCTCAGAGACTAAAATAACAAATGTCATGGTTGTTCAGTGAATTCTGATATAAATTCACGTAGGGGGCTCAAGAGTCAGTTATCATAACCATGTAACTACCTTGGTATATCTAATTTCTTAAGTTACTATGAAGTATTGAGAGGTGAAGCCGGCTGGGCTTCTGGGTTGGGTGAAGACTTGGAGAATTTTTCTGTCTAGCTAAAGGTTTGTAAACACACCAATCAGAAAAGGTCAAGATGCAGGATAGTACTGTAATTTATACTTCCCTCAGGTGGCCATTTTTCTCCATCAGAGAGAGAATATTGGGGCCAAGCCATAAAGCAGAAAAAAATAAGCTGCCTCTTTCAGGCTTTGAAGGTCAAATTGGTCCCAATAGCTTAGGATGCATTTCAGGGGTGAGCCTGTTGATGCCTGAGTGTTTCCCATCTGAAAGACAAAACCACCCATGGTTTTGGTTTGTTTCTGCCCCTGCCCAAGATCCCGCAACAGTCTCTGGACCCTGCTGATCAGAATAGTTGCACTCCCCAGTGCAGCAGCAGAAACACCTCTTGCCCAAGAACCTGCAACAGTCCCTGAGCCCTGCTGATCGGAATAGTTGTGCTCATCAACACAGCAGCAGAAACACTAGTTTTCCTCCCAGACCACAAGGAGGACCAAGGAAGGTCAGATTTAGTGGCCCTTATGGACACATTCTTGGAAACCTGCACCCTTGCCTGTCCTGCTAGACCACGAGGAGGACCAAGAAAAATCGGATTTAGTGGCACTTACTGACGCATTCAAAAACCTGTTAGAGTCTTAAACATTCTCATATTAGTACTGAGACTTTACCCTATCCTATAAAGATGTTATGCCCCAAAAATGAAGTGGAGGGCCATAGCCTGAGGGAGGGAAGTGATCTCCAGATTTGGAAGAGTGACGCCTTTTGTCCTCATTTATATGAATAGGAAAGATACCATTTCTGAAGCTCCCCATATCCTGGCTTCAGAAATAACTTTTGTTAGGCCTGCTAGTCTGAGGAGGGATCCTAAAATTCCAGACAGTCCTCTACCATGATGGGGTTTTGGGCAAAAATTATGTCTTTCTGATTGGTGAGCCCGGGTACCTAAAGAAGGTAACAGAGTCCTGAAGTTTATACCACAAATCATTCTTGTAGGAGAAACTAGTAAAGCACCAGAGACAGGGTGTGGTTTTTAAAAGCAGGACTAGCCTCAGAGAAGAGAGGTAAGAGGAAACCTGTCTGACAGGCATTAGGACCCAGGAGGAAAGGGTCAGGATAGATAGGATAGATGGGCGAGTCTCCCTTGGGCAACATGAGTTTGAGAATTCCACTCATGGCTGCAGAGTCAACTAACTTGTTGGGACACTGGAGTTGAATGACTTTCCTCTCTGTCAACCCTCGGCTCAGCCCAGAAGTACAGGAAAAGCAGAAGCTGGTTCCAGGCAAACCAACGCTCCCAAATCCTAAGAGTTGGGGGTTTTAGAGAGCCCTTTTCCAGAAAGCCTTACACCCATGTCTTTAGTCTGATGGCCACACTAGTCACTTTTAACAGGCTGACAGGTGCCCAGTATGTAGCCCCCAAATTCTAAGGAAAAATATTACAGAATAACAAGTGAAAGGGATCTGATGGTACTCACAGCTTGGTGATAGTCCCTTCACGGTTATGACCAAAATGTGTCCATTTATATCCATGTATAGTCAGTGTAAATCAGATCTTATAGAATTAAATGTTTGTCAATTTATTTCTAAAGTCATGTTTCTCTCCAATATACTCTTTATAATGCTTATAATTACTATATAGTTTCTCTAATCTTTAGTTTAATATATATGTTTTATTAACTGTGAACTATTTTCTCTTGACATATAATGATCAAAACAATGCTTTAACTTTTTCTTGGCAAGAAGAATATTATCCTCAATAAAAATTCTATAAACGTGGATCTCATTGGGCAGAAAAACTGCTTTCATGATACTTTATTGTAGTTCAAAGAATATTTTCTCAATTACTTCATGACGTATATTGAATACTTTATGCAATGGTCTGAGAAAGAAGTTATGAAGGCTTGAACTGAGTGACAGAGAGAAGGAGATTAAGGAGGTGCATTTGAGAGCTATTTGAGAGATGAAATCTAATGAGTGACTAAATGAAGAAGTACAAGAAACAGGGAGTTGTCACAATGACAAGTTGTTATGTTATATGACAGGAAGTATAGGAGGAAACACAATTTTTGTTTTGCTTTGTTTTAGTTAAAAATAAAACGCTTAATGTAGTTTGGACACGTTGGACATACTCTTGCAGTGAATTGAAGGTAATAGTTTAGGGAACAAGAGGGAGGGCTAAGTAAAAAATTACAGGTTGAGAATCATTTTAAGTTGGGCTAAAATTAAAGCTAATCAATATTAGAGAGTATAGAGTAAGAACTGAAGACAAAAGATTTGAGTGATTTTATTTTAAGGTTGTTTTATTTCAATGTTTTAAAAAAATTACTAAATAAAATTTTGCTTCATGAGCAAATAGTAGATATTTTTCAGGCTCAAGACATATATATTCTAACCAATGAGATCTCTAGCATGTACAAACAAGAAGGAATCATAGGCAAATTAAGAAATAAATTTTTAGACTGCTAAACTCAATCATGTTTTTATAATATATTCTGAATGTGTATAAAGTTAACATATTCAATAAGTGTTCAACTCAGTTTTCCATCACTGCATAAAAACAAAACTAACTTACAACTTAAGATGAGACCCATCATTTATTTGAACATGATTTTGTAACTTGCTAGCATTCATTGGAGAATGTCTCATGAAATCATGGTCTGGGACCCTTGAAGAGGGCTGGAGAATCCATTTCCAAGATGGTTCCCTCACATGGATAGCAAGTTGGTGCTGGTTACTGATTGGGAATTTAGCTGAGGTCTCAATTGTCTTCCATGTAGCCTTCCTGATGTGCCTACACGATATTGGATTCTGAAAACAAAAAATAAACATATCTATTTCTCTTAATACTTTTTATGTATTTTATTAGTGAAAACAGCTCAAGGTCCTGTCAAGTTTCAAAAAGTAGAAACAGAGTTCCCACATTTTTGTGCTGGTAGTAACAAAGAATTTGAGGCCATTCTTAATCACTGTGGTCTTCGTTCTGTCCATAAATTATTACCAACCCTCATACTTCATCACATCCTCCCCAAATCTTCAATATTGCATACATTTTGGCACTAAAATCCAGAACCTCATCGTTTAAATCAGATTCAGGTGCATATGGCAAACTTCAGATGCTGCAGTTCCTCTAGGTTTAAAAATCTGCAAACTAAAGGAAAAAGTTAGTTACTCCATGCACACAACATACTATAATGTGTAAAGGCCAGAGAAACAGAACATTCAATTCAAAAACAAGAAAAGATAGAGGCATACTTTGATGACTAATCCATAACTTGAAAAATTGGGGCATATGCTGTCAGTTCTCAATATAGTATAGTCATTCTTCCTAGAAGTGTCTCTTGGTTCTACTTTTTGGGCGCTTGGTTTATTACTTTGATTTATGTTGGCTTTTCTATGAGATGTGGTACTTGAGATTGCAGCTTAGGAGCTTTCCCAGTCTGCTTCTTGCTCATAACATACTGGGAGTCCAAAGTTCTCTTCACTGTGAACTGATGCTAAGATTTCAGTGCTATCCATAATAAATTCTTTAAAAACGAGGCCTCCTGTGTATAAGATTATATATAATCTACCAACTTAAACAAAATCCACACCTGTTGATTTCTTCAACACAGGCTGTCTCTACCTTGTTCTGAGAGGTAGGATAATATTAGAAGATATCCTTCAGATATAAAACCTGCTATTTAGCAGATAGAGTGTAAGGGATACAACCTGGTGATTGTTACATTTTTGTTTCGCCAAGAAGGTCTGTACGGCACCTCCTTCAGTCTTCCTGAGGTCTTAACAATAGGTGTGGCTTAGTTTGTTTTGTGCTTCTATAACACGCCTGAGACTGATAATAAATAATTAACAGAAAATTATTAGCTTACAATTCTGGAGGCTGGGAAGTCCAATATTGAGGTGTTGGGCTCTTGCAAAGACCTTCTTGCTGTATCATCACATGGGAGAAGGCAGAAAGGCAAGAGAGAAAAAAGGGTCAAATTCACCCTTTTTATAACACCATTAATCCCACTCATGAGGGTGGAACCCTTATGGCCCAGTTCCCACTTCTGGAAGATCCCATTCCCACTTCTCAATGTTGTTACAATGGCAATTAAATTTCAACGTGAGCTTTGGAGGACACAAACATTCGAACCATAGCAAGGTGTTAGAGCTACACTCTTGAAGGTGAGGCCACGAGTTTGAGACAGGAAGTATAGGAGAAAACACAATTTTTGTTTTGCTTTGTTTTAGTTAAAAATAAAGTGTTTAATGTAGTTTTGACACTTTGGACATACTCTTGCAGTGAATTGAAGGTAACAGTTTAAGGAGCAAGAGGGAGGGCTAAGTAAAAAATTACGGGTTGAGAATCATTATAAGTTGGGCTAAAATTAAAGCTAATCAATATGAGAGAGTATAGAGTAAGAACTGCCTTGGATTTGATGCTTGTCCTGAGCCTATTTCTTACATTGTGAAATTTTGCTGCCTGGAGAGGTTAAGAATGAGAAGAAGTTTTATTTCCAAACCTAGTACATTAGGCTTTTTTATTTTTTATATTTATTTTATTTTATTATTATTATTTTTTGAGTCAGAGTTTCACTGTGTCACCCAGCCTGGACTGCAGCGGTGCAATCTCAGCTCACTACCGTTCTCTGCCTCCTGGGTTCAAACAATTCTCCTCCGTTAGCCTCTTGAGTAGCTGGGATTACAGGCATGCACCACCACCCCCAAGTAATTTTCGTATTTTTAATAGAGACCAGGTTTCTCCATGTTGGCCAGGCTGGTCTCAAACTCCTGACCTCGGGTGACCTGCCTGCCTCAGCCTCCGAAAGTGCTAGGATTACAGACACGAGTCACCATGCCTGGTCATTTTTATATAGTTTCTCTAAATTCTGCTTGATAACTGAACAGTTCTGTGTTTTTAGCTTATCCCAATTCTCCGGCACTTTACTGTGCAGTTAAAAGAAGCCAGTTGACACTTGAACATTTTTCCCAGACATCTCTTTAGTCATGAATTCATTAGGTTCACTTTCTATCTTCAATATTATCAAAGATTATGATGTTGCTAAATCTTCCCCCATCCATAAAAGGAGAGCTCCTATAATAATTTCCTCACTCTGTTTCAAAACCTTCATTAAGTGGCTCCTTGAGGCTCTTCAGGCCTCTGCCCACCTCTCCCCGCAATACCCATTCTAAGGACAATGCCACAGATTTTGAGTTTGTTGACAGCGCCATCACACTTAGTAGTTTTGAATTCTGTTTTGGTTATCTATGGCTATATAACCCAAATCAACCAAATTCTTAGATGCTTAAAATACTAACAATCACTTATTACTTCGTAATTTTTTAATTTGTGTAGACTTGACCGGGACAGCTTATCTGTTCCAAATAGTGTCAGATGGAGAATTCATTCCCAAGATGGTCCGTTCATATGGCAGGCAATTTGGCACTTGCTCTTCTCTGGGAGAATTAATAATTCTCTGCACTTACTGTTCTCTGTAGTTGCTTCCATTTCTTCCCAGATTGACGGCTGAGTTTCATGAAGAAGGAAAAAGAAAGGATCACTTCTTTTAAAGACTGGGATTATATCTGGTATTGTATCACTTTTATCATGTTCTGTTGGTCAAAACAGATTCAAGTGTATGGACAAATAGACTCACCTCTTTGTGGGGAAAGATAATTAATAGGCTTCTTAAATCCACTACAGTGTTTAAATTTGTGGCAATTCAACATTTCCCATTACTTCCACTAATGTTACAGACAAATATATATATTTTTCAAGCAATTTTCCTCATAAGTAGAGCCAAAGAGAATAAAATTGGAAATCCAATTTTAAAGAATTTGACATTTTCTTATGAATTTTGTATAACTCAGCAAAGTCTAGTAGATAAGCACTTACTTAAAAATTTTAACATATATGTTTATGCATGATAATTTAAATTACTATTTGTCATTGATTGGTGGAGGGAAGTGATCCAATACTGTTCATCTATGTATTTTGCCCACTGCAACCTGGTAATTTGGTACTCAGGTAAGGCATTTTGTGCCATTCAAAATCATATTCATTAAATAATTTTTCAACAGTTTACTTCATAGGAGTTGGGGATAAACTGCCATTCTGTTAAAAATTCTATATACAAATAGCTTCACATAACTTACTCGCACTAGTCAAAAAGGATCACTTAGAGAAAAAAGCAAAACTTTTTGTATATCATTATGCTTTTCACTTTAGAGTTTTTTTTTTTTTCTCATTCGGTGTGGAGTTTTACAAAACATGTCATTATAATAATGCTTAGAAAATTCCTGAGAAAGTTATATTTTATTGTTGGCTAGATTAACTACCAAGATTAAAGTCAAATTACTATTTTAGTAGTGAAGTGTTTTTACAGAACTGTTTATGTGCATGAATGTGCATGCAATGATTCTAGTAATTTTCAAGGCACTGCCTTGACTCCCCAAACCTAAAATTACATTTGCTCAAATTGTAGTGAAATGTAATCTCCTTCTCATTAATTTTAACCAAAGAGACAGCTATTTTATTTCTAAAACCATTTCCCAGAATTTCTTATCTCCTTTAGATTATGGATTAGTATTTGCATGATATTATAATCAAAAGTCTTATATGAATAACTCATTTTTTGAAACAGTCAAGACATGTTAAATAATTATCATAAAAAAAGAATTCTCAAGTTTACTGAAACAAGCTTTGTTTTCTTATAACGCATAATAAAAAAACTGAAACTAAGTGGCTTTTTCTTTATAATCCCATTTGAGCATTGCAATATAGTTTAATTTATAAGGACTATTAAAACTTTAATTGAAATTGAAAACTCCTGACTTTAGAACATTAACTCACCTGAATGCTGAAGCAATCTCTATGTTTCAAAGGGCAATTATCCTGTGTGTCAATTCTTTTTGTGGTAGAGGTAAAAGTTCCATTCTTCTCCTTTAAAATATAGTTGGTGTGCTTTTTTCCCACAAATGTGTTACTCCAAATTACAACTAAACCTTTTCTCAGAGACCTAATATCATTTTAACAAATTGAGGTTTCAAGCAAAATTTAAGAATTTGGTTTTAATAAAGTTTCTGTCATTAGAACTCAAGGTATACTAACAGCACAAAAACTTCAAGTACATTTGATTCTAAGCACTTTACAAATAACAGGAAATCTTCAGTTTTAATACATCAATATAAACCTTATTGATTCATAGGAAAAGTAACATTTTTTATTAATGTAATGTAATTACATATTAATAGTAGTTGTAGGCAAATTTACTTTTTACAATCTGAGTATAAATAATAGTGGAATCGTTTATTATATCTAGTTTTAACTTTTTGTGATTTTATTGTGTATTGCAATTATGTCTGAGGCTCAAGATGAAAAATGTTTATCTCTTAAATTTCTTTCAGAAATTGAACTCATCAGAAAAATTAAAAAGCAATTGTTGATAGGACTCTAACAAAAAGTAAGTAGGAATTTAGAGAGCGGTGATTCTCAATCTTTTTAGGTCATAGATCACTTGAATAACACATGTGTTTGTTCAACACATACGTAGCTAGTGCTGTGACCTACCTGAACCGGGGCTGACTTCTTGGGTCTGCAACCTTGGCAGTCACATGTGCTCAGAAGTACTCCACACATGGTTTAATGCTCTGCTGTTGCTGCCTTGAAATTCTTAATAATTTTTGAACAAGGGATTCCACATTTTCATTTTGCACTAGACCCAGCAAATGTTGTAGCAGGTCCTACCTGGCCCTGAGTTCTGCATGAGCTCTGAATGTAGAGACTCACGGTCTACTTGAGGAGAGACATAATAAAGAGGTAGACAGATGAATCTGTAATTAAAAATTATAGTGGTTAGCATGAAATAAAAAAAAATGAGGACATTGTTCTTTTAGTCTGTTTGTCCTGCCATAACAAAATTCCTGAGACTGAGTAATCTATAAACAACAAAAATGTATTTCTCACAGTTTTGGAGGCTGAGAAGTCCAAGAACAAGGCACCAGCATCTGGTGAGGGCTGTCCTCTGCTTACAAGATGGTGCCTTTGGAGAGTATGAATACTGTGCCCTCACATGATAGAAAGGATGGGAAGAAACAAACCCACACCTCCATAGTTTTTATAAGGGCCCTACTTTCATCCATGAGGGCTCTGAGTTTCTGACTTCATCTCCTACAGGCTCCATCTCTTAATACTATCACACTGGTGATTAGGTTTCAACACATGAATTTTGGGAGACATTCATATAATAGTAGTTATGAAGACTAAAGAGAAAAATATGTTAATTTACTTTAAATAGTTTTCTGTAAAATGGCCTATCGAGGGCACTGCAACTTTAGCTAATACCTGAAGGTTGAGCAGGAGCTGATCCTGCAATAAGGCAGGGAAAGAGCCTTGCATGCTTAGGAAATACATGAGCAGATGTTTTAAGGCAGGTGTGGTAGCCTAGCGCACCAAACTTCATCCAAGAGTGTTTCAAGAACTCAGGTTGTAAAGTATAGTTGTGGAGCTGGCTTACTTATCACCTAGTAGTCAAAAAGGATTTCGTCACTAGTAGTAGGTGAAGCATAGACAGCAGCTGGCAGACGGCAGCACTTTAATCATTAAAATCCTCACCTGTGCTGAACTGAGACGTTTCACTTGCATAAGAGAATGCACTCGATGGAGTAATGCAGCAGGCATTTGAGATGTATGGAAGAAAAATAGGATTGGATAATTACAACTATAACTAAATGCCATTAATCTTTTACAAAATAACAGCAAATAATAGCAAATAGCTAAGGGTTTAAAAAAAAAAAAAAAAAAAAGAAGCCAGATTTAAAAGCTAGAGGCCCTCTTTGTTTATATACATTAAAAATCCTCATCTTTTTTTTTCTTGAGGAGGCAAAGAAAGCTGAGGACCCAGCCCAGGACTTATTAGTAAGTATTATTGAATTTCATGGCAATTAATCAAAGGAGGCCTTTTACACCGAGGACAGGAGCCTAGTTGGAATAACGAAGCTTAACACTTAAAACGTAGACATCTGTCAGATGACCCCACATCTTTTGCTTCCTCATATTCCTCTGATCATGGAGATGTGATACAATCCTTCTGATTAAAAGCATGCACACTCTCTCCAAAACTGGAAGACAAGATTTCTCCCATTGAGATCTCCCAAATGTTTATCTCACATAAGTCAATATGGATCCTTCTCAAAACCCATCCTAACTCTCCTAAAGGCACCAGGTTTATGTTTTAATATAGTCCAACTGGGACATGAATTGCCAGAGAAAAGAAAAAAGGAACTATACCCAAAGAAGCTACAAGACCTAACTGGCACGTTCCAGCAGAGCCAGAAGAGCATGCGTGAGACTGGATGCTAAAAGTTCTTAATCAGAGGGGCAAGATTAAAAAATGAAGAGGTACTCCAGGATTGGATGCAAATGTACTTCCTAGAAGCATGCAAAAAGTGATGGTCAAAACTGAGGGAAGATAAAATGCAGAGTTTTCATGGCATATAATGGAGAAAGGGGTTAAAATGCTCAGGGAAGTAGCTTTGCTGGAACAAATATAATATATGTATAGAAAATAACTCTTAAATGGTATTTTTCACTGGAAGACCTAAAGGGCCCATGATGTACCAAGACCTTAAGGAATGTGCTAGTGAGGGGAACATCAGCATTAATAAATAGTTCAGTGGTAAATATCCTCCAAAGGTCAGAGCTGATGGTAGAAAGGCTGTTATGGAAATAGGTTTACTAATATCAATGAGGATGATAGGACATTTAAGAGTAGAGGTCAAGTAGCATTGTTTAAAAGCCAGAAGCCAAGGGTCACATTCCTAGTAATGATGATAAATGACTGGAAAGGTTAGAGTGGAAACCACAAGAACTTGACCTACAGAGAGATATAGAGATGCTTAACAGAATATTACAGCCCCCAGGGTGAAATATGTGGACCAACAATAACGCCACTACTTAACTTTCACCAGAAGAATAAATCAGTTGTGGATGATTGAGAAGCAGAGGTCTCAGTAAAAAGTTATAACCAGTTTTAAAAACCATAATCAACTGAAAAACATGGTCAGGTCCTAAGGAGAAAGAATCTTGCAACATCAAAGAGAATAAATAATGTTGTGAGTCCCCAGGGGGATTTTGGCTAATTGCTCAATTACTGGACGATGGGAAAAGAGGAATACCCAATTGCTTCAAATGTCCGAACTGACATTGATATCAAGAGACCTAAAGTACAAAACTGATTTTCTTGTTAGATTTGAGAAATGAGGGCCCCAGATAACACATGAAGTTAGGGCTAAGGTCTGATTTACCAAGGCTGCTGTGTTCGCAGAGTCGGGTGGTCATTTCTCCTGTCAGGGAATAAGTGAAATTGACACATTTGGTTGTTGATGCACACCTCACATTGGATACATGGTCCGTGGGGGAAGTTAATATACTATGGAAAGTTAAGAAGAAGTCTCTGAAACTACCAACTATCCTTCCTAAGAGTATAAATTCAAAATAAAATTCATTTTTTTCAGGAACATGGGGGAAATTAGTGCCACCTGTAAAGATCTGAGGTTCAGGAAAGGCAGATCTCAACATTTTTGTTTAATTCATTATGCTAACCCTTGGAAAAATCTAATCTGACAAATCCTGTAATGGTCGTTGACTATTGCAATCTTGACTAAGTGATAGCTGCAAAAGTAAGCTTAATGCCAGATGAAACATCTGTGCTAGGGAAAATGAATGCAGTCTTAGACACATGATGTATGATTATTGACTTGTGAATGCGGTCTTTTCTATCTCATTCAGAATAAAGGACCGGAAATAGTTTGCATTCACACAGAAGAGAAAACAGTACACAATTACAGTTTTGCTTTGGGCCACCTTCTGACATAATACAGACCAAAGAGATCTAGATTACCTACCTGGACTTTCCACATTTAATCAACCTGATCCACTTTGTGGATAACAGTATTTTGATTGTGCCTGATGAGGAAGAAGAAGCTAATACACTGGAAGTCTTGGTAATTCACATATATTCCAAAGGATGGGAAATAAAACCTATGCAGATTTGCTGGCATACCACATCAGTAAAATCATTAGGGGTGTGGGGTGTCAGAAACTTACTGGGATGTTTTCTCCAAACTAAAAGAAAAATGACTGAATCTTGCACATCCAACCAGGAAGAGAAAACAGTGCTCTTAGTGATCCTTTCTGGGTTCTAGACATGGCATAGTTCATACCCAGGGATATTATTCCAGCCCATAGCCTGGGTAACATGAACTTCAATAGGTTTGAGTGGGAATCAGAGCAGAAAGTATCTCTACAGCAGCTTCAGGCTACAATGCAATTAGTCCTGTGGTTTGGGGCCTAAGATACAGTAGACCCTATGTTGTTGAAGATATCAGTGGTAAAAAAAGTTACCTATATAACATTTGTGGAAAACCCCAATGAGAGAATTAGATGGCCATTGTGGTTCTGTACAACACCATGACATCTGCAGCAGAAAATTGCATACCTTTTGACAAATAGTTCCTGGCATGCAACTGAGCTCTAGTAGTAATGGAATGTCTGATCATGGATACCTACTGATATGGTTTGGCTGTGTCCCCACTCAAATCTCATCTTAAAATGTTGTTCCCATAATCCCTTTGTGTTGTTTGGGGGGACCCACTGGTAGGTAATTGAATCATGGGGGCAGTTACATTCACCCTGCTGTTCTTGTGATAGTGACAGAGTTCTCACGAGATCTGATGCTTTATAAGGGGCTTTCCCCACCTTTTGCTCGACACTTCTCCTTGCTGCTGCCATGTGAAGAAGTATGTGTTTACTTCCCCTTCTAAAATGATTTTAAGTTTCCTGAGGCCTCCCCAGCCATGCTGAACTGTGAGTCAATTAAACCTCTTTCCTTTATAAATTACCCAGTCTCAGGTATGTCTTTATTAGCAGCATGAGAATAGACTAACATAGCAAGTGACCATGAATCCAGAGCTGCTTTCCATGCATTGGGTCCTGTCAGATGACCAAGACATAATCAGGAAGACCCAGCAACAATTTAGCTTAAGATGGAAGTAGAACATTCAATGTTGAGTATAAACAAGACTAGAACACACAGACAAACTGCCTAAGCAAGAAGCCTCAGCTGGTGTGGTAGACCATGCCTGTAATCCCAGCTACTTAGGAGGCTGAAGTTGGAGGATCATTGGAGACCAGGAGTTTGAGACCAGCCTGGGCAACATAGCAAGGTCTTGTCTCTAAAATAATAATAATAGTAATAAACCCTAAGCCCCTGTGGAATGCTCCACCATTGTTGCACTGCCTCTACTTCAGTTCATGCCTGAGACTATACAGAGCATCCTATACCACCAGCTGTAAAGGGATGAAAAGTCCAAGCTTGTTATGTGGATGGTTTGACTTGGCATTTGGGTATAAATAAAAAATGGACAGCAGCTGCACTACAACTTTATCTTGAAGGACAATGGCAAAGGAAAATCTTCACAACAGATCAAGCTTTGAGCGGCACACTTGGGTATTGAATAGAGAAGTAGCCCAAGGTTAGAATATATATAGCAGACTGGATGATTATTGCTTTAGTTCACGTAATTTTATCAAATGTAAATACAACTTTAAAATATCATTAATTTGTTAATTTTCAGGCATATTCACCATTTTATGTTAAGAAAAAACTAAATTTACTGTGTATTTTGGGAATTAAACATTGCAGAACAGATATGTAAAATGAGCTTGCAAAATTAAAAAAATAAATAATTACAAATTCTGAATTTATGAACTCTCTCAGAATTGAATAAACTCTGAATATGATTGATTTGGCAGGGAGGGAAACCTAGATACAACCATACTTTGCTAGTTACTCCAAATTTATTAACATTATTTCTTTGTCCTTTTTTAGACATCCGAACATATTATTTCAGTTTTGAATGTCACTAAGTAAAAATTATCCAAAAGTAAAACAATCTTCCAAATCCACTGACCACAAAGATTAAAATGATAATATCTCTTGAACACATAACTAACTCCAGGATGGAAAAATGTTTGAATAGTAGTGGATTTCAACTCCTGTTTTATATAAAACTATATTCTGAAATATGCATGGGTGAAAATATGAAGAAGACACCAAAAGCAATTGCAGTGAAATAAAAAATTGACAAATGGGATCTTCTTAAGCTTCTGCACAGCAAAAGAAACTACCAACAGACTTAATAGGCAACCTATGGAATGTGAGAAAATTTTTGCAAACTGTGCATCTGACAATGGTCTAATATCCAGCATTTACAAAGGAACTTAAACAAATTTACAAGAAAACAAACAAACCCATTAAAAAGTGGACAAAGGACATGAATAGATACTTTTCAAAAGAAGACATACATGTGGCCAACAATCACATGGAAAAAAGCTCAACATCACTGATCATTAGAAAATGCAAATCAAAACCACAATGAGGAGCTATCTCACACCAGTCAGAAGGGCTATTTTTAACAGATTAAAAACAACAGATGTTGGCAAGGTTGTAGAGAAAGAGGAATGTTTTCACACTGTTGGTGGGAGTATAAATTAGTTCAGCCATTGTGGAAGACAGTGTGGCAATTCCTTAAAGACTTAAGACAGAAATACCATTCTACCCAACAATACCATTACTGGGTATATACCCAAACGAATGTAACTCATTCTATTATAAAGACACATGCACACATCTGTTTGTTGAAGCACTATTCACAACAGCAAAGACATGGAATCAACCTAAATGTGCATCAATGATAGACTAGATAAAGAAAATGTGTTATGTATATACCATGGAATACTGTGCAGCCATAATAAAGAATGAGATCATATCCTTTTCAGGGACGTGGATGGCACTGGAGGCCATTATGCTTAGGAAACTAACACAGGAACAGAAATCCAAATACTGCATGTTCTCACTAATAAGTGGGGGCTAAATGATGAGAACACATGGACACATGGAGGGAACAGTGCCCACTGGGACCTACGGGAGGGTGGAAGATGGGAAGAGGAAGAGGATCAGGAAAAATAACTAATAGATACTAGGCTTAATATCTGGGTGATGGAATAATCTGTACAACAAACCTCCATGACACATTTACCTATGTAGCAAATCTGCACATTCTGCACATGCACCCTGAAACTTAAAATAAAAATTTAAAAAACATCTATATTCTGACCAATAATTTTAGGAAAAAATCACATTCTTATATACAGATGATATAAAATAATAAACATGTTTTCTCACTTATTTCACGATTCCTAGGAGTATGGGTATATTGAATATATGTGATAGAATGCACTTGCTTTTTTAGTAGAGTCTTTGTATACCATTGGCACAGTGTTACTTGGCTTCTGATAGAAAATAAATCCTGCCCCAAGAAACATATTACATAGAGAAAAAGCAAACCAATTAAATTGTGTTATTATTCATGTTAATTTTAATCATAGATAAAATTATAATGACATTTGTTGTTTCTCTTATATCCCTTGAGGCTTATTAGGTGTTTTTTGTTGTTGTTGCTACTTAGATTGTTACTTAGATATAGCTCACCTCCCCAGGTTGACTATAACCTCTTTTAAAAACAGTGGTCAGCTATTCGATAGTTAGTGTATCTTTTAATTCTTACCACAACTGCTCATACTTTGAAATCATTACCTTATTTAAGACTTATCAATAATCCTTACCATGTGTACTATTAGTGTCTCCTTTTATATATGAATAAGCTGATTCTGCTTTCAAGAGGCCAGTACCTTATATAAGCTTGTAAGTGGCAGAATGGAGACTTAGACCCAGATCTGATTGCAAAACTAATATAATTTTCCCTTTATAGTACAATAATTTTTACATCCTTCTCAAAATTGGCAATGAATCACAGAAAATTAGAGCAGTATACATTTTTTTCCTCTCTAGAGTTAGGAAACTTCTTGGTCTAAAAATGTAACTGCAAAGTCCAAAGTTACTGTCCCTCCCTTCCTTCCTTCTTTCCTTCCTTCCTTCCTTCCTTCCTTCCTTCCTTCCTTCTTTGCTTCCTTCCGTCTTTCATTACTTCCTCCCTTCCAACATTTGAGCTTCTGTTTCTGCTAAATACTGTGTTAGGTTGGATTTTTTTTTTCCTTTATAAATCCCTTTAGGATTCAAAAACAAATCACAGCATGTGCAATTAAATCACTGTGCATTATATCATCGTTCACAACACGTGCCTCTCTTGTGTAGAGATTAGACTGTCATCTTAATTAGATATCCAAATTTAGTAATATACAATAGCAGAATTGCTTTGCTCTGTACACTTACTGTTCACATAAATTTTTTAAACAATTATAGCTAAATATCATAAAATTTTAAATAATTTAATGATAAAAACATCTCAGTGTCTACGAGTGTTGCTCATTATTAGTGTATTTTCTTTGTATACATAGTAACACTAGCTATTATATATTGTGTTCTCACTATATGCCATGGAGTTAGCACTTTGTTATTCCTGTTCTACAAATTAGGAAACTGAAGCTTAAAGAAGTTCAGATATTGCCCAATATCACAAAGCTAGAAAATGGTTGCTGTGACCTGAACTGAGACTTGAAACATGGTTGTCTTTGTCACAGCCTGTGACCTTACCCACTGATGTGGTTTGATTCTATGTCCCCACCCAAATCTCATGTCAAATTGTAATCTGCATGTGTTGAAGGAGGGACCTGGTGGGAGGTGATTCAGTCACGGGGGCAGACTCCTCATGATGGAGTTCTCATGAAATACGGTTGTTTAAAAGTGTGCAGCACTTCTGGGCTAGGCGTGGTGGCTCACGCTTGTAACCCTAGCACTTTAGGAGGCCAAAGCAGGCGGATCATGAGGTCAGAAGATCGAGACCATCCTGACTAACACGGTAAAACCCCACTTCTACTAAAAATAATAAAACAAAAAAGTAGCTGGGTGTGATAGCATGCTCCTGTAGTCCCAACTACTCCTGAGGCTGAGGCAGGAGAATCACTTGAACCCAGGAGGTGGATGTTGCAGTGAGCCAAGATCATGCCACTGCACTCCAGCCTGGGTGACAGAGTGATACCCCGTCTCAAAAAAAAAAAAAAAAAAAAAAAAAAAAACAGAGAAACAGTGTGCAGCACTTCCTCCTTCACTTTTTTTCTCTCCTATTCTACCATGGTAAGACGTGCTTGCTTTTCTTACACCTTCTGCCATGATTGTAAGTTTCCTAAGGCCTCCCCCAGCCATGTTCCCTGTACAGCCTATGAAACTGTGAGTCAATTAAACCTCTTTTCTTCATAAATTACCCAGTCACAGGTAGTTCTCTTTATAGCAATGTAAGCACAGACTAATACTGAAAATTGATACCTGAAATAGGGTATTGCTATAAAGATACCTGAAAATGTGGGAGTGACTTTGCAACTGGGTAATGAGCAGAGGATGGAACACTTTGGAGGGCTCAGAAGAACATAGGAAGATATGGGAAAGTTTGGAACTTTCTGGAGACTTGCTGAATGGTTGTGACCAAAATGCTGATAGTGATATAGACAGTGAAGTCCAGGCTGAGGTGGTCTCAGATGAAGATGAGGAATTTATTAGGAACTGGAGTAAACGTCATTTTTGCTATGCTTTAGCAAAATGACTGGTGGCATTTGACCATGCTCTAGAGACCTGTGAAACTTTGAACTTGAGGGAGATGATTTAGGGTATCTGATGGAAGAAATTTCTAAGCAGCAAAGCTTTTAAGAAGTGGCTTGACTGCTTCTAAATGCCTATGCTCATTTTCATAAGCAAAGAGAACTTATATTTAAAAGGGAAGTGAAGCATAACAGTTTGGAAGAATTGCATCCTGACCATGCAGTAGGAAAGAAAAGCGCATTTTCTGGGGAGAAATTAAAGCCTGCTGCAAAACTTTGCATAAGTAAAGAGGAGCTGAATGTTATCCAAAACAGTGAGGAAAATCCCTTCAGGGTATTTCAGAGACCTTGTCAGCATCCCCTCCCATCACAGGATTGGAGGCCTAGGAGGGAAAAATGATTTCATGGGCCAGGTCCAGAGTCCCACTGTTCTGTGAAGACTTGGGACATGGTGCCCTGCATCCAAACTCCTCCAACTCCAGCCATAGCTAAAAGGGGCCAAGGTACAACTTGACCCATTGCTTCAGAGGGTTCAAGCCCCAGTCTTGGCAGCTTCCATGTAGTGCTAGGCCTGTGGGTGCACATAAGGCAAGAGTTGAACTTTGGGAAGCTCCACCTAGATTTCAGAGGATGTACGGAAATGCATAATATCCAGACAGAATTCTACTGCAGGGAAGGCGCCCTCATGAAGAACCTCTTTGAGGTCATTACAAAGGGGAAATGTGGGGTTGCAGCCCCCATAAGAGTCCCCACTGGGGCTCTGCCTAGTGGAGCTATGAGAAGAGAGTCACCATCCTCCAGAGCCCAGAATGGTAGATTCACTGACAGTTTGAAGTGTACATCTGGAAAAGCTGCAGGCACTCAATGCCAGCTTGTGAAAGCAGCTACAGAGACTGTACCCTGCAGAACCACAGGGACAGTACTGCCCAAGCCCTTTTGAGCCCACCCCTTGAGTCAATGTGGCCTGGATATAAGACATGGCATCAAAGGAGATTATTCTGGAGCTTTAATATTTACCTAATATAATTTTAGAACAATAAAACAAATTCTCATCAAATACCTACTTATTTAAATAATTAAATAAATTAAATAATTCCAAAAATTATAATGTCAAAACAGATGATAAAACTGTGGTGATAGACTTAATATCTCATTATATTTGGAAATTTGTAATTAGAACAAAGACTAACCATATTGGTCACAAATGCACCTTCAAAAGACTCACAATATAATTAAATTATTTTTGTCCTAATGACAGACATTGAAATACTTTATTGTGCAACTTTGATGAATTTTATAAATTGTTATAAATTGTTTTCAGATTCTTAGTATTGTTTTAGAAGAGAATGAAACTTTTCTTTACATTGAACCCAGGAATACTGTGTTTAATTTCCCCGAAAGGCAGAGTCCTCTCTCTTGGCATTCACTGTAAAGGAAAATAGTAAGAAGATCAAATGACTATTTATTGGCACCATTGTTTCCATTTAAATTGTGGTTGGGGCTCTGATTATCCACTAGATGCTAAAAGTTGTTGAGGGGCTATAATGGCTTACCTCTTGAAAATAATGTAACAAAGAAAACTGAACTACATACAAGCTACATCACTTGACATTTTCATAGAAGACAAGCAGTTTCACAGCAATCTTTACAAGTGTCCCTGAACTTACATTTTTTGCAAATGTTTTCGAAAGCTGGTAACCTCAATGTTTCCAGATGCAGTGAGTGTTTCCACACATAGACTTGCAAGCCAGTGAGGAATTCTGAGTCCTTGGGCCATATACAAGATATTCAAGTCTGTAGTGTACCATCTCCTTTGGCAATTCTGGGGATTCAAAACTATTTTGACATATCTCTGCAGATAATATTCCAAAGGGAGAGTATTCTTGATGCTAATATCCTTCCCAATATTACTAGAATATCTAATACAAGATGCAAAAGGCACAGCTTGGTAATGGTTTTTGTAATATATTTCAATGTCTTAAAATGGCTTTATCTCACCTTAATTGATCCTGAGAGATTTGTAAATCTGAATCTTAGCCAAACCTTCACAATGATATTACACAGCTCTGTAAGAAAACTGTGTATATAGTGAGGCTTATTGCCACAGGAAACAAGTGATCAGCAAGTCAGAATAGGTTTTTTGTCCCTCCAAAGCAGCAAGAAAGATTGATTTTCTTTTGCTGTTCACATCACAATGTTATATACAGGCACCATTTATACTATGTTAAGAACATCTGAAAGACTCATAAGGATTTCTTAGGGGCATGACTGTACCTAACAGTGTCTTTTTATTGTTATTGCAGGACTAACTTGTATTGAAATTATGAGTTGATTAAAGATAGATTCTTACATGTATAATTGGGGATACAAAGTATCCATAGTAACAGACCAGGGTAAACCTGAATCAGTCACTTATAAGGGGATATTTTGGAATGACTGGATAAATATAAAACCCCTAAAAACATATCTAGGGACATTAGTAATGGCTTTTGATTATGCTTTCTGCAGCTTTAACAGAAGAATTATTTATTTTCTTATAACTCTGGCAAATTCTAAAAATGTGATTACTTAATTTCTATACTTATTACTTATATCAAAGTAATGGCTTTGCACATATTTAAAGAGTTTGTTTAGCTAAGTAGAAACAAAAATTTACTGTGTCAGAACAGGGATTCCCAATTAGCAATCTCTTTAAATTTTTTGTCATAGTTGTTGTTTGGTTTGGTTTGGCTTGCTTTGGGTTTCGGGTTATTTTGTAAGCTACAGAGTTTTAAATGTGGTTGGTATAGAGTATTAGTTGCAAGAATAAAATAGTTTTCTTTAATGCCTATCTTGTCCTGAAATTATTTCTAAACAGTCTCTATGAATAAATATTATTCATATTTATTTTGGAAGTGCTATTTTGTGAATATCTTAAGGCTAAAGATTTTGAATGTATCCTTTAAAAATAAATTAATGAAACTTTCACTTTTGAAAAAAATCATTTTATGTCCATATCATCTGTTCTTGTGTTAGAGGCAAAAAGTCAAGTTGAATAAAAGAAATAACCTTTGGAAAACAACAAATTATACTTGATTTCAAAATCAGAATTTCCTTAACCCATTAGCCAAAATTCTATGAAAATATTTGTCACATATTGAAATACTCATTGGAAATTGGAAATTGGAATATGCCTTTGATTTTTAGCCAATCCAGCACTTTTTAATATTGATATGTTAACAGATGCTATAAATTTAACAATATAGAGACTGAGATTTTGATAGAATTGCATAGAGTTAAAAATGAAAGTGTTAACATAGACATTTACATGTGTTTAGGACATAAATTTATTGCTTTTAAGTATATAAACAGATTATCTTAAAATGCTTTTAAAATTGAATTCAATAAAATTTGTCTTAAAACTTATCCTAGCCTGTATATTTTTTTCTCTGTGCTGAAACTTTCATGCAGATTTATAATTTGTCATAAGAAATTTAGCATTATATTATGGGCCTTTACCTCCTGTCTCTCGTCATTTTGTATAAAAAGTTTTCTCCTGAGCAGAAGAGAATGTTTCATGTAAGACTCTGTGTCCAATGCCACCTTAGAGGACTGTATAAATGTACAAAAATGTACAGAAAATATAAAAAAAAAGTTATAACCATAGTTACCTGCCGTCTTGGAAACAGTGACAGCCTGTTTCTAATTCCTAATATCGAGATACTTTTATTTTTTATTATTTATTTATTTATTTATTTTTTTTTTCAGACGGAGTCTCGCTCTGTCGCCCAGGCTGGAGTGCAGTGGCCGGATCTCAGCTCACTGCAAGCTCTGCCTCCCGGGTTTACGTCATTCTCCTGCCTCAGCCTCCGGAGTAGCTGGGACTGCAGGCGCCCGCCACCTCACCCGGCTAGTTTTTTTGTATTTTTTAGTAGAGACTGGGTTTCACCGTGTTAGCCAGGATGGTCTCGATCTCCTGACCTAGTGATCCTCCCGTCTCGGCCTCCCAAAGTGCTGGGATTACAGGCTTGAGCCACCGCGCCCGGCCAGATACATTTATTTAAGCAATTTCTCAGCTATGAATCAAATAGCCTCTCACAAACTTTTAAATGGGCAACAATAAGGCATAAGAAAATGATTCTTTTTGCTGGCACCATAGCAGGGTGAAAAATTAAATAGCTTTTCTTTTATAATTCCTGAATCTTAATATACTTTAATTTAATTTAATTTATTTATTTATTTATTTATTTGAGACAGGGTCTCTCTCTGTCACCCAGGTACAGTGGTGCAATCTTGGCTCACTGCAACCTCTCCATCCTGGGCTCCAGCAATCATCCCAGCTCAACTTCCCTAGTGGCTGGGACCACAGGCATGCACCACCATGCCTGGCTAATTTTTGTATTTTTTGTACAGATGGGGTCTCACCATGTTGCCCAGACTGGTCTCGAGCTCCTGGACTCAAGGAATCCTCCTGCCTCAGCCTCCCAAAGTGCTGGGGATTGATTATAGGTATGAGCCACAGCACCTGGCTTGTTTGTTGTTTTTAAATTTAATTTTTTAATGAACTATTAGATATAGAAAAAAACAAACTGCTTTTCCTACTCTTATACTCATCATTCAATACATAATACTTTATTGCTGGTCACCAAAATATATGTGAGATATTTCCCCACATACCAAGCAATTTTATAGCAGGCAACACCTGGGTGTGCTACAATTCAGTTTAATTCTGCAACTTCCTACCTGGAGTTGGAATCAGATCACCCAAGGGCTCAGTCCCACAAGATTACCCTCACAAGATGCCCATTGCAAGTCTCAGGTTATGACTTGTACTTCTGACCAAAAATGTGCATGATTTTAGAGATAGGAAAATACACATTTCTAATTGCTTTTATTTACCTATGTCTGTTTGCAGCAAATTGTTCCTAAAACACTTCTGTCTTCACATTTAGTATCAAGGTGTTCCTGCCATCTCTTTTTGTATAATAAACTATCCCAAACTTAGAAGCTTACATGATAATTTTCGCACTTAAATGAAAGGGCAGTGCTGAAGTACCAGACGATGAAATCTCTCCTGGTTGACCACACCACTTTCTAAAATGTGAAACCTATGTTTGTACATTACCAAATGTGTCAAATAGAGAATGGTGAATGGTTCACTTGGTGCATCAATCATCCTGAAGTAAGAATATTAAGTTTTTGATAACCAGAGTAAGTGGTAGAGTTAGTCCTTTTTTCTCCTTCTTTGGGAAATGAGAAGTTATCAATGATACTTAAATGAAAAGCATGTAAGTTTCAATTCAGATATGTGTTGTGAAGGGTAGAAAATTTTGGAAGCTTTTTCTAATGCCTCTTAATCCTTGGATTTGGACCCTTCTGAAAGAAAGTGATAAGCTCTACAGTTGTACAGTGTGGAATGCACCAGGAGAAATGTAACAGTTCACTCACCATGACCCTAGGATAATTATATGGTTAGTAGCTTGCTCAGAGATGAGAATGGTGAACACTGAAATTTTATGGCATTATGAAACAGCTTTCCCAATTCAACTCTAGAACATTACGAACTTGGCCTTTCAAAGCTTCGATTTATTTATTTTTATAAATGGAGATAGAAAAAATAATATAGTTGATGACACAGAGCATGTAAGAGAGCTTCATGTAGTGGCTAGAAAAGAGTTTACACTAAATAAGTGGTTGCAGTAGTTATAGGAGTAACTAACTAGGTCTTCTTAAAAAGGTCTTTCTTTTAAATAAATATTTATATTAACAGGCTGTGAGTTGAAGACCTAGCAAATATCCACCAACGTACACCAAAGGAAATAAATTAATTTTTAAAAAGTTTCTTACTAAACTAATATTTATTGAATGCTTTTTTATGCCAAATGGTGCACTCAGTGATAAAACAAATATCTTGCCCTTTTGTAGCTTTTCAATAAGGAAGAAAATAATAAGTAACCAATAAATAAGTTATAAATGCCCAAATTCTAGCAAGGACGCTGATGCTCCTGAAAGCATAATAGAAGGAGGCTATACTTACTATTTTTACTTTCCTCATTCAATGAGGAAGAAGTAAATAAGTAACCAATAAATTAGTTATAAATGCCCAAATGCATTGAAGGATACTGATACTCTTGAAAGAGTAATAGAAGGAGGCTATTTTACTAATCAAGATTATTCTTGATTACTAAGCATAATCAAGGAATATCTCTGAAGAGGTGGTATTTAAGCTGTGTCCAGCAATATGACAATCGCCTAACTGTAGTCAGTTAAATAAAAGCCCTTAAAATAACAGCAATTATATATACAAAGTCCCCCAAAAAGACATAATTAGGACATTCAAGAAGTAAACGAGGCCCATGTAGCTGGAAGGTGGAGAGAAGGAAACTGATATGAGACTGAGCTAATGAGAATGGGTCAGGCCATACATGTTCCTATACACCAATATTATAAATTCAGATTTTCTCTGAAAGAAAATAGGAAGCCATTGAAAATTTTTAATAGAGTATGCTGCCTCTGATTTTTGTATATTTGTGTGAGTGTGTGAATATTATTTTACAATTGTTTAAAGATTGGCTTCAATAAGTAATAGAGGAAGGAGGTAGAGACAAGAAGTAACTAGGGTCACCCTGGAGAAGACAGAAAGAAATGTACAGATGTGAGATATATTTTAGAGAAAGAATTGACAGACTTGATGGATTAGATGTGGGGGTTAAAATAAAAAGAAGAATGAAACAGAAAGGATGATAGTAATATATGCTCAAATAGAGTTGATGAGGCTTTATGGGTAAAAACAGGAATTCTGTTCCAGGATTTTAATTTTGAGACCTTAGCCTGACACTCAAGTGAAAATTTCAAGTGCACAATGATCTGAATCTGGACTGCAGATATACTTTTGGAATCATCAAACCACAGACAGTGTCCAAAAGCACGGAATTATGGGAGCTCCCCACAGGACAGGGTATGCAGTGGAGTAGAGAGACCTGAAACTGAGTTCTGAGAAACTGCTGTATTGAGCCCAGGGGAAAGGCTCACAGGAGGAGTGGCTAGAGAGTTGGAAGAAAACCTAGAAGGAAATGATGTCATGGAATCTGAAAGAGGAACGTGTTCCAGTAGGATAGTATGGTGAATCTGGCCAAATGTTGTCAGCGGATCAAGAAGCCTGAGGACGAAAGACAAACATACTCACTTTGGCAGCATGCAAAGCAGTAGTGACAAATTCAAGTCATAGAGGAATCCAGATGAACTCCCATGTGGCTCAGGCTCATGTTAGTGACCCAATTAAAGATACAATCAAGCTGCCAAAAGTCATGAATTAAAAGTCTTGAAATACATTTATGTAAGAATATTAAAGGATATCCAATTCATAACCCCAAAATAAAAAGTCCTTAACCTCCCATATTCTCTCCTTTTTCACCCTCTCACACATCTGAATTTTCTTATATCCTCCAAATCCCCACATTTGCTCCTTACTTTCTATCTCTATTATTTTCTGAATTCTAATGTATAGAGCTAAAAATCTCAGATTTGTTGCTGAATTTTTTGGTGTTTTTTTGTTTTGTTTGTTTGTTTTACTTTTTCTATGTTTTGATTTTATTCTCTTTTTTTTTTTTTTTTTTTTTTTTTGGTAATAAGCAAAGGCCTGGGAAATATCCCAGCAAAGAAAAATACCACAGTCTTTCAAATGATCTCTATGGGCTTATCTTTCTCTGCCTACATTTTCTACTTTCTGTCACCAAAATCTTGGGACTTAGGCTGGCAAGAGCTGACCTTTCCTTACAAAACAATGAGAGGATGGTGGAATGAAGAGCTAAAGTACAAAGCAAAAATTAACATCAGAATACAGAAGGTGGAAGAGAGAAAATGGAAAAGGTGTAAATGTGTGTATGTTAATAAAGGTTGTGCCTTGTCACAAGACCATCAGAGAGATTTATCATTCATAGTGACCCACCTAGCAAAAAGCACCAATGTCAAAGTGTCTTCAAAGAGCCACCTCATTTGCCAAATTCAGTGAGAGAGAAGAAAATAACTTTTTAAAATAACTCATTCCAATGGAGACCAAAAAATACCTTGTTACAAGAATATTTGTACAGTTAAAGAGGGGTATATTTAGGCAGTGTTGTACCAGCTCAAAAGTTAGATATAAAGCATTTAGAATATACTACCAAAGAAAAGCATCCTGAGATTTGGTTTTAGCTTTCAGGTATGCTCAAGGAATGTTAAAATTCTCAGAGGTAATGAGAAGCCATGCTTCCTTGGAATGTGATCCAGTGCCATAAAAAAATGAGGTTTACTCATAGGACTCCAGAACACCAGCCTCTAAACACCAACTAATTATCAAAAATAGTAAGTGGAGTAATGAGTGCATAATTATGAATTTAAACTCACGTTGTATTAAATTTCCTATTTTGACACTTCATTAGAAATATCATATTGGCCAAACCACAGATCTAAAAAATTTATAGTTTGATTTTTCTCATTTTAGAAATAAGACAACTAAGGCATTAAAAAATCAGTATCTTGACTAGGAAAATGAATTTGTTAGACTGGAAAACTGTTGCAAATGTTCAACTATTCCTTAATGTAATAAAACAAAGTTGACTGGTGAAAAGAGAAGCTGAAACACTGAAATTTTACATGATGATTACATTCATATAGTCTTTATAAATAGTCCTATGGAAAGTAGGGGAGGTCTGTATTTGATATTCCTCTCCACATTATGAGAAAAATAGAAAATAAAGTAGCCCTATGGGTAATCCAGATACTGAATTAGACAAACAGTTTTAAATATTTATAAGTAATATATTTCACAAATATATTTTCTAAGATATTGCATACAGAGAAAAAGATGTACAAAGCAGATGACAAGATTAAGAATTTCAACAAAGAATTAAAAGATACAAAAATAAATAAATGAACATCTTAGAACTGAAAATTACAGGACAGGTGCAGTGGATCATGCCTCTAATCCCTGCACTTTGGGAGGCCGAGGTGGGTGGATCATGAGGTCAGGAGATCAAGACCATCGTGGCTAACACGGTGAAACCCCATATCTACTAAAAAATACAAAAAAATATCCAGGTGTGGTGGCTGGCACCTATAGTCCCAGCTTCTCGGGAGGCTGGGGCAGGAGAATGGCATGAACCCTGGAGACGGAGCTTGCAGTGAGCCGAGATCATGCCACTGCACTCCAGCCTGGGCTACAGAGTGAGGCTCTCTTTCAAAACAAAACAAAGCAAAACAAAACAAAACAAAACAAAAAACAACAAAGACAGAAAAAAAAATGAAAAATACAGAAAATTAACAACAATGGAGGAGTTTAAAAGGAGACTAAACAAACAGAAGACAGAATTAGCAAACCTATTAACAGGTTGTAAGAAAATGTTTAAGGCGTGGAGAAAAAGCTAGAAATGATGAATCTTAAGAGAAACAATATGGTACTCAGTCAAAAGATCTAAAAACATTTCACTGGAATTCCAGAAGATGAGAAGACAGACAAATGGGAAAGAAACAATACTTGAAGGAATCAATGCAAAAAATTTTTCAACATTGATATAAGACATTTGGTCAATGTGAATGTGACATTTGGTCAATATGAACCCAAAATTTCTGCAAATACCAAACACCAAACAAAAAAATTACATGGAAAGCATGTCCTGGTATATTATAGTCAAACTTATAAAGTTAATTGAAAAGAAAATAAAATCAAAAGAGCTTAGAGAAAAAAAAATCAAATTCAAAGGGTGACAACTGATTTTTCCACAAACAGTGTGAAAGCTTAAGAAAATGGAACATTGGTATTAAAGTGCTGAGAGAAAAGAAAATAGTCTGAAAATCTATAGCCAGCAAAAATAGCCCTCAAAATTTAGGAAAAATAAAGATGTCTTCAGGCAAACTAGAGGTCAGGCAATTAATCAACAAAATACCTACAGTGGTATTATTAAGGGAAGTTATTCAGGCTGCAGCAAATGAACTCAGAAAAAAACACAAAACTTCAAGAGGGCAATGGTAAGCTGGTGTACATAAGTCATGGCTAAGAAGGATGGTCAGAGAGTTAATGATCTTGTCCAGTTTGAAGATAGAGGAAAAAGATCAAGAGACAAGAATCTGGGTGACCTCTGAAAAAGGCAAAGAAATAGATTGTATCTTGCATACTCTCAAAATAAATGAAGCCCAGTCCACAACACTGGCAGACTTCTAATCCACAAGATTGTATGATAATGGATTTGTAGATTTTTTTAAATGAATTCTGTGGTAATTGGTTAGAGCAGCAAATAAAAAGTAATATGGAAATGCAAATTAAAATCAGACGAGATATTAAATACCTACCAGAACTGCTAAAACAAAGTTTTAGCAAAAATGTGGAAAACTTACAATGTTGGTAAGAGTATAAAAATGATCCTTGTGTTATTGAAAACAGTTTGGCATCGATATTCGAAAGCTAATGTACACCCACCTTATGACTTAGCAATTTCATTAATGAGCATATGTGTACCCATAAAAATAAATAAATGTGCTCACAGAAAGATACATATATGAATGTTTGTACCAATTGTTTATAATAGCCTCAAACTGAGGACAACTTAAAGCTCATCAGCAGAAGAATGAGTAAGAATGGAGGTATGCTCATACAGTGGAAAACTATGGAAAATGAATGATGTATCCACAATAGTATAATCACACAGATACTATATTGAGAAAGAAATCAGACAATAACGGTTACATGCTATATCAGAAGTTAGAATAGTAGTTCATTTTGAGGTGGTTAAAGACTGGGAAGGTGCATACTGGAAACTTATAAATTATCTTTCAATAAATGAAGTTTACACCATGACTCTGTGTGTGTGTGTGTGTGTGTGTGTGTGTGTGTGTGTGTTTATCCATATGTATAATCAAGGTGAAAACCTAAGATCAGAGTACTTTATGCCCCTTTATGTATTTTATTCTTCAATGAAGATATAATAGTACATTTCCTATGGAAGTATAAGTTACGTAGAAATAAAATAAATGACCACAATAGCACAAAAGGTGGAAGACATGAACCTAAATATATAATTATTAAACTGAGTACAAATAAGCTAAACAATTGAATATTAAGCATTTTTTAATGTTTAAAACATTTAATTGGAATTTCAGAAGAAGAGAAGATAAAAGTTATATATAAACACATATCACATAAAAACCACATGCAGCCAAAATTATCATCATCATTATAAAGTTGAAGATTAGGGCTTTATTTTAGTAGTTTAGCAGGAAAATGTTAAATGGTATTCTCCCAGACAAAGAATACAGAATTAAAACAAGAAGACAAGGGTTTTGCTTCAAAAGGATCATTGAAGTGGAAATCGAAGTTCTATAAAGTGGTAATTTTAGCTAGGCTTCCATTATACTTCTATGTCTTAAAATACTTTTGCATATGCAATTTGTTTAAATAAGTTGTTTTTATTGGCCTAACTTTTGAAATATTAATTTTTCATAAATTAGTCTTCTTATGATATGACAAAATCACCCCCATCTAATTTCAAATATCTCTCCTGAATGAATGTTAAGTTTATTGTAAATTACTTTGAGAGAATTATACTTTTGACATATAAAGTCAGGCTACATCCTTGGCTGTAAGTTAGGGTCTACCTTGAAGAAGGGAATTTTTCTTCCTGTCAGTCAACCATGGAAATGATAAATATTCATACAGCAATTGAAACATAAAATCAGGTTTTATACTGGTGTGAAGGGAACCCATTTTTCATTTGTGACTTTGTCTCTGATATCTAGATTTTGAGTGTATGATCAGCACAAAGTGCAAGAGGAAAGGCATAAAACTGAATTATCTTGAAGTTCTTGCATATTTCAGAAAGTGGTAAAAATACTAATATAAGGTAACACTTGATTAATCCAACCCTGGAAAATTCCTACCTGCTCCTCCCACCCTTGCCGCCTGACTTTTCCATCACAGCATTATGCTCAGCAACACTTTCTACTTCCCACCTGCTTTTATCTCAGCTTCATGATGTTCACTCTTGTCTCCCCAACAATGGACCCTAAAACCCAAATACATCGGTGTTTCATCTCCTCTCCACAAAGTTTTCTCCCGGACTCTTCTGTTGGCTTTTTGGAGTCCAGTTTTCTCACAGGGGTCTTCAACTCAGGGCTCTAACTCTGGCATCACTGGTTGTATCAGTTCAGGACTCCCAATTTCAGCCCAGCAAGCCCCTATGGGCTCCTGATAAAACTCCGATCTTTGGAACCAAAAATGTTACTGATAGCAGGACGTGGCTGTTTAATGACTTAATATGGTGCCATGAAACCTCAGGAAGGTGAGAATTTATTTTTGATAATTTGTCTTTTCCACTTCAATAGAAGCCTCTTCAGGGCAGCACCCTCATCTGTGTTTTTTGCTGTTGTATCTTCAGTTAGTTGAACAGGACCTGGCACCGAGTAAACACTCGAAATCTGATTTGATGTAAAACTTCAAGAATGATTATTTCCACTTTGTATTTACTATCCACAGACAAGTCCAATAGCTGGCTTGAGTCCTCAAAGCAGAGTTTGGACTAGAAACCATGTTTCCCAGGTCACCTATGGAGTAGCCCCTATATCCTTCCAGGAATGTCCTTCTAGTTCTAGGATCAGAATATGCAGTGGAAAAGAAGACAAAATCCCCATCATTATGGAACTTGCATAAGCAATTGGTGGACAAATACGTATACAATAAACTGTCAGGTACTCACATGTTTTGGGAAGAAAAACAACATGGGCAAGATGATAACAGAACCAAGGTTATGTTATTACAGGGTGGTTAGGGAAGCAATGGGTCAGGGCTCTCTGCGTTTGTTTCCAAGCTGCCCAAATAGCAGTACCTGTAGCCCATGTCAACCAGTTAACAATTAAACTATTATTTTTTATTGAATCTGAAATATAAAGACTCATTAAGAAATCTATCCTATCTTAACGCATGTGCCAGTAGAACTGGGTTTTAGCTTTGACCTAATTTATACAAATCCAAATGTACATGAATAAAAGTTGAAAGTGGTAATTAATAAGCTTCACTAAAAATATTAATGTTTTTAAATATTTATAGACTTTTTATATAGAATGAGTGGTGAATGAAATTTGAATCTACAAAAATTATGTATATACAAGAACAATTACATTGTGAAAGAAAAACACATAACACCATAGTGGCTTTTTATATACCATTCAGTTTGCGCTACAAAAGATGATTTATTTAAAGCATCTTTTACAAAATTAAGGGTAAGTAGCAGAAGATTATTGATCATAAAGCTAAGAGGGACCTCAAGAGATCAAATGGCTGGTCCATTGTTGTAAAGGTCTGAAAGGCTTAGCACTATACTCAAGGTGACAGATGGTCTGTAAGTTGGTGAATCATTGAAAGAAGAGGGACATAGAACCCACATCTCCTCCTTTTTACTGCAGTGTGTTAGAACATGGGTAATTCAATGACAGCTGCATCTGTTGGCTGAAAATTTTAATTTGAGATGTAATGAAAATTACTACAAATGGCTAAGAAAGATGCATTCCTAAAGGTTTTTGTTTTGTTTTGTTGCGTAGTGTTGTGTTTTTGTATTGCTTTGGCTTTGTCTGAATAATTATAAGAAATTCTGCTTCTTCCTGTCTTCAAGGGCATGATGTTCAGGTGGTGCCTGCTTTAGATTCACATCCTTTTTTCTCCTCGTATTGTTCAAATTCAATTCAATTCAAGTCTGCATCTTTTCATGAGTAAGCAGCCTTACTTATCAAAATAGCTCAGTGCTATGCTGAAAAAATGCTACTGCACATTACTCATAGAGAATTAGTGCTTTGTTTTAAAATGAAACTGATCTTTTAAAAATAGGATTCTATTTTTTTAAAGAAAAAGTAAAAGTTTAGGAGTTAAAATGAAGTTGGACTACACTCTTAGATATTATCACATTTCCATGGACAGTTTATTATGTTAATATGTGGAATTTTTTCAAACAAAGTTTATTTTGTAGCACTGTTTGTGAACTAGAATATACAAATGCAAAAGATCTTCACTTATTTAAAATATTAGACATTATGGTTGAAAATTTACAAAATCTCAGAAGTTAGCTAAGTATACACTAAAAATATTCCTAAGTTTTGCTTTGACAGAATATTTGCATACCATGTGGAACATTTCCTTTCTAGTTACTCTTACTGAAACTCAGAGATCCATTTTCTACCTCTGAAAAAGTCACTTGGCTCTGCATTGTGGTAGAGAAAGAAGAGGTTTCAGATGGAATGGCTGAGCACGCATCAGCTCCTCCCCTCCACTGGCCCCATCTCTGAGGGTCCCGTGTCAGGGCTTTGAAAAAATAATGCACCATTGTCCACAGTTAGAAAATTGAGGGTCTAGCTCTGTGAAGGAGCAGGGCATTAGAGCTTACGGAATTGCGCTCACACACACCAGCACCCTATTAATTAAATGCCTCTATGATGAGATTCACGAAGGGGAAGGGAAAAGTGGGTCAAACAAATCTCTCCTGAGGAGCTACTCTCCTGTGATTTTTGTTACTTTCTTTGTTATTTGGCATAGTAATAAGAATTATTCAATATCATAGAGGGCAGGTAATAGATATCTTTAATTTGTTTAATGAAGCAATTGTTCTAGTATTTATAGAGTAATTTAACAAGCACAATCTTTTAAGAGTGATCCAAACTAACTTTTTTCTTTCTTCATTCTACTTTTCTATATAGCTAGTGTTTCACACCTGATCACCACCACATTGATAGCTGCAAGATTACGTCGCCTATCCTTTTAAGAGTGGAATGTTAGCTGTTGATAAGTTAGCCGGCAGACCTTATCAATTTGACCTGAAAGTATCTGTAACTACATGACAGGAACTCCAGCTGACTGATGTCTTACTGACTATATGGTTTTAGAAGCAAGTGCTTCAATTATTTCTTTTGTTTTCAGAAGCTCATGCAAAATTTGATATTCACAGCTGTTAGGCATCAATTTGGTTAAGAAGCAATTTCACCACACTCACAAAGTAGCTAACTGATTTCAGATTATTGCCAGATCATGCTTGGTAGTGCTGAAAAGGATTCAAGTGTAAGTGCTACAGAAGTAGCCATGGCCCAGGTGGGCTATAAGGTTTCAGTGAGCCAGGCCAGACTCCTGTCTGCTGGTACAGCTTGATAGCATCTAGGAATTTCTACTAGTGGAGTAAGTATGGTAGCCGTGGATTTTTTTCCCCCACCAGCATGACTATCCTGGAGCAGACAGCTGACAAAAGAATTACAAGATGGAAACTAATACATGTTTGCTGAGAAACTCAATCAAAATTCTATTTACAATATAAATAAAGTCAAGACTGTATTACACTGATGTGGTTATTAGGCATTTTATGCCTGTTTTAAAATATCTAATGTACCCCATAAATATATACACCTACTATGTACTCATAAAATTAAAAATTAATTTACAAAAACAAATAATAAAAAATATTAAAAAGAAAGTGCATTGTAATATAAAACATATATATAGGCATGCTTTTTACAGATGAGGGGAAAAAACCATGTATATGGAGAAACCATGTGTATAGAGAGCCTGGATACAAAGCAAAATTATTGAGAAAGCAATTTTTATTATTTTAATCACATCACTTTAAATATTACTCTTGGAGTATTAGTTACAACTATAGAAATGGAACAATTGTATGAGAAAATCATCCTAGCCACATAAAAGGGTAGAAAGTCATAATGACAAACAACAAAAAGCAGGGGAATTGTAACATATTCTTTTGAGCGACAATTAGAATTCTTGTCAATAACCCTTCAAGAATTAGGTCGGTTTTGGGAATTCATCTCTGTTCAACTGTATGTGTGGTAGATTTGTTCTATAAAAGATTTATTGCTGTAATTAGATCAAATATGCTTAAAGCAATCAGTATAACTCAAATTCAAAACATTGCATTTTCTTAAAGTTGAAAGATGAATTTAAATGAAAGCGTTACCAAAAAGATTTCTACAAACACAGTGTTTTGCGTTTCTTTAGCATGTGTTCTATACGATTAGGAGACAAGACTTCCCTTTCCATTATTTTCTGTCCTGTTGTTACACAGAAATTTTCATGTACTATCACCACCATTCCCACATGTTTATGGACATAAATTAAATGTTTTTCTTGTGATTTCACTCCTATCCCATTTTAAACACGTATGATGATGGTTATATTTTAATATTAGCTTACACTTGTTTGCTTTTACCTCTGCCAACAAGTTTTCTGTTTTAGCATTTTCTAATTCTCTATATTGCTTTTCTTCAGCTACCTACCTATTATCATAAGGCAAAGTAAGACTATTCAGAAACCTCACAGAATATAGACTCCCATACTTCTATTTGGTGAGTCACATGTTTTGAAGTCAGAGTAATAATCATAAAAAATAAAAGAGTACCTAGCTGGACTTCAAGGAACAGAAAATCAGGAGACTATGTTATGTGAGCATTTCAGTTTTCTAATTGTAAATCTTACATGACTTATATGTAAAATGAGGAAGAGGAAAAGATAATTTCTAAAGCCTTTTCCAAATCTAAGTTGTTGGCTATAATTAACTCAACAAACATCTATTTGTACACAGCATGATTATGAGCTATAGAATTCAAAGATAAATAACATATGGTCCTGCCTTTACCAGTATAGATGAAACAGCTGACCGATGGCTGATATATATATATATATATTTCATATATATGTATAAATATACACATATATATTATATATATAGTCTTGCCTTCTCCCTACTAGTATTCTAATGAACATCCATTCTCTTTTTTCCTTATTAACAGATACATAATTGTCTTCAGCATTGCAATGTGTATTGCCAATTTGTTTTGTTTTGTTTTGAGACACGGTCTTACTCTGTTCCCAGGCTGGAGTGCAGTGATGTAAACATGGCTCACTGCAGCCTTGACTTCCTTGGGCTCAGGTGATTCTCTCACCTTAGCTTCCCGGAAAGCTGGGACTACAGGTGTGCACCATCATGACTGGCTTTTTGTATTTTCAGTAGGGATGAGGTTTTACCATGTTTCCAGGCTTGTCTTGAGCTCCTAGGTTCAATGGATGTACCCAGCTCAGCCTCCCAAAGTCCTGGGATTACAGATGCCAAAAATTCTTAATTCCCAAATCCTTCTTTCTCCTATTGATAATTTTATGGCATGATTCTGAGCAATAAGATCTAAGGTGAAGTCTCCCAGCTGCATTTTCTTGTAAGAAATATTTTTTTCATGTTAAAGAGTGACTGGTCCAGCTAGCAAAAACCGCAACTTGGAATCCACTTGCAGGAAGATGGAATTGATGTTTGGAGATAAAGCATTATCTTGTGATCATGAATAGGGAGTTAGATGGAGCCTGACTTTCCTAGTGACTGCCCCTGTGCTGAGCTACCTATATTTGAGGCTTCTTGTTAGGTATAAAATATAAGCTTACATATGGTTAAGACACTATAGATTCTATTTCTGTTATTTTTAGATTAAGCAATCATAACTGATATATTTGCTACTATGTATTTCTCAAGTAGTATTTCATGTTCAGTGTTGAACACCATATTGGTGTCAGTAGATTATTTAGAAACTTAGAGTCAAAATATGTGTGTATAATTTTTATGCTCTCATTGAGTTTATAGCTTTTTATCTCTTTAATATTCTCTTCTAATTTTGTTCTAGTTGCTCTCATATTATTTCTTATATTGTTTTTCATTCAATATTCATTTTAGAATTTCTAATTATTTTATCAAAGAGCTTTCAAAGATTCTTTCTTAACAAAGAACTCCCTAACAAAATTTGGTCTAACTCTATGTTAGAGAATTCTTTGTTATCGAATAACTCTTTAGAAAAGTTAGAGAGTTGCTATGTTATTTACATGTTTATCAAATACTATGTCTGTTTTTCAAGGGACAGATGATACTGTAATCTCTTACATTTTATGTTGCCAATCCCTTTTTGATTGTATGATTTAGTATTATATACCTCACAAATCCACTTGTTTTGTTTAGCATTTCAATTTACTCTTCATACTAATCAAAGAATTATTCATATATTTTGACTTTTATTTCCCTGTACTTTATTTCCAGCGTTTGTAATCTTTGGTTTTTATTTTTCTGTATTGCTATCCCTTCTTTGTGTAACTGTCATCTGTGTTCTTATTGCCCTTTGAAATGATCTTTATTAACTGATTGTCTGCATGTGTGGTCTCATTTTTCAATTTGACATTTGGTATTATTCTTACTACGTGTGTTGTGTTTTAAGACAACAGACAAGCAGAATGCACATGTATGTTCTCCATGGTTTATGTGCTAGGGAGGGCACTCTTCTCCACTAAGAATGGACCCTTGGTGGGTAGCACATATGCTAAAAAGAGTTGTGGTTTTCTATTTTAGAAATATCCCTAAGAAGTATTTATAAGACAGATGATCTATGTTACATGTGGCTAATAAGCTAGGGATTATGTTAAATATTGGGATACATAGTACTTTTCTGAGAACTATAATAGAATTCACTGAAATTTCTTAGTATATTTCTGAAGTATAGCTATTGATACAAACCGAGTATGAAGCAACAATTTGGAAAATTATTAGAACTTATTTTATACTGTATACACATTAACTTTTTAACTTAACAAAATTTATTTACAAATTTTAGTGTGTTTTGTTATATAATTAATACATCTCTGGTACTATGTGAAACTCCACAGGTCAAAGGGCAAGCAAGACAGATGAGGTACCAGTCTTCATGACACTTAAGTTTATGTGTTATGCCTAAAGTAATATGCTGTGACTGGTCTAATTCAAGAATTGCAAGCTACAATTCATATGCTAAATCCCACATGTCATTTGCTATTTTGTAAATAAGTTTAATTGAAACACAGCCATGCCAATTAATTGATAAATTGTCCATAACTGCTTTGAAGGTATAATGGCAGAGTTGACCACTGGGACAGATACCTTACTGTTGAAAAATATTTAGTATCTGATCCTTTAATGAGAAAGTTTACTGATCTCTGTCTAATTGATCATATTAGTAATTAAATGACAATAGCAGTAACTTTTTAGCTGTTTGTAGCATGCTGCTTGCATGTGTGGAGGCAATGAATATTGACAAGTGTAGTCAATCAAAAGTCATGCCAGTTTGTAGAGTCTTTATTTGACTCTGCCACTGCTGTATTAATATGCTCTTAACCCTCTTTCAAACATACAATATCATAACTCCAAGAATCAATGATTCATCTTCATCGATTTTATTATCTTCCCATTTAGGTAGAGACATAATACCATAGCTGACATAATAGCTCATAGTTATTACATTCAGTAAGAAATACCCAATAAGGTGAGTGCATCAGTGGACCACATTAGAATTCATTCTCTTAAATGCCGCAATGACTTTGAGGTGTCCTACTTGTAAAGATAAGAATACTTGAAGATCTATTCCAATGTTTTTGGCTGAGCAAATTTGCTTATGTTTATGAGACCTTATAGATTCTAGTTGTAAAATATGATTGACAGAAAACAGCTCATTTACAGAATAAATTCTAAATTCCCCCACATTCTTAGGAAATTCATAGTCTAAAGCATCTTCTCCCTTCTGCTGGTAATCAGATATTTGAATAGTGCTGGTAAATTCTCACAGTTGTTCTGTCAACCGCTAATTTATTTTTAAGGCAGCATTTTTATTTTTTGATAAAAAGCATACAGAAAATAATCAATTATTTCCCATTGTGAATTAATTATAGGTGAAGCAGTGGTAGAGAATAAAGATTCACTGCTACATATCTATATCTGCTTTCAAAGGAAAGTATGTTTCTACCATTATTTAATCTTTTTTCACATCAGAATTCCACGTAAATAAACATGCAATTGGAAAAACAAACAAACAAACAAACAGAAAAACCACCAAACAAAACAAAACTTGCCCAGGATTTAAAAAGAGTACGTTTTCATTATTAAACAGCAATTGAAAAGGATCTGCCCCAAAGCAGTAGATCTGAAGTTTACCCACACCTCTTTAAAAGAAAGAAATGTCTGGTGAAATACTTCTGAATTGTATTTACTAATACAAAGAGATGTTAACTCTTTACAAATATGTTGGAATAGCTTAAAGTGAAATATAAAAAAAATCTTCTTTAAATCAGAATGTTGCCATTGTTTTTTATTATTTAAAAGTCTACATTCTTTCTATGCATAAGATAGTGTGTGTGAATGCTGTATAATTACTCTGAACTCCAAAAGCATCATAAAAATTGATATAAGGAGAATAACAAAAAGAGTAGATAATGTTGACTGACTTTTCTAGCTAGACTTCTAGATGTCTAATCTCTGTAATAATTTATGTTGTTAAGACAGTGTTATTTGTCTCACACTTTCATCTTGACATTTTCAACACCAGAAAAAAATTAAACAAATTGACATTCAGAAAGAATAAGTACAGATATTTGTGGTTAACTTATGGTAGACCCAATGATACAACATGCCTAATTCTAAGACCCATATTCTTTCCTCCATAGCATGATGTTTCTTTAAGTTAATTAACATTTTTGAATGGATACCTATGTACCTATTACATGAAAAATAAATTTGTCTCCATGTGCTTGCATAAATACATGGGCAATGTTCATGAAAAGAATGACGGCCATATCTTAAGTTTCTTCTCTGAATGAGGTAGACAAGTATAATCTTCAAAGTTTCTGACAATTACAAAGGTCTACAGTTTCCCCAAAAATTAAATTGAAAAGTTGAAATTGTTAGTTCAAGAAGTAGAATTTTGGAATTTTTACTAAATGTAGAAACTCTGAACAAATATATAGTGATAAATTTGTATAATCAAATATATATTCTGTTTACCAGTATGTGTTAATTCTACCAAAAATTTTGGGAAAGCTTCTCAATAATAGTTTTTTTTTTTTTTTTTTTTTTTTTTTTTAATTTATTTATTATTATTATACTTTAAGTTGTAGGGTACATGTGCATAACATGCAGGTTTGTTACATATGTATACTTGTGCCATGTTGCTGTGCTGCACCCATCAACTCCTCATTTATATCAGGTATAACTCCCAATGCAATCCCTCCCCCCTCCCCCCTCCCCATGATAGGCCCCGGTGTGTGATGTTCCCCTTCCTGAGTCTGAGTGATCTCATTGTTCAGTTCCCACCTATGAGTGAGAACATGCGGTGTTTGGTTTTCTGTTCTTGTGATAGTTTGCTAAGAATGATGGATTCCAGCTGCATCCAAGTCGCTACAAAGGACGCAAACTCATCCTTTTTGATGGCTGCATAGTATTCCATGGTGTATATGTGCCACATTTTCTTAATCCAATCTGTCACTGATGGACATTTGGGTTGATTCCAAGTCTTTGCTATTGTGAATAGTGCTGCAATAAACATACGTGTGCATGTGTCTTTATAGCAGCATAATTTATAATCCTTTGGGTATATACCCAGTAATGGGATGGCTGGGTCATATGGTACATCTAGTTCTAGATCCTTGAGGAATCGCCATACTGTTTTCCATAATGGTTGAACTAGTTTACAATCCCACCAACAGTGTAAAAGTGTTCCTATTTCTCCACATCCTCTCCAGCACCTGTTGTTTCCTGACTTTTTAATGATTGCCATTCTAACTGGTGTGAGATGGTATCTCATTGTGGTTTTGATTTGCATTTCTCTGATGGCCAGTGATGATGAGCATTTTTTCATGTGTCTGTTGGCTGTATGAATGTCTTCTTTTGAGAAATGTCTGTTCATATCCTTTGCCCACTTTTTGATGGGGTTGTTTGTTTTTTTCTTGTAAATTTGTTTGAGTTCTTTGTAGGTTCTGGATATTAGCCCTTTGTCAGATGAGTAGATTGCAAAAATTTTCTCCCATTCTGTAGGTTGCCTGTTCACTCTGATGGTAGTTTCTTTTGCTGTGCAGAAGCTCTTTAATTTAATGAGATCCCATTTGTCAATTTTGGCTTTTGCTGCCGTTGCTTTTGGTGTTTTAGACATGAAGTCTTTGCCCATGCCTATGTCCTGAATGGTACTACCTAGGTTTTCCTCTAGGATTTTTATGGTATTAGGTCTAACATTTAAGTCTCTAATCCATCTTGAATTAATTTTCGTATAAGGAGTAAGGAAAGGATCCAGTTTCAGCTTTCTACTTATGGCTAGCCAATTTTCCCAGCACCATTTATTAAATAGGGAATCCTTTCCCCATTTCTTGTTTCTCTCAGGTTTGTCAAAGATCAGATGGCTGTAGATGTGTGGTATTATTTCTGAGGACTCTGTTCTGTTCCATTGGTCTATATCTCTGTTTTGGTACCAGTACCATGCTGTTTTGGTTACTGTAGCCTTGTAGTATAGTTTGAAGTCAGGTAGCGTGATGCCTCCAGCTTTGTTCTTTTGACTTAGGATTGTCTTGGAGATGCGGGCTCTTTTTTGGTTCCATATGAACTTTAAAGCAGTTTTTTCCAATTCTGTGAAGAAACTCATTGGTAGCTTGATGGGGATGGCATTGAATCTATAAATTACCTTGGGCAGTATGGCCATTTTCACAATATTGATTCTTCCTATCCATGAGCATGGTATGTTCTTCCATTTGTTTGTGTCCTCTTTGATTTCACTGAGCAGTGGTTTGTAGTTCTCCTTGAAGAGGTCCTTTATATCCCTTGTAAGTTGGATTCCTAGGTATTTGATTCTCTTTGAAGCAATTGTGAATGGAAGTTCATTCCTGATTTGGCTCTCTGTTTGTCTGTTACTGGTATATAAGAATGCTTGTGATTTTTGCACATTAATTTTGTATCCTGAGACTTTGCTGAAGTTGCTTATCAGCTTAAGGAGATTTTGGGCTGAGACAATGGGGTTTTCTAAATATACAATCATATCATCTGCAAACAGGGACAATTTGACTTCTTCTTTTCCTAACTGAATACCCTTGATTTCTTTCTCTTGCCTAATTGCCCTAGCCAGAACTTCCAACACTATGTTGAATAGGAGTGGTGAGAGAGGGCATCCCTGTCTTGTGCCAGTTTTCAAAGGGAATTTTTCCAGTTTTTGCCCATTCAGTATGATATTGGCTGTGGGTTTGTCATAAATAGCTCTTATAATTTTGAGGTACGTTCCATCAATACCGAATTTATTGAGCGTGTTTAGCATGAAGGGCTGTTGAATTTTGTCAAAAGCCTTTCCTGCATCAATTGAGATAATCATGTGGTTCTTGTCTTTGGTTCTGTTTATATGCTGGATTATGTTTATTGATTTGCGAATGTTGAACCAGCCTTGCATCCCAGGGATGAAGCCCACTTGATCATGGTGGATAAGCTTTTTGATGTGTTGCTGAATCCGGTTTGCCAGTATTTTATTGAGGATTTTTGCATCGATGTTCATCAGGGATATTGGTCTAAAATTCTCTTTTTTTGTTGTGTCTCTGCCAGGCTTTGGTATCAGGATGATGTTGGCCTCATAAAATGAGTTAGGGAGGATTCCCTCTTTTTCTATTGATTGGAATAGTTTCAGAAGGAATGGTACCAACTCCTCTTTGTACCTCTGGTAGAATTCAGCTGTGAATCCATCTGGTCCTGGACTTTTTTTGGTTGGTAGGCTATTAATTGTTGCCTCAATTTCAGAGCCTGCTATTGGTCTATTCAGGGATTCAACTTCTTCCTGGTTTAGTCTTGGAAGAGTGTAAGTGTCCAGGAAATTATCCATTTCTTCTAGATTTTCCAGTTTATTTGCGTAGAGGTGTTTATAGTATTCTCTGATGGTAGTTTGTATTTCTGTGGGGTCAGTGGTGATATCCCCTTGATCATTTTTAATTGCGTCGATTTGATTCTTCTCTCTTTTCTTCTTTATTAGTCTGGCTAGTGGTCTGTCAATTTTGTTGATCTTTTCAAAAAACCAACTCCTGGATTCATTGATTTTTTGGAGGGTTTTTTGTGTTTCTATCTCCTTCAGTTCTGCTCTGATCTTAGTTATTTCTTGCCTTCTGCTAGCTTTCGAATGTGTTTGCTCTTGCTTCTCTAGTTCTTTTAATTGCGATGTTAGAGTGTCAATTTTACATCTTTCCTGCTTTCTCTTGTGGGCATTTAGTGCTATAAATTTCCCTCTACACACTGCTTTAAATGTGTCCCAGAGATTCTGGTATGTTGTATCTTTGTTCTCATTGGTTTCAAAGAACATCTTTATTTCTGCCTTCATTTCGTTATGTACCCAGTAGTCATTCAGGAGCAGGTTGTTCAGTTTCCATGTAGTTGAGCGGTTTTGATTGACTTTCTTAGTCCTGAGTTCTAGTTTGATTGCACTGTGGTCTGAGAGACAGTTTGTTATAATTTCTGTTCTTGTACATTTGCTGAGGAGTGCTTTACTTCCAATTACGTGGTCAATTTTGGAGTAAGTATGATGTGGTGCTGAGAAGAATGTATATTCTGTTGATTTGGGGTGGAGAGTTCTATAGATGTCTATTAGGTCTGCTTGGTGCAGAGATGAGTTCAATTCCTGGATATCCTTGTTAACTTTCTGTCTCGTTGATCTGTCTAATGTTGACAGTGGAGTGTTGAAGTCTCCCATTATTATTGTATGGGAGTCTAAGTCTCTTTGTAAGTCTCTAAGGACTTGCTTTATGAATCTGGGTGCTCCTGTATTGGGTGCATATATATTTAGGATAGTTAGCTCTTCCTGTTGAATTGATCCCTTTACCATTATGTAATGGCCTTCTTTGTCTCTTTTGATCTTTGATGGTTTAAAGTCTGTTTTATCAGAGACTAGTATTGCAACCCCTGCTTTTTTTTGTTCTCCATTTGCTTGGTAAATCTTCCTCCATCCCTTTATTTTGAGCCTATGTATGTCTCTGCGTGTGAGATGGGTCTCCTGAATACAGCAGACTGATGGGTCTTGACTCTTTATCCAGTTTGCCAGTCTGTGTCTTTTAATTGGAGCATTTAGTCCATTTACATTTAAGGTTGATATTGTTATGTGTGAACTTGATCCTGCCATTATATTAACTGGTTATTTTGCTCATTAGTTGATGCAGTTTCTTCCTAGCCTCAATGGTCTTTACATTTTGGCATGTTTTTGCAATGGCTGGTACCGGTTGTTCCTTTCCATGTTTAGTGCTTCCTTCAGGATCTCTTGTAAGGCAGGCCTAGTGGTGACAAAATCTCTAAGCATTTGCTTATCTGTAAAGGATTTTATTTCTCCTTCACTTATGAAACTTAGTTTGGCTGGATATGAAATTCTGGGTTTAAAATTCTTTTCTTTAAGAATGTTGAATATTGGCCCCCACTCTCTTCTGGCTTGTAGAGTTTCTGCTGAGAGATCTGCTGTTAGTCTGATGGGCTTCCCTTTGTGGGTAACCCGACCTTTCTCTCTGGCTGCCCTTAAGATTTTTTCCTTCATTTCAACTTTGGTGAATCTGGCAATTATGTGTCTTGGAGTTGCTCTTCTTGCGGAGTATCTTTGTGGCGTTCTCTGTATTTCCTGGATTTGAATGTTGGCCTGCCCTACTAGGTTGGGGAAGTTCTCCTGGATGATATCCTGAAGAGTGTTTTCCAACTTGGTTCCATTTTCCCCCTCACTTTCAGGCACCCCAATCAGACGTAGATTTGGTCTTTTTACATAATCCCATACTTCTTGCAGGCTTTGTTCGTTTCTTTTTCTTCTTTTTTCTTTTGGTTTCTCTTCTCGCTTCATTTCATTCATTTGATCCTCAATCGCTGATACTCTTTCTTCCAGTTGATCGAGTCGGTTACTGAAGCTTGTGCATTTGTCACGTATTTCTCGTGTCATGGTTTTCATCTCTTTCATTTCGTTTAGGACCTTCTCTGCATTAATTACTCTAGCCATCAATTCTTCCACTTTTTTTTCAAGATTTTTAGTTTCTTTGCGCTGGGTACGTAATTCCTCCTTTAGCTCTGAGAAATTTGATGGACTGAAGCCTTCTTCTCTCATCTCGTCAAAGTCATTCTCCGTCCAGCTTTGATCCGTTGCTGGCGATGAGCTGCGCTCCTTTGCCGGGGGAGATGCGCTCTTATTTTTTGAATTTCCAGCTTTTCTGCCCTACTTTTTCCCCATCTTTGTGGTTTTATCTGCCTCTGGTCTTTGATGATGGTGATGTACTGATGGGGTTTTGGTGTAGGTGTCCTTCCTGTTTGATAGTTTTCCTTCTAACAGTCAGGACCCTCAGCTGTAGGTCTGTTGGAGATTGCTTGAGGTCCACTCCAGACCCTGTTTGCCTGGGTATCAGCAGCAGAGGCTGCAGAAGATAGAATATTTCTGAACAGCGAGTGTACCTGTCTGATTCTTGCTTTGGAAGCTTCCTCTCAGGGGTGTACTCCTCCCTGTGAGGTGTGGGGTGTCAGACTGCCCCTAGTGGGGGATGTCTCCCAGTTAGGCTACTCAGGGGTCAGGGACCCGCTTGAGCAGGGAGTCTGTCCCTTCTCAGATCTCAACCTCCGTGTTGGGAGATCCACTGCTCTCTTCAAAGCTGTCAGACAGAGTTGTTTGCGTCTGTGCAGAGGTGTCTGTGTGTCTTAGTTTACTGTGCCCTGTCCCCAGAGGTGGAGTCTACAGAGACAGGCAGGTTTCCTTGAGCTGCTGTGAGCTCCACCCAGTTCGAGCTTCCCAGCAGCTTTGTTTACCTACTTAAGCCTCAGCAATGGCGGGCGCCCCTCCCCCAGCCTCGCTGCTGCCTTGCCGGTAGATCACAGACTGCTGCGCTAGCAACGAGGGAGGCTCCGTGGGTGTGGGACCCTCCCGGCCAGGTGTGGGATATGATCTCCTGGTGTGCCTGTTTCCTAAAGCGCAGTATTGGGGTGGGAGTTACCCGATTTTCCAGGTGTTGTGTGTCTCAGTTCCCCTGGCTAGGAAAAGGGACTCCCTTCCCCCTTGCGCTTCCCAGGTGAGGCAATGCCTCGCCCTGCTTCAGCTCTCGCTGGTCGGGCTGCAGCAGCTGACCAGCTCCGATCGTCCGGCACTCCCCAGTGAGATGAACCCAGTACCTCAGTTGAAAATGCAGAAATCACCGGTCTTCTGTGTCGCTGGCGCTGGGAGTTGGAGACTGGAGCTGCTCCTATTCGGCCATCTTGCTCCGCCCCCTCAATAATAGTTTTTAACTAGTTTTCTTTTTTTTCAAAATGAATGAAGGTAAGAAGCATGACACGAACAGCCCAATGTCATGTAACTAATATTTGAAATGTGGTATTAGATCCTAGGACATACTCCCACCAGAAAAAAAAATGATAAATTGGTGTGTATTTAGACAATAACCTAAAGTTATCAATTCCAGTATTAAAGAGTCATTCTCTAAAGTTTATTTTTAAACATTTTGTACTAACGAAATTTATTATGCATGTGATTTCCTGTATTCCTTGATAAAAAGAACATAAGAAATAAAATATAGTGCCAGCCTTTGAGGATTTTGAATCCATAGTGTCATGGTAAATGAATGCTTATACTTTTATCGTAATAAAGACCCATGTCTCATACCAAAATTTATTTTTAAATTATATTCATTGACTTCTGGATTTTATAGACACTTAGAAATCCAATTGTGAAGTTAGTTTTCTGAACCTGTAATTTCTGGTAAAGGATGATGCTGTAAATACTAAAGCAGATTGTAAGATAAATAGTAAGATAAAGAAAGCATATTTTGGAATGCTATTATTATAAGTAATAATTTTAAATCACCTTCTATTGAAAAAAGTGAGTATTGTGAATAAAATAGTTTTAAGAAACTACTACTAGTTTTCAAGAAAGGAATACCTAAGAGAAAAATTGAAGATACATCACAAATTGAAACAAGAAACAATTTAAGTGGCAGTATAGCTTATAACATATATAAAATCATGGATAGAGTTTATAAATACAATTTATTTTTGACACAAAGTATTTGATATAATGTTAAAAATCAAAATATAATGTTCTTATATATTAGAGATTTTAAAAGACCCCTAAATTCTAAAATAAGTATATTGAATAAAATTTATATTTTGAGGTTGTGAGCCAAATTTGATTACAAATTGGGCACTGGGTAAAACCTTATTAAATGAATGAAAATGTAATGAGACAGACTGGAAAAAACAAACAGAAATAAACTGAGTCTGCCAAACAAACAATATTGACTACAAGAAATGAGAAGAAACGCAATCAGAGGAGGTATAAAGAGTTTTATTTATCTTGCTTTTACAGCATTGCCATCTGTCATCCATTCTTCTTGTCCTTTGGAGGTTGAGGAGTGAGCCATAAAAACATCAAATTAAATTAAAACCACGTCATATTAAAATCAATGGATGACTGTTTGAACAGGCACTCTGCCATGGAGCCTAAATATTCCTGCATGTTCTTGCTGGGTATTCCAAAAATGCAAAGTTCTGACTGCTTTTTGAGCCATCTTTCAAGGTTGTGATTATGGTGGCCAACCTTGAGAAGAGGTAGCATCTGCCCTTTGACAGAAAGCAGGCTTGTTCCCACTTGCTATAAAAGCAATACATTCCCCAACCTCAGTGTTTCTCTGCTGCAGTACAATCCATTACATGTATAAACACCTGTGGGTCTGGAGGACAGAGGAAACTGGTATAAATATGAAGCTCTGGCTACTACATTTGCTGCTAGTAATATAATCCCTTGTCTCCATTACAAGAGTTTTGTGTTTTATTTGAGCATATATAAAACAGTTCCAGGCTAATTTTCTAACTTGCAAGTAGAGTAAAACTCAGACCCTGTGTCGGTCTAAACAATGCCATAACTATCAAATTGTGTGTGTGCATGTGTGTACATATATAATTCTCTGTATAATTTTATATGTACATACACATACATATATCCTATATCTACTACTTTTTTAGTCAACTGTTGTAACATTATGCTAATGATATGAAATCTTGTGCCATTTACTTAAGCTTCTCTCTGTGCCCCCCACTATACATTCAGATTATCATTGATAGATAACTCATAGGGTTATTACATGAATTAAATGCTATAATGAGTGTAGTTTTCTTGGAACAATGTTTGGCACTCAGTAGCTTTAATTATTCTTTCTTATTTTGATTACTATTAACATATTTTATAATTCATTATTTTGCAAAGACATTTCACTGAAAGTAGGTTTATGATCTTTCTGTAAGTATAAACAGAGACTTTGAGTAAAATAAATATCAATTTGTAGAATAACATCTATGTTTGTATATAAATATAGTGACTCAATTTTTAAAAGAAAATTTTGCATTTTGCTTTAAGATTACTCAAAAATCATTTAAAAAACTTTCAAGTAGGCAGACTGCCTGAAAAAAATACATGATCTCCTTCTATTTCTAAAATGGATCAATTTTGAAGTTACTCAGATATACTATTTAAAGACTTTCATAATTGTGAAATATATTTAAAAGACAACAGTGGCCTCTAGTGATGCAAAACTAAAGTCACAGGATGAAGACAAACAATCGAAAGAAAAATAAACTTAAATGCTTTACTGACATTTTTAGCTCCATTGATGAGAGATTAATATTGTCTTTCACAGAAAGCACCCCTTTTTCAAAAATGACTTTGTACACACTTACATTAACATGCATGCTATTTAAGCCAAACAGGAACTGACATCTTGACTTTTATGGTTTATAAGGAACTATAGATGCATAGATAGCCAAATCATATATCACCACAAGAATGGCAATTTCCTTTTCAAACATGTTTAATAAGCAATGAATTAGAACTTTCTTATAAATACTAGTACAGATGGTCCTCAATTTATGATAGTTTAATTTATAATTTTTTGACTTTATGTTGGTGCCAAAGAAATGTACAGTCAGTAGAAGCCATACTTTGTTTGAATTTTGAATTTCGATCTTTTCCTGGGTTAGTGATATGCAGTAGGATACGCTCTTGAGGTGCTGGGTCATACCATCTAACAGAAAGCCTATTTTATAATAAAGTGTTGAGTATCTTGAAATTTTCTTTCTTTCTTGCGTGAGTTTGACTGATATGAGAGTTCTTACATTCAGCTAACAGATACGTGAATTCTGACTTCCAAGCACCTAATCTAATTGTATTGTGAATTCTAATCATTATCACAAATTTTGGAACAAGATGAGAATCTGTTGCATCCACAGAATTAAAAAAAAAAAAATAGAAAACAAAAGAGAAGTCCCAATTTACTTTGAATACTGTGGAAATAATTCTTATACATGAAAGAAATTGGACTACTTAAAATTTGAAGGAAACTATTTCTAATCCAGTAATGCAAACTGAAATCATTTTCCATCAATAATGTTTTATTTGTTGGGAACAAGTAATGTTTTAGTGATGATTCAAGTAACCATCACAAAATGTCATCACCAGAATTAATACGAATGACTAGATAAATGCATTTAGATAGATGTGATGCTCTTTTGAAAAAATGTAAAATCTGAAAAGCAATTCTGAAAAACAATTATCAATGTATGAGCAAGTAAATATTAATTAACATATATGTTAATGAAGCAAGAGTTTACATTATGCTCCAAAGACCATTTGGTAGTCAAGTTAGTAAACAGAAACTGCATATTGAATTTATAATAAAGTTGAAGAATGTTGTTGTTTCTGAATCATCAAGGAATTTTTCATGAATCAGAAAGGATGTCTAGAATTATTTTTCAAATTACACATATATATATTTAAAAACTATGCATACAAAGTAAAAGTGTTCAGTTGTAGTTGGAAGATAAACTCTAAACTCAGATTGCTTAAATTTTGTGCATGTGTGAGAACACAGGATTTTATTTCTCTTGAATAAATGCTTACGTGTACAGTACTGGGATATGTGGAAAGCATATTCTAATATTAATTAGAAACTACCAAACTGTTTTCTAAAGTGTTTTACCATACTGCTTTCCTATCAACAAGTTAATGAAATGACATATTGCAATTTCTTTTTTTTTTTTTTAGCTCATTGAGAAATGTGGTTTATTTTCTCATTTACTTTGCTTCTTAATGCCCTGTTTTCTCCCCCACTTCACTTTACTGAGGTGTGATTGGTATATTAAAAACTGCACATAAATAATGTACATAGTTTGATGAGTTTGGATGTATGTATATGCTAGTGTTGCCATCATCACAATCAAGGAAAAAATGGGTATAAAGTTACTACTACACAAGATGAGTAAAATCCAGGTTGCTTAATTTTGAATCCTTGTTCTGCCACTGGGTAATTTTGGTATATTACCACCATTGTCTCAAATTCTTCACCTATAAAATGGGAATGCAGATAACAGAGTTTTAGTGAGGATTAAACAGGTTCATAAAAAATCAGCCTATGTAAATATTACCTATGATCATATTACTATAGAGAAGATTAATGAGAAAGAAAAGCAAAGGGATTACCTCTAACTAAAAAAAAAAAACTTTTGCAACAGAAGGAACAGAATAAAGAGACAAATCATGTAACAGGAGAAAATACTTGCAAACCATGCATCTGAAAAGGGGTTAATATTTAAAATATATGAGACTTAACTCAATAGCAAGAAAACTAATAAGCTGATTTTAAAATGGGTAAATAACCTGAATAGGACTTTTCAAAAGAAGATATATAAATGAAAAAAAAAAGTATATAGAAAGTATACTATAAGTATAAGAAAGTATATAAAAAATGTTCATTATCACTAATCATCAGGGCAGCGCAAATTAAAATCATAATGAGATATAATCTCCTACTTGTTAGGGTGGCTGTTATGAAAAAGACAAGTGATAACAAGTGTTGGTGAAGATGTGGAGAAAATGGAAACCTTGTGCACTTTTGGTGGGAATGTAAATGAGTACAGTCATTATGAAAACAGTATGAAGGTTCCTCAAAAAACTAAAAATAAAATTACCTTATGATCCAGCAATCCAATTCTGAGTATATATCCAAAACAAAGGAAAGCTGTATACACCTTCATGTTCGCTGCAGCATAGTCAAAATAGTCAAGATATGAAAACCTAAGTGTCCATTAATAGATAAATAAAGAAAACGTGGTATGCATGAACAATGGAGGATTATTCAGCATTTTAGAAAATCCTGTTATTTTCAAGAACATGGATTAATCTGGAGGGCATTATGTTAAGTGTTGCAAACCAGGAACAGAAAGAGAAATACCACATGATCTTATTTATATGTGGAATCTAAAAAAAAAAAAAAAGAACTCATATAAGTAGAGAGTAAAAAGGTGGTTACCAGGGCCTAGGAGAGGGGTAAGTGAATTGGGAATATATTGGTCAAAGGATATAAAATTTTGGCTAGAAAGGAGAGATAAGTTTAAGAGACGTATTGTAGAGCATGATGACAATAGTTAATAACAATCTACTGGCCGGGCGCGGTGGCTCAAGCCTCTAATCCCAGCACTTTGGGAGGCCGAGACGGGCGGATCACGAGGTCAGGAGATCAAGACCATCCTGGCTAACACGGTGAAACCTCGTCTCTACTAAAAAGAATACAAAAAACTAGCCGGGCGAGGTGTTGGGCGCCTGTAGTCCCAGCTACTCTAGAGGCTGAGGCAGGAGAATGGCATGAACCCGGGAGGCGGAGCTTGCAAGGAGCTCCAGCCTGGGCGATAAAGCGAGACTCCGTCTGAAAAAAATAAAATAAAATAAAATAAAAATAAATAAATAACAATCTATTGTATAGTTGAAAATCACTGAGAGAGTAGATTTTACATGTTCTTGCCACATGAAAAAGTATGTGAGTATAATTAATTAGCTTGATTTAGTCACTCCACAATGTATACATATTTTGAAGCATCCTGTTTTGCACAATAAATATATATAATTTGTATTTGTCAATTTGAAACAAATAAATAGCAAAGGAAACATATCCACAACTTTTAGGTGGAAAATAATTAGACTAAGCAATAGTTAGCCTCGTCAATGATTTTTTTCTTTGTTTTCTCCAAAATATACTTTTCACTCACTATTCTTTCAAAAACAAATTCTTGAATTTTTATCCATTTTTAAGAGAGTAAAAATAATTTTTTCTGTAACACTATTTTTAGCTAGACATAAGTTTATATAGTCTAAACTTTTTTTGATAGTTGTTATAATAAATATTTATTGGAGATGTATGAGCCAATCAATACTGTGCTAGGAGCTAAATAGGTAAATGAAATATTAAATAGAATATGTTTAGTGCATTGGTCTTCATTCACCTGGAATGCCTGAATACACAGACTGCTGAATCTTAGCCCCAGAATTTCTAACATGTCTGTGAGGAAGTTCAAGATTTTCCATTAGTAGCAAGTTATGAGATAATGCTGATTTTGTTGTTCTTGGGAAAACACTTTGAGAACAGCTAGTTGAGTATACGAGAATGTTGAAGTTTAGCAAGGATGCTATAAGATGGACCTCTAACCCAGACTCGATGGACAAGTTAGGAAAAGGATCCCTAATAGATTAGGACCTGTACACTGAACCTTGAAGAATGGTGAACAAAGCCAAGTAAAGTCAGATAAATTTTATTGTTGCAGGAGATGAACTTTAATAGATCACTAATCCAGATTGAACCAAATCTTTCACCAAGCTGGGGATTTTATTCACTTAAAAAATAGCATTTACCCTTTTCTGACAGCTGTAGTTTCAATGAAGTTGAAAGAATGCATTATAGACTTAAGTAGAAATCTGACCTCATAAGCCTCGACTAAGCTGGGATACTTTTGCTCTCAAGGAAAATTTAGTACTCAACTTTTCTTAAGAGTTGTAGTTACAAAGGGGGTTTTAAAAAGGTTTTAAAGGGCACTTAGATAGAAATTTTATCTTTTTTTTTTATTTTTTATTTTTTCCTGATACGGAGTCTCACTCTGTGGCTAAGGCTGGAGTACAGTGGCGCGATCTTGGCTCACTGCAATCTCTACCTCCCGGGTTCAAGCAATACTTTGCCTCAGCCTCCCCAGTAGCTGGGATTACAGGTGCTCGCCACCACTCCCAGCTAATTTTTTGTGTTTTTGGTAGACATGGGGTTTCACTATCTTGGCCAGACTGGTCTTGAACTCCTGACCTTGTGATCCACCCGCCTCGGCCTCCCAAAGTGCTGGGATTACAAGCGTGAGCCACCACACTAGACCATAATTTGATTTTAAAAGTGGATTTTATGTTTTAAAACAATAATTTACTGTACTTCCTTAAACCAAAACCATATCCAACATAGTATTATTAATAAATTAATTAAATCAGCCATTTTCCCATATGTTTCAGCAATATAATGTGTAGCCCATGTGCAAATCACTAAGGCAAAATATATAGTGATAACTTTGCAAGATAGTTGAGAACTGGAAATTATAAAGAAGAAAATCAAGATTGGCAAATATATTTTAAAAATTTCTTAAATAAGAATATCTGGAGCAATTTGTATGAAGATCTCCCAACAGAAAGAACAATTACTTATTTTTCATGAGGTCAGAGGCAGGAAACAACAAAGAAAATGTGCTTGTATTAGAGTATACATATGGTGGAAAACTGAGGAAGATAAGTTCAAACATGTCATTGGGAACAATATCTTTTCTTCCTATCTAGCTTCTACTCATCCTTCAAGACCAAATTTAAATCTGACTTTCTCTATGAAGTCTGCAATTATTTAAAACTCAGAGTTAAGGATGTTGTAAAATACATACATATAATTCACTCAAAAAATATTTATTGGGGATTTCTGTGGGTAAAGCATGGCTCTGGGTGCTTGGATATATGAAAAAACAGAGCAAACAAAATCCCTTCCCTCCAGGAAATTATGTGCTTTTTGGTGAGAAAAGTTAACAGACAATAAATATTTTAAAAAGTAAATTAATCTAGATGTGGTGGCTCATACATGTAATCCCAATGCTTTAGGAGGCAAAGGTGGGAGGATAACTTGAGGCCATGAGTCTGGGACCAGCCTGAGCAGCATATCAAGACCCGTTTATATGACAATGAAAATGTAACCTATGTAGTTAGACATTTATAAGTTTAAGAAATAATAAATGTAAAACAAACAGAATAAATATGGAATATCAAAAATAGAGCAGTATAGGCTAAGAGAAAAGTGTAGAATAGACAAACTACGTGGCCCTATTCTATTTTGTACTTGAATCTCTGAGGAATTCATCTCAGATATTTTATTTAAAAATGAATGACTAAATGGATATAGTATTATATTCCATTTCTGGAACAAGCCTGATTCTGTCCCGGCTTTACTCCTTTAACTGTTCTTTGCTCTAATCTAAATTGTTCTCTCCTCTTATGTAAGTATCTGCCCAATAACATCATTATTTTGCTCCATCAAGTTCAAGTTAAGACATGGAGCTTATTCTTGTTATAATGTGGACCAAACCCTTTCTCTTTGAACATTTATATTCCATTGTCTGTGGGAGTTGTTTTCAACAGTTTTCCTCATGTATCCTAAATGTAAATGTTTTCAAATGATTCGATTGCATATTATTTATTGTACTTGAGACTTTAATATGTGAAAATCTTGAAGGTGCGTATTTGATCATAAAATTTGTTTGCTACATAATGTAATTGGTAGAGCCACTTCTCATTTTCAAACTCATCAACAAAATTAGAGGGACATTCTGTAAAAGAAAAATAGATTTTTTTTTCTTCAATTAGTAGATATTTTAACAGGTTCCTCTCCCTCCTATCTGCACAGCATTCTCATTTTACTTCAAATTTCTCATATAGAAATAGAAACCATATTTTCTACTCATGAGTTTGCCACCTAAGTGAAATATATTTCTGCCTCACTCAATATTCTTTGGTTATGTCTCTATCAACACTCCCTCAAGAAAAAATATGCCCTTTGTTTGTTTTTTGATGTTTGAGGAAATGTACCCTGGTAAGAGTCTGGATGAATGAATGGTATGTTTTTATTATCCAGAAAGGAAGATCTACTTTTCTGCAAGGGATAATGAGGGGGGAAAAAAAAAAAAAAAGCAAAGCGTAGGCAAGTTCTTTTGAATACATACATTTTAAGGAGGACAGATAGAAATTGAAAAAAACACTTACTTGCTCAAGTACTCCTTAGAATACATTTGTGTAGCACTGGAGGTACCACTTTGCGAAGAGCACTGACTTATGGCATTCCTAATAAGTGACAATACAATTTGTAATCCAGAACATGCCTGAGAAAGAGTCAGAATTAATTATACTAGGAGAACTGATGTAAGCCAGGACTGCCTCCTGCAAACTAGGGCATATGATCACCCTCTGTATCTATGTACACTCTCTTTAATGGTAGCTCTAGAAATGATATATTTTATCTCTACAACTAAATTATAAATTGCTGAGGACAATATATTGCTTTGTATTTTTAAATATAATATAATATATATTATATAATATTACATAAATATTATTCTATATAATTATAATATAATATATAATAAAATATTGTACCTAATAGTTGCAAGGTGGTAGTTTTATAACACACTAACCCTTCCAGATTATATGAGGCCTAACCGCATTTAAAATATCTAAAAAGATGCATAAAGACCTATATTAGGGAATGTCAGATGCCACAGTCATGGACGTAATCAGGGCAACCTTCTTGTTCCTAAAATGATAAGAAATGTCTCTTCTGATGTGATTTCTAAAATGTTATTAAGTTTGTGTGATACCTATCTGAAATCATTAAGTCCCTATATGTTCCCTGAGATAATGCAATGTAGCCTACAGTAGTAAATAGGAATATTTAATGGTCAGTAATGTCCATAGCAGATCCATGTGTTAAAAATTCTGGAAACACAATGAGGGATGTTATACAAACAAAAGAGGTTATGGTGATATTCATTATAGCAAACAGACAAGTTACAGAACTATTATCAGCTCACCAAAAGCCAGCTCACTTGATGACTATTCCATCACATAATCTAATTGCCAACTTTCAAAACTCTTTTAATTACTTGGTTTTAAAGAACATATTTTAAATGTTGTATATGTGAACATATTTTAATGGATATATCATTTGTCTTTGATCATATTTTTCAACTCTTTCAGAGAAATTGGAACAGACAGAAGCCTACATATTCACAGGAATATATTCTTTTTGCAAATTATATCATAATTATTTAAGTATATTTATAAGATTACTTTATAACCAATAATTATTTTAAGCAAGACATATGAATGAAGTATTAATCATTTTTATATATTTTATACATGTAATTCATAATCAATAATTTATTCTATAATCAAGTAAAGAAGAATATATTCTTGAATTTACTCTTAAATTATATGATATAATGTTGCATATAAAGAGCTCACATATATTTAAAAATATATTCGGGAAGACTGATTAATGAGAATTCTTTACATTTGGGGATTATGTTTTACTTTTATGTTTACATATGTATATTTATAAGTATATACTTTTAAGAAAAATATATCTATAAAAAGGATATGTTTATGACTATTTTCTTGAAATGTATTGTAAATAAGTTATTGAGCATACTCTGGGACATTTTTCAAAACCAGGAACATGAATGTCAACTCAAAAATAATGATATTCCAAACTGTAATTTTTGAAGATTTTTAAAAAATAATATTGCATAAGAAATCTTCATGATCAATAAAATATTCTTAAGTTAATATTTTTGTCCCTCAGTCTCTACCTCTCTCTGCTCCACAGTCTCCATTATCTCCTATTCCCAGATCAGCAGTAGTTGTAGAGATATGGGATGCTGGCAGATTGAATGTATTTTTCCTATTGACATTTTAAAAATATGTTCTTTAAGGATGTATTGTTATTCTTAAACGAAGCATGGTTAAAAGTATGAAGAATATTATGGAATATGAAGGAATCTTATAAATACATTCTCTTCTTGAACAATAATATGATAATGAATTACATATTTATAAAAGCATATTTAATTTTCTAGGGTTCAGTTTTGCATTTTCAGTCTCTAAATTTCTTCTCTTTGTTCTCAGTTTTGCAGCACTGAAGATTGGGGCAGAGGAAAATATTTCATCAACTGCTGATAGAAAAATAAAATGGAAATGTTCAAAGGAACTAAATAATTAGAGATTCAACTAAATAATTAGAGGCTTTGGTAAAGTGCTCATTGGTTAATTTGATTTGGGGGACTTGGTTATTTGCCTTATAGTATATATTCAACTAGATTAATTCAACACTACCAGAGGTAGCCTTGATAACCTCATTTAGTTCTAGGGACCAATTCTTAGTTTCATAAGAATGACTTCCCAAAAAGAGAGGAGAAGGCCACGAACTCAGCTTTAACAATGGTCCAGAGGAATCCGTATGTCAAAAGGAACTTGCATTTCCCTTAAAGATTCTGTCCAACACTAAGAGTCTCTGGTTCTATCACAGTTTTCTTATTTTCTATCATTCACAAATTTTTATTTTTAAATGATCCAAAAATTCCCCATTTATTCGGTTAATATAAGCCTTCCTTTTATTAATATAAAGGTATTATATTACACAGGTATAATATGTATATTACACATATTACACATGGTCAATATTAAAGAAAAACTATTCTCAACATGTCAAAATGATTTCTTAACTAAAACTAAAATCTTCCAAGTATTAGAATGGCTCGGAACAAACTATGCTAGGTAAAAACAAAACTAAAGTTTCAGCATGAATTGTTTATAAATCTGAGTTTTAAAATGGTTAAATAGCCTAATAAGTGTACTAAATACCCAAGATCAATATCTGCTAATTAGTATCTACCAGTCTTTTTAATTGGGAATCTGAGATGCTTGCATTTTTCTTGATTTTTATGCACTGATTAGTGTGAGGCTTTCTAAAAGATTTATATAAATTCACTTGAAATATGTCTGAAATTTAAAAAGTTATCAAAAGAATGTCCTCAAAAAACAGTGGAGACTATATTCTTTCTTTTCACTAAGAAGTCTAATGCTGTCATAGCAAATGAATATTCTCTTTGCTAAAAGATACTATTGAGACTACTGTTGCTGGTTTACAATTTTATCATGTGTTAACCTTTCTAAAAGAACCAGAGTAAGAATTTTCTCTTTAGATTAAAAAAAAAGCAAGAGAAAAAAACACACACATACTTCATATTGCAAACATGCCCTGATTTGACTCATTCTTTTTTTAAAATGTGTTGTCTAGAAGCCTGAGCAGGCAAAATGTAGGCATTATTCATAAACAGTTGTCTCATAAATTTTTATAACCTTTTGTTCTAATCTCCAGAAACTCATTTATTTTAATACTTAAATGAAACAATTAACACTCATTAAAAAATAACCTTCTGGGCATGTAAATTCTTATCTATTAAAAAGATGATCTGATATTGTACACGTCAGTATTATGAGAAAAAAAGAATAAATATTTTATATCTATTTTTAAGTCCATAATTTAGACATGTGATACTAATACACAAGCTGCGACTAGTTTCTCCACAGAATAAAAAGAAAATCAACACATACTTCTTGATTGAGCTAAATAAAAAGAGAGTTTTTATTAAAGTATTTTGTCAAAATATTATTGCTGTTAAGTCTTTACTACAGTATTAAAACCATACTTCTTAAAACTCTAGGGAAATATAATGCAGAAGGGCTTTAGTGTATTTCATAGCAGAAGTTGAGTTTGTCTTTAGCGTTGCAGCTACAGTTGTTATTTACATAGCATGTTCTGGTTTGAGGTTTTCTGTCTTTACTTCTAATATTTTATCCTTTGTTTGCTGTAGGTCAGCTTGAATTCTAGGCAGCTGCTCTGATTTTCTGATATTTAACAGATATAAAATATCTTAAGTTATCTCTTCAAATTCATGAATTCCAACATTTGTCTACACAATTGTTTGAACATCTTCATTATGTAAAATACATTTCTCTGGGCATAGTAGCCAGATAAGAGAAGTTTGGCAGATATAAACACTATCCCTAAGGAACATGTTCATCTGGAGGAAAAAGAAACATACGTAAATTTAGTACTCTAAAAAACAGAAATTAATAAATGCCAAAATTGAGGTATTGATAAAATGTGTGAGAGTCTGGAGAAAGGACAGATAGATCCCAGCTGAAAGAAAAGATAACAGATATATGAGAGCCATGATATTTCAACCTAGCCCCAAAGAATGGTGGTATTTGCACAAATGTAATTGCAGAGAAGGGAACCCAGGTGGAGGTAACAATGTCACCATAGCAAACACAAAGCTAAACACGGAAAAGAGAAGAGAACTACATCCTTTCAGTATGTTGTGGCAAATGTTTCACACTCACCATTAGCCTGAAATAATAGCTTCAATTCTAGTGCCCTCAGCAACATAAAGAGGAATTCAAGCCCTAGTCAAGAGCTTGATGTATTCCTTGAAAGAAGCCTTTGCCCGTTGACTGCCGCTACTAGTACTATGACTAAACTGTAACTATCTGCCTTGGGACCATCAAGACCAATATCTTTATTTGCTTTTCTCCTGTTGTTGTTGCAGATAACCTCATAATTCACAGTTCTGATCTTCTTAGGTAGGATAAGTGCATATCAGCATTTGCCTGGGACAGTTTTGTCTATAATTATTATTGGGACCTCCTTGTAAATTTTGATATAAATTACATGATCTTGGTATTCATAGGACTCTATAAAACATGTATCTTTTCTCATTTCCTACTGTTCACCAAACTCCCAGACTTCCCACGATATCTTCTGAATTAACCAAGCTCAATTTTCTGAAACATCCCCTCTAATCTTTCTCTCAATGTTCCTATTCCCTTTTTGACCTAATTGCAGATTGGCTCTCCCCTGAATATACATTTCCACTAAAGTTCTCTCACGTAGTGGCTATCTTAAATCCTGCACTACTTCCCTGGTATGTTGTTGAAGGCATCATTCTTGGTCCTCACTGTTGCCTCTAGCTCCTTCTCCTTTATTCTTCCCTGAGAACCATCATCTGAGAATTTTGTGGTATAAGATTAAAACAACAAAAGTATTTCTCACTGTTGCAGTCATCTGTCAACTCCTGGTCCATTCTCTTTCTTTTCTTAAAGATTTAATATTTTGTTTCTTTGTCCATCTCTGCAGTACCACTCCAGTTACATGTCAGGTAAGTAATCCACCCAATGCCTTAATCTCTTAGTCTCTGTCCACTCTTCACTAGTTATCTTAATCCCCTTCACTACCTCAACCACATACTGTCTTAGTCATAACCTAGATCTTGTCTATTTTAATACCTTCAGCTCCTTTTCCACAGTCTTCTGCCTCCAGTGGTTTGTTAACCCCACTGAGGCTTTCACTCTACAATATTTCACTGTTTCTCATCTTTATTATGTTCTCATTTATACCCTTACCCAGTGCAAGTCTCATGATCAAGCATTGCAATCACTGTCTTGAATATACCCCAAATTGTTCCATCTCAATATTCTATTTACTTCATGCTTAAATAAATCTAGGCTGTATGTGATAAAGGAAAAATAAACTCACACACAAACACACATACACACACACACACTCCCAAGTTGAATACTCCCACTTCAAATTTTACTATTTGTTATAAGACTTTACAAGGAAGTATTTTTAGAAGTAATACAGAATAAGAGATATAGTTGATTGTGTGGAAGAGACCATACATTCTACGTATTCCCCTAATAATGTGATAATCACGTTGTTTTCCTAAAACACTCACTCTCCTTCTTTCCTACTATCTCCTTATTTCTCACTTTCACCTTAATTATCTTGTTTTGTGTTTTCTTGAAATGTTCTGAAGCCTCATAAGAGAACTATCACTATCAAACCTCTTCATCTACCTACATGTAGCCCCATATACTTGCCATCTCTTCTGTTGCCATATATGAACTACTGATGTTCCAATTTACAGCAAAGCCTCTTTATGTGCACTCCATCCCACCAACTTTCACGAGTCAAGGGAATTGACATTCCCTTGTATTAGCTTGAAATAATAGTTTCAATTCTAGTGCCCTCAGAAACATAAAGAGGAATTCAAGCCTTAGTCAAGTTGCCCAACTTCCTCATACATCATCAAGATTTCCTTCTCTCCTGAATGTCTCCATAATATGTTATAATTTCTTGTATCTTTGAAAGAAGAAAACAAAACAAGACAAAAACAAATCCTCCAGGCACTACTTTACTTTCCACCTGCCACTTCAATTCTCTCATTCTTTTTAATGAAATTCTTAGAAACTAGTGTCTGTGTTTACTGCTGCTAATTCACTTCCTTATCTTTCTTCAACACATGAGTCAGGCTTTTATTACCACCTCTTTTCTGAAACAACTCTTTTTAAAGTCATGAGTGACAGCCACATTGCCAATCCAGTGGTCAGTTTTTGGTCCCCATCTTACCTGATCCTCCTGATCATCAGGAGTATTTTACATAATTGTTTATGCTTTTATTTTGTGAAAACCTTTCTTCTTTTGCTTTCCAGATTATAACCCCTGCAAGGGTTCCCTTTTATCTCACTGACTGTGCTTATTCTCTTCTTCACTAAATAACTTCCCTTCTCAGACTCTTTATGTTGAAATGGGCCATGTTTTAGTGTTAGGCCTCTTCTCTCTTCTATCTTCGCTTAATTCTTTGGCAATTTCATCCTGTCTGTATATGTCAATGACTCCAAAATCTATATCTTCTGCATAAACATATCCCCCAAACCGTAGAACCATATGTCCAATTGCTTACTTAAGATCTTTACTTGTATATCTAATAGGAATCTCAAATACAACATGTCAAAATGTTAGCTGCTGATTTTTCTCACCTCCAAAAGATACTCATAAATTCAGGCTTTTTCATTCCATTTCAAATAAACTCACTCATTTGTATTGCTCAGCCGAACTGTTAAAGTCATATTTGATTCCTCTCTTTGTCTTTCTCTCACTCAACAAATAATTGTACTGTGTGCCTGTTAAAGTGCTATGTACTCTTCCATGTGCTGAAGCTACAACAGTAAGCAAATCAGATAAAGGATTCTGTGCTCACAGAGCACACTTATTAGTGGGAGAAGTCATATAATTAATAAAAACAAACATGTAAACTATATAGTACCTTATAATATTATAAGTGGCATGGAGAAAAATAAAGCAGAAGCACTGTAACTGTAGTTAGGAATTTTAACTAGGATTCCATGCAAAACTTCACCAAAAACATTATCACTGAGCAAAAAATGGAAAGCTGTGAGAGATTGAGGCATGTGACTATCTAGGAGAGAACATTGTAGTCAGAGAACAAAACAAGTGTGAATTTCTGAATTAAGAGCAGTCCAGCGCGGCAGGGAGGCCAGTGTGCCAGAGCAGTGGGAGTGCTAGGGAAAAGGAGAGTAAAGTGGATGAGAGCTAGGTCATGTGGAGAGTTACAGGTCCTTGGAGAGACTTCGGTTTTTACAGAATGAGGTACAAAGCCACTGGAGTGTCTTGAGCAGAGGAAATACATTATTTCAGTTCTATTTCACCAGAATTCCTTTATCTTTTTTTGAGAAAAACCTGTATGACAGCAATGGTGAAACCAGAATTTCACAGATACTGCAATATTCTGAATGTCATATAGTTTACCTTATTCCATTCTAATAACTACTCATTAGAAGGGGTATTATTTTCAAGACATTTTGTTGAAGAAATGCTAAAATTTTAATAAAGGATAAGTCACAGACACTTGCCAACTGTAAGGATCACCAGTCTGAATCACCTAATATAACTATATATTCACCTAATATATATAATCACCTATTATAATCCATGCAATTAAAGTGAATACCAATTCTGCTAGGCTGCAAAGGAATATGTAGAATGTATGGCCTCTTCTACAAAATCAAGTGGATCTCTTATTCTGTATTATTTCTAAAAATATTTCCTTGTAAGGCCTTATAACAAATAGTGAACCTCAGACCATTGCATAAAATTGTACTTTCAAAACAGTTTTATAATCTCTAGAAGTTTGAGTGTATCAAGATCTTCTCATTACCACATATGCTAATAAACTAACTTAACTCATAACACAGTGGCAGGACATCTGGCAAATCATTAATGTTTAAAATTTGTCAGGCATTTAACAGAATTTGAATCCTATACTAAATAATTATTTCATGTTATTAATTTTTATGCTATATGTTATACCTATAATAGATGATATGTTAGAAATTTTTAACACATATTATACTATGCACCATGATTTTAGAGAGAGAAGATTAATTATTTACAGGGTACAATTTACTGGATGAAACTATCTCCATTTTTAGCTAAAGAAACTGATCTTCGTTGTCAGGAAAAGCAGACTAGTACTTCTTGTACATTTTAGATGCTTTGTTTGCAATCTTAATTATTTGAGTTATTTCATTTTTCTACTAAAATGCTAATTCACACTGGTGAATTTCTTGCCTAACCAGAGAATAGGAAGCAACACCATATTCTTGGTGGCAGACTATCTACAAGTAGCCCTACTACTACAAGCCAAGCATGTGAGGTCAGAGTTTATGATACATCCAATAAGTCCTACTATATTTTTTATCTTTTCTAGTATATCAATATGTTTAATATGATAATATGCAAAATATGTAAATATTTGTAGAGAAATGGGATTATACTGTTCATGCTCCTCTAGAAAATATTTTTAATTATATAGATTTTATCACAATCATTTTTCCAGGTTAATACTATTACATTAATATTTTAAATAGAAGCATAACATTTTCTATGGTTTCAATCCAGATTATTTATTGGTTTTCTTTAAAATTTTTTTAATGAATTAATTTTTTATTATACTTTTAAGTTCTAGGGTACAAGTGCACAACATGCAGCTTTGTTACATATGTATACATGTGCCATGTTGTGTGCTGCACCCATTAACCTGTCATTTACGTTAGGTATATCTCCTAATGCTATCCCTCCCCGCTACTCCCACCCCACAACAGGCACTGGAGTGTGATGTTCCCCTTCCTATGTCCAAGTGCTCTTATTGTTCAGTTCCCATCTATGAGTGAGAACATGTGGTGTTTGGTTTTCTATTCTTGCAATACTTTGTTGAGAATGATGGTTTCCAGCTGCATCCATGTCCCGACAAGGGACATGAACTCATTCTTTTTTATGGCTGCATAGTATTCCATGGTGTATGTGTGCCACATTTTCTTAATCCAGTCTGTCATTGATGGACATTTGGGATGGTTCCAAGTCTTTGCTATTGTGAATAGTGCCGCATTAAATGTACGTGTGCATGTGTCTTTATAGCAGCATGATTTAGAATCCTTTGGATATATACCCAGTAATGGGATGGCTGGGTCAAATGGTATTTCTAGTTCTAGATCCTTGAAGAATCGCCACACTGTCTTCCGCAATGGTTGAACTAGTTTACGGTCCCACCAACAGTTTAAAAGTGTTCCTATTTCTCCACATCCTCTCCAGCACCTGTTGTTTCCTGAGTTTTTAATGATTGCCATTCTAACTGGTGTGAGATGGTATCTCATTGTGGTTTTGATTTGCATTTCTCTGATGGTCAGTGATGATGAGCATTTTTTCATGTGTCTGTTGGTTGTATAAATGTCTTCTTTTGGGAAGTGTCTGCATATCCTTTGCCCACTTTTTGATGGGGTTGTTTTTTTTTCCTGTAAATTTGTTTTGGATATTAGTCCTTTGTCAGATGAGTAGATTGCAAAAATTTTATCCCATTCTATAGGTTGCCTGTTCACTCTGATGGTAGTTTCTTTTGCTGTGCAGAAGCTCTTTAGTTTAATTAGATCCCATTTGTCAATTTTGGGTTTTGTTGCCATTGCTTTGGGTGTTTTAGACATGAAGTCTTTGCCCATGCCTATGTCCTGAATGGTATTGCCTAGGCTTTCTTCTAGGGTTTTTATGGTTTTAGGTCTAACATTTAAGTCTCTAATCCATCTTGAATTAATTTTTGTATAAGGTTTAAGGAAAGGATCCAGTTTCAGCTTTCTACATATGGCTAGCCAGTTTTCCCAGCACCATTTATTATATAGGGAATCCTTTCCCCATTTCTTGTTTTTGTCAGGTTTGCCAAAGATCTGATGGCTGTAGATGTGTGGCATTATTTCTGAGGGCTCTGTTCTGTTCCATTGGTCTATATCTCTGTTTTGGTACCAGTATCATGCTGTTTTGGTTATTGTAGCCTTATAGGATAGTTTGAAGTCAGGTAGCGTGATGCCTTTAGCTTTGTTCTTTTGGTTTGAGATTGTCTTGGCAATGTGGGCTCTATTTTGTTTCTATATGGACTTTAAAGTAGTTTTTTTTCCAATTCTGTGAAGAAAGTCATTGGTGACTTAATAAGGATGGCATTGAATCTATAATTTACCTTGGGCAGTATGACCATTTTCACAATACTGATTCTTCCTATCCATGAGCATGGAATGTTCTTCCATTTGTTTGTGTCCTCTTTTATTTCATTGAGCAGTGGTTTGTAGCTCTTCTTGAAGAGATCCTTCACATCCCTTGTAAGTTAGATTCCTAGGTATTTTATTCTCTTTGAAGCAATTGTGAATGGGAGCTCACTCATGATTTGGCTCTCTGTTTGTCATTGATGTATAAGAATGTTGTTATTGGTGTTATTGGTGTATAAGAATGCTTGTGATTTTTGCAGATTGATTTTGTATCCTGAGACTTTGCTGAAGTTGCTTATCAGCTTAAGGAGATTTTGGGCTGAGACGATGGGGTTTTCTAAATATACAATCATGTCATCTGCAAACAGGGACAATTTGACTTCCCCTTTTCCTAATTGAATACCCTTTTATTTCTTTATCCTGCCTGATTGCCCTGGCCAGCACTTCCAACACTATGTTGAATAGGAGTGATGAGAGGGGGCATCCTTGTCTTGTGCCAGTTTTCAAGGGGAATGGTTCCAGTTTTTGCCCATTCAGTATGATATTGGCTGTGGGTTTGTCATAAATAGCTCTTATTATTTTGAGATACATTCCATCAATACCAAATTTATTGAGAGTTTTTAGCATGAATGGCTGTTGAATTTTGTCAAAGGTCTTTTCTGCATCTGTTGAGATAATCATGTGGTTTTTGTCTTTGGTTCTGTTTATGTGATGGATTACGTTCATTGATTTGCATATGCTGAACCAGCATTGCATCCCAGGGATGAAGCCCACTTGGTCCTGGTGGATAAGCTTTTTGATGTGCTGCTGGATTCGGTTTGCCAGTATTTTACTGAGGATTTTTGCATCGATATTCATCAGGGATATTGGTCAAAAATCCTCTTTTTTTGTTGTGTCTCTGCCAGACTTTGGTATCAGGATGATGTTGGCCTCATAAAATGAGTTAGGGAGGATTCCCTCTTTTTCTATTGATTGGAATCATTTCAGAGGGAATGGTAGCAGCTCCTCCCTGTACCTCTGGTAGAATTCAGCTGTGAATCCGTCTGATCCTGGACTTTTTTTGGCTGGTAGGCTATTAATTATTGAGCCCCACGGTTTAATCTCAGGACGATTTCTTTAGCTGTAACCAGTGTCAATGGTGTCTGTGAGTTCCTTGGTGACTTAGGCAGCAGTAGTTAGCGCAGGCTGTGGTGAGGCTTTTCTGTGAACAGAGATGCCAGGTGGACTTCTCCTCAGGCACCTCCTGAGGTGCCAGTGGCGAGCAGGACAAGCCGGTCTTCAAGCACCTAGATGGTGTGTGCTGGCATCAGTAGTACTGGCAAAGTGGATTAATGCCCAGTTTTCTGGATGACACAAATGGGTGTTGTGTTGGCAGCAGTGGTGGTGGATGAGGCACAACTGTCTTCAGGCCCTTGGATGGTGCACATATGCACTAGTGGAGGTGGGTGGGGCAGATTTATTCCCAGGCCGACAGATAACATCCACAGGTGCTGGCAATGGCAGCAGCAGGTGGGGAAACCCTTTCGGTTGCTCGGGTGGTATGCACAAGCAAGGGTGGTGGTGGGCAGGATGGGTCAATCCCCAAGCCTCCAGACCATGTGCACCAGTGCCAGTGGTGACTAAGGCAGGACTGTCCTCCAAAAGGTTACTTTTAAAACATTAACTATGATACGAAGAACCTTGCTTTAATCATTTTCAACATTGATTATACTGGAATATCCTATAGGAATTTTATACTCCACTTGTTCCTCACTGTCTGCCTTCTAAGAATGCCCACGTTAAATCTTATGTATGTACCCCAGGAGCTAGCAATGCCTGCCAGTTAATGGACTCACTAAATGTTTGATAATGCATCAATAAAAAATAATAATGTTTTAAATTTCTGTAAGGCATTTTTACAGTCATTTTCTGAGATTAAAACACAATCACAATAACTCTTTGATAACAATAGTAAAGTTTTAAACAAGCTAAGCAGCTTGAAAAAATATAATACTCGTGGCAGAATTTGGAATAAAATAAAGTGTTCTTGTTTCAAATCTATGCTTTTAATTACTTCATCATTTATATTAAAACATGAATGTTGACAGATAACCCCTTCATTTATTCATTTAGAAAGCATATCTTGATTTTTTGTTGCTTGTTAGCTTAAATACAATGTAAAAATCTAAAACCATGCTGAAACACTACATAGACTGCTGAATTAGAATGGGCAAAAATGTGAAACATTCACTTAAAATTATTATATATAATAGATAAATACCAAATGCATGTACATATATGAGCATGAACTCTAAATTCCTTCTTTCTTGACTTATAGCCATTTTCACAGGAAATCAAAGGCAATGACAGATTCCCTTGAGCCAGTAGTTGATGCCTTTAATTTTAGTCTCCCATGTAGTATTTAATGATAATTGGACAAAAATAGATAGATTTGATTTTTCAAAGAGAACTTATTTCATTGTACACAGTATGATAATGCAAAGAACTGCTACTTTATTTTCATGACTAGTACATATGAATCATAATCAGTTATTTGAATTCCTTCAAAGAGGCTGAAATCAATCCAAGGATGTGAACTTTTCTTATTTCACAATATTCGTGATAGATGTGTGACTAGTAGACACCCTTGTGCTTGTTTCTACATGTGGGAAGACTGCAGCATATCCATTAGACAGTCATTTCTTCTTGCTACTTCCATATATTGGCAGAACAGAATGTTCCCACGCTGGTTTTCTTCAGATGACCTGGTAAATCTTTCAGCCCATTCTTAAAGCTCCCTCCACACCACCTGGGTGTATAGAATGTCTGCTTGTAGTGTGTACATGTCAGGATTTGATCAAGAAGCTGAATGTGGCTCTGTGCCTGGTTTGCATCATAGAGTCACAAAAAAAGTTTGTATAAAATCATCCATCTGTAGACTGTCTACTTGCCTGAAGTGTCATGCCACTTCTGAGATTCTGGGATTCCAGAGAGCTCTATGGCATTTTGAACTGACTTCCTCTCTGCCTCATCCAGGCCAACATTTTTTTGTGCATATATTTTATATTAACACACTTTTTAAAAGGCAGGAAATTATAAATATCTATAATCTCTTCTGCAAATCTAACATTAACTAATTTGGAGATAAAACTTAGCCTGGCCAGACATGAGACTTTTCAAAATCTCTATTTATTTTACCTTAATGTGACTATGCATTCAGGTCCCTCTGCAAATATTAATGTGTTTGATTAGTCTGTGCCACCTAAGACATAGTTGGAAATGCTATAATAACATGCAGCACATGCATCATATTATCATTAAAAAAACCCTGAATTTCAAAACATCTAGTCCCAAGGGTTTCTGGTAAGGTTGTGTGAACCTATAAATATATCCTGAGTTGTATCTTTATGTACTGACCTGGAAAATTATTGCTATATTAGATTTTTTAAAGTTTTTTTTAAGTATGGCATAATTCCATTTAAAATTAATACATATATGTGTGCATAGGGTGTGTGTTTCAATGTAAATATCAATGTAGAGTAACTAGAAATATGTGCTATTTTCTTGTATATTCGATTTTATATTATTTTATGCAAATCAGCATCTTCATATGTAAATATATACACTTTTCTTGAGAATTTGTATTAGGTAGGGAGGACACGGGGAGGAGGTAGTTACATAACATTCTTTTTTTTTTTTTTTTTTTTTTTTGAGACAGGATCTCACTCTGTCACCCAGGCTTCAGTGCAGTGGCATGGTAACAGATCACTGAAGCTTCAACTTCCCAGGCTCAAGCAATCTTCCCTCCTCAGCCTCACAAGCAGCTGGGAGCACAGGTGAGCACCACCACGCCTGGCTATTTTTTGTATTTTTACATTCTTTTACTACAAATATATAATGTCTAATTCTGCTACTTCTAGTGAAAAAAGGCAGGGCCTTTGTCTCTGCAGCGTGCCTGGCTTGGGCTGCCTTCTCAACTGCTTTGTCCCCTTGGCTCCAGGAGGCCCCAGGTGGTGGAGAATAACAAACGATGATGAAAAGAGTCTCTATTCATTAAATGTTGCTGGGATAACTGACTAGCCATATGCAGAAGACTGAAACTTGACTCATTTCTGTCGCCATATACAAAAATTAATTCAAGATGGATTAAATACTTAAATGATAGACCTAAAACTGTAAGAACCCTGAAAGAAAACCTGGGAAATATTCTGGACATTGGCCTTAGCAAAGGATTTATGACTAAACTCCCAAAAGCAGTTGCAACAAAAACAAAAATTAACGAGTCAGACCTAATTAAACTAAAGGGCTTCTGCACAGAAAAATAAACTACCAACAGAGTAAACAGACAACCTACAGAAAGCAAAAAATATTCCCAAACTTTGCATCTGACAAAAGTCTAATATCCATAACCTATAAGGTAGTTAAGCACTTCAATAAGCAAAAGACAAATAATCCCATTAAAAATACGGACAAATTATATTAACAGACATTTCTCAAAAAAATACATACATGTGACTAAGAAATATATGAAAAAATGCTTATCATCACTAATTGATATGGTTTGGCTCTGTGTCCCCAACCAAATATCAGGTGGAATTATAAATCCCTATGTTGGCAGAGGGACCTGGTGGGAGGTCAGCAAGGGCAGATTTTCCCTTGCTGTTCTTGTGATAGTTATCACAAGATCTGGTTGTTTAAATGTATGTAGCACTTCCCGCTTTGCTCCCTCTTTCCTGCTCTGCCATGGTATGACGTGCTTCCTTTCCTTTCACCTTCCACCATGATTATAAGTTTCCTGAGGTCTCCCAACCATGCTTCCTGTACAGCCTATGGAACTGTAAGTCAATTAAACCTCTTTTCTTCATAAATTACCCAGTCTCAGGTAGTTCTTTATAGCAGTGTGAGAACAGACTAATACACTAATCATCAGAAAAATGCAAGCCAAAGCCACAATGAGATAATATCTCACACCAGTCAGAATGGTTTTTATTAAAAGATCAAAAAATAACAGATGCTGGTGAGGTAGTAGAGAAAAGAGAACAATTATACACTGCTGGTGGGAATGTAAATTAATTTAGCCACCATGGAAAGCAGTATGAAGATTTCCCAGAGCTTAAAACACAATTACTATTCAACCCAGAAATCCCACTATTGGTTATACAACCAAAGGAGAATAGATTGTTATATCAAAAAGATACATGCATTTCTATGTTCGTTGCAACACTATTCACAATAGCGAAGACCTAGAATTAACCAAGATGTACATCCATGCTGGACTCAATAAAGAAAATGTGGTACATATACACCACAAAAAGTAATGAAATCAGGTCCTTTGCAGCAATATGGATGCAGCTAGAGGCCATTATTCTAAGGTAACTAAAGCAGGAACAGAAAACCAAATATCATGTTTTCACTTATAAAAGGGAACTAAACATTTAATACATGTGGACACAAAGATGGGAAAAATAGACCCGGGGGACTGCTTGAGAAAGGAGGGTAAGAGTGGGGCATGAGTTGAAAGGCTATTAGGTACTATGCTCACTACCTTGGTAATGAGATTATTTATACATCAAGCCTTAGTGACAGGCAATTGATCCATATAAAAACTTGCAAACATACCCCTGAACCTAAAATAAAATTAGAAAAGAAAAATATAAATAAATAAAGATTTTAAAATTAAAATATATTGTTACAAAATTATTAAGCATTTACTATAAGGCACACATTAGAATAATCATTTGCAATGATATATTTATTTAATAGAAATGCAATCCCGTGAATTTAATTTAATACACTTTTTCTTTCTGAGTTTTTTAAGGTGATCAAAAAGCATAGGACCTAATACACATGGTAGAAATTTCCATTTTTACTGCTTAAAATTATAAAATTGATTAATCATTTTAAGCTATACTAAAAAGATTTGATTTTAAATGTAACCAATTTCTTTAGTTTATTTAGTACAAAATATGCATACATAAATATAATATGTAGTAATTTTTAAGAATCAGCTTTTGTGGTATAGGAGGAGCCCTAATTTGTTACATTTGTCCATTGTTGCTGTATAAATGCTCCCACTGTGGCTGATTTCAATTGACCATCATGACACACTAAACACAAGGTTGCAATGAAATATGCACAATTGCTCTTGGGAGCCATTGTCAGCTGGCTCTAGTGCACCTCCAAGGCAATTCAATAATCCAAGATATAATGAAGTTAATTTTAAATATTTTATTTTTTAAATTTTTATTTATTTATATTTTTCTTTTCTAATTTTATTTTAGGTTCAGGGTGTATGTTTGCAAGTTTTTACATGGATAAATTACCTGTCACTAAGGCTTGATGTATAAATAATCTCATCACCAAGATAGGGAGCTTAGTACCTAATAGCTTTCCAACTCATGCCCCGCTCTTACCCTCCTTTTTCAAGCAGTCCCCAATGTCTACTGTTCCCATCTCTGTTACTAAAGAGTGAGTTCAGACCCTTCTTGCTCTCTTGCTTTTTCATGCTCTGTTGGCCTTTCTACTTTCGCCATGGGATAACGCACCAAGAAGACCCTTAGAAGATACAGAACTTCTTCAGCTTTGAACTTCTCAGCCTCTAGAACTTTAATAAATAAATTTCTTTTCATTATAAATGACCTAGTCTGTCATATCATAATTCTGTTACAGCAACACAAAACAGACTAAGACAATGTCTTTATCCAGAATTATGAAATGATGAAATTAGTTCACACTTCTTTCTTCTAAATAATAATTTAGACATAAAAGTATATATATGTAAGGACTAACACTTGCGTTGGTTAATTTTGTTTGCCAAATTAAATAGATCATGGGTGCCCAGACATTTGGACAAACATTGTTTTGGATGTATCTATGAGGGCATTTCCGGATGAGATTAACACTTAAATCAGTAGACTTAGTAAAGCAGATTACCCTCCCAGAATGAGTTGAAGGCCTGATTAGAACAGTAACGCTGAGTAATAAAGAATTCATTCTCTCTGATTGCCTTTGAACTGGGAAATTGTGTTTTCCTGCCTTCAGATTTGAACTAAACCAATGGTTCACCCTGGGTCTTGAGGCTTAAGGCCATTAGACTGAACTAAATCATCAACTCTCTTGGAATTCCAGCATTTTGGCTGCAGATTCTGGGAACTCTCAACCTGCATAATTGCACTAGCAAACTCATTATCTATCTATCTATCTATCTATCTATCTATCTATCTATCTATCTATCTATCTATTCTATATCTATCCATTCATTCTGTTGGCTATTGGCTCTGTTTTTTTCACTGGATAACCTAATAATTAAATGTTAGTAATATTTATTTTGTTTGAGGACATTAATCTAAAAGACTAAAATGAAGATGAAATCCAAAGTTCTTACTATGAACTACAAGGTCCTATATGATTCATCTCCTATCACTCCATTAGCTCTCTGACTTCATCTCTAATCCTTTTCCTCCTGTTGATTACACTCCAATCACATTGGCTTCTATGTTGTTCCTTGAACATGCCAGACACACTCCAGCTTCAGGACCTTTGCACTTCTACCAGATATTCATAAATCAGATATCTCATATTCCACCAGATAACTGCAGAAGAAACTCTCTTGACTGTTTCTTCAGGTAATTTTCAAATATCTTTTCTTTAGTAAGGCCCTTTCTGACCCAACTATTAATTATTCAAATAGACTAACTGACAGCCAACTTATTTAAATGTAATACTCCACCAACAGTTTCTACCATTTTCCCTGCTTTGGGTTTTTTTCTCCTTAGCAATTAGTAGTATCTAATATATTAGAATTATATAATCATATATATATATTCTAATATATTAGATGTCTATGTGATATATATATTAGATATATATGTATATATATCCTTTATAATATAATCATATATATAATATAATCATACATATCCTTTATAATATATATGATGGATGATCATATATATATCCTTTAGTAGGTGAATGAATTAGCAAACTGTGGTGCATCTAGAAAATAAAATATCATGCAGAGCTCTAAAGAAATGAGCTAATAAGTCATGAAAGAACATAGAAAAAATTTAAATGCATATTACTGAATGAAAGAAGACAATCTGAAAAGGTTACATACAACATGATTCTAACTATATGACATTTGGTAAAGTCAAAACCATGGAGACAGCAAAAATGTCTGTGGTTGTCAAGAATTAGAGGGAAGAGAGGAACACAGAGGCAAAGCACAGAGAATATTTGGGGTAGTAAAACTATTCTGTATGATGCTACAGTGGGAAAGACAGGCCATTATACATTTTCAAAACCCATAGACTCTACAACACTGTACAATACAGAGAATGAACCCTAATGTGAACTATAGACTCTGGGTGACCCTGTTGTGTCAATTTACACTCACTGATTGTAACAAGTGTAGCACTCTGGGGCAGAACGTTTCTGCAGGGAGGTTGTGAGTGTGTAGGGGCAGTGAGTGTATGGAAACTTTCTGTATTTTCTGTTTAATATTTCTACGAACCTGAAACTGTTCTATAAAATATAATTTATTAATTGTAAAGAGACCATTGAGAAGCTATCAACTGAGATATCATTCTAGTTTCAAATATTCTGTTACAAAGATTGTTCTCTATTTGTTCTTTTCACTTCATTTTCTATTCCAATAAATCAAAATTATTTCTAAGCCTCTGGTATAGTCTTTTAGTATTTTGATAGTAACACTATAGGTAGAATCATTCAATTCTCTTCATATTTTCCCATAATTTTTTCACCACTCATCTATGTGGTATATAGCTCAGTAATTTAAACAGAGTAAATATTTATTAAACAACTACCGAATTGATTTTCTATTGATGATACATAAGACACTATATACATAACATATGCACTAAATTAATTGCTTGAAACTAAATTACAAGTTAATACCCAAGAGTATTCCATATCTTGTGGTGATATTGCCTTATGAAGTACATCTTTCAAATATTAAATTTAAAAATAAATGTTTATCATTATAATAATTTATCTAAAGAGTTCCTCATTTTTTAAAAATAGCCTCTCAAGAGGGTATTTGTTTACATTTTCCAGGTCTCGTTTGTAAAATTTGGTATCCCCAGCTCCAAATTTGCATTATATGATTTTTAAAGATACTGCTAGTTGTAAAATGATATAGTGATACAATAATGGAAAATGTAACATTCATTTAATTTTAATTAAACAATTGTGAAATAATGATGTAGTTTAAGGACACTGTACCAAAATTCAGAATTTGTAAATTCCAAAGTCAGTTCTTCCACTTACTAGATGAAAGCTTTTGAGGTAACACTTTCCTTTTCTCTGCTTACGGTGCTTCTTGTGTGGATTAAATTAGGTTATTTCTCAGGTACGTCCCAATGTTAATACTTAATTATTACAGTTTAAGAGGATAAACATTTCTAAATAGTAACTTACAAACTGTCAAAATACCAACTGCCCGACACAATAATGCATATTCACTGAATTTATACAATCCCAAAGTTTTATACAAGACTTCTCTTTGTCTTTTACAACTTTCCAGAATTTACAACGTCAGCCTGCAACAACATAAAAACAATACTAGAAATGTTTAAAGTGCCTTGTAGTTTGCTTGCTTGCTTTATTTGCCTCGCTATGGGTTTCATTTTTCAGTTACAGACAAATGTAAGCCTTCTATTCCTGGTTTACTACCATTATTTGCTAAATGTTACCTTTGAAAATTTTGCTGATTCATTTTGGAAACCCTGAGAAAATAAGAATTAGGGAAATAAAAATATGGTTTATATGAAGATGTTTTCCTTTGTTTTTAAGAATATTTGATCCTTACAAATCTATAATAATTTTAAATATATAAACAAAGAGAAATAACTCCTTGACAGTGAAATAAAATGTTTATAGAACATTTTCTATGTCTAACATGAAATACTTATATAACTGAATGAATGTAAACAGGGTCTCTTATTCATGTATTTCTTATCAAAAGTCTATAGTGGGCATCCTTATTGGACATAATGTTACTAGACAATAGAATACAAAAATAAAGAAAAGAATGTGGAGTCTTCTCATAAATAAAACATCATCTAACTGGTTTATGGAGGCATTTAAAAAACTTTAATAACAAAACTATGAGATCAAAGAAGAAAAAATGAATATTGTTGAATGAGTATTGTAGATATTGTATAATTTTAGGCATTATGTGGAAAAAGAAACTTTTCCGATGTCTAGGCCTAGGTCCTTTAGAAAGTAGACCAGGAGGCTTAGATTAAATGATGACCTTTTATATGGGAGGCATAGTCCCAGGAAATTAAGGATGATGAAAAAAGTTTAAAAAAAGAACAAGGCATAGAAAGATGAAATGCTGTATACTGTGATATGAAGCATGACTGTACCGGCCCCTTCTTCAAGGCAACCCCTGAAGGGACACAGCAGGTTGCTCACAGGCAGATTCATACAACACAAGTAACATTGCTAAAAGGGTCGTGAGGTATATCCTCCTCAGAGGAGTATACAAGCAAGAGAAAAGGTGTGGGATGTATCTCCTATTTCCTAGTGGTCAAGGTCCATCAGAGCACAACTTCCCACAATTCTGGGTTGCATTATGTGGCTCCTCTGAGTCAGCTCCGCTCCTAGGAGTGTATCTCATCCAAGTCTGCAAGAAAGGGACGAGCCAACTTGGATGGCCTGCCAATCAAAAGAGAGAAAAAGTATGTCATTAAAGAAAGAAGTTTAAGAATACAACAGGTTTGAAATATCAGATAAAATTTATGGGCTTAAATTTGGGCTTTAAAAAGGGGTAGAATTTTGATAATTAAAGAGAAGAAAGAATGATCTTGGTAGGAAAAATACTATAAGTAAAGTCAGAAAGAAAGAAATGTAGAATTGACCTTTCAACAATACAGAGATTAGAAGCATGGACTCCCCTCACAGTCAAAAAATCTGAGAATAAATTTTCACTCCCCCAAAACTTAACTACTTATGGTCTGTTGTTTACCAGAAGCCTTATTGATACCATAAATAGTCTATTAATACATATGTTGTGTGTTATATTATATGCTGTATTCTTACAATGAAGTAAGCTAGAGAAATGAATTTTTTAAAAGAAAACTATAAAGAAGACAAAACATATTTACAACTTATTAAGTGGAAATGGATCATCACTGTTTTCAGTTGAGTGGGCTGAGAAGGAGGAGAAGGAGGAGTTGATCTTGCTATCTCAGGGGTGGCAGAAGCATAAGAAAATCTGTATATAAGTTGACCGCCATAGTATGAACCTATGTTATTTGTGGGTGAGCTATACATGGTTGGTTGTAAACAGACAGGCTAGAGTAGGCAGCTTTTGGATAAAAATATAATTAGGTGGAGGATTTGATAGAAATTTTGGACAGTATTGACTCTTAGGACAAAAACATTTGCTCTTTACTTAGGCCGGGAAGGCATTGCTAATTCCTAAGTAAGCTAGGCATGTGACAAATGTAGGATATTTGGAGCATCAATTTGACCTCAATTCGATGTGACCAAGTTGAGGAATGAGAACATGGTTGCAGAAGAATAATGAAATGTGATGTTTTCAACTACTGTTTATTAAATGTACTTACTGTAGACAGTGTGTTAAGCACTTAATGATAACATTGTATGTTTTCTCATTTAATCCTATACAATTTAACATGGAAGACAATTTTGTTATTATTCTTTAATAAAGAAAATGAAAATTAAACTTAAAAAAATTAAGTAACTTGCCCAAGGTCACACAGATAATACTGGTCCCATCATTACAGGGGATCAGATAATACTAATCTCATCCTAAATTCAAACCTAGACCTACCGTAAGGTTTATATTTCAACTCTGACATCAGTGATCTAATATTTGTTTTATTGCACATCACTTTCATTTTGATAAAATACAAATATGCTACATTAGGTTTAGACGTGAAATTTCCATAATAATAGAATTTCACCATAGTTCCAAATGCTGAGATGAATGTAATTAACCTCGAAATGAAACTTTCCTATTCTAATGTGAGATAGTAGACTACCTACTCAGAACATTGTGAATCTGTTTTTGTCAGCATTAGCCCATTACCCACACCAAGCCTAGAAAGAGAAGACAAGGGGTGAATCTAAATTCAAATTCTGAAAAGCCCTTTATGGAGTGCCTTGCCCAGTTTCCTACCCACTCCACAATAGAGAGAAGTGTGGTGGTCGTCTTCACCAAAGACTGAGTAAGATGCAGAGATTGATGTGTGTGCTCTGAGATTTGATTAAGAGACAAAGAGGTTGTTTCTATAGTGAGTGTTCCCTAGATTGAGCTGCACTTCCACCTACAGAGGGTCAAACTTATGCTTTCATCTCCATGCATTATCTATGGACACCTGGATGAAAGCAAGCATCCTTCAATAGGATGCATAAAAACATTATCCTGACCTGAAGGAAGTGACCTCAGCACAGAGCGTGTGAAGGTGAACATTGAGTGCAATAGTGGGCTGGGGGGTTCTAAGAGGACAGCTGGCAAAGGCAGCACCACAGAGAGGACCTCAGCTGGAAGCCCAAAGCACAGGGTCTCTTGGGAACTCAGAGAAAGAAGAGGCCTTGGCCATCTGTCACCTCTAATTAGATTTGGGCCACTCAGGACTTCACTGCTGCTACTTCACACTGTCCAAACCTGAAGGAGATGGAGTAGCACAAATAGGGTGGAATGACGGAAAGAGAAGTTGAACCACAATCCACTCACTGCACTGTCAGTGTATGCAAATTTGAGGCAGTCCCAAGGTGAAAACTGAAAAATGCTTTAAATTAGAAGAACTCCAATATTAGACTGGAGTAGACCTGAAAAGACTCAAACCTCTACAACTCATCAATATTTTATCCAAATTACTGAGGAGATAGTAGACTGCAGATGGTGTTAGGAAATGAGCAGATGTGAAAAAGAACAAAACTGCTTTCTGCTAGCGCTCCTTAGAAATAACTGTTTTTATACAGTAACTGTTTATTTGCTTAAGTTACAGTTGCTTCTCTAGTGACTTTTATACCTAAAAACATATTATAAAACAAAGCATACACATCTTCAAAGGATAAAATTAAAATTAATAGAAGTTCTAACACTGTACTCCCAACTTTCAAAGTTAACCTCTTGTAATAATCACTGTGTAAGACAATGAGTCTGAATTGGGTCAGTGAGTGCAATGACACAAAAGATGTGATTGTTCGACACATATGTAAGGAAGAACTGACAGCTGGTTAGAGAAAATAAATTTGATTAGCAAATGACCAAATCTAGACTAGCAGTAGACTACCACAACATATTATGAGATGTACTCACATGATATTTGATACTTGAATAAGTATTTAATTAAAAGAAAGCAACATATTTTTAAAAATACATAATGGTGAATTTTTAGTAAAGTGTGTTAAGGGAAAGAAGACAAACATTTCATACTCTAGGGCAGATGTCACCAACCTCCAGGCCACAGACCACCATCCATCCATGGACTGTTAAGAACCTGGACACACAGAAGGAGGTGAGCTGTGAGTGAGCCAGCAAAGCTTCATCTGTGTTTACAGCCACTCCCCATTGCTCACATTACCGCCCAAGCTACATCTTCCGTCAGATCAGTGGCGGCATTCGGTTCTCATAGGGCTGTGGGCACTATTGTGAACTGTGCATGTGAGGGATCTAGGTTGCATACTCCCTGTGAGAATCTACTGCCTGGTGATCTGAGGCAGAGCTGAGGAAGTAATGCCAGTGCTCGGGAGCGGCTGCAAATAGAAGTTAACATTGGCAGAGAGGTTTGACTGCACAGAGACCAAAATAAATCAATTGCTGTTAGACTCATACCAAAACTCTATCAGTGAGTGACAAGTGACAATTAAGCTGCCTCTGGTACAGGCTTTAAGTCAGAATCTGACACTTAACTTTAGTCAGCACGTGGCCCATCCATTATTTTATTTATCATTTCCTCTTGCACCTGTTTACCGCACTGTGCACTTGTCTCAGACACAGCTTTGGTAAGCCCACAAGCTACCCATAGCTAAAATGAGTAAAAAACAAATGTCGCTGGAGAGCTTCTTTGAAAAATGGCAAAGACCCAATGAGGAGACAACAGAAGACTGTAAGGCTGCCAACAACGACAACAAAAAAGCTTCATGTAAAGAAAAATACCCAGAGTTCTACTTAAATTACAGGTTCATTGCAACAGTTGATTGACATTATCCAAGCCCACTTTGTATAATATATAGTGACAGGCTATCCAACGAAGCCATGAAACCTTCAAAACTGCTTTGCCACATGGAGACCAAGCACCCTGCACTTAAACACAAGCTTTTGGAGTTTTTCAGAAGAGAAAAAAACATGGACGCAAAGAATAGAAGCAGTTATTGAAGGCCACCACTTCATCCAATGTGTCTGCCCTGACAGCATCATTCTTAGCTTTAGCTTTAGCATTGCTAAAGCTAGTAAGTCCTTTACTGTTGGTGAAGAGTTGATCCTGTCTGCTGCTAAGAACATTTGTTGTGAACTTTTTAAAAAAGCTCCAAATTAAAAGTGGCATATGTTCCTCTTTTGGCTAGCACCGTAACTAGACAAATTGATTAAATAGCAGAGGATATTGAGGCACAATTGTTAGAGAGGACTAAGTCACCATGGTACACCATCCAGGTTGGCAAGTCTACTGATGTTGACAACAGGCAACAATGCTTGTTTTCTTGGGATCCATTTTTCAGGAGGATGTGCATGAGGATATATTATGTGTGCTTTTGTTGCCAACCAACACCACAGATGAAGAACTGTTCACGTCTTTGAATGACTACATATCACGAAAACTGAATTGGTCACTTTGTATCGGTATATGCATGGATGGAGTGGCTGCCATGACTGGACGGTTTTCTGGGTTTCACTACTAGAGTCAAAGAGGTCACTTCTGAATGTGAATCTGCACATTGTGTCATCCATAGAGAAATGCTGGCTAACTGAAACATGTCACCTGAACTTAACAATGTTTTGCAGGATGTGATTAAAATTGTCAACCACATTAAAGTACATGCCCTTAACTCACATCTGTTCACACAGTTCTGTGCATAGCACACACACCTCTTATTCACAGAAGGGAGATGGCTTTCTAAAGGTGGATGACCAGCCAGAATTTTTGGGTTATGAAAGCCACTTCAGATATTTATTTTAGAAAAACAGTCAGCACTGGTAGCACATTTTAGTGACACAGAATAGGCTGCAAAATTTGCTTAGTTATGTGACATATTCAACCTGCTCAACAACTCAGTATGTCACTTCAGGGGAGAATGACAATTGTGTTCAAGGTGGCAGATAAAGTGGCCGCGTGCAAAGCCAAACTGGAATTATGTGGGCAATGAGTGAACATTGGAATTTCTGACATGTCTCAAACATTAGCAGAGATTTGGAAAGAGACTGAGCCAGGGTCATTCTCCCCTGAAGTGACATACTGAGTTTGTTGAGCAGGTTGAATGGATCTGCGACCCAGTTGTGAATAAGCCAGGTGAATCAACTTTGACCCTGCTAGAAGAGGATCAACTGCTGGAGATCACAAATGACGCTGGCCTTAAAAGTATGTTTAAGACAACTTCAAATCTTTGTAGTCTCTGGATTAAAGTCAAGGTGGAATATCCTGAGATTGCTACAAAACCACTGAAAGGTCTGCTTTCATTTCCAGCATGCTATCTTTGTGAAGAAGGGTTTTCAGCAGTGACAGCAACCAAAATGTCCAGTAGACTGGACATAAACAACACACTTCGGGTGACACTATCTCCCATCACCCCCAGATGGGACAGTCTAGTTGCAGGAAAACAAACTCAGGCTCCCACTGATTCTATATTATCGTGAGTTGTATAATTATTCCATTATGTATTACAATGTAATAATAATAAAGTGCACAATAAATGTAATGTGCTTGAAACATCCCAAAACCATTTCTCACCAACCTCTGGTCCTTGGAAAAATTCTCTTCTATGAAGCCAGTCCCTGGTGCCAATAAGGTTGGGGACTGCTACTCTAGGCTATTTTATTTTCAGTTTTCAGTAATAATTTGTTAAATGCTAGAACCACAGGTAAATTGATGTGGTCTTTATACATCCACCTTAATTCATCTGTGCCACATAATTAGTTTTTAGAGTTTCAGTTGTAGGAAATGTTTCTATTGTTATTTTATATAATTGTTTGACATATAGGAATTGTTATATTTTGTTTCATTGTGCTGTAGATAACATGTATGAAAGTGCTATATTAACTTCTCCCATATCTCCCATT